>NC_066396.1:54554481-55232814 GCF_013377495.2 Cygnus atratus | reverse complement strand
TGTACATCTGTATGTATCTTACCCTTTTAACCACTGGGCAACAGATGAAATGGTGAAATATTTGTTTAATCTCCCTCCAGTGGCCTTGCTGGACAGCCTTATAAACTGTTCCCATAGTATACTCACTGATAAGGAAAGAAAGTTGGTTTTTACAGATGTTGTTATGAAGCAGTAATTTTATTTATTTATTTATTACTGTATAGGAACTCCTGACACTGTATTTGAAGGATCTAGAAGAGAGAAAAGAACAAGAGGCTGGTAACAGAAGGTGTATAGAGCAAGCTGCTAATGATCTGAAGGTAAAGCATAGCTTCCTTCTCCCCTGGATGGTTGTTTTCCAAGGAGAGACATTTTGCTCTGTGTAGCTCTCCATAACCAGACAGCTGTTGCTTCCCAGGAAAGGAATGTTTTTCGTGTGTACATTACAAGATACTACTATCAAAGGGAGAGAGGAAGGGAAAGAGTTTCTAAAGGCCTGGCCCTCACCCCCTGCTCAGGCAAACACCTTTGGGAGAACCATGTTGAAATGTCTGTGCAGAGGAATAGTAAATATTCCCACCAACTTATTTTATTCCGACTTTACTGATGGATGTTGCATTGCACAGAATTGCATTGTTCAGTCTGACTGAATTCAGAGTGTAGTAAACAAGAAAAGCTCTATTAACTTTCCCCTAAGAATGGGGATGCGTGCTAAGCTCCATCTCATTTATAGAGCATGAACTGTCCTTTGCTCCAAGGAGCATCTCTGAACTTCTCTGTTACAAAAATGTCAGGAAAAGTCGGAGGAATCTCTGAAGAGCTTTGGACACTGTGGTTTGCTGTCACTTCCTTTTGGATGCTTTCTTTTCCCAGCAGCTCCCTGACCCTAACTTGCTTTAAAAAGGGTACAAAGCGTTGCTACCAAAGGACCAGGTCTGCTGCTTGTAGGGGTTGGTACCGGGCCCAGTACCTGGCCTGGTTACATTACAGCTGAAAACTGTGTTTTTCACATACTAAGCATCACGGAATCTGCCCTCAAGCTTTTTCATCCAGGAGATAAGCAGGAAGATCCTGACTGTGCTTGCCCTTAACTGGGTAAACACTCATTTCTAAAGAGATGCAGCAAATTGGTAAAATTCAACAGAAACATGTCATTGACAGCTGAAATGTTTATGGATGTTGAATCTGGGGCGGTCACTCTTCTGCTTCACCTTTAGGCACACGCTGCTATGACCAAAAAGCTGCTGTCAGATAGAATGACTGAGCTCCAGTTACTGCTTCGCGAAGAGGAGAGCTTGGCGAGAAATTTAATTGATGAAAAGACTCAGCAAGCCCTGGAAGCACATGGTCAGCAGGTGGAGTCCTGTCGAGAAAAGCTTGCAGCCCTGGAGACCTTCTCATGTCGAATCAGAGAAACACAGCAGAACAATGACATCATTCAGTTTCTGGAGGTGGTATTGTGTGGTCTCGTTTTGCCTCTTATCCTCATAGTCCCTGGTAAACTGCTCTAGTGGTTAGCCTACCTAGCCTGTAGATCGTTCTGTATGTAAGCAGCATCCTTCTCACTGATTTTTTTTTCTTCTTTTTGTTGTTATTTTGGTGGACTGGTTTGTTTCCTGATTTATGAGCTGTTAGGTGTTCGTGCTGTGGCATTGACGTCAGGGCTGTATGAGAACCACGTTAATTTTAAGCATACGTGAAACGAGTTAGGCCTGTCTCCTCATCCTGAAGATTAATGCTGTATCGGGTCTTTCCTTACACAGTGTAACATGAATGTCTGAGGAAAGGCAGCCCTCTCTGGGAACCTGAGGAGGAAGGCTAAATTGGCTCATTCCTTTAATTGCAAAAGATGCCAGTCTCCCCGATCTCATTTTACTGGAGTGCTTTTCTTCTTGCCTACTGATAAATGTCAGCCTCTCTTTCCTAACGGGCTGCTAAACAGTCTGAGCACAGCAAGGGTTGCCTGTTACAGTCCTTATGTTCATTCACGTAGTGATGGAGCTGTCCTTGCCCTCTGGTGTGTGGGAGCTGGCGGGAAGAGTCCATTCGTGCCGCTGTCTGTACTAATCGGAGGATTTGCCTTTCCGCCCTCAGAAATCCATAGAAATCGAGAAGGAAATGCAGGAGCCGAAGAGCCAGCTAGAACAGTGGCATCCAATACCTCTCTCATTTGAGCATGTACTCAACTACTACAAGCATCTCATGACAGTGCTTCAGTCCGTTCTACAGAAACCACTAGAAGCCCGGCTTAAAGAAGGTACTCATGAGAGTGCTGCGAATTTTGCTTCCTCCTGGCCTCCTTCTAAATAAAGTGTGGTTTGTAAGATTCTTTTACTAAGTAAACTAAGCTGGAGAAAGCAAGCATTTCGGGTATGGGTGCTGTTCTCTGACAGCACTGGTGTAATGTTGCTATAGCTGTGGTGATGTAGGAACACGTGAGGTTTCTCTTTCATCCAGCCCTATCAGTTATTTCAATATAGATTACTTATCTCCACAGAACTTACGTTATTTTTATCCCTAGACCATCACGCCTACACAATGCAGCTGCTCTGTCCTTTCAGTTACTGTTTAGTGCTGTGACAGAACATCTGCAGACATGGGACATTGGCTACCTCTAGAAATTGAAAGCTTTTTGTAGTTGATACACCTAGTGATCCTTCTGTCTCAGGCACTCTGAAAAAACTCTCTGTTTTTTGGTACTTTAAAGGTGGGTTAACATGTTCTGCTTAGAGGGCCTTTTGTCTTCGAGCTCATATTTCATCCTTAAGGGACCTCTTGCATGATTGAGGCAAGGAGTTCCCTAACACAGAGCCACAAAGCCACGTAACCATGGGGAAATCCTGATGCTGGTTGAGTTTCAGGTCAGTAGGGCCACAGTGGCCATCAGATTACATCCAGCTACCTTTAATGATCCCATTTTTGAGAGCTGCCACCAAGAACAGTAGAGCAGGGTGCTGGGGGAAATGTTCTCACCACACCTGGAAGGTCACTGCAGGATGAGTGGGAAGTTGCTAGACAGTGCCACGGAGGTGCTCTGTGGCTGGTACCTGTAGTTGTCTTAACAGCCTGACTGTGTTCTCACCTGGTGTGTGGGGTGGTTTTGGAGGAATGGCAGGTGCTTGCCTAGGGTTGTGCTGGGTTGTGATGTCCTGTGGCATCTTTGGGATCTAGCATCTCTGTGCTATCCAAAGAACATAAAGTAGAAAGTGTGCAGAGTGAGCGTACCTTGTCCAAGAAAAGTAGTACAGATTGTCCCATGAAATTGGAATATGGGGTGTGACTATATAACCTTACTCAGGATGTGGGTGGAATTCACAGCAAAGAGGTAAAACCCAAATAACCTGTCTTGCAAAATCCCCCCTGGTGTTTATTTTTAAAATCTTGAGAGTAGAGCCATCTTCTTCCACTGATAGACTTACCTAAACTGTCCCTTTTCATTTCTGCCCAGACGTTTTCAGCAGCCTTAATGCCACCACAAAGAAGGAGCCTGGAACAATGCTGAAAACCATGTCTCCTGTTGATCGGTTGCTTTTCTTGAAACGTAAGTATGGTTGCACAAAAGCTAGAAGCACTCCAAACACTCATGGCTTAGTCATTGAAGCAGTCAATGAATGTGTGCTACCATTATCTTGAACAGGTCTCTTAAAAGGGCTCCTGCTGTTTGAGAGGAACAAGTTCTCAGCTCTGCTTGAGAGCCAGTACCCTTTTCTGTATCTCAGGTTGGGAAAGAAATTTTAGTTTCTGCCTGTGAAGTCTTGATCCTTTGTTTTTATTCAAAACTGCTAGCGTGTGAACCAGTTAATGGCTAATTTCGTTTTTTGAAGGCGTTGCTATTTTCCACGTCATTGTGGTCTGTCCTTTACTGTATCTGTCCACCATGTATGGTTGGACCAGATGATCTTGGAGGTCTTTTCCAACCTTAACGATTCTGTGATTCTATGTAGTGTGTCTAGGGACAATCCACAGGTCATCATTTCCTCTGGTGTTGGTAGAGAAGATGTATAGCAAATTGTTTCACCTCTCTGATGGAAAGCTAATTAACATTTCCAGCGGCCTGCAGCAGATATGCTGTGGCTGTTCTTAATCCAAAAGCTGTTTTGTTCCCTGTTAACATGGCATCTGGTGGCTGTGATGTCAGTGGGTCTTTCCATGTTTGCATCATCTCTGCGCTGCAGGATCCAGATTGAGTCATTCACTTTGTAACCGTAACTTGATCTTTTTAGGGTGCTAGGACAGGTAGTACGTGTCAATGAGCTCTAGCCAGAAAGAGAACACTGCAGAGGCTTTTGTCTGGCAGTGAAGTGGGCTCCCAGTCTTCATGAACATCAGTCTTTATCCATCTCCTTCAGGCTGTCTCCTGATGGATTCATAGAGAAAGTACTCCATTTGTTTCGTGTGTGAGCAGACATCTCTTTAAGGGCCAAAAAGACAATATCTCAACTCTATTAAACCTAAAAATAACAAACCTCACTAAGAAAGATGCTGGATGCAGCTGCTCATAGTCCAGCAAAATTGTCAAGCCCTAGTGATAAATGAGTATTTGGAGTTAAAGTCACTTAGAGATGTTACTACTTGGGAAAAATGGCAAGTCTTCCAGTAATCCAAACAACTCCAGCTGTTTTGCATTATTTTTCTAGTCAAATTCACATCCATGCTCTCATATACTGGCATCCAGATGCCGTTCAGTTCATGGTTTTTTTTGTTGTTGTTGTTGGTTTATTTTTAAGCAATGGAGGTATTTTCATTTTAGTAGCAATGTATCTATTAGGAACGGATTTTATGAAAATCTAGGTTTTCGGGCAAATTTGACAGACTTTACACCACTAATTTGCACAGCTTTTCAAGTGCTTTCTCGAAGAGAAGCAGATGCTGAAGCCAGGCCTTTAAAATCATCCCTACTTTCAAGTGACACTTTCAGTCTCTTTTGGTCCTAGAGTCTTCCATGTTCTGTACAAACAGCGTCTCCACCATTCACCTCTTGGAAGGTGACTTGAAGCCAAGAGTCAAAGACAGCCAGAGAGACATTGACAAGAGACAATCCTGCAGCACGCTGTTTTTACCTTCGTAATTCCTGTTTCCTGTCTTTTGTCACCAACTGTGCACGCAGGTGGGCGTTAGTGTTTGCAGTGTTCACCCACCTAAAATGCCTATGCAGACCGTATGAAAGCCAGCGCTAGCTTTTCTGACTGGTGCTTCACCCCTGAAGTGTAGTAGAGATCACAACAGTAAGATGTTGCATGTGCGAGACCTACCCCTGTAGTGGTATGCTTTTGGAAGTTTCAACTTGGTGTCTACAGTCATAAGACCAGAATTAAAATTATGAAAGCTTTTTTTTTTTGTTTAGAAAATGCCAATGCTTCTGTTAACACTTGTGCATGTACAGTGCTATTGGCCTCTCCCTTTTATTGTAGCAAACAGGTACAGTTTGAAGGGGGTAGAATTATCAGCAGTGGGCTCTCTAGCACCTTCACACGCATTTTACACATCAGCAACTCTTTCTGAACGTCTTTCACCCAGACTAAGCAACTGCTTCATTTCTGATAGCCAGGCGTGTGCAGCCCAGACCAAGATGATTTGTTAGCAAGGCTGTGTATAAAACAACAGCTACTGGTGCACCACTGTTTCCTATATGTTAAATATAGCTAATGGTAGGGGCCACGGCAGGGCAAGGGAGGCGTGGCGTGCAGCTGTATCTTTTAGTCACGACTCGTGTAGTACTTACTTGTCTTTCTGAAACACTACGGATGGGTATAGAGGTCTTTTTCTGGCTTTGTGATTTCCAGTCCTGTAGCAGCTGCTTCGTGGTGAAAATATTCTGAGCTGCTGCTGAGTAAGACAGTGAGTTCTAGGGTATAGTTCCAGACTGTGGTTCTTCTTTTGTAAATTACAGGCTAGGTGAAAACTTAGTGCTGTAAATCCTCTGGGAGCTGGTAGGTTGTTCCTTTGGGTACGTTGCTCCTTTGCTACATACATGCTGCTGCTCCTCTGAGCTGTGGTGCCCCTGTGTGAAACCAACACTTAGCCCATTTTTCAAATGCGATCTCACTGAAATGAGGTCTCACAACCAAAGAGTCTGCTCCAGTGCTCTCTAAAAACCTTAGGCTGTCATCACGCTACCAGTCTCCAAGTATTCCACTTAAAAGCAGAAGCTCTGTGTTCATTCCCTACCTAGTTGTATTCTTCTTACCATTTGTTAAACACACATATACTGTTTTACGTATTTGTCTTTTACTGACCTGCTTTAAGGCCTATGCAACTTTGAACCATCAGTGCATGTTGATAGTGCAGTGTTTTCCAATTAAAAAAATGTCTATTTCCTTACAAAACTGCCGTTTCCAAGCCACTGCCAGCTGTGGGCTCTTTTGCAGGCTTTTTGTAACTCAGGCTTCCTTCATGAGTCACGATAAATGTAGCAAGTACGTTTATGGTTTTGATTGCAGATGCAAGATCGCCAACCTGGGAGTACGACAGCCTTCATCCTAGGCTGAAGTTGTCTGATGACCGTCTAGTAGTGAGCTGCAACTGGAGGAGGATGTTTTACCCCTGTGGTCCCCAGAGATTCGATAAATTATGGCAAGTGCTAAGCAGAGATGCGTTCCTTTCTGGGAGCCATTACTGGGAAGTTGACCTCCTTCAGGCTGGAACTGGGTGGTGGATTGGCGCAGCCTACCCTTCCATTGGCAGGAAAGGAGACTCTGAAACCTGCCGCCTGGGCTGGAATAGAGCATCGTGGTGCATCAAAAGGTTTGATTTTGAATACTGGGCTTTCCACAAGGGGGAGAGGATCCCGCTCGCAATAGAAGATGATCCTGATCGCATTGGTGTTTTTCTGGATTACGAAGCAGGGATCCTTTCCTTCTACAATGTTACGGATGGCATGGCTCATCTGCACACCTTCCGCTGCAAATTCACAGAGCCAATTTACCCAGCCTTGAGGCTCTGGGAGGGGTCCATTGGGATATGCAAGCTAACATAAAGAATGAAGTAAAAAAAAGGGCTATGTTTCATGGTTTTGGTATGAAAGCCACTTTAGTAGTGATCTACATGAATTACTCTATGTCATATGGAAGATTCGACTGTGATGCTTTTAGAAGGTAATGGTGAAGTTGAAGAAAACCAATTGTTGTTTTTAATGTCTGTGTGTTTTAAACAGGGGAAGTTGACCTGCCATTTATAAACGATGTCAATATATCACCTAAAGTGCCATACATTATATTTTTTGTACTTGATTCAAATTTGCAAAATGGAAAAACCCTGGTTAGAATCTGCAAAAAAAGTTTATTACAACTCATATTTGAGCCTGCTGTAATTTTTTTTTTTCAGCGCCATCCCCCTATCTGCCTGGAGAGGTTGCAGTTGTGCATCATATTGGGTTTAGTCTGGCTCAAGCTTCAAGTGGACGTATTGCCCTAATTTTATAGTTGATGTCAGATTTGGATAATGTGGTTTAATTAAAATTAAGTGGTTTGTACTGAAGTATCATCTCATGGAAGAACTGAATAGAGGCAATGACTGATAGAGAGGTACCTTTAAGCAGAGCTGAAGTGGGAGCTTCTGTAGCCACACTCAGTAGCCATGAGCTGGTCTTGGGTGTCAGAGGCTCTGAAATGGGATTCTCAGTGGCCCTATTCTTCCAGCTTGCAAGGATTACTTTTCATCTGCTGTTTTGATACAGGGATAACGATTTATTCTTTTTCCCAGGCTCAAAGAGTCACAGGGAACAGAGTTCAATCCCATTGGCAGCTGGTCACCAGTGGCTTTCTCCAGGGCTCAATTCTGGGGACAGTTTTCTTTAACATTTTTGCCAGCGACCTGTGCAAATGACCAAGTGCAACCTCATTAGGTTTGCAGATGATCCCAAGTTAGGCGGGAATGTTGATCTGCTTGAGGGTAGGAAGGCTTTTCCCGGGAACAGCCTGCCCAGTGAAGTGGTGGAGTCCCCATCCCTGGAGGTATTTAACAGATGTGTGGACATGGCTCTAAGGGACATGGCTTAGTGATGGGACTCCATATGTGAAGTGGATGGTTGGACTTGATGATCTTGAAGGTCTTCTCCAACCTGGATGATTCTATGATTAATTAAAGTCCTGGAAATCTTTGGAGCCTATGTTGGCAGCATTCCCTAGAACCAGCTGTACCACCCCACTGAAGGAGCGCTGCCACTTGAAGCAAGCAAGGTAATCTTGGGTGGTTCAAATACTAACTGCCCTGAAATCCTCTCTGCTGCTAGCAAAGGCAAGCTCTGACCACACACTGAAACACAAAAACAATAGCGTGTTTTATAAGCTCAATTTATTTTTTAAATTTGTCATTTTAAAAAAATCTTTTAACAATTGACTTGTTTCTTAATGTAAGGCAAGCATATTGCATCAGTCAGAGCTCACAGACTGTCACAAGCACAAGATTCAAAGACCTCTTCTCCCCAGTTTAAATACAGGACTACAGTCTCCTCAGAACTGAAGAAGGGTAAACATTTTGAGAGTAAACTGCTCACAGGTACAGAAACACAACCATCAAATTCAAAATACTTCACCAATTCATAACCAAGAGGTAGCAAGTTCCAAATAACCGTAACTAGTAAAGGGTTCTGTCACAGACAAACGCAGAAAAATTAAAACAATGTGGTTTTGTGCTGACCCAAGCTAGCTGAGAGATGTGTTGTACCTGCTGCCATACATATCCTTCCTGGACAAAGGTAAGGGCAGCAGGCTAATGGGCAGAGGAACTGCGTTTCTTACTTGGAAAGTAAGAATTTGTTATGGAAGAGTGGCGTGCACAGAGGAGCACGGACCATCATGCTGTGATCTAGTCGGTGATGTGATCCAGTCGAGCAGCCAACCTCAGCTGTTTCAAAGAGCAATGAGCTGGAAAACAAAAATCCCAATGCAGTGCCTTTGCTTATTAGTCTAGAAAGGAGGCTGCTGAATCTTTACCAGCGTGAGAAGTTGCCCCCAAATACAAATTCAGATACCCCAATGCACTGCAGAAATCATGAGGATGCCAGGATTCAGTCAGCTGATGGTGGATGCTTTTGCCAATTTCTGGATGCATTGATTAAACTTAGTTCCACTGATCCATCTTGGACCAATTTTTCCCCTTAACCTGTCCAGCTTGCTCTCTTGCCTTTCAGTTCACAAAAAAGAACAAAAAGGCTTTCTCTGCTCGTTACATGGGGGCTTTCTACCCATCCAATTTACATTTCTTGGAACCGTCTCTTGAGAAGGTATGGCCATGCTGGAATCTAGTTTTCTCAAGGAGCTGGTTTTTTCCCATAGTGGCTTTACTGAATAGACAGTTATCTTCCTTCACTGTAATGCTTCATTTCAACTTTGTCCACCTTAGGCAGGTTCCTGCAAACCCTTTATCTTGAGATTTCTTTTTAAATCTTAAGACATACCTTGAGAAAAATCCATCGGGTTGTATGTGTAAAGTTTTCTGTTAAGTTTATGTAACCTTGCACTTGTCTGCATTTAACTCCAACTAGCATCCTATTTTTGCAGGGATGAGGAAAGTGATGGAAGAGAGAGGGAAACATTAAAAGATATAGCACTATGACAATTTAAAGTGTAGACAAATCATTAGGATTTAGTGTATTCTTACCAGAAAAGGCAAACTGGAAGGCAGCAGACCTTGGTCTCTGATTTGGCAGAACTCCGAAATAATCTAGGTTAAGTGGAATGGAAAAGGAGTATGGTATTTTCTAGACACACTGATACACAGTTTCTAAAAATTGCTCTTCATAATTTATATCCCCTTGCTGCAAAAACTTCCTGGTAACTGGATCTGGAAAATTCTAATCTGGTTAGATCCTTTCTTCTAATCTACCATGCTGCTATACTTAAATATGTTGTGCAGTAGGGCAGGCCTACATCATGAAATGTGTAACAGAGTACTTTGGTTTAGCACTTTACTTTCTTGACGTGATTTTCTACTGCCTGCTCAGTGATGGTTTCATCTTCTTCAATATGCTTTTTAACCTTCTGGCCCAGCAGATCGAAGATGGCTTCTGGGGGAAATCCCTTAGGCTCGCCCACCTTCACTGTCAGCATGTCAAGGGTCAGTATGGTACCTTCAGGAATTGTCACCTTCGCCACAACAGACTTCCCCAGCTACAGGGGAGAAAATAAAAAGAAAGTTTAAGTCAAACACATTCCTAGACACAGAATACCAAAAGAGGTTGAAAAAAAAAATCTGCAGTTACTTGGGAAGAGGTTGTGTGGACTGCTCTCCCCATTGGTTACTTCTTAGTCCAAATTAAGTTTGAGTTAGCATGAAAGCCTTCACTCTAACAAGGCTGTCAGGAAGATCTAAACCCATTCTGAAATCAGACAATGTCTCACTGGAATATCCCAGAAATAGAATAGAGAGAATCTCATTAGACTGACTAGTATCCTAGCTTAGTGCAAAAGCAGCTCACATAGAGTCATACACAACTATAACTCAACTTAGTTACTCACTGGATGATATGCATAGAACTATACTATGCTCAAAATTGCCAGCATTATGGTTTGGTAAAAATAGTTAAGAAATAGCACTCTACAGAAAACAGTAAGTCTGCAAAGAAGTTGTGTGGTAAGCATTATCGGTGTGCATGCTGTTACTTAGCAGCAGAATATTTAGAGTGCAGAGGCAGAAACACTGCTGCAATAATTGAGATATTGAGACTATAAACCTAAGTATGATGTGCATATTATCAAGCTGTTTTTTCTGAATTTTATTGGTTTCATGTGGCAAGAGATTGGTAGCATGGGGGCTGCAGGAGTGGCCTCTGTGAGCAGAGCCCAGCAGCTGCCCCATGTCAGTGCAGAGCCAGCTCCAGACAGCTCCAAAGGGACCTGCTGCTGGCCAGAGCTGAGCCAGGGAGCGACGCTGGGTGGGCCTCTGGGAGAGCAGTCAGAAGGAAGGGGGAAAACTGCTGCACAACAGCAGCTGGGAGAATGAGGATTGTGGAAGTGTGAGAGAAGCAGCCCTGCAGCCCCCAGGTGAGTGCAGCAGGAGGGCAGGAGGTGCTCCAGGCAGGCAGCAGCAGTTCCCCTGCGGCCTGTGCAGGGAGAGGCCCCTGGTGGAGCAGGCTGTCCCCCTGCAGCCCACGGGTCCCACACGGAGCAGATCTCCACGCTGCAGCCCCCCCGTGGAGGAGCCCCCGCTGGAGCAGGTGGATGTGGCCTGGAGGAGGCTGCGGCCCATGGAGAGCCCCCGCAGGAGCAGGCCCCGGGCCGGAGCTGCAGCCCGTGGACAGGAGCCCCCGCAGCAGAAGCAGGGGGTCTGGGGGGAGCTGCAGCCCACCCGTGGGGGACCCATGCTGGAGCACTTTTTAGTTTGCTTTTAGTTTCTCACTGTGCTAGTCTGCTAGTGATAGGCAAAAAATTACATTGATCTCCTTATGCTGAGTCTGTTTTGCCTGTGACAATAATTGGTGAGTGATCTCCCTGTTCTTATCTCAACCTTTGAGCCCTTTCCATCGTATTTTCTCCTCCTTTTCCTTTGAGGAGAGGGCGTGAGAGAGCAGTTGTGGTGGAGCTCAGGTGTCCAGCAGGGTAAAGCGACCCTATGAATATAGAGTTATTAGCTGTCAGTCTCAAAGACTTTCAGCTGCATGTGAAGCAAAAGCAAAAGTTACCTTTTCATTGCAAGCCATTTCACAAGGC
This sequence comes from Cygnus atratus, assembly GCF_013377495.2. NCBI lineage: Eukaryota > Metazoa > Chordata > Aves > Anseriformes > Anatidae > Cygnus > Cygnus atratus. The sequence continues at coordinate 55,221,187 of NC_066396.1, read as the reverse complement.
AGGAGTTGTTTAATTGGAGAACCCATTGCTTTTTCCACAGTACGGATGGCTTTCACTAACTCTGCAAGTTCATTTGGCTCCAGGGATGCTTGGTGGTCACTTCCTTTCCACGTTTTGTCAAGAGTCACGTGGCGTTCCACTACTTTAGCACCCATAGCCACGGCTGCCACTGAAATGGCGATGCCAGTTTCATGCCCCGAATATCCAATGGGGATATCAGGAAAAGCTGATTGATATGCCTGGAATCATGACAGAGTTGGTCTAAATTATCAAGGTAGCAATTTCAGAGATGGAGCAAGTTTAACAACGGTAACTGCAATGAAAACATGGACAGTCACTGTGCCACTAAACAAGTGGTTGGTTATGCTTGAGATGATTTTTTTTATTGAACAAGTCATGCATTACCAACCATCTTGTTTTAGCAAGTTCATTGGGATTATCAATACTGACAATGAAAGACATACGTTCTATTCTTCAATTTCTCTTATACTTTTCTTTTTAATTTAGTTGTACTCTTCGAGGTCTTCAAAGCCTACATCACTGTAAATTACACTGATAAAGTAGTGCTTTATTTTCATCCAAGGACCCAATGGACTACTTAACTTGTATCCAAAGCAGGTTCTACACCTCCTCCTATTTCAAATCTGAGGCAATCCTTTCTGCAGCACATAGAGGAGTTATCCAGTCTTACAAGCAATTAAATACAGTCATGTTCTACTGAAACTAAAGCTAGGCAAATGTTTGAACACCAGCCAATTTCGGAACCTTTTCTTGCATTAGCATCAGGCATACCCAAGTAATATTTTCAGCAAAGGCAACTATAATCCATTTCCTTTGCAGTTCTCATATTCACACGAAGCCTTTTCAATGAAAGTTTCTGGTCGTCGCCTGTTTAGAGTCATGTTCTCAATTACATGCACCTTCTTGGAGGTAACTGTGTCACTTTCCTTTCCACTGCAAAGCACAGGGTGACACTTCAACCTCCTGTTTCACTCTGTTTAGTTGCACATGCCCCAACAGTAATATATCTTATCATATTCTTCAAAGCTGAGTTCTGCTAAAAGAGGATCTAATTAATAATTTCACTTCAATGTTTGCATGAATTAGAGGAACATGACACTCATCTGACTTCTCAGAAGTGAATTCCAGCTTGCCCAAGATCTGGAAATATAACGCAACAGAAATACATAGCTCTTCTCTGGTACCCTACCCATGGCACTCTCGGTTATTCACTGACCGATATAACACGGAGATTGACATCCTCTGGCTGAAGTGGGTAGGCGCTGGTGCATTGCAGGAAGCAGAAGTTTGGATTGATGGGCTTCACAATCTGATAAACCTGCTGCATTGTGTTCATCGACTGCATCCCACTGGAAATCACCATTGGGCGTCCTAGCCATTAAAAAAAAAATGGTTTGCCCCAGATCTCAAGTTTAGGTCCATAGGAAAGCTACAAAAGCTTATTTGAAATTCTTGCAGCGAATTAATTCAATTGAACTGGAAAAAGAAGGTGGGTGAATCTTTTTTTTTTTTTCTTTTTTAAGATGTTTTCCAAAATCAAGTGGAGGAAATATGTAATAATTGAGCTATTGAGACAAAGTGATGTTTACCAAGACTGCTTGAAAGAAAATGCTTACCTTTCTTTGCAGTCTTTTCCAAATACGGAAAATTGTTTGTATCTCCTGATCCTACTTTGAAAAATGGAACATCCAGTTCATGTAGAAATTCCACAGCCATCTGCAAGAAAAAGAAATCACTGCTTTTCACCACACCACTTCAGCTGGGTCAGGAACAGACAAGAACTACCATGCTGTATTAAAACAAACAAACAAATAAAAGCAACCCAACCCTGCAAAACAGTAAAAGCAAAGCTTAAGTAAATAGGGCACATATATACACAGCCCCCCAAACTGTACTTCTCACAAATCAATGGTATCAGGTACAAAAAAAAAACCCAAAAGGTCAAATAAATCAAAAGCAGATATACCATTTTGCTTCAGGAGGTTGGTGTGCAGGTTAACATTTCAGAAACTCTGAGCCCATCAAAGGACTAGATTTTAAGATACAGCATAGACAATGTGGCTGGATTTGTCAGATGCCTTGTGGCATGTCTATAAGCATTAAGCCTGACTTTCTGAGGCTGTTATCAAAAAACTCTTGATACAATCAGAAGGCAAATAGTAGGAATTTATTTTACACAGATTTTGCACAGGTTTTTTATTAGGTTCCCTGTCTCAGGGCAGTCTCTTTGGTCTCCTGGCCATAGCTGGTCAAGCCTGCTCTAGGTACAGCACCTTCATACAGCCGTGCTCCCCTGCTCCTCTAACTCCCAGGCAGGGCTCTGTGGGCCATGGCACTCTTGCTTGATTTTACTGGCACTACCAGGAAGAGCAACTACCTGCAGACGGGAATTAGCTCCCTGAAGAGGGAATGCACTGCAGGCACAGAGGCAGTCTTCCCGCCTCACATCTGCAGTTCAGAGGTATTAAACCACAAGCAACACTTAAAACTACAGGTAGCTTTCCTGAACAGCTCTGTCACTCTGAACAGTCATACAAGTATTCTGCTGCCTTTTGACTCTAAGAAGAAACCTCTCACCAGCTTCGGCAGTCTAGCTAATCTGTTTGCAATGGCTGATCCCCCTCAGTTCCCACCATATGTAAACTTCTGCACCTAGCTACTTGCCACGTCACTATTTGTGGAAAAAGTTAATGCTCCCTTTCAAAGAACAAGTAACCCACAGACATGGAAAAATCGTGTTTGCAAATCATCTATCCAAAAAGAAAGCCACAATGGATTGTCTTCTATGAGCAATATCCAAAAATAAATATGTGCCAAAGAAAAGACAGTTTATTCAGACCTTAATTACACTCTGCCTCCTTCTAAGAATGTGTGTGCTATATTTGAGATAATTCAGGAATTATTGGAGGTTCCATTAAAATTAGTATCGCATCAGTAAGTAACCTTTTGAAAATAAGTATATTTAATGAAAAAAAAATCCCAAACATATCACAAGCAACATTAAAATTCTTTATTCACATTTAGGCAAAACAATTAAATAGTTACCTAACTTTGTCTCCCTTTCAATCTCTCCCCACACATTTTTAATTTCTTTGCCTCGTTCCTTGTCACAGCCAAATTCACTTAGTGCCAGAGAAAGACACAGGTAATGTTCAAAACAGATTCACACCTTCTTCAGTCTAATTTTTCTATAATCATTATGATGCAGATTCAATTGCTTGTGTCTAGGATGCATAATGCCTCTTTAATATGGTTTATTCACTAAGATGCATTGTGCATGAAGACATTAAAAAGCCACCGATCTAATCAGAAGAGACTGCACAAAATGAAGTATGACATATGGACCCAATATCTAATGCCACTCTTCATAAGGTGACTGTCTCACGGAATTGGCAGCTTTCTTGTAGGAGATTCAAGGAACAGGACCAGCTTGAGCATCAGGGTTGGGCCAAATGACCCCCAGAGGTCCCTTCCAGCCTCAACCAGTCTGTGATCCTGTGTAACTTCAAATAGCAGGGACAACATTAAAGGGAGTGGTTCAACAGGATCCTGTTCCGTCTCCAGTACACACTGGAGCAGAGCAGATAAAGGAGTTACCCACAGTCTTTGTATTTACGTCACACATTGCTTCACAGAACTTCCTCATACAATTAAACACACAATTTAACCTCTTCAACTTACCTGGAGCTCCAGAGGTTATGCTCAATTCACAGAAGCTAATGTTCTCAAGGACTTACTACATCAATCTATGCAAAGTCTGCAGTAAGTCTGAAGATGGTGAGCAGAAATACTACCAGAAGTGTCAGCAGCTGTATAAAGTAACTGCTGTTCAAAAAAGGATGCCCAAGTATGTATCAGTGCTGTTAGCTATCTGATGAGGCCACAGGCTCAGAGAAGCACAGCACCTTGAGATAAAGAGAGATCTTAGAGGTGGAAAGCGATATTAGCTGCTGTATATGAAAGAAAGATGTTCTGCATGTCACTACAGCCTGTAGAAGGAGGAGGTTTTAACATCAGAAAAGAAAGGGTGTGATTTTTCATCCCAAAGGCATGCGGGTGTTTAAGATCTCAGGTACAGAAGTCTGAGACTACTGGATGTAATTGTTCTTTTACTGAAGGAAAAGATGGAGTAGGTGTTGTTATTCAGCTGGTCCCTTAGACATGAAGGCACCAATACAATAAATATCACAACGCTCTGTTTTCCCTGATCTATTTCTGAGCCCATGGCATTGGGCTATTCCGATACATGCAAAACACCTGCTTGTCTATCAGACGTCTGAAGTAGTTTTTGATGGTGTTATGGTGTTCGGCAGCTGCACTCTCAGCTGGGGCACAGCAATTTTGGTCCATAGGACAGTCTGTTAACAGAAACAGTGGGAATAGCCAGAGAACTAGAAAAGACAACGTAAGAAGCTTCAAGGGATTGGAACTGCTTAGTCCAGAAAAATATAAAAAAAAAAAAAGGGAGAGTGAGAAAAATGTAATAATAATGTAATAATGGTGTTTGAATAACAAGGAGATAGGAGAATAAAAGTATGAACTTTTATGTTAGATGAAGAATTATAAGAAAGGAGATTAAGCTGGTATCAGGAATTCTCTCTGATGGTAGGGAAAGAAAGGCATTGAACAGACCACCTGAGAATACTAGATAAATCCCATCCTGGATAAGGCTACATGCAAAATGACAGGGATGATCGTTTGCCTGCCTTATGCAAGAGTGGCTGGCTTGTTTCTGGAAGCTCTCCTTCAGTTTGTTTCTCTATTATTTTCTAGGCCACAAAGAAAACTAGAACAATACATAATCTTCAATCTGTGTTAAGGTTTAACTGTTACCTAAACTTTCCAGTTTACACATTTCAATTGTAGACTGCATTTATCAATACTGTAACTAACATCGTTTTGAGGTGGGCAACAAGCAAGAATTAAAGATTTCTACATCTTTCAAGGGGGAACAGCAACAGATGAGGTTCATGGAGTTTCCAGGCTGGTGGCTGACTGTCCAAAAACCCGCTGACAAAATAAGTAAATGTTTCAAGAATAACAGAGCAAGGTGAAGATCTTCTCTACTTTGATTAGTAAAAGAAAAAGAAATACATTTCTTCTGCTTAGAAACATGAACTTAGTAAACAGAAAGAAAGAAAGAAAAGACACAAACAATAGGCATTAAGAACGGAATCTAGTTCAAATACAGAGGAGAGTTTGAAGTTTTGGAGCTGATACAGCAGACAAAACTGGATAGCAGTCAGATTGCCCTTTTGATCTAAACTCTCAAAGTCTTGATTGTTTAAGGAGTTCAGCTGAGGCCTAGTCTCTAACATAATGTACTGTGCATACGTACTTCAGCATAAATGGCAGTTCTTCTGAAACACTCAGCTGTCTAATCAATCAGAATAGTGACACAAGTGAACTGACAGAAGTACCTTTACTCCAATTTCCTCATTTACAAACTCAACGTCCACACATACTTGGTATTCTTTTTATGTCAGAACTATAGTGCATAAGTAACAAGCAACAGACACAATAGCTGGATTCTCCCTGTCATTGCAGTATGGCTTACGTACCTCGTCCATGCCAGAAGCTGTGAAGAAAATCCCTATTTCCTCAGCATATTTCTTTAGCTCTCTGTATTGGTCATGGCTAAACTCCAAGTGGCGCTTGTGTTCCCCGTAGGTCTTTCCCCAGGAGTGTTTAGAGGTATAGGGTCTCTCTAAGGCTTTCTTGTTGAACTTGTACTCCAGTTCGCTCTTCTGAAACTTCGCACAGTCTGCTCCGCATTCCTGCAAAAGAAGGTGGTACACACTCAGTGGCAGTGCAACCAGAAATGCACTTGTCCTAGGACTGAACACACAAGGCCTGCGCAACTAATGCTGTCACCTGCATTTCAGTTTTCACATTTATCATTGTACCAATGGCATAATGGTGTGAGCACCGAGTGACAAAGGAGCCCCCCACGTGCACCCTTTTATTTCAAAATGCCTGCATGCTTGGTAGAAAAGCAGCCCAGAAATAAATCATACTGAAACTACAACACTGACCTTCCTCTTGCCATGCTTGCCAGTTCCCCAACTCAGCCGCCGCACGCTAATTTTACATGGGAGTGCCAGGCCTCTGCAGTGCAAGGACCGCGAACCTGAAAGCTGCCTGGGATGACGCCTGTCGCGGAGCCAACCTCTCACTACCCTGCTCCACGCCAGCACCAGCAGTCGCGGCTGTGAGCACAGCATGACTTCTCCTTCCGCGGCGACATGCCGGTTCGGAACACAGCCTAACGTGTATCATGCTACGGTATGTCTAATGCACGTCTGACACGCGTGGCACGTCCCCATGATGTCCACGGGAGGCACCTCGGCGGCTGCACACGCTCTCCGCTGGCTGAGGGCCCCCGTCCCGCCCCGCCCGGTCCCACCTTGGCCATGCGGATCATGCGCTTGGCGACGTCCAGGTCTCCCTGGTGGTTCTGCCCGATCTCGGCGATGATGAAGCACGGATGGTCGCCGCCGACGCGCCGCCCGGGGCACAGCTCGAACTCCCGCGACATGGCGGCGACAGCACCGCCGACCTACGGACGGACGGACGGACACACCGACGCACGCACCGACAGACCGACCGCGACCGCGACTGCGCGAGGGGACCCGCCCCGCCCCGCGCCGCTCCGCCCCGCCCCGCCCGGCCGCGCTGGTAATGGCGGCGGTGGCGGCAGGGGGCGCCGGCGGGGTGCTCGCAGCCATCGGGCCTCACGGGCGGACCTGGGTCAGGCACGGGGCTGGGGGGCGCCTGGGCCGGGTTGGAGCTGTTCGCCTCACCAACGCGGTCGTTCGTTTCGTTTTTAATTTCCTCGCGTGGGAGCGCACCTTGTGGAAACTAGAATTTCTGCTGTGGGGAAAAAAAAATGTAAAAAACTCTTAATTCCTTTTCTCTTGAAACAAAACTGACTCAAATGTCGATGCGTTGCGCTGTTTTTGACCGAACATCATTGCGCGACAGAATATTTTTACAGAAATGTTTATAAATGCTACACGCATATCCCCTCTTTCCACTCAAACTTCTGTTTTTCTCATCAGCTACCTGCAACCTAGCTGGGATACTTTGCTCAAGACAGCAGTTACCTTCCTCCAGAGCTTTAAGGATAAAAGGCATTCTAATGAACATTTGTAGGAGGAAAGAAAAGTTGATTGTTAAGCCTGAGGAACAAGTTTCTGTGTAAAAGGAAGCAGGTTATGCAGATCAGTTATACTAACGGAATATATTAATGAGCAGTTTATTTGCATTTATTTCATGTAGTGGTTTAAGGCTGTGTTGGGCAACTACATATTAACTCCAAGAAAAACAAAAGCAGAACTATCTGTTGTGAAGTAAAGTGTATGAGTCAGGAACTAAACCAAACCAAGCTGTGCTGCGTGGACAGAGACCGCCCAGAGATCGAAGTGATCTCAGGAGAAGGTGATGAATAGTTCCCGTTTCTTCCTTCCTCTGCTTTTCTCTTGACTGAACCTGATAAGGCTGGAAAACATTGAATTGCTTGTTTACTTACATTAGCCACAGATTATTTTTTTATATAAAAATGTGTATCTTTGGATAAAAATGATGAATTAACAGTTCTGAAAAAAAAAAAAGGAATACTTCCTGTGTTCAGAGATTTTCACATGGTTAGCTATTCCACATTCCTGTCATTCCTCCAGAGTATATGGCTTACTTTCTGTCTTCCCCCAGTATCTCCCTCACTCTTTGGAAAAAAAAAAAAAAAAGCCATGGGCCTGTAAAACAAACAAACAAACAAAAAAACCTCTTGGACATTCAGTCTCACTTGGCATTTTTAAACATTTAGGAATGGCAATACTGGCACCCATGAGAGATAATGAAAGAGCAGCCACATTTCATGGAGCCAGCTGCATAAAATCATTTATCCTGGAGCCCTCCTTCCAAGCAAACATTTGGAAGGTTGTTATTAATGATCCTGTCAAGATTATTGCTGTACTTCCCTAATTTAGTTACCCCCTCTGTGATAACTAAAAGACAATGTTGAGGTGGTGAATTAAGGATGGGTAAGGCAGTTTGTGGTTACCTGACACAAGCTGCTGGAGAACTGCAAAGCTTGGTGTTGATGGAATAGAGCAAACAAACAAAACTAAACCAAAAAAAAAAAAAGCCACAGAAGTTAAGATCTAATGTTCTGGATATAATGGAGATGCACAGATGATGAGGAATTATCACTGTTGGAAGCTGCTGTCTGTGTTACGTAAGGAGCTCAAATTACTGGTTATGCCAGTTCACTTAAACAACCAAAATCACTGCAAGATAGAAGAGTCCTTGCAGGTTGTTTCTGTTGACCCTAATCATTAACCCTCATACAACCAAAGAACACCTGCAGATTTTGCTGGAAGTATGAGGCTCCTAGCATGGAAAGGAGGCCACACCAAGTGAATTGCTGGCGGTCATGGTAGGGTTAAGCTTGGAAATGAGGCTGTCAGAATACCAGCAAGGTTTCTGTGTACTGGTGATGGAAAACACCGAACTGCAGCCGTCTCAACTGTTCTGCTGCTGCAAGTCCTGGTGTTGTAAAAAAAAAAAAAAAAAAAAAAAAAAAAAAGCATTCCTACTCTAAGAAACTAGGAAAGAAGTTCACAATTTTGGTGTGTGTCTGTGAATATTTTGGAAAGCTGAATGTTTTTGATTAGGGGATGTTGTTCTACATTTTTAAACTGAGGATGGTCTTGCTTTCGCCTTGTATTCCAAGTGATGGCAGTGTATTAATTTTGTAAGGGAACTTACTATGCCAGTGAAACTTAAACTGTGACACTTTGATAGGTCATACAGCTTGGTTTTTAATATCTAGATTTACCGTGGTAACACTAGAGAAGTATAGAATGTGTTTATTTGCATCCATCTAACACAAAAGAAAAAAAAAAAGCATATCAGAAATCTCAAGAGATTTAAGAAAAGAAAGGGCCATCACCACTATAGTAAGCGAATGGGTTAGAAAACTGATAGAGGCAGGGAAAAAGGAAACAATGAAACAATTTTCTCCTTAAAAGTACCTTCGTGGGCAAGAGAAGGAACATTAATTTAGCAGAGTTGTATGTATTGATCAAATAAACCAGGGCAAGGTTTGCTATCTCCAAGGTCCTGAGTATCTGTATGATAGTCTTGTGTTTTGGTAAACTCCAAAGAACAACTTTTTCAGGGATTTAGCCTACTTTCTCGGCACTCCTGAATCCGTGCCTCAACTAGGCCATACGGAGGCGCTGGAGAAATAATTTACACATACTACTGCATTCTGACAAAGGCTGCCTCTGAGACTCCAAAAACATCTTGTGGCAGATGTCAGACATATTTCTGCTGTTGTGGGCCTATCTGCAGAGTTTTAATGGAACTGAAAATCGGTAATTGCATTTATTATGATTTTGTGGTACGTGGTTTTTTGTTTGTTTTTTTTTTCAGGGTGAAGCTGAATTGTGTCTCCAAGGCTGTACCCACGCATACCAGATACTGCCCTTTGTACTGCTGTAGATAGAGAAGCGTAGCAGGTTGTTCTGCTGCTGTGTCTATTCCTGTGCAGAGGAGAACGGCGTCCTTCTGAGGACTGCAGTAACAGTGATTACTTGAACACAACAACCACATTGCTATGATATGATATGAAACCCAGCCTAAAAAGCGACCTCAGCTTCAAACCAGGGGTGCCTCTGAGCTAACAGTATACCATGATACAACACCTCAGTGCTGAAGTGACACACAGAATGGATGCAGCTTTTTACAATGCACTGAGACCTGTAAACGGCAGTGGGAAGAGGACACTGAATAAACACCATTTTTTGCTTTGTCTGCGTAGGCATTGTAGAGCAAATATATATTTTTTTAACTAACCTGTGAGTAAGAAAGAATGAGTTAAAAGACAGGTTTGTCACTATCTCTGCTACTCAGCAATATCACATCTTAAAGAAAACAGCAGATATATAAAGAGCAGGCACACGTATCCATTTCCTGGCTGTTTCATAGCCAGGAAAGTTTCCTGATAACTGAATCTGTACTAGTCATTTCTACCAGTCAGTTACATTGACCACTGTTACGTGTGGATACAAATGCAGGCACAGCTTCTTTAGGGGTGCTGAGCCACTAGAGATCTGAGTGCAATACAGTCCCATTTTATCCTACAGAAACATTTACATTTTGTGTAATGGGTAGTACATACTTTGTATGTTTCTGAACAGTTTCAAGAGACAGAATAAAAACTTAAAAGTATGTTGCAGGTATAACTAAAACACCCAATAATGGGCCACAATATCGTTTGAGGAATTAGAGGGGGTTGCAAACCACAGCATGGACAAACTGAATGTAAAGGCTGTAAAAATAACTAGCCATTTATTTATAACTAGTCACCTCACACTCATTGTTGGATGTACAAAACAACTTGGGAGTGTAACTTTAACACAGAATGCATATGAACGCTGAGAATGAGTTCCCCACAAAATCTGCTGATTGAAAGAACAGTTCATTAAGAAAGTATTTTTTTAATTGTAATATTTGGAGTGACTTCTGAAGCAAACCTCTAAAGTGCTAGGTCTCAGTGAATGTCAGTTTACACTCCAATATGCTGTGTGTGCTTATAAGACATTACTACAAGTAACTAACGTGTCTTGCAGCTCAGCCCAAAGCCCCGGATTTCTCATCAACATTCAGTAGGTTCTCCCTGTACTAATGCTCACCGGCAGCTCCACGGAACAGGCACACCCCTCCTCCTTGGGGCACGTTCCTTCTGCAACCACCTAGTAAAGAAGCAGGAAAAAGATGCCTCTGGAACACAAATAATTAACTTCTGAAGTAATTTTACTATGGCAGAATACAGCTTTGCCTGTCCAAGTCTAACAAGACAAAGGATTGAACACCTGTACTTTTTTTTTTTTTTTTTTTTAACCTTGCATTAAAGCAGTGGAGCAGGAGATAAAAGGAAATGCAGCTATAGATTTGTAATTCTAATGTAAAGCACAAAAGCAGGAAACAGATAATGAAAGTACAGAAACTGTGGAACAGCAAGTGAACTGGTCCAACTCGGGCAGTTTTATACTACCACCTCCCAGAAGCTGCCAGAAGCTTTGATGTTGTCGTTTTTGTGCAGGCAGTAAAACTCATACAACATGAGTAGGGCTAGGACCTACTTACTGATGTCAGATATCAGGCACTTTTCAATTTCTTTTACCTTTGATAAGGGTGTGGCAACACCACTTACAAAATTGTTTTTCATGAACGTCTGCATGATGTAAACCTAAACCCTGGTTCTGTTGGAGTTTTGTCTTTTACTTTGGTGGGAGAGCCATCTCACACTGAGTATTTTATGGATATGTTTCGGCACGATAATGAGAAGTAAACTTAAGGCCAATGAGAGTGTGTTTGTTCTCACACTGATAGATGGTAACTTGTAAAATTGATTTTTATGCCATAATGCTTTATTCAGGAATTAGAGAGCTTGAGACAACAAGTGCATGTAGTTTGAGCATTCTGACGTGAAATGGCTTCTACACAGCTCTGGAGATCAGCTGGCATGACAGAAGACCTCTGAAAATGGTTCTCGAAGCAGGCAGTGTGCTTGCAGCTTTGACAGTTTGTAGGAAGACTATTTCACGATGGTTCAGTGCTGATGATCATTTGCCCACAGCAATTTCTTTCCAATATCAGGATTCTAAACTGTTAAATTTTCTCGGTGGATTGTAAATTTTTGTTCTCAGCTCCTTGGACTATACACTGCACAATGCTGGCAGGTGTTAACTTCCTCAGGCCACATCAGCTGCCTTATCCTGTTGTGTGACTGCTTCTTTGTCCTCTTTGTTCTGTCTAAAGTGGTCTTCCCTGCTCTTAAGGCTGTACTTCTTCAGTAACCAGAAGCTGACCATCAGTGAGATGTTTACAGTTTTGTGGCCTGTTTTCAGCCTGTGCAGATATCTTCAAGGTCTTTGGAATTATCCCACACGTAAACTCCATATCATAACAAAAGACACCTGGCACTGACCTCCAGTCTGCACTGCAAATTTCCACTAGCTAATAACAAGCCTAAGGGTTCACCAGCTCTTGCAAAGCTAGCATTAGGTTTCTTACTAGCAACAGCAGTGTGGTTGTTGTTGGGCCACCAGACAACAGTCACAGGCTGCACACCTACTTGTGGTGATGGCAAGAATTCATTCTCTGTAGATTTTTTTTTTTTTGTAATTTCGGCACAGCATCTAAACTTCAGACTCCACCCAAGATTACAAGCATTTCCGTTTTGCTCTGGGCACTCTTCTCTTGCCAGTTTGAAAGCGAGCCTGTGTATTTTGAATGGTCTAGACATGCTAGCAGCTCAGTAAGCTACAGTAATGATGGATGTATAATGTCACAACATTTTGTAGATTTTAAATGACTGTAAGCCAGGGAAGGGCTGTTCAGACTGAAGAAGAGGAAGCTCCGGGGTGACCTTATTGCAGCTTGTCAATACTTAAAGGGGGCTTATAAAAAGAAGGAGAGTGACATTTTGCTCAGGCTGACAATGACAGGACAAGATGGGAACAGTTTTAAACTAAAAGAGGGGAGATTTAGATTAGATGTTAGGAGGAAATTATTCACTCAGAGGGCGGTGAGGCACTGGCACAGGCTGCCCAGAGAAGCTGTGGATGCCCCATCCCTGGAGGTGTTCAAGGCCAGGCTGGATGGGGCTTTGGGCAACCTGGTGTGATGGGAGGTGTCCCTGCCCATGGCAGGGGGTTGGAACTGGGTGATCTTTTAGGTCCCTTCCAACCCAAATCATTCTGTGGTTCTAGGATTCTATATGAAGAAGATGAAGTCTGAGACTGGATAAGGAATTTGGACGGATTGGCTGGGATAGCGTGCACAAGACAGCTGTGACTAGAAGCCAGTAAGGGTAACAGAAGTGGAACCTGCAAAGAAACAGATCAAAGGATAAACTAGGGAACAGTGAGAGAAGAGAGTAGGACTGCCTGATACTGGATCAGAAAGCTGGGAAGAATAAGGAAAATCCCAAGAGCTGAGGAAGCCAAAAAGTTGCTTTGAAGGGTGTGGGACAGAGTAACTAGTGCAGGAGCTGGAGGCTGAAAAGAAGGAGAGAGGTTCCATGAGAAATGCGGCTGGGAACGGCAGCTGAAGGGACTGAGTAATGAAACTAAAGAGCCTGTCCATAGTGGGATGACTAGATGACTAAGGTGAGACAAATGGGACTGGAAATAAGGAAAAAGGCAGGAGAGCCATACTGGAGGATATGGAACTGATAGTGTTAAGCATCCTTTTTTTTTTTTCTTTTTTTTTTTCCTCCTAAAAAGTCACAGGAGAAAGGCTGTGAGCCACTAGAGCACATCCCAATCTGGTGAAGATTTTGAATCTAACCGGAGATGTGCCATCAGCATATTTTCTCCCTCCTTCAGCACAACTGTCTGCTCCTCCTTCAGTTATTTCCTGTGCTGAACTAGCAGAGGTCTAAATGTTTCAGCCCTGTGCATGTCTCTGGGACGCACTGCTTTCTGATTCGACAGTGCACGTGCTTGGGGCTAATGACACAAAGCACATGATTAGGGCTATTAAAAACTCCAAAGATAAGGGCTGCTAGTTTTAAGATTGTTTTTCTCAGTTGTTGTTTTTGCCTCTTTTAGCATACTTACTATAGAGCAGTCAGCAAAATACCCTACCCCAAAAGGAATCTTTGCCCCAGGTTGTACCAGATGTAGTGGAGGTGACTGTCCTAAAGTCCGTATGTTACGTGTTTTAGAGGGTGGGAGGCTGAGTGATCAAAGCTTTATGGAAAAGAAAAGCTGGTCCCTACATTGAGACAGTGATGATTCCCCCAGCCTTTGCTGAAGATTCGCTGGGTGATGCTGTGCAAGTTACTAATTTAAGCTTTTGACAGAAGATTGCAAATTTGAATTCCTCGGTTTATGTCTGTGTGATTTGAGGCATTATGATTTAGTCTACCCAAGTGCTGAATTTGTCCAGCTACAAATCAATAAAAGTGTGCTGAACTACACAATGATCATAAAATACCAGTCTTTGACATCTCTAAATAGGCATTGGGAATAAATAGACACTTTCTACCCTCATCTCATTGTATTTTGGTTCTGCCCTGTGTGTGTGAATGTACTCTCTGGAAATTGAGGACAGAGAGGGGAGGAATAGTTCTCTCTCACCTTGCTGAGAGGTGTGTAAAAGTAAATTATTACTTTAAAAATCCTCCACACTCTTGTGAAAGGTGCAAGGGAGAGGTACAGGGGAGAAATGAAGAAATCTGTTGTCAGAGCAGTGTTTGAAAGGTATCTGGTGCAGAAAGCCTGCGTGACACACACACACACACACACACACACACACACAAAAAACAACGAGAATAAACTTAGAAATACTAATTAGTGTCAGAGCCCAGGAGCCCAGCAGCATCAGCTTAGCCTGGGGGCCTCAGTCCTGCCCCAGTGAGAGCTGGGACAGTTTAGCCTGGAGAAGTGATGGTTCAGGGAGATCTCACCAATGTGTATAACAGCCTGATGAGGCTTCATGGAGAAGGGACATCCAGGTTCTTCTCTGTAGAGCCTACTGACAGGACAGGAGCCAATAGGCACAAATAAAGATAAAAATATAAGAGCATTCAAGCTGAAGACAAGAAGAAACTTTCTTATTGTGAAGATGGTCAAACAATCAAAGAGGTTCCCAGAAGGGCTGCAGTCTCCATCTGTGGAACTACTCAAACCCCAACTGGACACAGTCCTGAACACGGGGTTCTTGGTGATGCTGCTTGAACAGGCATGTCAGAATAGACAACCTCAGGAGGTCCCTTCCAAACTAAACAATTCTGTGATTCATCTGCCACTACTTTTGATAAAAAAAAAAGCAACTCTTAATGTCTTGTTCCTTACCAAAACTTCTACATTGCATTCTTTTCTCTGTGTTGTTTTGCCTCAGTCATTCCATTAAAAATGGGGTCTCATAATCTCATGTTCCTCTGACTTCAATTTTATGGTTTTACATCTTCAGTCGTATCATTTCAAGCATCTTGTGCCCATCACTGCAAAGATGGCTTTTATACCACTCCTCCCCCACCTGTTGTCATATGACTTTTCTGCTCCAACAGTCTGTCCCTCTCTCTGTACAGTTCATCTTTGTACAGCTCTGAGCTTCCCTTAGGCATTGAACAACCTCTGTCCTCTACACTCTACTTACTCAGGTTCTTCTTGAATACCATGCACTGGTGTGAAGATTAGAGATGCAGCTGTAACAGCAACAAAAAGTAGCAGCACTGCAGCACGTGTACTAGTTATATGTACATTTCTGCTTTACTTTCTACTTATGGGTGTTCTTTGAAAAGCAGCTGCACCTCTTATCTTGAGACCTTTGTGTTTTACCACATTGCAGACACTACCAACAGCATCTCCTCATTATTCCATCCAGTTCAAATTCTTATGGCAACAAATCAGTGTGGTAAACTGGAGGCAGTGTTGGTTTGCTGTGGTTGTGGAGGCCGTGTAGAAGGTAACAACATGTCTGTCAATATGCATATGAAGTAAAGGCGAGACACTTCAAGCCCGCTCGCCTAGCTGGCGAGTCAGTGCTCCCCATGGAGTACGCGTCATGGAGCAGCTGCCTTCCCGCTGGAGAGGAGAACCACCTCTAGTTCAAGGCTAGCCTTTCCTGGGTGTCGTGGCAACCAAATTCTGTCTGCAGAGTGACTGTGTCTGAAGGTGTGAGCTGCTCCCTGCTCCTCCCAGGTCAGGCAGAGTGGGCAGCTGGCTGAGCCAAGCTGCTCCTGTCGGAAGGAGTTAGGGACCCTGGCTTAGCTCGAATTCCAGCTCAGCAGAAGAAGGCGAACAGCGGGGGCATCTTCAAGTGGTGTGGAGTGTCAGTGTATTTCCTTTGTGGGCTGTAGTCTTCCTAGACCTATTTAGCAGCGTTGTTACTTGCAGCTGACACTGCCCAAGTCAGCAAGTGCTCAGAGATCTCTACACGTCTGCAGTGAGGGAGCTTGCTGCTGGATGTTAAATGGTACGCAGGGCAGCTGCTGTGAGGCAGGCAGGTGCTGTAAGCTCCCCGTGCCACTCCAGCTCATTCTCCTTGGCTCCTGTGACTTGTGGAGGAGCAGCAAGCAAAGTAGCTATCACCTTTCAGACACAGGAGTCTAGTTGTAAAATATTAGGTTAATTTAACTGGAAAAAAATATTATTTTTTTTCAAACTCCTGTCTGTAGCTTGATGGTTGTGAGCCATCAGCAGGTTGAGGGGGTCTTTTCATTGATTTCAATGGACTTGGACCAGACCCCAGGCAGTGTGTGTGCCCTCCCTTTCTCATTGCTGGAGCTACCAGCTCCTGAGAAATAAAGCTCTAGTTGGAGAGATTCCCTGAGATGTGCTTCCTGCCCAGATGTCAGCTGGACACTGCCTGTCTCATTTGCATGCTGAATGGGTTAACAGGCAGCTGAAAGCACTTGCATTTACATTTTCTGCACTGGAGATGTCTATTCTACTAAATCTTTAATTTCATAAATCAAAACTGTTCTGGAGTAGTCAATAAAAATTCCATTAAAATCATTGAAACCATTTCCTTAAAGTGCTGGAAGTATGTAACTGCAGTCCCTTGTTTTGGTAAGTGCTCAAAAACATCTTGTGAAATAGAGCACGGTAGATTTGGAAATGAGAATTGTGTGTCATCCCAGTGCACAGAATGGGGAGAAACTGCACTGTACTGGAAGTATTTTGGAGTCTGGTTGTCGTTTGGTCTTTCCATTAAGTTGTTCCCCTACTAAGCTCTCCTCAGTGTGACACAGGAATTACAAAGGGCACTACTGTGGGCTATAAGCCCATGGTGGTCCCCAAGGTGTGGCATCTGCCTTTAGAAAGCAATGCATCCTGCCCTGCTTTGCAGGGTAAGGCAGCAGGAACAAAAATAACGGTTTTGACGGCGCAAAAACACTGCAAAATAGCGCAAAAGTCCGCAGCGATCACAACGGGACCCCGCCGCCCACTCTCCCTCCCCGCCGGGCAGCCCTGCGCCCACGGCCGCGCCCCCCAGCGCACAGCACCCGGTGGCGGCCGTTAACGCCCGTTAACGGCCGGGCCCGCCCCCTCCTCGCCGCCGATTGGCCCCTCCCCGGGGCGGCGCTGCCCTCCCATTGGTGGCGGCGGAGGCCCCGCCCCTTTCGCGCCGATTTGTGGCCGGGGCGCGGTGCCGGAAGCCCGTTGCCGCCGCTGCCGCCGCCATGTCGTCGGACGCGGAGGTGCTGGGCGCGCAGCCGGCCGGTAACGGCGCGCTGGACGGCGCCGAGGAGGACCCGGCCGCCGCCTTCCTGGCGCAGCAGGAGAACGAGATCGCGGGCATCGAGAGCGACGAGGGGTACGGCATCCTGGACAGCGGCGACGTGCCGCCCGCGCTGCAGGCCGCCGACGGATTCGCTCCCGGTACGGCTCGGGGCGGGCGGCACCTCAGGGCCTGCGGCAGGGCCCCGCCGCGACCTTCGTACCCGGCGGCACGGCCTGCCCCTGGGGTGGTGACACGGCCCTCAGGAGTCGGTCATCTCGTAGGGTTTGGGGCATGGGGGCTGGAGGCTGGGTGTTGAAGGGGTTGGTGGTGTTGGAGCGGCTTCCCTGAGCGCTGGGGTGCGAGGGGGGTTATCAGAAAACCATCCTGTGCTGGTAGATGCAGCCTGACTTCCTTTTATGTAGGGCAGAAATAGCGCACGACTCCCTCCTTTCATGCACCTTACACATCGCTTTTACTCCCCCTTTCATATACCTCACACACTGCTTTTTTCCCCCCGTAAAAGCCTTACATACCCTTTATATTCAAAAGAGATGCTAGAATATAAAAACAATCTCCTTGAGGACTGAGTTCTTTAAGGGAAGTTGTTGGATGCTAGCCTCTCCCAGCTGCCAGAGCCATCTAGTCACACCGCCTTCCCCAAATGCATGCAGTGTGGCTCTTGCAGTGTGATTTCTTCTCAGAAAGTCAGCTTGGTAAATGCTTCCAGATTGGGTTGAAATGTGAAAGTAGTTAAGCTGTGTTTGAAGAAGTGAAACTGTTATTGGAGAAATTGTAGAAAAAAAAATCATAATGGATATAATAATTTGATCTGTGAAGTCTAGGTGTGATCAGTATGTCATCTTGCTGTTTAACATGTTTTGGGATTGTGTTTATCCTCTGGCCTGTTACATAGGCATAGCAGATTCTGCTTGTGAACCTTTGGTGGTCTCCTTTTTAATACAACCTTCATTTGGTGGCTGTTGGAGCCTCTACTCTACCAGTTAAAAAAAAAATTAAAGTGCAAATTGCAGCAATGCAAAATGTGCTTGTTCAGCCATGGGGATGTATGAATTAATGACTTATGTTGGCATTTGTCTTTGAGATTTCTTGTGATCCAGTCAGCATCCTAACAAACATCAGACAGCTCTAGTCCATGCTAGTTTATTAAACAATTTTGTAATTAAGTAAGTGAATGCAAATTTCTCCTTGAATTTATATAAGTCCTTAGGTAAGTCCGTAAGCACTGTGGTCAGGGATTTGTGGATTTACTTTTTTTAACCTTCTTGAACTCCTGACTTATGGATCTGCTGCTGGATAAACTTTCTTCCTCGATACTGGGGGAAGAGCTGTAACTGAGGCAACTCTCAACTGGAGTTTGAAGACCTTAACTAGGTCTTAACTTCAACTACCGAGAAGCAGTCACAGCTTCATGTAATGTACTTCTGAGGGATGTGCTATCTCATACAACAATGTGTTTACATTGCAGCCTGTTAAAAAAAGAACAAAACAAAAACATTCTCATGGACAGTGGTGAACTCCAGGAGCTTATGCCCGTGCAAACAGGTATTAGTGTATAGTCCTGTTAATTGTAGTTATATTGAATACTGAGTGAGTATGGGGGAAGTGGCAGAAAGTTGCCAAGCTCACCTGGTCTCACAGAGCATCACTTCATAGTGTTGTGGTCAGGGCTGGACTGCTGGCCTGTCCCATTCGACCATTTATTATGTAAGTAGCCATTCTGTTCAAGTTTCCTGGGTGTATGAAAATTAATCTTGTTTTCCCTCGAAAGGGAAAGCATAATCACCGTTTCAGAAGACAAAAAATACTGTATAAATAAAGCAATATAAAGCTGTTGTCTAGTTATTAGTATCTTGGTCTCTTATGGGATCCCCTTGTCAGTGATAAATCAGTTACAACAGTTCACTTGCTGTGTCCTTTCATCAGGAGTGGATGTGTTTGGGTTGAAGTGTCTGCCTTTTGGAACCTGTGTATCAGTGTAAAGACCCTGTGACAGCTTGTCAGGTAGTTTCTTACTGAGAAGAACATTCAGAGGCAAGTGTTTTTGTGTGTTAATAATGAAAACATTACTCAAGTTTAATGTAGGCTGCCTAGTCTCAAACAGCTTTAGTTTTGAGCTCTGTCGTTTTTATGTGAACTTGAATGAATGATGCCTCTCTACCTCCTGGAGAGGCTCGTAAGCCTCTCTAGGAATTAAGGAACTTAATTGCATTTGGTGGTTTGTCCATAAACCATAACAGCTCATAACAATTAATATTCTCTCAGGGACTGAATATGGATTTGCTTGAAAATATCGTTAGGGAAAGAATTGTTTCGTCCTTTCTCTAGTTAGCACCACAGACCGAATGAGTTACTTGTTAGTGGCTGTTGATACTTCTTAACAGTTTGAACAGTCAGTGCGGTAGGTTTTGCTATGCAATCCCTGTCTTTAGGCTTCAAGGCACTGTAAGATAACATTGAGAAAGGTGTAATATATTTGGAGAGATCTATTTAACTTGTATTTGCAATTTTTTGGTTATAGTATTTGATTGTGAATTTCATGGTAGAAAAATCTATTTTGCCTTTTAAAAGGGAATGCTATGTGTGCTGTGAAGTTACAGAAGCACTTACAGCACAGTGTTATAGAGGTGTGCAGCATTACTGCCCGGAAGTGTGATCTAGGATCAGCCTAATGAATATATTGAAAACGACTCTAATTTTCGCTGGGACAGCAGGCCAGAACCAACAAGGAGATAAGCCCTCTTCCTGACCCATTTGTCTTTATATTACACACAGGCTTGAGAAATAGATAGAAAACATATTTATTCCTCAGTTTCTTGCATCACTAACTTAAAAAAAAACACACACAAGAAAAAAACAACAAAACACAAAACCTGAGCAAACAACAAAACCAAAACAACTACTTTTTAGAAGAATCTTTTTATCCTCTTATGGATGAGAGACAGGTGAAAGGGAAGCTGTGTTCTTCTGTTGTTTTAACTATGGCTTATGAGTCTCCTTGAAGTAGCAGTGAAGAAGTAGAATACTCAGTGTCTAAAAGGGATGCCAAAAGGAGCTCATAAGTACTACTTTTATATGTATGGTTGAAGTTCATTTCTCCTGCATGCAGGACATTGTCCAAAGTGTAGCCGAATACAAGGACTTCAGGAGGGGCTCATCCATGAGGTAGGAACTGCTTGGACTTGTTACAAGTGATAACTCTGGACAGTCCTGCCTCTGACACTTCTGGTAGCACTCATCTATTGCATCATCAATAAAAGTTGGGGACGCTAGTGAATAAGGCTAAGCAAACTGTTTTACACCAGACAGAGTGTAATATTACTTGAAAGCAATTCCTTGCAGTAGCTGATGGCCATTACAGTAAGCTTCTGGCAGCTTAGTTACTGTCCACATTCAGTATTAAAGTTGACATGAAAGGAGGAGCATGTCAACTAGTCCTTGGCTAAACCTGTGCTTTGGTCCTGGAACTGGTCTGTAGCTCTTGCATAGTGCTACCAGAAAGAGCTCAATGCCGAAGGAATAACTTATATCCAAATCCAGCGTCAACTGTTTGGTCTGCCCTGTTTTGAAGTTGCATTAACTTCCTTGGCTGTTCCTTTCAGCTAGAAGCTTAATTTGGCAAATTCACTGCTTGTTGACTTGTAGAACCAAAGGGACAAAACTGTTGTGTTTATCTTCAGGATACCCAGACCTTTCTTCAGTAAGCTGTAGGACATGTGGAGGGCACTGATTCTAGCTGTCTGTGTCTGGCAAGCTTGGCTGCTGTTTGTCTTCTGTCTATGCGGATTGGGCTGGTGGGGAGAGCTTCAGCTGTATCAGCAGACTCTGAAAACATCTGGGAAGTAGCTGTGTGGGAAGTTGGTTACCCTGTTGTCAGCACGTCGCAGAACCACAGATGCTTGGACATGTTCTGTGCTTATCTTAAGTCCAGAAGCAAACACCGAGGAATGTGGGATATTTATTCCTAACTTTTTGAAAAAGTGTGGTGTTAACTTATGAGCTTCAAGATGCAGTACTGTGTTGGGATTGGATGGACTCTGAAGCCAGTAGACAACTCATTGTTTGTGGTTGATGAAAGCATGATAGTAATAATGGTATTTAGGCTTCGTCTGGAGGAAGCCAGGTACAAAATAACATATTTCTATGAACAAAAATCTGGCATGTAGCTAGCTTTGCTTACTGAGACGAAGTAATTCATACCGAATTACACAAACACTGAGAGCTGAAAAGAGAATATCTGACCATTGGTTCTGTTCCAGTCAGTGTGCTTGTCTTGGCATGTGATAGGATGTTGATACAGAACCATTTCATCTTCAGCTGGCAGTATGCGCAGTCAGCATGCTGACTTGGCATCTTAATCACAAGTTCTAGGGAGCTTAAAACAGATAGAAAGTTTGTTTTAGTATTTTTAATGCTTCTGACTTGTGTGCTCTCTGAAAACACTCTCTGCAGCACCAATTAGCAGCTGTTTCCAAGCAGAAGAAAGCAGTCTTAAGACAAACATCTGTTCCTCAGCTGCAGCTCTCAGCAAGAATGTTTTTCCTTTCACCTCCATGGTCTACCAGCCTGAGTGCTAAAGACATTGATGAATGCTTTCTCTTTGTTAGGGTGGCAAACCTACTTGTATTATCACGGTTCTTGGAAAAATCTTCAAGACTGAACCCACTTGCCTAGCTGGCGAGTCAGTGCTCCCCATGGAGTACGCGTCATGGAGCAGCTGCCTTCCCGCTGGAGAGGAGAACCACCTCTAGTTCAAGGCTAGCCTTTCCTGGGTGTCGTGGCAACCAAATTCTGTCTGCAGAGTGACTGTGTCTGAAGGTGTGAGCTGCTCCCTGCTCCTCCCAGGTCAGGCAGAGTGGGCAGCTGGCTGAGCCAAGCTGCTCCTGTCGGAAGGAGTTAGGGACCCTGGCTTAGCTCGAATTCCAGCTCAGCAGAAGAAGGCGAACAGCGGGGGCATCTTCAAGTGGTGTGGAGTGTCAGTGTATTTCCTTTGTGGGCTGTAGTCTTCCTAGACCTATTTAGCAGCGTTGTTACTTGCAGCTGACACTGCCCAAGTCAGTGTGCGCTGGGTATTGTTATGTGTGAGGCAAAGCTGTTAGTAACATGACTTGTTACCTTACACAGACAGCTGTAACATACCACTATTCCAGAAAGGTGCCTTGCTGAGACTTAGCAGTTCCTGAAAATCTTAGTGCCTTTTGCATAGTCTGGTGATTTAAATGGTTTCATAAGCTCAAATGTTTGTCTCAAAATTGATATGTTCTCACATCTTTGTTCAAGATGAAATTCTAAGCTGTGGCAAAGGTTGCAGCTGGTCACATTCCTAAGGCTGTACTGCCAATGTCACTTTGGAAGGAATAACGCCGCAGCTGAAGTAGAAAGCTATCAAATATGATAGCAGAAGATAGCTGAGTTGTTTTTTTTGGTAGAAATGTTAGCTATAACTTTTGAATTAACTAGGAATCAGGAACTATCTAAACGATGCTAATATTTACAAAGTGTTGCCATACTGGATTGTTAGTCTTCCAGGTAGATGGAAGTGTAGGTCATGCTGCTTAACTTCTGAACAGTTGTTTATTACTCATTTTCGAAGACAGGAGAGAAAGTGGGAGTAACTTGTGGACATTCCCTGTAGCAGCTGCTACAGGGATATCAGTTCTGCTCTTTATGTAGCCTGTGGTGTGATCCTGTGGTGAAGAGCTGACTTTGTATTGTGGGTTTCAAAGAATGATGGCTCACTGTCCCTTGTGCCTGTCTGGAAGAGGAGTAAAAGTGCAGAGATAAGGAAATGATCCTGTGAGGTATTAAGTGACAAGCATTTACATAACTCCCACATTGGATACTGCAGTATAGCTTTCCCTACAAGTTACGGTAGTCAATAAATCCAGTGGTATTGTTTTTCTCAAGTGGCTAAACTGTAGTCATTTCTTTACAGGTGCTGTTGATGGAATGATTAATGGAGATGTCTATCAGGTAAGGTAGAATGAGTCTGTATCTAGAATGTGCTGTTCTGCTGTAAGGACTTTACCTCAGTCTAGGCTCATGCTTCCAATTGCCCTTATCTAATTTGCTTGTACCTCATGTCTCAAGAGGAATTTTTATTCTGATAGCTCATCTCATGTTATGCCCATATTGTGCTCTCCTCTGAATTTGCAGTCAACTTAAAGCAGCTGTCCATTTTGAATTATGTCTGAATGGGACATAACCACTCTGAGCAGGTTGACATATTGTAGGACGGCTTAACATTGACTTGCCACTGGCTAATAAACTGAACAAAGCATGTTCTGACTACATTAAAGCAGAGTTTTCTAAATTGCTTATTCTTTAAGGATAGCTCATATATCCTGGTTGTCTTACCAGCATTGGTCTTATAAGGAACTGACTGAAAACATTACACATTTCTTAGTGACATATAGTTGCATGAAATTGAACTGGTGGCTAGATAGCTCAGTCATATTATGAAAGCATGTTAGGCATGGTAATAACAAAAGGAGATGCTTGCTTTATCAGTGTCAGGGAGAAATAGGGCGTGTTAAGGCAGTTGCCGCATTGCAGCTGCATTTAAGACAAGTTTGGCTAAAGCATGGCTGCTTCCTGCTGTGAGAGTTGCTTGAATAGTGCTGCTTAAGTAAATGCTTGGAAAGGACACAGCGTATGAGCTACTTTTCCATATTCTTAAGTGAACACAGACTGCTGGAGACATAAGCTACTTTCACTGCTACTAATATTTTTGTCCTCACTGTTGCTGTGAGGTTGGTAGGAAAACTGCTTCTTACTGGTCCTCTGTGCCTCATTACATGGTAAAAGGTAGATGAAATATTTTGATTATTTGCAGTTCTAATTAATCAACTGTTTTGTTTGATGGAGCCTCCTCTTAATGTGGAAGAACAGACAGAATGGGCTATACATAACTTCTTTCAGCCACCTGTAACTCATTTATCCCTGCAACTGGCCAATTTATTTTGTTTTGAATTCAGTGTGATACCTGGTGCTGTTGTACCAACCTTCCTCATTATCTTTGCATTATTCCTTCATTTTGATGACTATAAGAGGCCCAGAGAATGGCAGGATGTAGCCACACCTGCCATGAACTGCAGTCTAGTACTATCAGCAGTGGTATTTCATCTGTTCAGGGTAGGGTGAACCTGTAAAAACTGTTGGAGTATGCTCTGCGGCAAAAAGCACTATATTAGTTTTGGAAGTCTGGTACATTAATTACACTATTCATTGCAAGTCTTTGAACTATTGTATGGTGAAAAGTATGCTAGTACTTGCACTGTTTTGTTGCTTAAATGTTAAACTGCATCCTGTTTAAATAGCTGCTTACAACAATACGAATTCTGTAATGCCTTTGACTGATATTAAAAGCCAACTTCCTGTAAGGTTTACACATTTTTCTGAAGTAGACAAATGCAAGTTACAGAGAACATTTTAAACTCCTGTGCACAAAACCAAAAAAAAAAATTGAAAAATTACTTTCATAGCAGATACTTAAGGTGAAATGAGCTGGAGGATCTGTAGGCCTGCAACTGCATGCTGAGGCACTAGGCACTGTCTTCTGCTTTCTTCAGGCACAGAGCTCTGGCATAGTTTGAATTCCTAGTCAGCTTGAATTTGTTTGATCTTAAATTCCCAGAGGCAGCCCTATATTAATTTGCAGCAATTCTGCTGTAATTTGTGGCAAGAAATTTTTCATTGTAATGGTGAAGATGTGGTATAGTTAATGTCATGTGCTCAGTTCAGATGGTGTCTACTTTTATGTAGCTTGCAGGCAATTACCTGAAATCTTCAGCTGTAATGAGTAAATGATGTGATTATTTCTTCCCTTTAAGGAGAGTAACGGTCCAACAGACTGCTATGCTGCCATATCACAAGTAGATCGACTGCAGTCAGAACCAGAGAGTATTCGTAAGTGGAGAGAGGAGCAAAAAGAGCGCCTGGAGCAGCTTGGTAAGGAGGGTGTTTGTTGCAGTAGTGTTCTTGCTGGTGACTCAGAAGCGGCAGCTTCTTAAGCAGGCAAACTTCTCAAACTGTGGTTGCTAGTTCCTTGGAGCATAACTTGCTGCTTGAGCAGGAAGCTTGGGGGATGAGTCTTCTGGTAAGCAGACTGTTAATATTAGTGTAGGTAGGATCCAGCAAGCAAGTGGATCGCTGAACCTTGATCCAGGAATGTTCAAGTGGCTTGCCCTTTACTTACCAATAAGCTGTTCCTCAGTCCTGTAACAGAAAACAAACAAGCTTTTATCAGCAGAAAAGGGTGAGTTAATGCAACAACCATCAGCACTTTTTTTTGCAAGGGAGAAGATTGCTCTTTGAGCAAGGGAAAAGAGTTTTGTGATGGAGGCCATCTGTTACGTAGATCTAACCTAATAGCTAACTTAAGTAATGGACTTGTAACTAAATCAAGCAATCAAATTAAGTGACACCTACCTGTGGACAGCTTCTAAGAGCCTACAAAATGGTGTGCTTTCCAGTTCCATTTGGGAGGAGACGCTGCCTTGAAACTGTTAGGAAAACTTTGTATACAATGTGATTCCAGATACAGCTGAGCCTGTTGTTTCTCTTCTGTACTGGTTACAGCAGATGAATTTGTCCTGAGCTGTGGGCTGGGTGTAAAAGCAAGCTGAGTGTCACGCTCCCTCATTTTGTCTAATGCAGAGGCCTTACTCTGAGCTTTGTTCTAGTACTACCATAGCAAGGTGACTGTTTCTGAAGAGTTTGCGGACTTACTGAATCAAAATTAGTCTACAGATTCTTAGCCTAGACTGAAGTAGACTGTCTGCAGCACAGGCATTCTGTTTAGTTAACCCTCTGAATTCTGAGGGCATTGGACTTCTCATGGCCTAAATCAGGAAACCTTCTAACCCGTATTTGAGTGGATCAAGCAACAATCTGCACTAGGGTGCACTGTGAACCATCAGCTGAAGTATTAGCAAGATCTAAGGAGAACAAATATGTCTGACAGATTAATTCTTAAATGTTTAGATGCTAACTCACGAAAGCAGGAAGCAGAATGGAAAGAGAAAGCAATAAAGGAGTTGGAGGAGTGGTATGCCAGGCAAGATGAAAAGCTCCAGAAAACAAAAGCCAGCAACAGGTAAGATTTCTCCAGCTATTTGAAGACCTATGCTACTGTCTGTGAAAGTGATTGGGTGGGGGGAAAGGTTAGAACGTCTAGCACTAATTCTTCATCCCACTTCAGTAACCTCTCTAAGAGATGGGTGTCCAGTGGTAAACTCTTCTCTAAGTTATCTTAAAGTCTAGATTCTGTGTCCAAGAATAGTAAGTGAAAGTGTTAAGATAATGAACCAGAATTATTTATGTCCTTAAGACAAAAAGTTTGACCTTGGCCAGAGTTTATCAGTCTGCCTACTTGTTTGTATGTACCTAGCTGCACAGGCCTTCAATGACCACCATGCAACTAGCAATCTGACTCACTACCTCTCAAAAACACAGAAGTGGCCTTCCAGTTAACTTTGCTGCCACTTGTTTCATTAGGTATCTTAAAACCTTGGACTGTTTCATGTGGAAGTGTTTGAGAAATACCCTGAGTACTGCTAGTGAAGAACTAAATGATGACTATTTAAATTATTACATTTAAGGCTTGAATAGTTTCAGTATGGGATGTGGAGCAGAAACTAATGGCTTAGCTGCAGTCTAGTAAATTCTTACAGTTCCTTAGAAGCTCCCTGCAGAATTTTGACTTCTGGCTACATAAAGGTAAATATGGTGGTCCTGACTTAGATCTTCACTTCTGACTTAGGGCTGCCAGTGTCATTTTGTCCAGGTAGTCATCAGGGCTACTTTATACTTTGGGAACCCACAGTCATCAAGCTGAACTGTTTTTTGAAATGCCATTTTTCCTATCTAAATAGCCAGCAGGCTTGTCAGAAGTAGTCCTAGCTTACCTAGGACTACTAGACTTACTAACGGAAGAAAGGAGGTCTATATATCCTACAAAATTATGGATTTGATGCTTTCATTCCCTGAGGTACAGTCTTTCTGATAGTTTGAAGAGAAAACAGGATTGCCATTCGTACAAGCAGTGGCAAGACCTCATGATATCCCCATAGCTTTATCTTGGACAGAGTTTGAGCTCAGGGTGTGCGTTCAGGAGAAGGGCCCATTTAACAAGAGCTGTGATCATGGAAGTAAAGCATTGCTCTGGGAGTGTTTGGTGTTCTCATCAGCCTGGTGAGATCTCTCTAATTAGTCTCTGTCCACTGGAAGTAGTTTAATGCTAACACTGGGGCTCGCCCTAAGGTAGCTGGTCCCAACTTCCTAGGACATAGGGGAGCTTTTATGCTGCCCCTGTGAGTCAGTGGCCCTACTGGTACATTCCATGTGGTAGCCGTGGCTTCCCTGTTAGAGTGAGGTCTAGGCAATATGAGATTAATGCACTTTTAAAAACTGCCTTCAGCTGTGTTCTGTACTTCTCATCCTTATCTCTTTTCTCCTGCCTGCTTGCCTGCCTGTTGGACTACTTGCTACCTAGGGTGGCAGATGAAGCTTTCTACAAACAACCCTTCGCTGATGTGATTGGTTATGTGTATGTTGCTTAACTACTAATTCTGTTTGCTAGTAACTAGGTAATGAGGAGGTTCAGACATAGTACTGAATGACCAAGTGTGACTTCTGCTGAGTATTTCAGGCCAGTAGAAGCTAGAATATGTAAACAGCCTTTACTTTTGCACAGCACTTAATGCTGCAGATCAGTCAGTTTTCCTGTGGGAATCTGTGCAACATCCAACACCTTTAAGTCATGTCGTACACATACCACTGGCATTTTGTTAGTGAGTTCAGTAGTCTGTAAGATACGGTACTTTACAGTTCACTGGCTTTATAGGCCAGTGAGCACTGCTTAGCAAGATACTTTGTATGTATGGGTTAACGTCACTTGTAGTCTCATGTGGGTGCTGTATTTAGTCCTGGTCGCTTCCACAGTGAAGTACAGTGTTCAACTCTGCATTCTGTGTAACAGGCATTGTGCTCCTGATCTGTGCCATTTGCCTATATAATCAAAAAAATAGTCAAGCAAGCCTTGCATGTAATGCTCTGCAAACCAAAGAAGGTGGGGAGGAATCAGCTGCCATAAATCAGGGTAGAAAAGGTGCCTATAGAACTTAGGGTACTGTTAGAACAGATAAAAAGGACAAGGAGGTGGTATTGGAAAATGAACATTAGCTGCTCGCAGAACTGAGCACTTATTTATAGACCTGTTGCCAGACTAATGGACCAGTTGAGAGTACAGCCACGACTTTCAAGCCCCAATGAGTATGCTAGTTTCTGTGGGGTGGAAGGATTGCAATGTTCATTGGCTTGTTCATGTCTTTTAATTTCTTCCCTTAATTTGTAGACTTGAATTGAAAGATGGCCATGTCACAGATTCTAAGGTGACACCTTTAGAAGGTGTACTGGTGAGCCGTGGTGTGGCCTTGAGTGCATTTATATTGAAGGTCCAGTGTGGAACTCATTACCTAATTGTAGATGGATGTAAAGCAAGACTTGTGAAATGATGGATTTACAGGTGGTGTTTGACTTTGTTCTGAAGTCTTCTGGAGTTGACTTAGACTTTCTAATAAAACACGTATTTTCCTGTAGCCATTGCAAATGTGCAGTGCAAGTGCTGCAGAATAAAATTGGCAGCATGTTTCCTGAATGTAGGCCGAGCTACTAGTGCATGTTGAGCCAGCTGACCATCTGCATTAAACTCATTCTCATTTTCTATATCTGACTTAAACTTTCTCTCCTTGTTTCTTTTCTTCTCTTCACCTTTAAGCACAAACATAAATCATCCTTGCTACAGCCTAGAACAGTTAAGTAAAAAATCTTCACTGCCCCTTAAAGTGTCATGTCACATAAAGTAGCAGTGTTGTAGTGACCCTTGTCTTCAGTGGTGTCTGTAACCTTACCATCCCTGTGAACAGTGCTGAACCCTCATGGGAGAGTCATCCTCACTGCTTTCTCTGTACTGCTTGTTGGAGTAGATGGATTTGGTTTGATCTCTCGATGCTTACTGCTCTTGCACTCAGGCAGCTACCAGGGCCCCACAGATCACCTAAACTGGATGCTGGAGTGTTATACGTGTGTTGAAGCAATGCTGTTGGCAGCATAGAAAAGCTATCCAAAAGGATACTGCTGGGAAGGCACTGTTGCTAACCTGTACATACTGTAAAAAGCCTCCTTAGAGTATCCTCCGGGTGAGAGAGCAGGAGAAATGTGTTTATCCTGCTAGCTGACTCCAGATGAGTCATCCTCTCTGCTGAGATGTGCTTTAGACTATAGCACCCACAGGCATGGGATTCGTGACCTAAATTCCTTTTGATTCATGCTGCTTCACTACAGCATTGGGAATCATCAGCAGATAGTTTTATGATGGCCTGGAGGCCTTGGGGCTGATTTAAATCCTCAAATGGAATCTGTTGTAAGACATGCTTGCAGGGAACTGTAAATTTCTAGTTGGCAAGTGTCCAAAGCAAGCCATCAAGTGGCAGAGGCTTAAATAGTTGAGACTTGGGCATTTCTTCATAAATAAAAAGCCTACATAGGAGTGCCTTACTTTCTGGCAGTTTGTGTGGTGACTCCTGTAGGCAAAGACTCAATAACTACTCTTAAAACCAAACACCTGTATTCCAACATTTTACACAGCAATCCTCTGCACTGCTTGTGCACAGCATACTATTGCAACCTACTTCCATCTCCAGGGTTGGGGCAGTGGGAGCTTAAATAGCCATAATGTTCACAAGCAGCTGTCAGGTCACATTCCTTACGAAACATACTGAAAGAAACTGCATCCTGTAAGAGGGAAGGAGTGCCTTATGTTGGGCATTAACACGAGGTGCATTGCATTGCTTTCAGGGCAGCGGAAGAAGCCTTTGTGAATGATGCAGAAGATGTTTTTCCGGGCACTGAGTGGGAACGTGTGGCTCAGCTCTGTGACTTTAATCCCAAGTCTAGTAAGCAGGCTAAAGATGTGTCCCGCATGCGTTCAGTCCTCATCTCACTCAAGCAGGCTCCGCTGGTTCGCTGAAGGAAAGCACAATGGAAACACTACAAATGCAATATCTTAACCTTACTCAGAGAAGCTGTGTTTGCAGTAATTGGATTAATTGTTTCAATGTTCTTTTGGACCAAACCTCATGATGTATCTAGAGCTGATCATTGTTTGATTGCATGTTCTTCCTCGTGTTTCCTTCGTGTCTGGGAGAACCTCCAGAACCGTAGTCTCTGTGCTGTTTGCACTGAGATGTCACTTCCAACATTACTGATATTAAAGATCTGTTAAACAGCAAAATGTGTTGACTTTGGATGAATTGAGAAGTTGTCCTGCACCTTTTTCATGGGGAGTCTTTAAATTGTGTGTGAGCAAACATTTATCTTAATTGATGGGGCAGCCAGCAGTACTCCTAGTTTCTTAGAGGATGTCCTGCATATCTCTAAGTGTTCTTAAAGCTCCTGAGAGCTGTAGTTAAAACTGCTTCCTTATCCAATTTATTACACAAGACGGGAGCTTTGGGAAACTGGAGCAGCAGGCTTGTTAAGGAGCTTATTTCTTTTCTAGTGGAACTGAGGATGCTACCTTCTGCAGGTAAGCAGTTCCGGGTAGTTTTCTAAGTGACTCACTCCAGCTGTAGATCTTCGGCTAGAAAAGTGGTACAGGGCACTGAACAGTTAAAGCTGACATTCTGCTTGTTGGACTGCCTGTTTCACTGAGTAACTATTCAACACTGGTCTCATATGCAAAGCTCTGCTGTGTGGGGGCTGTCTGCAGCTGAGCTGTCAAGGAAGAGGCAATGCTGTGCTCTGTGGTTGTACAGAAGTTTGTGTGTCTGGAACAGTGTCCTTGTCCATACTGACTTGCAGATGCTTTCGTCGTGGTGCTGGACTGGAGATTCAGAATGTGCTCCCGCTGCTGCTTCTGTACCAACTAGATTGGAGCTCTCTCCCGAAGTGGTTTGAAACAAACACATCCAAAGTTTGTCCTGTTCCTTCCTTGGCTCTCCAGTCTCAATCAGCATTCAGAAAGGCTGTATTCCTGTCCTGCTCTGGCAGGTACAGCACCTTAGCTGGTGTGTAGGAGAGCTACTTTAATATGTTCTGTGCCTGAGCTGGAAGCTTAGTACAAACAGTTTGAAGGGGGCTCCAGATGCTGACTAAAGCTTGCTGAGATTTGTGGAGCTGTTGCACAGCAACCCTGTTTTATTAGCAGCTTGTTGCCGTGGTGGATAATACATTGAAGAAATGGTTGCCAGTTGGGCCTCAGTAGTTGAAGTATGTTGTGTCCTAATGTTAACTACAGTAAATGGGACTATTCTCACGTTCATAAATGTACCCACAAGATACAGTTGAGTGCTGACGAAAATGATAGCAGACTACAGGTATGGAAGATTAATACCATTCAAGATTAAAGGAAGAAAATATTTTCTGAACTACATGGGAATGCCACAGGTGAGTTTAAAAGGACTAGCACACAGGAAGTCCATTGAACACTGATACTCAGTGTTAGCCTCAACCAATTATGCATTCAGCTTGACTAAAATCTTCATTCTTCCCATCACCCCAAGGTTTTGCAAATACAGGCTTCTAAAATAAAATGATAATTCAATAGTGAAAACCTAATTGCATAAAATTCACTTATCTGCTATGTGCTATGCTAAAATAGATGCTAATTGGAATTTACTGTCATTTGAAAGAATGAGCTGTGGAACTAGTTGATCACCGCATAGATCTCATCAGACATTTTAACAGTGGTAAGTGCATAGTTTTGTGCTGTAACTGAGAAAACTGCCAAAGGCTCCCAGATTTGAGGCCGAAGCAATATTACTAGAGTTAAAGCATTGTTTTATGAGCTGGGTGCTATCAAGGGGTCTGCAGTTCTTGTGTATACCATCCAACTGGGACACTCAATGAGCGTCTTTTTTTTGGGTTTGGTTAGCTTTTCTAGCTCTTACATTGAGTTTTTGTTGATTCCCTCATTTTCCTTGATTTTTTTATTCATTTATACTAGCTCACTGCCTCTCCCTGCCCCCATGCACACGTGGGGCCACCCAGAGCTGGCTGCCGAGGACTGTTTCCAGATGGCGTTTGAAGATCTCCAAGGAGGAGACTCCACAGGCATCCTGTGCCAGTGCTCAGCACCCACACAGCACAGAAGTGCTTTCTGTGTTCAGAGGGAACCTCCCGTGCGCCAGTGTGTGCCCACTGCCTCTTGTCCTAGCGCTGGGCACCGTGGAAGGTAGCCTGGCTCTGTACTCTTTGCACCC
Source organism: Cygnus atratus (assembly GCF_013377495.2). Taxonomy (NCBI): domain Eukaryota; kingdom Metazoa; phylum Chordata; class Aves; order Anseriformes; family Anatidae; genus Cygnus; species Cygnus atratus. Next base: position 55,188,638 of record NC_066396.1, on the reverse strand, counting down.
TCCCTTCAGGTGTGTGTACACATTGAGATGCCCATCAGCCTTCTCCAGGCTGAGCAGCCCCAGCTCTCTCAGCCTTTCCTCACAGGAGAGGTGCTGCAGTCCCTTAATCACCTGTGGTCCTTTGTTGGACTCTCTCCAGTACGTCCATGTTTCTCTTCTACTGGGATGCCAAGACCTGGAGTCGGTGCTCCAGGTGGGGCCTCGCCAGCGCCATGCTCAGGCTGTCTGCGAATTATTTTAGTTCCTACTCGTGACACTGAAGAGAAGAATAGTTAGCTTTACTTGGGTGAATCCAACCCCTTCTCTGTGTTTCCGAACATTGACTTTTTTATTCTGGAGCCAGCATCTGTCGCTATTCTGTGGCTTCATGTGACGATTCTGTGCTGCATCTGGCCTAGCTGAGCAGACTCAGTGCTGTTTACTGCCCTCCCCACTGCTGCTGCTTATTTCAGTGGCAGTAATGTGGCTGACAGAGAAAACCCAGTCAGTCAGTGGGATCTGGAGAAACGCACTGGATGCTTCCAACCTTTCAAACAAAGTCCCAGGTGTACGTGCACCGGGGTCTCATGCAGCATTGAGAGAAGCTGCTGATGCCTGCTCAATACACCCTGCAGTATAATTTGCTTTGTTCAGCCTGTGATCAGGTGCCAGATAGCACCCAGCTAGTCTGAAATGATGATGAGCATACATCGAGCAGAAGAGGGACAGACACAAGGCCATGGGTTCATTAAAAAGATGGGAGCCTGGAAAAGATTATGCTGCACTTTTTTGCATCTGAGAGGATGTTCTTAGCCAGAGGAGCGTGGGTAAAAGTTGTAAACAGCCACAAACTGACACTGTGGCTTGCCTGTTTCTTGCTGATTTTTTTTTTTTTTCCTGAGCAGCTGATAAAAAGGAAAATGTATAGTTTACTAGATAATGTCTGAGAATGGACAAGGCGGGTGCCTGTAGGGTTTGCCAGAAGAGGATTCATGTGGTGGCACCTGTCATGTGGGCACGTTTGTTACTCTGCAAAATGAGGATGCTGCAGCAGCACGCTGGCACTGGGTGGTGGTCTGCCTGGGGCCGTGCAGGATCTTCACTCATGTTGCAAGGTTAGTGATGATGGAGGCCTTTGGGGTATGGGATGGTCCATTTGAACCTGTGGTAGGTGCTAGCTGTGTGAAAGGAAGGGCTACTCAACGCTGCTGAAGTTTAATTCGGTGTTGCATCAGTTAAGCAAGTATCAGTGATGGTTGTGTGTGATGACAATGACTGCAATGCCTTTGGCCTATGGTTATTTGCTCTTGCCTCGTCTGGCAGCTTTTTACCAATTGCAGCTATGTCACCCAGCTCAGTCAGGTGAAATAAGGCATGAGGTATGGATGGGATAAAAATCTTACTAAGCTTTTCAAGCAGTACTGTAACTATACTGATATCACAGGTTTGTGAAATTGATATATAAAGGATGTAATTAGGATAAATTAGGAAAAAGGATATATAAAAGATATAATTGATATATAAAGGAACCTCTGGAAATTAAAAACGGTATTTCTTTAAAGTTTCATCTTACATATAGTCTTCATGCACTTCTTAGACACAGATTTAGCACTTCACACAGGAATTTTAAATGCTGATAATGTGCTTCATGCAAAGAAGAAGCTGGAAAATCTAGTTTGGAACACGTGCAGCTACAGAAATTTGTAGCAGTGGTGGTATCGTTACAAAAGCAAGGCAGAAATGGTATAGAGAAGTATTTCGCTCTTTTTAGACCTATGGAAAAAATGTGAGCTTTCAAACAAGGCCTTCCTCAACTGAAGTAAAAGCCTGGTAGTAGATTTGATAAGGACACTACTGACATCTGCATGAGATCAGCAGGAGGGTCGTGTACCCAAAAGCTTCCCTCAGTTATGATAGCAGCAGCAGCAAACTGTCCGCTTCCTATATTCTTGTTGCCTTGTTCATTCTGAAAAAGGTGTCATCTTACTCTGATTTTAACCCAGAGCACAGCGTACAAGCAGTGAGTGTTTTGGGCATTGCTGTGATTCCACACAGCAAAGTATACAATTTCACTGTTTCGTGTGATCTTGCCAGGTGAACCAATCCAGAAGTGCTACAATGGTGTGTGCAAATTTAATCCAAGGTCTGTGGCTTTCTGTGTGTTCTCAAGAACATCATGAGCATTTTAAAACACTTAATGGACCCACAGTGCAAAGAATCTGCTTTCAGATTATGAAGTAAACATAGCTTGGTGCTGACCTAAAACATAGCTGCACTAAACACATGGCATTAGCAAGTGTATTTCAGTTGCCAAAGCACTGGTTGTAGTGTGCCTTTTGATAAGCCATTTTCCAGACAATTATTTGGAATCTCCCAATGGGTGTCCGGTTCTGGCATTTCCCCCTTACTGAGAGCCTGTAGGCTCTCCACAGCATTTGAAAGAGTCACAATGGTCAGATTTCACTGATGCAGGTGAAATGGCAGAGCAGAAGGGGACAATCCCTTCCCTCCACCTGCTGGCCACCCCTCTGTTGATGCAGCCCAGGACGCAGTTGGCCTTCTGGGCTGCAAGCACACACTGCTGGCTCAGGTCGAGCTTCTCATCCACCAGCACCCCCCCCCCAGTCCTTCTCTGCAGGGCTGCTCTCGATGAGTTCTTCTCCCAGTCTGTCCTCATGTCTGGGATTGCCCTGACCCAGGTGCCGCACCTTGCACTTGGACTTGTTGAACCTCAACAGGTTCACGTGGGCCCACTTCTCAAGCTTGTCCAGGTCCCTTTGGATGGCATCCCTTCCTTCTGCTGTATCAACTGCACCACTCAGCTGGGTGTCATCTGAAAACTTGCTCAGGGTGCACTCAATCCCACTGTCTCTGTCATTGATAAAGACATTAAACAGTACTGGTCCCATGACAGACCCCAGAGGGACACCAGTCGTCACCGGCCTCCACCTGGACATAGAGCCATTGACCACCACCCTGACTGTGGCCTTCAAGCCAATGCCTTGCGTATCAGAATATAAAACCTGTCTGCACTTTACTGTCCAGTATCTGTGTTTCTGTGATACAAACTTGACAGTTTCTCTGTTGGTAATACATGCAACTTTCTGAGCATTTTGGTAAATTTAAATAGAGGAAGGACACTACCAGAAGACTGAGGAATTTGTTAATCTTCACTCCCTGGATAGCAGATCAGAGACAGAAAACAATGAATAACTAAATTTGCTGCTCAGGAGACCAAAAAAAAAAAAACAAACTTTGATGCTGTGCTGATTAGCACATCAGTACCAGCAAAGATGAGTAACATACAGCTGGCAAAACTCAGCTGGCCTGCTCACAGTCCCAAGTCCTGGCTCTCTGAGTTTCTGTGCTTTGGCAAAGCTTTGACAAAGCAGTCTTTTTCCACCAGATGCAAGGGTGAGGAGCAATGCAGTATATGGACTGTTAGAGGTCTTGGATTTACTAAACAAATTATAAACCATGACACTAAGTTCACTTCAGTTTAAACCACTTTCTGACCTTTTGGCACTGTGCGATTTTAAGTACTGATGGTGCAGGCTAATGTATTGCCGAGTATAAAAGTGCCTTGGGTCTCCTACCCACACTCTGGAGTGTAATATGCCTTTCTGCTTAGAGGGCTGGACAGTGGCATGCTTGGTGTTCTTGATGAGGCTTCAGCACTGCTGTGCTACCACTTGCGCTTACCAGGGACGCTGCAAATCCAAACCTCTGTCTCCTGCAACAGGTGGTTTTAGCAGACGATGCCCATAAAGTACTGAGAAGGCACTGCAGTATGTCTTACACTTCTTTAGTGTCTGAAACGCTGGTAACAGCTGGGGACAGAATGCCCAGCTGCTCTCTTATGCCTTCACTCCCCTTCTGCCCTCCCAGTAGTGGATACAAAGGCTGATTTGCTGTCTTTGACTTTCAAGGTATGGGGTGCCTTGAAGTGCACAGGGTCAGCAGCAATAAGCCAGACGCCACAACACTGCAGATGTTCTCCCCCCGGGACTGCGTACAACTGGGAGTCAATGCCCATAAAACCTTTGGTAGTCAATAAAGTGTCTGAAGTATGGGGGAATGTTTCTGAACATGGAATGAAGTAATAAAAAAGTGAAAAAAAAATAAATCACTACTACACTCTTAAATATGAACTTCTTTTTTTTTTAATTTTACAAACCCACAGATGTCTCAGGGAAAACCAAGGACTTCTACACCACTTGCCCCATGCAGCAAGTTCTTGTTCAGTTGCCAGAAAAAAAATAAAAAAAATTCAAAAGCATTTGAAGAACCATTTTCTTGAAGAGAATAGACTTTAAAGATGTTTAGGATTATTTTTTTCAAATATTTTAAAATGTTCAAATACCTGTCATATTTTCTCACTGCCTCAAACATCCCGTCGCCTGCTAGGGAAAAAACATGTCTGGAGTCTGAGCTATCAAAATGCTATTTGCATCAGGAGGTCTGAAAAGCAAAAGCCTGGTCCCACTTTTAAACAGACATTCCTTGTGATGGTAGGAGGATGGAAAGGTCAAACAACAGCGATCCTCTCTGTTAGAGCCTCAGTGCTGTTACCCCTGCCACGAGATGCTATCACTGTGCAGCAAAGCAGATTTTTTCCTCGACTTGCTCATGGAGCTACTGCTCTGGTATTGAAGTTACTGGGATTCAGCAAGTAAATAAAGGAAAAGGAACACTAAGAGACCTTGGTGACACAACCATTTGCTAACTTGTAGGAGGCTCTAAGAGCCAGTGTATCCATACTCGCTGGTTCTGTGAAAGACTGTGGTGCAGAGGGTTTAGGTCATTAAATGAAGGACCCAAGGCTGTTCCTCTGGCAGGTGTCTTCTTTCTGGGACAGCTGATCAGCTAGATTGTTCTGTTTCTCAGTTTCTCCTTCTGTGAAGTAATCGTCATTACTAGAATAAATTGAAAGTGCGCTAAAAAGCAGATAGATAAGGACAGAACACTGAATCAAGAAGAACTAGTTAAAGAAACCGCCCTCCTTAAATGTGGAACAGGACTATGCTGTGTGATCTTAAGCCTCTACCTAGGTCCCAGAAAAGCCCACTCTCTCTCTCGCTCAGAACTTTTCCTGTAGAAACTTTCACTACGTGATACAAACCACGAATCACCGCAGCAAGCCTTTACTGGTATTTATATACTCTGCTCCAAGGCCAGTGGATGCCTTGAACGTGAGAATGAGGCTCAGATTTGACTTTCCATCCTGTGAGATGATGGTGAATGCAGGACAGTAATATCGTACCTGCAGCCACCAGCACTGCTGAGGAGATGCACCATGTCACTCTGCAGTGGATGAGATTTCTCAAAAGGTAGTCTTTACGCTCAGCTGTACCACATTACTGGATTTTAGCTAACTGGCCACTACAAAATAAAGTCCCCTTTCTGCTAATTTGGGAGACAAAGTGGTAGACTAAGTCCCTTGAGAAAACCCAATAAAATAAAATTAACCCCAACAATAAAATTCAAATAATTTACTGCTGGCTAAAGCCAGAACACAAAGATGCTCATTGCTATGCTTGTCAGTTTGCTTGGACTGCTTTGGCAGTCTGTAAGCTCACTAGACCGTGGTCTTTTTCCTTCATATGCAAAGCTTCTAAAATGGGACTCTGCCCTCTAAAGATGATGTAATAAATAATTGTCTCCTCCAAGTCCTTCAAAAGCCACAATTTCTAAATGCAGCTTTTTTCGTTTGTGGAGGCACCCTCCCTTGTTTCCACCCACTGAAACTACCACCTGCTGTTGGTGATTATCTCGTATTTACTTTGTGGGTGGAAGCCTGGAAATAAAAAAGATGGTCACACTGTAGACTTCTCATTTCGCACAGGTGGGAAATGAGATGTGTATCCCCAAGTATTAGCTAAAATTTGACACAATACATATACTCCCTACCGTACATCAATATATGCTCATAAATAATTCAGGTACACTTAAAGCAACATCTGGGCTTGCCAAGAGAAGTGATTAAAAACTACAGAATTGCACATTGATTCCTCTGAAGTCAAATGAAATTTAGAAAAAATACAAAAAGATAATACCTAATTAGGAAATGTTGAAGTAGTCACTAACCATTCAGAACATTACTCTGATTCTGTAGCTGCTCTGGTCAAAGAAAAAAATTTGGGCAAAGTATTCCCTCCACCCGTTATTAATTTAAACAGTCCATTTCTGTAATTCCTCCAGGTACCTAGTATATTCTACGTGTAGTATAATCTAGTACCAGGCTAGCAGCTCCAAGAAGAGCAGGATCTGCTAGATTTGAGACCACCACATCCACAGTTTTAACAGAGGACAGAGCCTGTCTCTGTATCACATCTTTGACAGCATTAACATAGTGGCTGGCTAGGACTCCAGAAAGGATCACAAGAGAGGGGTTCACGGTGTGTAGAATGTTCACAACTCCAAGGCCTAATGCTGTACCAGCTGAAAAAATAAAATAAAAAGAAATTAAGTAGAACACTCAAAGCAGTCCAAACATCAATTTTTGAAATAGGTCTGTTAGCAGCTAATAACACAGTAGTCAGGAAAGAGTTTTGTTCCCTATGGCAGAAAGTTTTTAATTTTTTATCACAAATGTTTGCCATTACTCTTTCCTTCAAAGAAAAAAAAAGGCAATTTTATTGCACAATAATGCATTATTCAATGATATGGATGTGAAAGACCAGGCAATGTACTACCACACTTGTAATATAAGAGAAGATAGCAAAGCATTATTCTACTTTCTCCGTTCTATCAGCTATGTATGAGGAAGGGGACTATGTCTGAAGATAGTAAAATAGTAAATAATCCAATGTAAAGTAATATGCAGATTGCCTTTGCTTGCTCAGACAAGACATTCCCTTGCCTACACTGAAATGTCCCAAAAATTTCCAATATGAAAATCTTGAGACCTCACTTCTTTTTTTAATTTAAAGCCAAACCTGATCTTTGCAGGAACACAGAGAATCTTCAGTACATCTTTTGCTCACATTTCCTATAACACTGTATTTAACTTTTCATTAAAGTTAGTAATTACACACGGAGAGTTCCTTGACTCTAATGCAGGATTGCTGTTTGTCGTGGTACAGTGCATTACCATTTCTGTATCCTCCAACATCTAATCATGTAAGGGCTTTCCAGCCTGCGGCTGTCTTCTTACCTGTTCTGAGAATGCTTTCTGCTTTTGTGTTCCCAAGTTTAGCTGCCTGAATGAGATGTGCAGCACTAACAACTTCCTCCTTCTTCATTGACATTCCTTCCACTAAAAGCAGATCCGCTGTTTGAAGAGGAGAGAAAGTCAAGAGAAAAACACGGTGATGTGGTAAGTCAAGAAATGGAGAGTAAACAGGCAGTTAAGATTTTTACATCTCTTTTACTTGCATACTGAAGCCTGAAACCAGAGCAATCTGGCCAGCCCTGAGTTTAGCAGTCATATCCATATTCAGGGACCTCTTTGTAGATGCGGGACATCAAATTCAAACACTTGTAGCACGGTAATTCACCAGTCCTGTCATCTGCCCCAAAACTTCACAGAATGAAAACATAAATGTTCTCAACTTGAGTCAACAGACTGAGAAGCTGTTGCTGAAAGATGATGCCTGCCAAACTAAACCTCTCACAGACTGCCTGTCCAGTTGGCTACCTTACAGCACACTTAAAAAGGAGAAACTGAACTCTACTACATGATTATCGCACTTTTGAAGCCAGAGGTTCCAAGTATGGCTTGCCTGCATATTGCAATCACCGAAGAAGAATTGTATTGTACTGTACAGGCTGTGGCAGCTCATCCTGGCCATACACAACAAGTCCAAGCTGACTGCCTGTATACCTGTTTGTCTCCTCCTCAAAAAAAATGGCAGGTCTATTCTTTCTTTTTATGTCTTCTTTGCATTTTTTTTATATGCTGCAGCTTAAATAATTAAAAAAATGAGGTACATAGATACCATCATGCAGCTTCTTAGCTTCTCTCTGCAATGCTATGCCAGAGGCATATGCTTCTATACATCCTTGGCTACCACACAGGCACTCCGGTCCATCCAGAGATACAACAATATGCCCAAGCTCAGCGGCACAGAAAGAACTGCCGTGGATCAATTCGTGCTGGTGAACGATTCCACCTCCAATTCCTGCAAAGATACAAAACCAGCCATGAGTAAAAACGACCAAAATACAGTTTCCAAAGGCCCCAATTCTGTAGGACATTGAAATTTACATATTCTAATATAGACAATATAAAATATGTGCATCCGTGGTCCTCTATACAGAATCCTGAAAATGACTGGTTATTGAAGAGCTCTTCTCTGTTCAACACACCTACTAAGCGAGCTCAAAGCTCTCTCCTATTCGTATAAAACAAACCAGTAAGTAATGCTTATTCTTTCTTCCGAGCTTATGCTAAAGCCTACGGATAGTACCGAACTACTATGACAAATCTTTAAGAGCTTGTGGGTCATGCCCTTTATGCACAAAACTAACCTCCCAAGTGGCCTTAAAATTTTGCATTTCAGAGGATATGTTTTAACAGCACAGTTTGACAGCTGTAGAATGATTGTGAACTCTGTGCTGAAGACCCAGGGCATTTAAACCCAGTCCCCTCCTACTCCTTCACAAACCCCAGGTAGGGATTTATCAGCCAGTTACTATCGCCACCATTCTAAAGGACTTAAAAAAAAAAGGTGCACGTATTTGCTTTTGAGATATTGTATGTCTTATTCAGGTGCTTATCTAGCTGTTCTATATGTATATCCTGATCTGACTTCTATTTCTGCAGATGAAAGAGAGTTAACTGATCTATAAAGCTGAATAAAGCAAAAATATTCCAGCTAAAGTTTGTCAGATTTTGCTTATTTCAAAAAAACTGCTTGCCTGCATAACATATCAGCAGGAATTCTTTTATCAAGAAGCCTGTACCATGCAAAAGGTTTCATTTGCCTGAATAAAGGTAAAAGTACCCCAAAAGGAACAAATAGATACAGTGGCAAGAGGATTTTTGGTTTAAGAAATGAACATATAAAAGTTTTACAGGCACAATGGTGTTGTTTATGCTTTTAAGATCAGATGAGACTCTGAGTGATGGTACTGATATTTTGACTCTGGGTTTCACTGAACTGTAACATACCCACCTGTACCAGTGATGAGCGTTACAAAATTTTCTATTCCCTTTCCATGACCAAATTTCCTTTCTGCTAGAGCCGCACAGTTTCCATCATTGTCCACCCAGACTGGCAGGTGCAGAGCATCAGATATTGGGGTTCTGAGATCCACAGAGCTCCACTCCTGAATGAGTTTTGTGGAGTGAAGCACAATTCCTTCTCGAGGGTTTACCCGTCCACCGGTGGAAACACCTAAGTCCCAGAAATATAGGAGAGAAAAAACAAAACTAAGTCTACGTAAAACTTTGAGTAAAAATCAGGTTTTCCTCTGTGCATTGACAAGTATTTACATTTCTAATACAGGCTTTGAAACAGAGTGCTAAAATAAAAAATTCCATGTATTTCTGTCAGTGCCATTTCTGACATGTACAAAGAATTCGTAGAACTCCATTGCTCTAATCATGACACACCTAGCATCTTAGGACTAACTAAATGGACATTGGTCAGAGAGTTAGTGTTCCTACTTCAGGCAAGATTGCAAAGAATTTTAATATCTATGTTTCTTTTTAGCAATGTATGAGAGACAATACAATAGCAAACTGTAAAAGTGTTCAAATTCTCCCTAGAATTAAAAAAAAAAAAAGTTTATTGCAACGAAACCTTACTTAATACTTAGTTGCTAACTCAGCAAAAGCTCATTAAAACATACCTACTTTTTGTCATAACTGTGTAATCAATATAAACAAGCATGAAAATAGCAGAAGCTGTCTCTTCATCCTCTTTTCTCTACTATCAGTTCCAGAAAGGTAAGTTAAATACTGCTGCAGGCATCTCTTTGCTGTAGTCACATAAGTGATTCTCAGGCAGACTGGGATACTGGCAGCAATCTACTTCTGTATTACAGAGTGCTATCTAGGTAATGTATTTTTGGTAAATTTACTGTCTAATAGCAGTGAATAGATAGCTCTCACAAGTATCTCAAAGATAGATTTGTGCATACAACTACGTCTGCTTTGGCTTAAAATTTGTGTTTGGTAAAATAAAAAAATAAATAAATCAGTAATAGCTGCTGATGTTCTTTGGGAATGATCATCTTTACTTTTCCCTCATTTTCATAAAGCTGCTTCTAATACAAATTCTTTGAGTGAGAAAAACCACCACGACTAAAAAACATAGAAACTAACCGTACAGCTGTTACGATCTAGACTTACATGAAGATCAAGACACAAAGATGTTGAAAACTATTTTTTTTAGTGTTCTGCTTTTTAATCGCTCTTTAAACATGCTTTGAATAAATGGGAGTTCTTCAGAACAAGTTACAGTCATGTAGCTAGTTTTTTGAGTAAAAGGAATAAAATGCTTTCCTCGTAGAGCTACTAACAGAAAGCTTTCTCCTCATTTATTTCCAATGGTTATTACTTTTACGCTTGCCTATGACAGCTAGCCAGAGTTACTGATAATGTCTCCAGGATTAGGTCCAGACCTTCCTGTTCTGTCTTGCAAAAATTCCTCCAAACTTATAGGAACACTCCAACTTATGATCAGTAGCCTTAAGGAAATAACTATTATCTAGCAAATTAATTATTCTCACAGGAATTATATGTCTTCCTCTAAAGGGAAATCTTAATTTCAACTAGCATTCTGATTCAAACTGTGAGGCTGAATGAGGCAATGAGCAGCTAACAAAAATAAAATAATCAGGTAAGAAATTTATTGTATTCTGTAGTGCAATTCCACATTCATGAGGAATTGAACAGTAAACAGTCACAGAACTAAGTGGGCTGAAGAATAAATGGGGATGTTATTCTGGTAGAATGATAAACAAAAGGAAAGCTTTTTCCCCACATAAAAACTCTGTAAATTGGTTTCTGTAACACATAATACACCTAGCTGACTATAAACTGTTCTTTGATATTTGGAATACTGATTAATGCAGAGTTTGCCATCTTTCCTACGGGAAGTTTGAGACTTGCAAGATTCAGCATCTGGGCACAGTAAAATAGTCTGGCTGGTCAAGTCATGGGTATTACAAACAGGTAGCCTGAAAGATTTGATGTGAGTGTCTGGCATATATCTTATGGCTTTGTGTACTTAACACTAAAAAATATTTTTGAAAAATAAATACCTTTAAAAGTTCAAAATAACTTTTTTTTTGCCTATTGTGTGACTCAAGTAAGTTTTGGTCTGGAGAAAAACTGTCTTCCTTCAGACCATTTCTCAGCCAAAACGAGAATTTTATGTCCTCCTTAAAAATCCAGGACACGTTAATCAAACACCTTTATAAATAATTGCAATATGTAAGTCATTAAACTAAAGGAGTGCCTTGTGGTATAACCACTCCATTTAACATGGCTTTCTACAGAATGTGCAACCTCTGCAAATCTGTGGATTGCACCTAGCTCAGCGGTGCAGCTTATAAACTAGAGGGTAGAGGTGACACCCAGAGGAACCCTGACAGGCTTGAGGAGTTGGACCCTGTGAAGTTCAACAAGGCCAGGTGCTGCACCCAGGTCAGGGCAATCCCTCGTATCAGTACAGACTAGGGGATGAATACATTGAGAGCAGCCCTGCAGAGAAGGACTTGGGGGTGCCGATGGATGCAAATTTGGACATGAGCCAGCAGTGTGTGCTTGCAGCCCTGAAAGCCAACCGTATCCTGGCTGCATCAAAAGCAGTGTGGCCAGCAGGGCTGGGGAGGTGATTGTCCCCCTCTGCTCTGCTCTTGTGAGACTCCACCGGGAGCACTGCGTTCAGCTCTGGGGCCCCCAGCACAAGAAGGACATGGACCTGTTAGAGCAGATCCAGAGGAGGGCCGCAAAAACGATTGGAGAGGTCTGGAGCACCTCTCCTATGAAGACAGGCTGAGAGAGCTGGGATTGTTTTGCCTAGAGAAGAGAAGGCTTTGAAGGCCCCCTTACTGCGGCCTTTCAGTGCATATAGGGGGCTTATAAGACAATGAGACTTTTTACCAGGTCCTATAGTGACATGACATACAGTAATGGTTTAAAACTGAAAGAAGGTAGATTTAAACTGGATATAAGGAAGAATTTTTTCACAATTCAGGTGGTGAGGCCCTGAAACAGGCTGCCCAAAGAAGCTGTGGATGCCCCATCCCCGGGGGTGTTCAAGGCCAGGCTGGATGGGGCTTTGGGCAGCCTGGTGTGGTGGGAGGTGTCCCTGCCCATGGCAGGGGGTGGGAATTAGATGATCTGTAAGGTCCCTTCCAACCCAAACCATTCTATAATTCTACTACACAGTAAGTAAGATGGAAATGAATGAAAAGGTTGCCTTTGTCTCTGTTAGTTGCAAAACTGATCTAACATTTTAGCCTTTTTATTCTGCTATAGTGTAACTGAGGATTCCACTGCACAGTTGATCCTGGCCATAAAGAAAGGCTTACAGGCAACAGTGGAAACTGGACTCAGCTGCATTATGTTTCAAGAGCTGTTTCAATATACACACAGCATCTGGGTCACAATTCTGAGACTGCAGTTAACTTAAAAATCCGTTTCTGCTATATACCACAGACTTTACATATGCTTCATTTAGAGAACCTGTAGAATGCGTCATTCAAAACCACAGCCATGAAGCTTGGAGACAACACAAACAGCAATCTTTTAAGTAGAGTGGGAGCCTCTCCTGTAAGTTTAATCGTGTTGAAGGTTAGGACTTAGACACTGTTAAAGCTTAGCAGATTGCGTTCCTTGCTGTTACAGACTAGGGCAACTTCAGTTTTTATAGCCAGCTTCTCATTTTCATTGACACTGTTTTTTTTTGTGTTAGGAATGTAATTTAAGAGTTTAAAATACACAGGATCTGTTTTAGAGAAATGTTTTAAATTAAGCGATAGTGATTTCATTACATGTTAAAATTCTCACTTGAAAAGACAAAAAAGTTGGTATTTATTAACTTACCTACTCCCAAAATTCTGCAGTTCAGATTTACTGCCTCTGATGCAGCTTCTATACACATCTTTAGAATTAAATCTAGTCTGTCCTCATAAGTTTTAGGGTTGAGCTGGGTGTACTTCTTAACTATTTCACCCTAGAAAATAAAAACCACAAACATAACACATAAAAATGTACTTTATGGTGAAATTTCTCTTCAATTTCAACACAAGTCAACCTAAAAATGGAAAGTCACAACTTTTCTCTTTTCATAAAAAAAAAAAAAGTACATCTTAGGTCTTGGTCCTACAAACTGTTCTGTGTAGTAAGATTCCTGATGACTATGGGGGACAAGCTTGCAAGATTAGGCCTTACATTCTGCTTCAACCACCTGTCTGAAATAAAATACATAATGAACACGTGGGTTGCGTAAGGAAATACTACAGGGGTTGCTGGAACTGTTGTTAGGAGTAAACTGTGATACAGCAGTGCAGTTAAGCTCATTTTTGAAGTGTTACAAAGATCAAGAGAATAACAAATGGTAAAAGGACATAAAATCCACACCACTTTAAGAATAAAATGTTTCCAATTTGACTACCTGGAAGTTTGCATGGTTTCATAGATGCTGCTACTTTACCAGCTAGAGGAGAGTCAGCCAGAGAGAAATGCTTGAAATTTCAATGTACGTCTTACCATCCTTTCAGACTAAGCAGTTATGATTCTGAGTCACTTGAAATATTTCCAGAGTACTGTCTATTGTGACGTCTGACGTATGTGGGAAGGAGGACCCAAGAGAAAGGGATTGTTTTTAAAGCCTACCAGTCATGCAGTGGTAGTGAAAGAATTATGCACATCTGAATCTGTGGGTACTAAGGAACCTTAATGTAATGTTAATATTGCAAGATTAGGACAGGAAAACGCAGACGATGACATTTTGTTTAAAAAAGTTGTTCTCTCTGATATTCTGAGTACTTCACAACAAACCTAATTGAACAGCAGTGTATTAATACAACTAAAGACAAAAGAGTAACAAAGTCAGTCTATATGCAACATGGCTCACTTCCTGTTGTCAAAAGAATGTAGAAAATTCCAGGACACTGACGTTTTTGAGTATTAAATCCTGCCATACTGGCATTACATCAGCAATAGGGTTTGCTTTTCTTTAAAATTATGTTTAATCTTCGCTTTTGGTTTGGAAGGGAATTAGAAGAAGTTATTTTGGAAGACAAAGCTGCAGCAAACCTCAGAAGACACAACAGCTTTTAAAAGGAGCATTTCCTAAACTCTGAAAAACTCAGTTATTTTATTCACGAAAACCTCATCTTCAATTCTGCCATTTGCTGTTAAATGCTTACATCTATTGTGTAATTTCTGTTACAAAACTTTGATCTTTTTGCTCTGATTTACTAACATTTCAACTTTCACAAATGCCACCTCAAACTAGACTGTACAAAATAAACAGGATTTTTTTTTCAATTCAGTTACTTTCATGACTGTGATGGCAGAAATGTGCTGTTAGTTTTCCTACTTAAAAAAAATATACTTTTAACGGTTTTCTTCAAGGCCTTATCTGTCAGACATATCCTTTTAATTGAATGGAAAAAAAAATGAAACCATATCAGGTTAATGTAGCATATTTTGTCTTTCTTGGTAACTATGTCTAACTGATCTAATTATCTGGATGCACACACATTACAGTGTAACTGAAGGAGTAACTGTCCTACGCTGTTGAGAGTAACAGCCAAAAACTTCAACATGAATTTTAATAAAATCCTTACAGTGCTGCAAAAGTTCAGGATTTTTATTTTGTTTTTTTTTTCTCCCAAAGCAGGAAAATGGATGTTTAAGTGAGTTAAAATACTTCAGCCCTAACTGCCCTTTCATTTATCAACCCATATAAAATTATTTCATGTATTTTTACACCATACCAAAGTAATATTTATAGCATTATTGCCATAAGCTTGAAGCTTACAACTTTAAATAGAAATTCTGTGCATTTTTCTTTGATGTGGAAAATCAGCTGATGGTCATGGGTGTATTTACTTGTACCTGTATTTAATACAGAATGCTTTTGCAAGTGTTCTGTCTTAATGATTATTCTTCTGTGTAGGAATATACTAAGAATTTTTCATTACTAGCTTTTCTTCTCCTGGTAGAAGAGATGCAAAACTGTGTATCCTGAGACCACTCACCATGACCCCACCTCCATCCGCCTTTCCCAGTAAATTGCTTTTCCAGATGCTCGCTGTTGCTTAGAATGATTCTGTGCATCCATTACACAGCTGTGTAAGATAACGGGGAAGAAACGAGACTGGGCATGGAACCTTTCCTTTTTTGTTTGATAAATAAAAAGCTGCAGGGTGAACTGAGGCACCTTCTTTTGGGAGTCAACACATCAGAAAGTTGTCCTGTAGTTCTAGGACTTCCCATAGAAAGGAAGTAGCTAGGACCAGATGCTAGCGAACTGGGCTTTGCTAGTTTAACAGCAGGTTTAGAAAAGCAAATCAGCAAGGCAAGTTGCATCAAGGCTGGATGAGAAGTCCACCCAGCTGGGGAAAATCTACTTTATCCCTCAACAGCAAAAGCCAGTAGGACTGCTTGTTTTTGGAGGTCTTTTGCGTTACACACATATCCCCACCGTAGGAACAGAACCACAAAGCCCAATGTGGTTTGCAGAATAGCTAAAAGAATAACAGAGTATTTACCTTCATACTGACAATTGCTACTCGGAGATTTGTTCCACCTAGATCCACAGACAAAGCACTCTGTGTCTCTAGAATATGGTCTATATCTTGAGAGATATTATCTTTGACAGGAGGAAAACAGAATTTCTTTTGCAATGGTTCTTTGAGATTGATAGATTTGAGGAACTTCAAAATCCTTGGAACAGCATTTCCATCTCCATATATTTTTGAGCTACAATATGAAAAAAGAGATCAATTTAAATGGAAATAACACTGCAATCTATGAAGTTTTTTACATGACAGGAGGCTGTAATACTGTATCATTACAAAATTATGGTATGACTATTATGACAGTGCTGCACCTCAGACTACTCAAGTGAGTCACAGGATATGGTAGAGTACAATAGTTTGATTACCATGCACAACAGTACACAGATTATGTAAATTCGGCATTAGCTCCATTTAGGAATATGGAATGTAGAAAAATGGAAAGTTAATCATTCCAAAAAAAAAATTAATGAAAGGACACACACACATAATAAAGTTCTAAAATTACGTAAATTAAGAATTTAACTTCTGTATGTGCTATGTGCCCAGACAAGACGTATTTATCAGAAATATGACAACTAATTAACAATAAATGGTACATTCATGTCAATTTGCTACAGAGAAGTCTCCTTTTAAAACATTACCATACCTAGTATCACACATTTGGTATTCCAGAATTTATTTTTATTACTTTACTGAGGTTCTTAAAAAATATACTCTTGATTCTTTGTCCTTAATTAAACACATGTAATCTCTTGAAGTTTGTAAGAACTCAGTTATTTTAGAACTGTAAGTCACTACTGTATGGCTGAAGAGGAATGAATTCATCCAGCAGCTCCTCTGGAAGCTTGCACTCAGGGCTCTCTATGTATCATGTCTGAAGTCAATCCAGCTATGAAGTAACATGTCCTTCAGGCAGGAGTTAGAGGCAGACAGTCAGGACGTTCTCCCTCATGCTGCTACTATGGAGCAAGCTATCATGTTAATCTAAGCCTCACATATGAATTTCTTGACTTTCTGTTGAATGTTAAATTCCTAGTTACACCAAAATAATCCTAGCAACATTTTGCTTTCCAGACACAAATCTGCACACTAGACATTGCACTATGATTCTGAATGAGACGTGTAAAATGAAAAATAATTTGCAACCTCAGATTAGTGCACTAAGAAGAGTGATCAAATATGACCACCTCAGAACTAAATGCCTTTTTCTCTAACGTTTTAACATCTCAAAGGAAGACAAATGTACTTACCATGGGTACTGTTTACCAAACTGAAGCTGCAGAGCATGCAGAATCTTATCCTGTGTGTCAGCATCACGAACGTGAAGAACATTTTCACCTAGACAGTGAAAGTTAACATAACAGGACAGGTCAGCTACTTACAAGACGTTACAGCATAAGAAGAAATCAATTTAGAAATTGCTTTAGAAATGAGTACATATAATTATTTTTGTTTACTATGAGCAGGAAAGACTCCAGCCAAATTAACATTAGTCTTCAACCTTTCTGTGCCTGCCCTTACTCCCAGTGAAGCAACACTGACTCCTATAGGATGCTGTCATGCCTTACAAAACACTGGAGAGTAAAGTACCTTTCAACAGAATACTACCATTAAATTAAAAGAGCACTGATGAGAAGAGGGAGGCAAATGGCTATTTGTGTCATATCTGTGTCACTGAAATACCACAATACAGTTAATTCCTGAAGTGGTAATCAGTTCCTGTTTTAAAAGTGAAAATTGTATGCACACGAAACACTGAACTAAAGGAAAAAAAATAGTTGCCTATTCTGCTACGCTCCAAATGGAGATATATTTTAACTTGTCCACAGACAAAAGCCTCATTATCTTAAGCAAAACATACAAACATCACTAACATGATACAGGAATAGCAAGCAAAGTTTTAAAATAGGTCAAAAATTATTTTGCACCGATACTGCAGGATGGTCTCTGTAAAACATTTGTTTTACTTTATTCCATGGAACAAAAAAAAAATCAAAACAAGACAGAAATATAAAGAAATTAAAATAGTTATGTAGTTATAAAACACAAACCTATAGTTACAAAACACAAACCTGTTTCTCTTCCTGTCTGACGTGTCCCCAGGTTGATAACAGGTGTACCAAATGCTCCCACCTCTCTGACACCACAACTGCTGTTACCAATCATACAACCAGCATGAGCGACTAGCTGAATGAACTGGTCAAACGGGACATGCTTCACTGCCCGAAAATTGGGATGATGTTCAATGCCCTTCTTCCTCATCACCCGAACCATCTCTTTGCTTCCTACGGAAAAACAAAAGGTACAAATAAATGATTCAAGTTCTGTTGCTCTGCTGAAAGCCTCAACACACAGAGGAGCTAAAAGCAGTCAGTTGAATTGTCACCTCTGAGCTGTTTTTGTTCCCTTTCAGGCATATAAGCGTAAGTGTGATCCGAAAATCCACTGTAAAAAGCCTTCCTGTAATATTTTAATTAGTGCAGGAGGCATTGAAAGTTGCTTCTGCATGACACATGGTTTCCCTTCATCTTCTTCTCCACACTCAATGTGGAAAAGATGTCCTCCAGCCATGTGACATGGAGCTGCAGTGGATTCAAGCCTGATGCTGAAATCATCCAGCTCCATCTGGCTGGAGGTTCTGGGATAAAAACGCTCTGTAAGAACCAACGTATGCTTTACATACTATCTATTATCTGTCCTTCTGTCATGCAGGCGTTTTACTCACCTGCATCCACATTGGGGAACAGAACAAGCGTTCTCTTGTTGAAGGAGATGAGTGCATCTAGAGTCAGCTCAAACATCTTTATGGAATGTTTAATATCTGTGGTTACAGGATGTTGCAAAGCAACTATATAATCTCTGGGTTTGACATCTTCACCTGTTCAAAAGGAAAAAGAAGAAAAGGTTTTGTTTGTTCTTTTTTGTTGTAGTTTTGTTTTTTGATTTTTTTTTAATTGGTAAAGAATAGTATGAGGAAGAGATGACACAGTTCTGAAACTACTGACGTGAAAGCCTCAACAGTCAAGGCACTGAATGGGATATCTTACATGTAAATTTCAGTGCTACAATAAAACTCATCAGATTAACAGGAGGTTCTAGCTTGTTATTTGCTTCTCTAAGTAAGACTCATAATTTTCACCTTTCTCTAAAACCCAAAACACTTAACATGCAGGTCTAGATCTAAAGCTTTGCAAAAGACCACGACAGAGTGGAGAGCCTGTTCTGACATCACTCTAAATCTGGAATAACATGAAAGCCCTGAAGCAGCTCTTAACTTTCACTAATGGCTTTGAGAAAAGAATGTCCTGCAGTGCTGTTTCACAACAGCAGGTGGACAGGTATTATCATTCTTACTGCAGTACATAATTCTCATTATCACTCATTACTCACGTTTTCTGTCAGTTCTCCATCATCAGGCAAAGATTTTATTCACATTGCTTTAAAAACGTGAAAGCCATACTTGTTTTAGTACATTTGTTAAACAATTTATCTGCCAAATATTCGCCTACTGATCTAGTAAGATTCTACCTTCTAAGTACACAAGTTATTGTGCCAGATAGGACATTGCTTTGTCAAACATAAAAAGCAAACACAAAACTCCACTATTTACCAAAATTACTTTTAAGCAAATTAACATGAAACATGTATGGCCCTGTTACAGTGAATTCCTGAAAAGAATGTTCAAAATATAAATTCCCTTTGATTTTTTTTTCTGTAATTAGTCCTAAATAGCTCTGATTCTCTTTTGATATATCCTTTACACCATCATAACTGTTCATATAGGAAAAAGTCGATTTTTAAATTGTTCATATCAAAGAAGTTATCAATTTAAGGAAGGTTTTTTTTTGACCTTGTAAAAGGACCAGATATGTTTGCTAAGACAGATTTGTAGCAATACTGGGAGCAAATATACTGTTTTTTGTTGTTGTTGTTGTCTGTGTTTTGTTTTGTTTTGTTTTGTTTGGAAACAGGTTCATAATAATACCCAATTAAATAAACTAAAACCTGCTAGCAACAAGCCTGCCTGTCGTTTCCTGTACTCTACTCAAAGCCACTGGTCAACAGATCCCCAAGTCTCCATCGACCACAGATTAATAACCCAGTTAGAGTTTGTCTGAAGTCACTGGAATAACATTAAGAAGTGGACTGCTTACCTAGCCACACGCGTATAACACTCATGTAGTCTTTATTTTTGGCAGAGAGAAGCTTGTCATACGAGGGACAGCCCGCTAAAAGGATGCGATCGTGGTCTTCACACATGGCTATCAAATGCTGCTCTGCACTCCTCGTGCAGCACACATGGTAATGGGCCAGTTTGGTTATAGCGTGCCTAATAGAGTCGTCAATGGTCCCACTGACTTCCCCGCCTTCAATGTGAAGAATGCGAATATTCATCAGGGCTGCAGATGTGGCTAGTGCCAAAGCATCAAATCTGTCACCGTGAACTATCATTATGTCAGGTTTCAGGCGATTCAGGACATCTGGTAACTTCACTAATGCGAGGCCCACTGACTCCACCATGGCTGCTTCATCCTCCCCTCTCACAATAGTGTGCAGTCTTGTATGAATATCGAAGTCATCTTGTTCAATCATGCGATAGGTGTTACTGAAGATAAGAGAGAAAGGGTTAGAGGAAATAAAACTTGGTTTTACAGCAACACAGCTTGACAGAAAAATTGCATACTAGAAAACTGTAACAGTGCTATGCTTGAACAAAGGCCCGCATATCCTTCACTAAGGAAACTAACTTCTAAGTTTAACAGAACATT
This sequence comes from Cygnus atratus, assembly GCF_013377495.2. NCBI lineage: Eukaryota > Metazoa > Chordata > Aves > Anseriformes > Anatidae > Cygnus > Cygnus atratus. The sequence continues at coordinate 55,168,179 of NC_066396.1, read as the reverse complement.
CTAATCCATATGGAGATCTTCCTTCATATTCCAAGTCCATTATGTTTTTCTAGACACCTTTAATGAGCAGTCTTGCTGAATGTGGTCTGGAAAACCCCAGATATAACTCTGCAGAGTCTTTTGGAGAACAGATATGAAGAACAGAATATAAGAAGATTTTCTTTTCAGAAAAGCTATGCTGATTCTTTACCAGTATATGGACTTTGCTGGACAAATGTATAAATACAACAGAGACAATGCAAAGCTGAGGACTCTATGTTCAAGTAAAATACCTTGCTGCTATCATCGAATAGAGAAAAAAGGTTTTTTAAATTATTTTTTTTAAATCAGGTTAGTTTTATGGTGTTGAATACACCTTGCCATGTTACTGCATGAAAACAATGGCCAGTATAAAGCAGAGAGCATAAGGCTGAGAATGTGCAGCAGTGGAACTTCATTTCTTAGTAGTTTCAGGTAACAGAACTTCCCACAACCTCACAGAAAATCACACCTTAATTTATAAAGTGCCAAAATGTATAGTTAGGTAGTCCAAAATGTGCCTTTACTTGAAGATAAGCATAGCATTTCTAAACGTTCAGCAATGCTGGTATGCTGAGAACCTTATGCTCACATCTTACTTTGACTTGTGAAAGTGTTTTCCTACCAATTTCACTTAACTGAGTTCAATCTGATAAATGCACCCAGAGAAAAACAAAAACAAAAACAAAAACCAACCTCAGCAATAAACATGCTTTTCTTTCTGCTTTTCTCCATTCCCTCAGCAAAGAGTATACTCACCTGGGATACAGGAAGTCCTTCCAAAGGAAGGGATCCAGAACAAGACATTCCATTTTCCCAGGCAGGTGATCTGACTGCTTACACAGAGGGTGTTACGGAGGGGACCCTAATCTCTCTTGCCAAGTCATACCTAATATACCTATTAGTTACTCATTTTGTCAGAGTAAAATGACCTCTCCCTTTCCTTCCCTGCAATCCTGGATGTGAAAACTTAACAGTATTCAACTGTGATACCAAATATATAAAGACTTTAATCAGTAAATATACAAATCGGAAGAGCTTCAGCTTAGAATGTCTGCAGACTATCTTTTTGTTGTGAAAGTTCAAAACTCTAACACACTTTTCTTTGATAATCATCAGATTCTGAGGGAAAGTTGAATGAATTGAATTTCTCACTTCATGAGAAATTCTACAATTTGGCTGAAAACCTCAGCTATAGCATTTACTAAAAACTTTCTAAAATTCCAAGATTGATTTGAAAAAAATATGCAATCTCAGAAGGAGCTGGGAAATGAAATAAAAAGTACTTGAAATGTCTGAGAATTTACATTTAAAATGTTGTTATGTGCATTCACGATGACAAGTAGTTTGTGACCCAGCATTTGCGATGTTATTGCCAACATAGCAGAAACAGAGTGGGAGAGGTACAAAAATCCACCTTACCCATAATCATCAATCAGGTGGGAACCAAGCACTACAACGTCAAGCTCAAAGAACTGTGGTTCTGCCTTAATGCCAAACATAATGGGAGCTAATTTTGAATAATCAGCACGGTTGCAAGTAGCAACACAAACACGTAGTTTGTGGTTGTTTCCATTCTTCTCCATGACTTCTTTTTGTTTCTGTTTTGAAAGATTCTTGAAATACAGTTCCTGGAAAAAAAAAAAGAAAAAAACACAACATATTAATAATAATCTTTATGGCAAGTATATGGTGTGCTTAGTGAACAGCATAAATAATTGCAGCCCAAAAAATGTGGGCACATGATCTCACCCATTGATAACAGACAACTGATAGCTTACAGTACCTATCATCAGAAGATTTTTAGAAGTACATTTTTTTAAAAAATCTAAATGCCACGATTTTAATACCTTATAAATAATTCACATATTCTATATAAGCAATATTTAAGTATTACTAATTTCAACTGTAATTAACCTTTGGAAGAAGGGGCAGGCAATGCAGGAAGACTACAGAGCTGTTGTCAAGTTGTGCAGGTAGAAAATTGGAAGTGCCAAAGCCCAACTGGAGCTCAGTTTGGCTAGTGCAGTAAAAGATAATAAAAAATGCTTTTTAAAATAGCTTCAGTTGCAAACGGAGGATTAAGGAGAATCTTACTGGGTGTGAGGGGAAACATAGTGATGAAAGGTGAGGATAAGGGTGACATACTTAATGCCTTTTTTGCCTCAGTCTTTATTAGCAACTGTTCCCAGGGTATCCAGCCCCCACACTTGGAAGACACCGATAGGGAGGGAGACGAAGCACCTGTAGTACAATGAACTGTGGGTGAACTATTACATCATTTGAGCATCCATAGAACTACGGGGCTGAACAGGATTCATCCAAGGGTAGTGAAGGAGCTGGTGGAAGTGCTCACAAAGCCACTCTCAGTAATTTACCAGCAGTGCTGGCTGACCGGGGAGGTCACAGTTCACTGGTGGCTAGCAGATGGGACTCCAATCCACAAGGGGAGGAAGGAGGATCCAGGGAACTACACGCATGTCAATCTGACCTCGGTACTGGGGAAGGTTATAGAACAGGTCATCTTCACTCCTCATGTGCCACTTGATAAGGCATGCAGCCTGCATGGGTTTACGAAAGACAGGTCCTGCCTGACTAACCTGATCTCCTCCTATGACAAGGTGACTCAGTTAGTAGATGAGGGAAAGGCTGTGGTTGTTATCTGCTTGGATTTTAGTAAAGCATTTGACACGGTTTCCCACAGAATTCTCCTGGAGAAACTGGCTGCTCGTGGCTTGAACAGGTCACATTTCACTGGCTGAAGAACTGGCTGGGTGGCTGGGATCAGAGAGTCACAGTGAATGGTGGCTGGTCACCAGCAGCATTCCCCAGGGTGTCTTGGGGATGGTTTTGTTTAACATTTTTATCAACCATCTGGGTGAGGGGATGGAGTGCGCCCTCAGCGAGTTTGTGGACAATACCAAGTCAGGTGGGACTGTCAATCTGCTTGAGCGTAGGAAGGTTTTGCAGAGGGATTTGGGTAGGCTGGATCGATGGGCTAAGTCCAATCACACAACATTCAAAAGCGCTCAGGCTCAAAGTGTTGTAGTAAATGGGGTTACATCTGGCTGATGGCCAGTCATGAGTGGTATCCCCAGGGCTCCATCTAGGGGCCAGTTCTCTTCATTGTTTTCATAAATGACTTGGATGCAGGACTGAAAGGTATACTAAGTAAGTTTGTGAATGGCTCTAAACTGGGAGGAGCTGTTGACTCCCTTTAGGGTGGAGAAGCCTTGCAGTGATCTTGACAAATCAGAGAGCTGGGCAGTCACCAACAATAAGAAGTTTAGCAAGAGCAAGTGCTGGATGCTGCACCCGGAATAGGGCAACCCCAGATATACGTACAGAGTGGGGGATGAGAGGCTGGAGAACAGCCCCGTGGAAAGGGATTTGGGGGTTCTGGTCAACAGCAAGTTGAACATGAGTCAACAGTGTGCCCTGGCAGCCAGAAGGGACAGCCATACCCTGGGGTGCATCAGGCACAGCATTGCTGGCTGGCTGAGGGAGGGGATTGTCCCGCTCTGCTCTGTGCTGGTGCGGCCTCACCTCAAGAGTTGTGTGCAGTCATAGCAGCAAGCCTACTGGAGTTCAAGAAGAATCTGCACAGCTCTCAGACACAGTGTGATTTTTGGGTGGTCCTCTGTGGAGCCAGGAGTTGGACTCGATAACCCTTGTGGGTGCCTTCCAACTCAGGATGTTCTATGATTCTGTGAACACTAAGCGTCTGGTCCTGCATTTGGCTCTTAACAGCCCCATGCAGCGATACAGGCCTGGAAAGGGTGGTTGGAAAGTTGCCCAGCAGAAAAGGACCTGGGGGTGCTGGCTGAACATGAGCCAGCAGTGTGCCCAGGTGGCCAAGAAGGCCAACAGCATCCTGGCTTGCAGCAGAAATAGTGTGGCCAGCAGGACCAGGGAAGTGCTTGTCCCTGCATACTCAGTCTGGTGAGACCACACCTCAAGTACTGTGTTCGGTTTTGGGCCCCTCATTACTAGATGGATACTGAGTTGTGGAAAAGTGTCTGGAGAAGGGCTACGAAGCCGGTGATGGGCCTGGAGCACAAGTCCTGTGAAGGGGCTGAGGGCACTGGGGTTGTTTAGTCTGGAGAAGAGGAGGCTCAGGGGAGACCTCATTGCTCTCTACAGCTACCTGAAAAGAGGACACAGTGAGGAGGGTGTTGGTCTCTTTTTGTCAGGTGAGAAGTTACAGTATGCAAGGAAACAGCCTTGAGTTACACCAGGGGAGGTTCAGATTAGACATTAGGAAGAATTTCTTCATGTAGAGTGTGGTCAAGAACTGGAAGAGGCTGCCCTGGGAAGTGGTGGAGTTCCCATCCTTGGAGGTATTTAACAGGTGCGTGGATGAAGCACGAAGGCACATGGCTTAGTGACAGGACTCAGTAGGTCAGGTTGATGGTTGGACTTGGTAGTCCATCAAGAAAAGACCTGGAGGTCTTTTCCAACCTAGATGACTCTATGATTCTAAGTAGTAGAATGGCTTTCCCTGTTCAAATGGAAACTTTTATGTAAGAAAATTATTGGTGCCTTAGTAGATCATGAAAAAAAAATCTATTGCAAAACCACAGACAGGAACAAACTAGTAAGAGATACATCCACTGACAGACTCCATTAATGAAAAAAAAAAAAAGTTTTTGGTCAAGTCAGTTTATGTACCTGTTAAACACACTTTAGTGAAGCAAAGTGAGTTAAATATTGACTCATAACCCCTTCCACTACTATTTTGCAGGCCAAAGTACAGCAAGATATTAAATAATACAACATTAGATTACAGTAAGATAGCTTTTAGAGATAGTAAGGATAAAAATAACCATAGGTTAACAATAATCAAAACTCCAGATCACCTATGATTATCATTGTCCTTATTAATATTATTTTTAAAGGGTTCCTGACAATTAAAATTCCCCAGGAAGTGACTATTTTTACAAGCAACATCAACAGTTACTGTAATAAAGACATTTCCTCTAATTGACTTTTCCAGCTTGTCAAGTAGCTGATTAAACTACATTACGATGTTTAATGTTTACCTGTCCCATCCTAATCATTGTACCCTGCTGTTTTCACAACCCCACCACCCCCGCCTAAAACGTAAGAACTGGGAAAAAAAAAAAAAAAAAACTTTAGAGAAAAATAGTTATGTCTTAAAAAAATGATACAGGAACTAAAATTGCACTGCCACCTCCCCTTCTTCCCCCAGCAGTAACCAAGTTGGTAGCACAGAATATCAGATCAGATATTGATAATTTTTCTGTACTTCTCCTTCTGAAAATAACTGGACTTCAAATGAGTACCATCCTTTGGGTATGAAATCTAATGTTATGTCAGATTTTTACTGCATTTTGGTAGCAAGTAAACTGAAGTTGACTTTTTCCAGCTTAATGGACAAGGATCACTCATCTCTGACTCAGATACAGCAGTATCAATCTTTCTACTCATTTTGATATCTAGGGAAGTTCTTACTACGCAGCTACTATGCAAGCATGACAACAACACTGACTGTCCAATTTCACGCCCTTTTACATTTAATTTTTTGCTTTTTACACTGCACTACAAGTTTGTGGTGGGGAAAACAGAGAATTACTTCCACAAGATATTAGCTATGATGGAAGGCCCAAATTTTATTCTTTTGGAGAAGACTCAAGGTTAGATGATAGTCTGGAGTAGCATACTGTACACCACACAAATAACTTAAAAGGAAAAAGTTTTCAGCTTTCTCACATTCTGACATCAAAAAAAATCTCCCTTAGTTGCTTTTCTGTTACTGACAGTTTTTTGTATGTACTCCTCTGTGTACATCTTATAAGCAGGAAAAAAAAATACATTTTCCAGTAAATTTTTAAAAGAAGATCTATTAGGCTATTATTATTAGGCATCCCACTCTCATGACATATATATAAAACTTCAGCAACTTTTTAAAGATCTCCCTATTTGTAATTCTTATTAGGTTTTATCACACATAATGAAAAAATATTTTGCGTAAGTCATGTCAGGACTATCAGGAATCTGTCCTGAGTTGACAATGGTAAAACATATTTCTAGTCTCCACTTGCAATCTGTAAGGGCTCTACAAAACTATAATTGGCATGGTGATTTTTTTTTTCCTTAGCACAACTCTAATAACAGTGATTCCTGAGTACTTTACCTTTCAAAATGAAACTAAAGTGGCAAAAAACAGTGACGGCTGGCATGACTCAGCTCACCAGAAATGGCATTTCTCATTCACCCTAGCACAGTAGCAATACCAACCAACTTCAGCAGAATAGACACAACCTGGAATTTCAGCAATTGATTATTATGACAAATAAAGCTGAGTTCTATGGGTTCAGCCACAAAGTAATAAATATTATTTGTTTCACAATGAGCAGAGGCTCATGGTATTTTCATTAGAACTTTGCTTCAAAAGTAGTATGTTAATTAACTACTGGTTTACACTTCCAAAGGGTCAAATAATAATCTTTCAGACAAATTACTTCCTCCTGCTGAAGACTTCTGCAGTTATGTGTGTATATGCTTGCTGTTTTAATTTTGTCTCTTTCGTCCAAGAGGCTTGAAATATTTTAAACGTATATAAGCAATTCAGTACCTAATGTCAAAAATGTAGAGAAAGGATATTTGTACAGTTCTAGATGACACTATAAAGTTAGATCAGAGAGGACATCACCCTGCATCGCTGAGTGAAACCTTAAACCACATCAGCTAGACAGAGATCTAGCAGCACCACTGCTTTCCCATTTCTAAACCAACCTCTTTTGGGAGATGCTTCTAACCAGGACATCCTGTCTTTGCACGTGTAAAAACAGCTACTAATTCAAATGAAGTCACACTGAAGATGTGAAGGAAACTTCTTACATCCCTGTAAGCTTGCCTTTGAACCATCATGAATAAGGTTCCTATAATTAGAAGCAAACCTCTCACAAGACCTCTCAAGCCATCCGCTGCAGCATACATATCCCAAACAATACAAACTGAGAAGCCAAGGCAGAAGGGCACAGAACAAAGACGTGACGAGGCCAGCCTACCCAAGGTCTGCTTAGTGCAAGTTATCTGTCTTATCTAGAGCCACCACTTTCCTCTGACAAAGCAGATATCTAATCATTTAGAAAAAGCAGGCTTTAGAGAAACAGAATAATTTTCTGTCCTCCTCGATCTTCAGGCAGCATCCAAAACCCTAGAACCATTTAATCCACAGCTATAAAATACCATCTAAAAGACTGAGTCTGTACATTGCCAAAAAAAATCACAGTTCACCGTAACTACAGGTCGAATCACTACAGCCCAAATCTTTATGGCCCCACGTTTAGTTACAGCTGCGGCAGCAGCCTCTGGAAACAACTTCCGAGGTAGACAGGGAGATGCACCAAAGGCGTACGAACCGCCAGGACAGGAACCAAAACAACCCGTGCCATTTGTGCATTTCCACTTCAGCTAGGGTTCGGGAAGCCCCACAGCAGGGTTATTTTCAGTGCTAAGCCTCTGTAGTGTGTAAGTTTTATAAGTAAGCCACACACAGGCCTTGGTGCAGACACAGCTTTTGTATCGCTGGCTGTCGCTTCTGTCCCCGCATAACCCACACACCTCCCCTACCAGAACGGCCAGCTAAAAACCAGACGAGTGTTAAATACATCCAAAGGGGACATTTGTCACGGGGGGGGGGGGGGGGGGGAGGCGAAGGGCTGCGTCCCTCCACGGGACCCACACCCCGCGCACGTACACATATATACGTATACATATGCATATATATGCATGTGTATGTGGGTATATGTGGGCATATGTGGGCATATCCACCTCCGCGCCCTGCTGGAGCCCCCCGCGGACACGCGCGGCCCCCCCCTCCTCGCGCGGCCCCCCCCTCCCCCGCCGTTCCTTTCGGGGGGTGCGCGCTCCCGCTCACCTCTGCGGCAGGACCGCACGCTCGCACCCACGCCGCATGCGCGCCCCCGCGCGGCCCCGCCCCGCCGTCGCCGTGGCGGCCGTTGGAGCCGCGCGCACCCGCGCCAAGCACACCCCCCCCCCCCCCCCCCGCCCCGTCCCAACGCAGGCGTGGCGGTGTCCGCCCCTGCCTCAGCCCGCCGGGCCGTGAGGAGGCGCCCAAACAAAAAGTGTCGGTGGCGAGTGACACGTCGTCCCAGTCAAACGAGAGGGTTTCGCTGTCTGTTTTTCTCCTTCCGATGGGGCTTGCGTTGTTGTGCTGTTGTATGATCATATTATCTGCTGAAATCTGAGAGCCCGGTGTGGGAGGGCTGTCCGTCCGACTCCTACAAAATAGCAAGCTCACCTCACGTTCATCCGCTTGGCGCCTGTACTCTGACAAGACTTTTTCAGTCCAAAGTGTATTTTTGTTCATCCATCCATACAATATATACGGTTCCTCAAAGCCCTTCTGCCTTTGCTCTCTGCCTCCCAAACAAAAACACACCTTAGCAGTGGCTCCCGTGTTCAGCACAGCCAAAAGAAAATAGATGCAAGGAATGGGGATAGCTGTTTTCCTGTCCTTTAGTAGGGGAGAAAAAGGCTTTTCTCACAAGGCTCTGAGGAACAAATACTGAGATCTTCAACTAAAAATACCTTAAGTGGCTATTACGGCAATATAGATTGTCAAACAAAAGAACAACAAAACAAGGCAAAACTTATCCTTGGGAATATTTCAAATTCTGTTTCATAGAATCATAGAATATCCCCAGTTGGAAGGGACCCATAAGGATCACCGAGTTCCAACTCCTAATGACTGTTTCCAAAGAAAGCGATAAAGAGCATCTTACGGTGAGGTTCGGAAAGTCCTCAGATGGCTGTGGTGCAGTGAGTCATAGCTCCTCAAAGCTTCAGTGTCTCGGGAATAGGAAGAGGGCAGCACACCCATGTCTCAGGTTTCTGGGGATCTTGACATGCTGACCAGAGGCAGCAGCAGCTGCTGGATTGCACCACAGGTTCAATTCATGTCACCCTTGGTTTCACTGTTCTACGCACAACTAGATTTTCTTTGTACACATTGCTCAAAAGCCCGTGTGCATTCTGGAAATGTCATTATACACAGGTTTGAATTGTCTCCTGCAAAGGCTTTTGGGTTATGATAAGTTCACCAGAGAGGCTCCAGCTGGTTTCACTGAAACAGAAGCAGAGGCTCACAGAATGCCTAAGGTTGGAATTGCCATCTGGAGGCCACATGTTCCAGTCTCCTGCTCAAACTGGGTCATCCAGAGCTCAAGACCATGTCCAGGCAGCTTTTGCAGATCTCCATGAAAGGAGAATCCACACCCAAAAGACTCCTGACTGAAAAAAACATTTAATTTTCACCTGGTAAAATGTGAATCTCCTTTTATTCTACATGTACTTGTGTCTTTGTAAAGTTTCCAGTTGTGCCAGCAAGAATTTTGATTTTTTTTCACTTCTTTTTTGCACTTTGCCAGCAACATGTTGTAAGTAAAATCTATATAGTCTTTAAGTTATGAAATCTAGGTAGAAAAGTTTCATTTTTGACCTTACATCTTGTTTAAAATTTCAGTGTATGCATATTTATATAAATTCTCCTCTGAAATTTAACAGTGCATGAAAGTTTTACCTTCTAGTCTTACACATTTTTATGAAAGTAAAGGTCTCTCAAAGTTTCTAGTTCTTCATTTAGAGTTTAGTTCTGATTTTCCAAGACCACAACTCAATCTTCCAGACAATTAACAAACTCTATTCTACGGCATTCTGGAGCAGCTTCTCTGTTCTTCTTCAGCTTTATTTCTCATTTCAGTTGTGGATTATCTGTCTTACTTGTCTGGGAATACTGAGGAAGAGCCTGAATCAAACAAATGAGTGTATGGTTGAGTGTAGATATTTATAAATTCTGAATTATGCAAGTACTTATGCAGCTAGAAGCAATCACATTGAGGGTTATTCTTAGCATGGCATCAGTGCATCTCCTGGTATGTTTTCTCCAGAAATGTTTCAGCATCTTGCAGCACAAACTGCAGCACAATGGGCAAAGTTTATGCTCCTTTCAGTTATTTCTCCCTCACAGACCTCACACTGCATAAATTGAACAAAATTTCTCTTGTGTTATGGAGTGAGCCCTGCCCCAGTCTCTCCAGCAGAGAGACAAAGACTTCCTAGAGAGATGAGATGGGAGGAGAAGATTCAGCCATAATCTGCCTGCTCCTGTCAGCCCCCTTTGCTACCTGCAATCTCTCAGGGCACAGAAGATGGCCTCTGCTCCCACCAAGTCCTGAGGGAGTACTGGGGCTCATTAGGGGAGCAGGGCCTTTGTGGTCACATTAATTCATTGCCCCCCTCCACACGAAAAAGCTATGCAGAAATTGGGGCAGCCATGCAGGGTCTAAATGGACATTGATACGCAAAGAGTTGGGAAATGCGGAAGATGGGCTTGCTTCTTTCCAGAGCTGGCATGCTGCTTAGGATTTGAACAGAAGGAGCAAGATCTTCTGTCTCGATCTGCAGCTGGTTTAATGATCACCCTGTTTGGGAAACCACCCCGAATGAGGTGACAGGTGCTAAAGCACAGTCTGGACTTGCACCAAGGGGCCTGTCAGTGCATAGCTGCACTGTCATGCAGTGTGGGCAGACTGAGTCAGTACCACTACGATCTTCTGCACTGAGGTTAAGCACAGTGTTACTTCCTCATGCCTGAAAGCAAAGGAATATGTATTTTTAAATCAGCATCTACATCAGGTGGGGCTCTAGTTAAGCCTTTCCTTAACTCTTCATTTACATCGATTCTATTTACATCAAAACCAGTTTGCTGAGTATCAGGAAGTGAAAACTCAGTATAAATTTTCAAAAAGTAACTAGAAGCAGCTGTCCATGTCCATTCTGCGCTATGCAGCCAAAACCACTTGAAAGCAGCTTGAATTTTAGAGGTAAGGACATAGGGGTTTCAGAAAAGCAGGTCCTTCTGACACAGTCATCATTTCCAAAGAAAGTGGCCACAGTGCTCTGCTGCTGTGAATGCGCTCTGTTACGAATATCCTATATAGGAAAAGACCAGGTAATGCCTACAACACAATATAAGGAGAATACAAGCTGATACACACAGTAGGGAAAGCGTAACAGGTTATTGCCTTCCTGTTTTTTCTGTTTGTTCTTCCCAGTTAAAACTGCCAGGTGAGCAGCGCACAGTCAACAGTAACTGTAGGTGACCACAGCGGTGCATTAGCTAGGTCAGTATCATCACATCAGGGGCTTGCAGCTTCTATCTGATGTTTCAGAAAAAATGGGAAGAGAGGGAGGATGAGAAAAAGCCATTTATGCTACGCAAAGGGAGATGTGGGGTTCCCTCCTCATCACAGCACAGATCTCTCACATCTTTGCTCAGTATCTTGCACCAAGACAGACAGATGACATGCAGGTACAGTGGTCAGGCAAAGAACTTTTTGCAAAGGGAGAGGAAATCCAAAACTGTGTGAAAATCTGTTCTGTCGTCGGAAGGTTACCTTAAAACCAGGTCCATCAAAACCCCAGGTAGGAAGGAGAGTTGTGATTCTCATTGCGGTTACTACAGGTTGGCTACAAAATACTACAAGACTTTCTATAGAGTTGCCAGTGTTTTGTAACAGATCAACAACCTCTTCTTCCTCATCAGAAAGATGGCATATGCTGATATCTGGTGCTTTATGGCGTAATTTATATTTACTGGTAATATATAAAATTTGACTCAAGTTTCCAGCCAAGTTTCCAGTAACTAAACGGAGCTGTAGGATGCAATAGATGTGTGGTATGAAAGGCAGCCTCTGTGCTGGGGGACTCCTTGCACAGGGGGAGGATACCATCTAAAACCAATGCAAAGCAGTGGAAAGAGTGCTGACAACCTCAAAGTGATTTTTATCATGCCATTCAATCTCTAACAACTCGAGCCATTCTCTTCATTTCAACTGAAAGAAATGCTAAACTTTTCTTTCTCTAAAATTAAGATAGCGGAACTGACCCACTTTCTGCTGCCATCATGTGATTGCGTGTGATCTCTGCTTGTGTGATCTGTCCAACTCTTCAACGGGGCCTGTTTGCTGTACTTGGGTTAAAAGCTCTTACGGATATGGTTTGTCTGTCTCAAGCTACGCTCCTGTTCGCTTCTGCTAGAATAAACTTGACTGCTGTTGCTGATTCATGCTTGTTGACACATGTCAAGCATCCACTAGGGAATATAGCACAGTTTAACATACCCAAGCTGGCTTCAAAGCAGTTGGTCTTGAACAATGCTGGCAGCCGAGCTGGGATGATGCTCGTAGGGGGATTTTCACTCAGGACAGCACTATGCACTCTGCTGAAGCCTGTGCTGTGTGTCTAAATCGACTGATTAATAGAGAAGATAGTCTGATTAACACTAGTTGGGGATATTCAAACAGGAATGAATACAGCCACTGCACACACTGAAGCGTACTTGGACAAAAGCTGGGGAGGAACTGGCTTGGTTGCAAGATGCCATCATTAGGGGAGGACAGCAGGTAAGTCTGTCAAGTACCAGATCCCACGTCACTTTCAGGCAGGAGACAAATTTGTCAGGCAGGCTGGCTTGAGGAAAACATGCTGCAGAAACAGCCATGTCAGCTGGATGCAAATGGCTCTCAAATGTGAAAGACCAGAGAGCGAAACCAAGTTCCTCCGATAAACTTTCTCAGTTTTGGTCACTTTTGGCTTTTATCACAATGGCAAGTTACTTATTTCTCTTTAAAGAGGGAAGTTTGCAAGACTAAGCTTAATTCTCTATCTGGCTTCCAGCGGAAGCTAAAGCTACGTCATTTCTCCTTCAGGCCTCCTGTATTATCACACTAAAGATGTGAGATACCGAAAGTTTCCGTGTTCCGGTAGTGCCATGGTGCTAATCCTGCCTTCACTCTCCACCAGCCCTCTGCCCTCACTCCAACCTTCCTTTCAGCGACGGAGCAGGGCTTTTTGTCCCAGTGATGTTTGTGCAGAGAGACACGGGGTGCACTGGGCCCACCATGCACGGGTCTGCGGAGGCTGCGAGGTCTGGCACGCGTGCAGAGCACTGTGCTGTCATGGAGCGGGAAGTGCGACAGGCCAGAAGCTAGGAGAAGGGGGCAGGAACCACAAATAATCATCTAGTGATAACACTGCCTATTTTTTTTTCCACTTAAAATTGACATATGGCATTGAAAAGCATGGTAAATGGCTGGCAGTAAGGACTACATCATCAAACTCTGGCCTCCTGTCAGTATGAATACTTCCTGCATTGTGAGCAGATCTAGAGGTTCCTACTTGTTCTTCTTGTCCAGCTAGTGTGTGTGTATATATATATATATATACATACACCTTCCTTATCCTTCCTAAGGTGCTACAGCATCTGTCTTGCTTGCAGCTGTGTTTTCAGTGTGGGAAAACTATCTGCTCACAAATATTAGTCAAAGTAAGCAGACTATCTGCTCACGAATATTTGGTAATTCCCAATTTCTAATTTTAAGGGGTATTAATGCTGCTATATGGTTACAATAAATAAATAAATAAATCTGTTAATCAAGCAGTGATCTAATGTCAAGAATAAAGAATGATATTAGTAAACATGTATTTCCTCCTGTTTTCCATAGAAAAAAAAATTGGTTTGTATGTACATTGTGAACTTCTACCTTGGCTATTAGCTTCACTAAGACCAAAAAACAAAAAAGTGATGGAAGAAGAATATTTGATTGTAAAGGTGGTTATGCTACACAATACAGTTTACAATTTAAAAGATGGCTGGGGAAATTTTGAAAGAGAATATAAAAAGGGCAAAGAAGTGACTTTTTTTTTCCCCCTGTAGCTGTTCACTAAGAAAAGGGCAAATCCTTCTGTCTTGGAAGCTTATAACATACCGGATTTCATTACCTTAGTTAGGCAAACATCACCTTTAATTGTGTGACTTTTAGAGCAATCTTAAATCCTACACTATGGCTGTGAATGGCTGTTACTAGTTCCTGAAACAATTTCATATTTTTCATTTGAAGATGCTTGTAGGGATGTAGTGGAAGGATCAAATGCCAGCTGAAAGCACAGTGTTTTCTGTATTAAGCATTGTATAAAAGTACGTTTGTTTTTAATTCTGGGTCAGGAATGAAGAGTCCTCATTTTTTTGTTTGGAATATCTGTAGCTCTTATTTTCATCGCTAGCAATCTCCAGAAATGGTTTTCTTTTCCAAGCAACAAGCAGAAGTCAAAGAAAATTACAAACAAGCACACAATTTTAAAGGAGGTACTATCTCTAAAGACTGTATAAAAAGCCTTCCACGAACCTTCTGTAAATGTGTTTTACTTGGACAGGAAGCCAGAACCTTGTAAATGACAAAGAGCAAAGCTTTAGAGCTCATGGATGACATTTAGAAAGAAAGAAAAAATAATGGTTTGAAAAAAAAACCCACAACAACAACCATGGTAAATGGTAATTTACTTCTTTCCTTCCTTCCTTTAGATAGTTATCTGAAACAGACACTCACATAAAAAGCATATGAGTGGTTATTCAGTGGTTATTCTTACTTAACCTACAGGATAGTCTCATTTCTCAGTTGGATTTGCTATCCGTGTTATTTTATTAGAGCTTTGATTTAATACGCAGTGTTTGAATGAAAGACAGTCCAGAATCACAAAGAAGTAAAACCAAATGCTGTAACACTCCCTGATTTTGCAGGAAAGGCAGCTCTCCCTACAGATGCTCTGACCTCAGCATGCACATCCACTGGCTGCGCTGAGTCCCTCTGGGAAAGACCATACAACTCAAAACACCACCGAGAGACAAGCAGCCTATTTTTCCCAGGACAGGGTGTGTGCCAGGATGTAGGAGACCACCCAAAATCGTGTGGTTAGAGACCACCTTACGACTGGCCTGGCCGCCCAGGCAGTATGTGTTAGAAACCAGCCCAAACGTCCCTGCCATTTGGCTACTGAGACTCCACGCTGCGAGAGGTGCTACCTCTTACTTTTCCTGCGCTTTCTAAAACGCCCTGTGCCTCTGGAAGGCAAGTATGAAGTATCGACACTGTGTAGATGGCCTCATGCCTGCACCTTCTCATGCTAAGTGCTGTGAGACATCCCATTCTTTTAGAATGAAATTTTAAGTGGGCAATTTGAACAGGATTATCCAAAGGACATTTAAGGCACTTAAAAGGATATTTAGAGGCACTTTGTGGGAAAATCCTTATGACTGGCTCCCACCACATGACATCATGCAGGTTTACAGAAAATGCTAGAGGGGTCCTTGACTCTACCCTCGTCTCAGTTTCACATTGCCTATAAAAATCCCCTTTCCTTGAGCAGCGCAGCACTGATGAGAATCCCACTTCCTTATTTATTTCCCACAGTGTGGGCTGCCAACCTGCTCGCTAGCTAAAACTCTCCAGGCTGCAGGCAGACCTGCTAACCGTGAAATGGTGAGGCAGCGACGGAACAGAGGTGAGGAATCTTCTGGTGGAAGAGTGCTGCCAGCTCAGAAAGTCCCCTTCGCTTTTGTGTAGTGACATCCTACTTTAAAGCCTGGGAGGAAATGCCATCCTTCTGTTTCCATCCATGCTGCCGACTCCCTTATTATGAATGTGGAGCTTTGTTAGTTCTCATTCCTGTCCCTAGGCTGGTTTACTCTTTAGCATCCGATGTACTGACACAGTGGTGTGGTGTTCAGACCCGGGGCCCCGTGGGGAAACAACAGCTACAAGAGGGCAAAAAAATGCTGTCAATGAATCCCTTAAAAATAAGGACATGTTTTCAGTGTTTGTTGGGAATCTGTTTCTTTAAAGCCTACAAAAGGGATGCCTTCAATGGGAGAGTATCCAAGGTGATGGTACTTCTCAATGCCTGCGGGTCTCAGGGAGACCAGGAGCCAAATTTGTGGCTGGGAGGCAGGAGTAAATCAGGGATGTGTAGAGAAACACGTGATGGAAAGAGCCGCTTCCAGCTGACATGGTCTGACATTCGGATTTGAACGGGACAAGGCTCCTTAGGTTTTGCGCTTGGGCAGGCATCCCCACCAGTGCCTTTTCCACACACCCTTCCTGCACGCCGACAGCCGTATCTTCTGGTCACGGGAAACAACCGACAGGCAGCCGGAAAACCTGCTCCACAGGTGGCAAAGCGAGCAGCCCGGGGTGACAGCGCCGGCAGAGCTACCTCCGGCTGGCCAAGGGGCAGGAGGGCTGCAGCCTGCCCCGGGGAGCCCTCTCCAGAGGCTGGCTCTTCGGCCCCGCTCCAGGGCCACCTCGCCGACCCCTGAGGACCTGTGTCCGCCTCCGCCCTGCCCTTCCCTCAGGGCTGCCTTCGCTTCGGTCCCGTTACCCGATGCCTTCGGAGACCCCCTGCCTGGAGACGCTGCCCCACGGGGCTGAGCCCGCTGGGGCTGAACCCCCCGGTCCCGCTGCCTGCCTTCACGGCCCCTCTCCCCCTCACCGCCCGTACATCCCGCTCGGGGTGCGAACCCTAAATCCTCCACACCCTCCCGTGACAGGAGACCCCCCCCCCCCGGGATCCCTCTCCGGACACTGACCCCACCTGGGCCAGGGGGGGCTCACCGGGGGGGCAGCGCTACCGACCCCGGCTCCCTCCGCCTCGCCTCGTCCCTCCCGCAGCCCCCCGAAGCCCCCCGGGACCCGGCCCCGACTTACGTGGGGGCCGCGGGCGGGCGGCTCCCGGCGCGGCGGCGCGTTGGTCCCCATGGCGGCCCCGCAGCGCGGCCGCTGACAGGCCCGGGGAGACGGGGCCGGGGGACCGGGCCGGGGACGGGGCCGCCGCCGCGGGAGCGGCTCCCGGGGACCGGGGGACGGCGACGGGGCCGCGCCGGGACCGCCCCGAGCCGCAAGCGCCGCCCTCGGCTCGGCGGGGGGCGAGGGGAGGTGGGGCGGGAGGAGACGGCGAGTACCGGGGGTGCACGGGCGGAGGGGGGCGGGCAGCGGGGTGAAGGCAGGCGGCGTGAAGGCAGGCAGCTCTGTGGATGTCACCAGCTAATATCCACTTCTCCTGGGGGTGTAGGTAGCTGGGGTGCAGGCAGCTGGGGTGCAGGTGGCTGGGGGTGCAGGCAGGCAGCCCTGTGGATATCCCCAGCTAATACCCACGTCTCCCGGTGTTATTAACGCTGCCCAGATCTCTTCAGAACAATAGGGACGCGTGGCTCTCACCAGGCGAGGAGCTGGGAAAGCTGTCACGGCATTGATGTCGAACAAGCGGCTCCTCCAAGCACGGGTCTGGAGGACAGCAGTGGCCAGAACTTTGGATGGATGCTTCCTGACGCTTCTTGCTTTTCTGTACCCCATTTCAAGGCTGTGTCCTGCTGTGTCCTGCCTGCAGCGCTGCGTTTCTGCCCCCCTTTCAGGGCCCACACACTGGGAACCCCATCCCAAGAGAGCCCGCAGTGCCCCCTTCCCCTGCAAGGCCCAGAGCTGCTGCAGGCACCTGTCTGTGTCCTGACATCATTTCACTGTCATTTTGGGGTACCTGCAGTTCTTTGCAAACTGCCTTTTGGTTTTTGATACGTGGGCCTTGTTGTGTGCAGAGAAGTGACTCATCTACAGGCATTCCCTCCTTTCCTGTTTTTTATTCCTTTTTTATTCTTTTTCTTTCTTTTTTTTTTTTCTTTTTTTCTTCCTGAAGCAAACATGTTCAGCCAAACATGTTTATAGCAAAAGCACCACAATAAGCAGATCAGTGTACAGCACCTGCAAATTCTATTGAGTGGCTCCTACTCTACGTCCAGATTTATGGCTATACACAAGTCAACGGCAGTGGTCATGACTATTGCTGAAAGATTTTTTTAGCTTGGGATCAAACTGCTGTGCAGCTAGCTGTTTTAATTCATCCCTTTGTAACCATGGCAGTTTATCATTTTTGCATTTTGTTAGCAGCGTGTTTCTAGCTGCTCATTTTATCCCATTACGTACCTACAAGGCAGGCTGCTGCATAAAGCATCAGAGAAGGAAGAACAATAAAGCAGCAACAAAAGGCTTTAAAAGACCGGGTACATGTAGAATTAGAGAAAAAGGAGGTACTTTGTTAGTTTGCTGTGAACTGTATGCCACATTATTTTCCCTGTTTTCCACACGTATATCTGGCATGATTTTTTTTTCTATGTGTTTTAACTGTGAGCACATTTTCTATTATGCTCTTAGCTTTTTCTCTCTCAGAAAAATACCCATTTTTTTCCTTCTTCAGTCTAATCTGAACTCTGCCAGTGTAACACTCTTCTACTGAAATCACATCCTCCCTCTCCCCCCATGTGCTTGCAGCTCTCAGTGTTTCTTGGCACTGAAATATTCACTTAATAGATTTTCTTCTCCTAGGGCAGTATTATGCATGTGTATATGTTTCTGCATGTAGATAAGTATATATGCAGGTGGATGTTTTTTTAAAAAATTTGCCAGGGAGATTTCAGAAAACAAGCTGCGTTCAAATTTCCCCGTACCAGATACTTGTCTGCTATAATTTCCCCATTGACGAAGGCCATTAGAATTGGAGCTGGAGGCTCTGTCTTTCCCCTGGGACTACACTACAAAGCAAAAAACCAAGCAAACACAAAAACCAAATCCCCACGCACTTCCTCGAGCCAAATTCCCTTCTTACTGTACTTTTCCACCTCAGCAGAGATTGGTCATCCTGCTTCTCCAAATCTCACTTGCCTCACATGAGACCTTTACTTCCTACTCTCCTGATGATTAATCCACCTCCAGAACAACTGGCCTTTGTTCTGGATTGACAGTAATGCATGTTCATTCATCTAACTCAATTGTTCCTCTAGTACTGTATTATATGGCACTGTGGAAAACCTAAGTCTGGCAGGAACTGTGTCTGGTGGGTCACTTCCATGAGCTCTACGCCAAGCGTTAGGGACTGGGTCTTTTTGCTATTCCCAGGAGCAAAGCAGGAGTCACAGAGCACTGGGCATCAGGCTGAGGCATTCCCAAATCTGCTCTGAAAACAAACCAGCTGTCTTCAGACAAATGAGCTTTGCAGGGATGTCAGAGGTCCTTGCCCTGGTCCCTTGTGCCATGCAGGTTGTATTGCTGTGTTCCCCTGTGTTCAGGAAAACAGACACAGGATCCAGAGGTGCAGTAAAGCACCCCAAAAGCGTTTAAGGTTCTGCACCGAAGCAGTCTGAGCAGCTTGGTGTGTGTGCCTTTGCATTGGCTTCCCCATCTGAGAGGTCACCAATGCTCTCATGCAGCTTCTGCAGTCATACCTGTGTGGGCACCACAACACATGCATGCAAGGCCTCGTGCAGGGGGCATGGATGGGATGTGCACAAAGTGAACCTTTGATGAGGTTTTCCCTCACTGTCCCATGGCTCGGAGTAGCAACAGGTCATCTCTGTGATGTGTCCACCACAGAGATGTTTAAATCCCCCCACCTATTCCCCCCATTTGATCAGACTGGTGGCTTGGAGCTGGAGATAACTGTGAGGAACAGGGGGTGTTCTGAGGAACAGGCTGCATGGGGAACTCAAACTCCTCCACTTGCATTGCTGGCCTGGTCAGGCAGCTGGCACGCAGCTCAGCACATCCCTGCTGTCTGTTAACAAGGGAGTGGAAAAACAAAGGCTTTGCCTTTGTACAGTTACATGGGACATTAATATGAGGGATAGTAAAATTATATATACGGTATGCACTGACAGCACCAGGGCTTCAAAAATCCATGCCCACCAGTGCTTCTCCACACCCCTGCCCTGGCATTTCCTACTGGAAGGCAGGCAGCACCTCCCTTTTCCTGCTAATTTCGTCAGGACCTTCAGCAACGTCTTACGGGTTCACTTGATCTCTCTTTGAAGTTTATATGGCCTGGAGTCCTCTGCCCTGCCCAAGTGAGGAGCCATTGGGCATGGAGAAAGCCAAAACTGGACCTGGGAGTTTTGTAGGTTTTTTTCTGCTCCCACGTGGGAATCCAGAGCCCTGAGCTGGTGGTGCAGGAAGCTGAGAGTAAATGTCAACTTCTCTGACCCCTTCTCTTTGCTTTGAGGCAAGGACGGACAGAAAGCACTCTGATTAAATAATTAACCTCACTATACCAGCTCTTCTTGTTCTACCCTCCTCTCTGTCCTTTTACTTGCCCCTAGGCTGTTCCTGCTACGAAGGCATGTGAACAAGAGCTCTCAGAAAAGGGCAGACACGTCTGTGTAGTTCATGCAGTCTCACTTACAGAAATGCCACTCCGAACACTGCAGGAATTCAGGACAGTAAAGTTACTGAAGGAGAATGGAAGGATCTGAACTTCCAGTGTGACAGAAGAAGAGGAGGTTTCTGCCAAGCACTGCAGCGAAGAGCTGTGGACACCTCAAGCTAATTGGGGCTCTCCATTGGCATTGTGCAGCCCTCTTGGGGCCAGCCAGCTTTCGTGGATGAAGTAGAGATGAAGTAGATGAAGTAGTGGATAAGTCCCTTTTCATCCCATATATATAGAGCCTGGCCAGACAGGTTTGTTTGGACAAGAGTGGAAAGAGGATCTTGAGCCTTCAGCAGTGGGGACTCTGGGTTGAGAGGGTGGGGAATGGGAGAGCTCCATGTGGAAAATCTCTGGGCTTTCAGGCTTAATAAAACCCAATAACTTGTTCTGATTCAAACAGAAGATGAATATTAGCTCACTCAAATTAAAAAAAAAAAAAAAAAAAAAAAAGAGGTCAAAGCCCTATCCTGATGTCCAAGGGTGTTAACATGGAAAAGGTGCGTAGATTTCCATGGCCGGCGGCATACAGTGTGGTCGATGTTTAATGCACTGAGTTAGCCATAATTCACTAAAAGTAGAATCAATAGCATCTGAAAATCTCTCTGCTACCCGGAGCAAACCACCAAATTTCTTTCCATGTCTGCAGCCTGTTCCAACACTCAATGAAATCAGATATTATCCCTGAGCCAGATTTTACCAAAGTCCTATGTTGTAATCCCAATAACATGAGCCTACGTAATAAGGTTCTCAGAATAATATTTTAGTGCACAAGCTATGCTATGCCAGAGGAAAGCATGCTTATTCATGTGTTGCTAATTTCAAAAGCTTCAGGCTCTGCTACACCTGCAGGATCCTGCATAGGTGGAGTTCAAGGAAGTATTTGTAATGTAATAGTGATTATCTTCTGACTGTTTATATAGCATTGAACTACAATCTTTGCGACTTTCTTGTGAAGCAGAAGTCTGGAAACACTAGCTTTATATACATAAAGATGTATGGGAGCAGCCTGGAGGAAGGATTCATTGGGGATGGCATGGGATGTTTACCTAGAAAACAAGAAGTGTGCATCAGTGTACTGTATTAAAAATAAAAAATAATTAAAAAAAAAAAAAGAGATTTGCTTGCAGCTTTTTTCATCAGAACGTGCAGATTCCCTTTTACCTTGGTGTCTTATAGATTGACACTTGCTCTGGTGCTAGAAAAGACAAATGAAAACAGCAAACATTTTCAGAGAGCTGAGTCATTAGCTCAAGGAAAGCCACGTGGATTTCAAAGCCCTCTGAGGAGACTGGTGACCATAACCAGAAGTCATGAGGTCTAATTAACCCTTCAGAAAAGAGATCCATGTGACTGGTGGGCAAGCTCATGTGATGGTGAGAAATAACATGCAGAAAAGAGTGCTTGGTTGTCATGGAGACAACATCACTGTCAGAGGATGCTCCTCAGGCAACCTCTGCCCTTAACTGAACTTGGGGAAGATACCCTAAGCTGTCCTCTACATCACTGCTGTACAGCAGGGGGCCAGCTACAGTCCAGTGCTTTCCAATGAGCCCTGGTTCTTCACAGGGCTTGTTGCTTATGAAGGGAGCAATGCAGTCAGGTATCCGAGCACAACACAGCCCTGGCTGATGGTCTCAGAGCTCCTGGCAGGTCTCATCCATCGGAGCAGCGAGGTGCACTGAGCGCTCCTGTCCCAGCTCTCAGAGAGGCGCCTGCTGACAGCGGCTCACCCCTGTGGCAACCTGTGTCTGGGATTGAAAGTTGCCCTTGAAAGATTTGGCAGGCTGCCCTGGTATGACCCTGGCAACTACTCACCCCCTGTCCTTGGTCAGAGCAGAGTTAATATGAGGTTTTCTTCCACAGCTGAGAGTGCCCAAACAGCAGAGTACATCTGAGGACTGGGGTGTGTAATCCGTTAGTTAACAGCTGATAGACAAGAGAAACTATCTGCTCCTGTTAGAGAACAGCAATGATCCAGATGTACACGGGTCATTTCTTTGAAGAATGGTGGTCATTCCACAGTTAGCAATGAACCTCCTCCCAGCCTTGTCTGGAAAATTGTTACACTGAGCAGACAAGGGCACAGACAGGAAACAGACACCACTATTCTCCTGTTCATGCTGTTTAGCTGTAAAGCCTTACTTGTGCTACATGCACACACAGAAGGGTCTGAGTTATTGATGCTGGTGGATTTATGCAGTTTCCAGCTCTTGTGAACATTCAAAAATGCTTTCACTTTGGTGCCAAATGACAAACCAAGGAGCCCAGAATTGGACACAGCAGACTGAAAATGCCTTTTTTGCACTGCCAGTGGTCGGAAAGCAGGCCTGTAGCTTCACACCCCACTGAGCTGTGCTGCAGTCAGTTCACAGTGACTGCCTCTTTGCTTGCAATGCGCAGTTTGGTGTTTGCTCATCAAGCACCTTGAAAGGAATGACTTTGTTTAGAAGTCCACAAGAGTGGCGTGAAAGTCTGGAGCAAGGAAGATGTACTCTTGGTAGAAGACAATCAGGTAATGGACAGGGCACTGGCCACAGGCCATGATGGGATGCACCCATGAGTGCCTGATGTCATTGTGAAGCTCCTCTTGATTACCTTTGAATGATCATGGCAACTGAGGACTGCAGGAAAGCAAATGTCACTCCTATCTTCAAAAAGTGTGAGAAGGAGGCCCCAGGCAAGTAGAGGATGGTCAGCCTCACCTTGATCCCTGTGAAGGTGATGGGGCAGCTGATTCTGGAAATTATTCATTCCTGGAAAGAAGGTGATTGGTATTAGTAAGCATGGATTTACGAAGAGGAAGTCCTTAACCAACCTCAGCAAGACTTTTTACACTGTCTGCTTAAAGGAAAGGTGATGAAGTATGGGACAGATGAACAGATGGTGAGGTACACTGAAAATTGTCTGAATGGTAAGGTGTACAGTGTGGTGGTGATCAGTCATGCAAAGTCTGGTTGGAGGCTAATAACGAGAAGTGTACCCCAGGGATCGATATTGGGTCCAGCTCTGTTTCAACATCTTTATTAGTGATCTGGATGACAGGATAGTGTGTACCCTCAGCAAATCTGCAGGTGATACAAATCTGTGAGGAGTGGAAGATACATCAGAGTGTCTTGCTGCCATCCAGAGGGATCTTGACCTCATGCAGTTCAGCAAAGGGATATGCAAATTCTGGCACGTGGGGAAGAATAATTCCATACACCACTATATGCTGGAGGCCAACCAGCTGGAAAGCAGCTTTGCAGCAAAGGTCCGAAAGGTGGACATCAAGCTGAATACGTGGTAGCAATGTGCCCTTGCTGCAATGAAGGTTAACGGTATCCTGGGCTGCATTAAGCAAACTATATCCACCAGGTCGAGGGAGGTGATAACTCTTCTCTCCTCAGCACTGGTGAGGTCACATCTGGAGCACTGTGTGCAGTTCTTCAGTACGAGAGACATGAAGGTACTCAAGAGTCCAACAAGGATGAACAAAAATGATGAAAGGACAGGAGCACCGCTCCTATGAGGAAAGACTGGGAGAACTGGGACTGCTCAGGGGGAATCTCATCAGTATACATAAATACCTGATGGGAGGGTGCAAAGAGGATGGAGACAGGTCTTTTTCAGTGGTGCCCAGTGCCAGGACAAGAGTCAATGGGCACCCACAAGAACACAGGAGGTTCCCTCTGAGCATCATGAAGCACTTCTGTATTGTGCGAGTGACTGAGGACTAGCGTGGGTTGCCCAGTTGTGGAGTCTCCCTCCTTGGAGATCTTCAAAAGTCATCTGGACGTGGTCCTGGACAACCTGCACTCAGTGGCTCTGCCTGAGCAGAGAGGTGTCAAGGTGACCTTCAGAGGTCCTTTGCAACCTCAAACATCCTGTGATTCTGTGATAAATGTTGTAAAGAACTGAAGACATGTAAAAGGTCCTATAGGTCATGTACTGGCAGCTGAATGCCTTAAGTGGTGCCTAACAGTCTCTAAAATGACACCGGGCGCCAGGTTTAAACACCTGAATTACTCTGTGGGTCTTGGCAGTAATTTCCACATTTGTTCCACTCAGCGTTGCACCATTGGATGGAGCAGATGACAAAACAGGTTCAGGATGTGGATCCTGTTGAAGAGGAAGAAGATATTTGACTTACAGGTGTTGGCCGGTGTGGTATGTCAAATGACACATTGCAGAAATTGCTGCAGTTCTTTTCCAAGCCTCAACTTTCTACAGTGTCTTTTTCTTTCTTTTCTTTCTTTCTTTCTTTCTTTCTTTCTTTCTTTCTTTCTTTCTTTCTTTCTTTCTTTCTTTCTTTTTCTTTCTTTCTTTTCTTTCTTTCTTTCTTTCTTTCTTTCTTTCTTTCTTTCTTTCTTTTCTTTCTTTCCTTCTTTCTTTCTTTCTCTCTCTCTTTCTCTTTCTCTCTTCCTTCCTTTCTTTCTTTCTTTTTCTTTCTCTTTCTTCCTTTCTTTTTCTTTCTTTCTTTCTTTCTCTCTTCCTTCCTTCCTTCCTTTCTCTCTTTTCTTTCTTTCTTTCTTTCTTTCTTTCTTTCTTTCTTTCTTTCTTTCTTTTTCTTTCTTTCTTTCTTTCTTTTTCTTTCTTTCTTTCTTTCTTTCTTTCTTTCTTTCTTTCTTTTTCTTTCTCTTTCTTTCTTTCTTTTTCTTTCTTTCTTTCTTTCTTTCTCTCTTCCTTCCTTCCTTCCTTTCTCTCTTTTCTTTCTTTCTTTCTTTCTTTCTTTCTTTCTTTCTTTCTTTCTTTCTTTCTTTTTCTTTTTCTTTCTTTCTTTCTTTCTTTCTTTCTTTCTTTTTCTTTCTTCTTTCTTTCCTTCCTTTCTTCCTTCCTTCTTTCTTTCTTTCTCTCTCTCTTTCTCTCTCTCTCATTCTCTCCCTCGTTCTCTGTCTTTCTTTCTCGTTTTCTTGTTCTTTCTCTTGTTCTTTCTCTCGTTCTTTCTCATTCTTTCCGTCTTTCTCTCATTCTTTCTCTCATTCTCTCGTTCTCTGTTTCTCTGTTTCTCTGTTTCTCTCTTTCTCTCTTTCTCTCTTTCCTTCTCCCTTTCTTTGTCAGGTTTTGATTTGGACCAGAATTGTGTTTTACTGTGGCAAGGGACAATTGAAGCCTATGGTCTCAAGTATCAAGATAAGAAAATTCTGGGAGCCTAAATACCTTTGTAGATCTGGGCCTTGCTGCTTGATACTTCAGAAGGGGAGATTACAGTCTTGTTGATTCTGAGCCAAGTGCCTGGGACTTTGTGCTTTTCAAGAGAAGGTGTGGATATGAAAACTTGGGTAGAAGTGTGGAAATCAGGGTTGGGCATTGGTGTCTTCAAACTGAGGGACTAGTCTTGGGGTCCATTTGGGATGTGGGTTTGCTAAATGGTGGGAAAACGCCTTTATTGTTGTGAGAAATTTTTCAGGAATGTACTACAGATGGCTACAGGCACACAGTCTTTTCATACATCATCTCTTTCTGCCTTTTTCTGACTATCAGCTAGACTAAAACAGAAAGCTACTGGAACAGATATCATTTTATTGGATTCTCCTTTGTGAAAAATTTTAGGTCTTTGATTATTTGATTTCTGCTTCTTGGTGCAAACTCTGAATGACAGGACAGCCTTACTTTCATAACCATGTCTTACTGTCAGATCAGTCCCAAAACCAGAAGGCCTAATTCTATCATGAGAGTTTCTGTGAAGATCTGAATTGTGCTGAATCTGAAATGTATTGAATCTACACCTCCAACTAATCTTCGAAAATCCAGAGATGGGAAAACAAGCCCTAGATGATGCAGATTTTTGGTCTGTAATGCATAGAGCAGGTATATTTGTAGGCATCATGCAGAAATAGACATGCATTAGAGAAAGACTCAAAGGAGTGTTTATTGAGCAAGTTTTCCTTTAAAGACAGAGAGGCAAAGCCATCTTCTTGCAAGTCACTGTTCTTCCACTGAATGCAAGGAGAGCAACACTGATAATGCTGCTCGAGAGCATCCCTGGAGGTGAGTTCACACGTAACGTTTCAGATGAAGCAAGGGAAAGAGCAGGCCTTTCTGTTTTTGGCAAAGGTCTTTGCAAGGACCTGTGTGCATGGCACTCTTTTACACAGAAAAGTTGAAGCTTGCATACATGTAGAGACTAGTTTTTTGAGTTCACCTCAAGAACAAGTGAGGTCCCTATTTCCATCAGCACCCTGCTTACCCAGAATTGCAGGATACTGTACCAGCGAGTGCTTTGGCAGGAGTGATGCTCTGCGAGTAGACAGATCATACACTTGTATCATATTTGCTCCAAGAGCAAAATGTGGTATCCCAATAAGAACAGAGGCCTGTGAAGCAACGTAACACCTCCAGTGATATTTGCAAACACTGCTTTGTTAATACTACTCATTATCACAGTCCTGCCCCTCAGAGCTGTGCTGGTAGAGGTGTTGGTCTGAAGCTTCCTTCTAGGTCCTTCCCTTGCAGACCTATGTCAGAAACTCATAGTACAGCTCTTCGTTGCTGTGGTTCAGTCTGGTGCTTTCACCGTGCTTCTCCCCTCTTCTGAACATCTGTTGAAACCTTTTTTTGATGCAGAGTTGAAGAAATCCTAGCCTTGCAGCTGAGCTGCTCTGTGGCTATGCCCTGCTGAGCTGAGGGACATCCTAACACTCTGTGCCACAGAGGAACAGTCTGGAAGGCTCTGGAGAACCTTCTCATTTATGTTCTGTCCTTACTGAGTTTTTAGTCCAAGAGAAGACCCTAGCTGACTCCAGGCAGGTCTTTAGGTAAGGCCAGTAGCCCAGTGCAGAGGGAGGCTTTAGGAAGCGGAGGTGACAGGTATAAGTGACAGCTCTTCAAAAATTCTGTACTGAAAGCCTACCCCACTGAATTCATCAGGCTTCCCTGACATTCACTGCTGTGCAGAGCCAAACACAGAGAAAGTCCTAAGGACTCTCTAAATCCCTTCTAAGCCTTCAAAAGAGACTCTGTTCCCAGTGCCCCAGGGTGTTCATATTCTTAAATGTCACAGATGTGCATCCTTCTAGAAAGGATAAGAAAGCATGTGTGGAGTGCACCGGTTTCAAGCATTCCTAACATTAAGTCTATTGAAAGATTTTTGTTTTGTTTTATTTATTTGATTTGATTTGATTTGATTTGATTTTTTATTTTTTTATATGTTTGTTTTATTTATGTTTGTTTTCCTTCATGTGTCTTAGAATTACTAATGCTTGGGATTTCTGGTATCTGGAAAGCTTTTGAAAATATTTTGTTCTTCACATTTTAATTACCT
Organism: Cygnus atratus; assembly: GCF_013377495.2. Classification (NCBI taxonomy): domain Eukaryota; kingdom Metazoa; phylum Chordata; class Aves; order Anseriformes; family Anatidae; genus Cygnus; species Cygnus atratus. The sequence continues at coordinate 55,140,788 of NC_066396.1, read as the reverse complement.
TAAAATAGCCAAACTGAACTGCTTCATAAAGGAGAAAAATACACTACCTTTGAGAGAGTAGACTGTAACATTTCAGACTGAAGGATTTTGTTTGAGCAAATCAGGTGCAATGAAAGGCAGAGGTGCTGAAACAAGTACGTGAATTCTTCTCAGCCTAGTTCTCAAAGCCAATTTTAGCAGTTAGGTCTTGCTGAGTTTTATCTGAGAGAGGGCAACTTTTTAAAGCTACTTTGCCACTTAATATGTAAAAGATACCACTGGGACTTTCAAATACACCTGAGAAGTTGTTGAAATTCAGGACTCCTCTCCCCTCTAGTACTTAGCCCACTAGGGTCTAAGCCAGCCAACACCTTCCCCCAGCTGTAGGGGCCACAATGTATTTGAGAAGGTGATACCGAGGACCCCAGCTTTGTCCTGGAGAGCTCAGGGCTGTCACAAAACCTACAGTGCAGTCATTCTGGACTGCAGCCCTGGCTGATCTCAGGGAAAGTATTAAACCTGCAGGGGGACTGGCATCACCTGTGTGTGCTGTTTTTCTGTGTCAGCAGACTTACAGCTGGGACACGCCATGACACAGCAGGAGGCAGAGCATGGTGAGTGGCCCTTCTTGCTTCCTTTTTCCCTTTAGGTCACACAGTTATTCTAACAAACAGGTACAGTTCTCGCACCAAACCCCAACTCCACCCTCTTGTGTAAGCAGTCCCCCAGCAGCACCGTGCTATGTTCTGTAGCCAGTCCGATGGGGTAGAGATGGGGGGCTGCTTTTACTCCATGTGTATGAATGGCTGCTCTTAGGGCTCTGTTTAAGCTGAAAAACTCAGGGGCACATAGCTGTCTCAATGAAGGGCAAGCACAGCTTTGCTGTATGCCAAAATACTGCTACATTCAGGCAGAGATAGCTGTAGTACTTGTGTGAGAATGGCATGCCTAACACTCAACAGCTCAAGACTGCGGGTCTTTGTCTAAAATCAACAGCATGTAACACCTGACACAGACCAGTCTTTCACTTCTTGAAAAATCCAGGTGACAAGAAGTCAAAAATAGTTCACAAGACCTGCTTCAGACATTCCAGAAGAGCAAGTTCAAGGGCAGGGCTGTGTTGCCCCCAGATGTGCTGCTGTAGCTGCAGGTGACAGGGTGACCTGCTCCATCAGACCTGCGATGTCCAGCACCACCACATAGCTGGCTGTTCTCTTACACAGCCAGTCCATACAACACAGTTTGGATATACATTTAAGCAAAGCTGGATGATTATTACAGCCATCCATATGCACTTGCAAATTATGATGGCCAAGACAGAATGAGTAGAAGTCTTTGGAAATTAACTGCTTGAATTTGAGCATATACTTCTTTTATACTTATATACATAATTTGCAAATGTCTTACAACTTCAGTTCTGCGTGTCTTCCTCAGTCCTTAGGAGTCCTCCAGTATAGCCATTCGATGACTGTAGGATGTAGCTTTTGAAACCTAGAGACAATAAGGTATGTGCATAACGTTCCCTTATTCATGCAATTTTATTACTGTGTTCATAGGGAAGAATGTATTGTCAGGTGGTATCATTCACATCAGAATTAACAGTGGTGTTTTATAACTACACACACTTTCATAAGCATAGAATATTTAGTACCTAAGTCCAAGATTCTCGGTTGTTGAAGGCAATAGGAGGTCTGTTGAATAAAACTCCCAGATGAATAACACTCTCAGAGGACCCAAAACAAGGAACCATTCCCACACTTCCACAGGAGATGCCATACTCCCCCTGCCACCCCATTCTGCACCAAAGTCCTGATAGACCCTTTTCATTTCAGCTGGAAAATAATTCACTCCTGAACTCAAACTTAGCTTGGTGATTATCTTGAGTATGTGAGTGGGATATACTAGGCTTTTGTCAGAGAGAAAGGACTGTTACTTCAAGACAGGAGGCACTTCATTCCCTTCCACCTCCTAAATCCATGGGCAATAGAAACTTCATTTTATTTACCTTTTTATTTACCTGGTCTCCAGGAACCTACGTTTTATTTGTTCCAAAGGTGTCAACAGAAAGTGACTCACTCTTCCTTTTCAGCAGAGACCCAGCTGGTCTGTACCAAATGTTTGTTGTCAGTCGATTGGTACATTAACCAAGGTGTGTTGTGTTTGTTCTTTAACCTTTGTCTCTTCCAGTGGGTCTTTCAGAAGGGGTCAGAAGAATAATACACTCTCTAACAGAGATCAGGAGGGACTTTCTTTCTAGAAATGGAGCAAATAAAAAATGCATGGTGTCAAAATCTTCTATTGCCTATTTGGAGAATAAAAAAATAAAATAATAAAGTACCTGGGATTCTCTCTGTGTCCCCTTGCTTTCTTTCAGTTCATTTGAATCTAGTTTCTTTTTGGGAGGAGGAACACAAATACATTTCCTATGACTGAAAAGACTCCATGATCTAAGAAGATTGTCAGAGAAAACCAGTTCAGTATCCTGAAAGTCTTTATACCTGCAGATGCAAGAACAAGGGAGTCCTTCAGTAATTCCTTAATGGATTAAATTTAGGGACAATTACGAACAACTTACCATGGCCTTTTGCTGGGAAAGAAGGGTGATGGACCTCTGAGAAATGCTGTGTGATAGGATAAGGTGGGGACTTCCCTGTGAATATGAAGATCACAGGACAGTTTATGGAGAAGAAGACCAGCTAGCAAAGGGAGTTGGGAAAACTGAGTCTTTCACATTTGGGAAGTTCGTGCTGGGTTTGGCCAGGGGCTGCTTCCAGGGATCATCACCAAGAAGCACATTGTCTTCACAGAATCCCAGAATGGTTGGGGTTGGAAGGGACCTCTGGAGATCATCCAGTCCAACCCACTGCTCAAGCAAGGTCACCTAGGGCACGTTGCACAAGGTGGCATCCAGGTGGGTTTTGAATATTGCCAGAGAAAGAGACTCCACAGCATCTCTGGGCAACCTGTTTCATTGCTCTGTCACCCTGACAGTAAAGAGTCAGTGTTAACAGGCAGTACTAACAATCTAAGTGCCAGTCTCATGATACTTAGTGTTTCTCAATAAGGTCTTTTGCCTGTGACCCTGTTAGAATTTTGACTTTCAACAAGCAACAAAATGAATTTGTAGCTGTTGGGTATAAGAACATGTTATCTGAAGGTAAGAGGAAAGGTATAACCTAAAAGGAGTCAAAATAATTATGAAAAAATAAAATAAAATGAAATTAATCTGACTGTGGCTGGCATTTCTGTGATTTTATTCTGCTCATGTCTCTGGGTGAGTAATCCTAATTTCCTGCCCACGTGTTGCCAAATGAAGCAAGTGTTAACCTTCAAGATAAAATAAGAACCCACATACTGGACCTTTGGACCTCTGACAGATAATTCCGATATGGAAGGAACATCATGCAGTCCAGGGGAACAACAGCCCTATTCACTGGCAAAATGGTGAGGCTCAGTGCCTAGTATGCTGAGGGGCACAGCTCACCATAGGCTAGTCAATGCCTCTTGACAGTGGACTGACTCGAGCATTTTTATAACACTGCTCCTTTAATCTGCCAGTCCAAGATTTTGTTCCAACCTCAGCAGCAAGCACTGCACAACACGAAAGCTGCAGCAGTATACTTACCGGTGAATACAGGGCTTGGAGGACACTTCTCTTTGACTGTGGAACAATGCATGCTTGGAGCTGGTGAGAGCTGTGAGGCCGAGTTTTTATTGTTTGCAGGACAGTTAGTGAGCAAAGCAGCAAAGAGATTGTGGAGGTATCTCGTGACCTTAGCTCTCCTGAGCAACCTTCACTGGCAAACAGGAGCTGACTATAGAAGACGAGTTGTAGCTGCAGCATTTTTCATGGGAGAGCCCAAAGCCATCTGGAGTTTTGGGGCAGAAGGTGCCATTAAGCATCAGGTTGTCCTTGCTCCAGTGAGGCTTGTGGTCATGAGAGCTCCTCACCGAAGCCAGATGAGATTTCAATCTGTTCGTCTGTTCTTCAATGTACTTTTCAGTTGTTTTAATTTCCCTTCTCTGCCTGGGCATAAATGGTGGGAAAGTTCCTGTCCCGCTGAGCAGAAGAGGCATTGCTCAGGCATTCAGGGTATGGGAGAAAATTATCATTGACAGTGTGTAGCATGCTGATACATCTGTTTCAGGGCCTGCTCAGAGCCTGTTGGGATGCCGCCTCACTACAGCTTGCAAGACCAAAATCTAGGAGCCTGAACTGCATTTTTTTTCTAGTAGACATTCATCCAAAGGGCACAACAGGATCAACCATCATGTTTATCATATCCGTCGTGTTTATTATCAGCTTATGCAACTGTTAACTGGGTGCTATCCTAAACTCTTCTGTCATGGACGGGTCATTCTGGGCACTTGAGGATTAAAGATGGGACATACAATCGAACTGCCCAGCCCCTCCTGGGCATTGAAGAGCCTCTGGCTGGTAGTGTTTGGCAGAGTTTAACTTTGCAAAAGCATCTTCCTGTGCATTTTTAAAAACATTTTTGAGGGTAGAGTAGTGCATTCAATTAAAGTGGGTCAACATAGACAGACTCCTTGGAACCTGTGGCCACCTGAGGAGGCTCACAAAAGGCCTTGATGCTGTTTCTCTGCCCCAGCCTTTACGGTTTCATTAAGTGCAGGAAATGACACATCCTTAGAAAACATCTTTTTGTGGGGAATTTTTTATCCCAAAAGGTCTGAAATTTTTGCACCTTCTCTTCTAGCAAAGCAGAAAAACAACAACAACAACAACAACAACAAAACTGCTTCTGAAACTTCTGGATATATTTGCTTGTTTAGAATTGAGCATCTGCTAAAAACTCTGAGACATCAAGGCAATTAATGGTCTTCTCCTCCATTAAATTTGTTTCACTTGAAGTTTTACTTGCATCAATCTTTTCTGCATTGGTTATCCCCACTTGCAAATGTAAAGCTATATTTTCCACTCTAGGTTTTATTGACACGGTATTTCTGAAGGTGACGATGGTGTCCTATGATGCAAGACACAGATAGGAAATTTACATCACAGCTCCTACCTCAGACAACAAACAGACCTGATGCCAGAACTACCATCATGTGGATAAGCCAGATGGTGAGAACAGGAGAATGAAATAACATATGGACCTTGGTGGGAAAGGTCTTAGCTCCTTCCCAGGAGTCAATGAGGACAATGTTTAGTTGTCTAGAAACAGTGTAAAAAGGTCCCCAAATGCAGCATTTTGTATAGTCTGTTTCCATCTCTAGGCAAGGTGCTACACTACTGCTCTGTTCACCAGGTGATGCTATTTCCAGGCCCTGGACCATTTAATAAATAGTCCTGATTGCTACTGTCAGTGAGGGCAATCTTTCCGCTTCTCTAACCACCAGTTCTGAGTAGTCAATTATTGAACTCTGTGAGTTAAAAATAAACACAATGCAGTAGCTCTGAGGACACCTTCTGTTTTACACAAGGTAACTAAAACGTATTTCTTAGTTGGTGTCAGTCATGCAGGCAAATTTTCAATGCGAGCCAGTTCTAACTGGTCTTTAAAGGTCATTATTTCTGTGCAAATGTTTGTTTAATAGTGTATGTGTAATTTCCGGTTCTGAACCTGTCTCTTTGGCTCCTTGTCAGCTTTTTCTTGGCTGTGCAGAGAGGTGAGACGGCGTTCAGGCCTCTGCAAGACAGGCACCAGAATTTCAGGTGTCAGGTGCCTGTGCCAGCCCGCGAACAGCAGTCCCTCCACTTGTCCTGCGCTGGTTCTGAGGTGGTGGGCAGGAGTCTGACAGTTCCTTGCCCATGCTGGGGAGCAGAGCAGGGATAAGGGCCATGTGCAGCAGCAGGCTGCCTGTGCCCAGGAAACACCCAGGTTGGCATGTCCCAGGCACAGACAGAAGTATTGCTTGCTGCCTGTGTTGGCTGGATCACACCTTAGTGGGGTATTCAGAGCTGGCTGAGGATGGCTCTTCAGTCCCATTTTATCTCCAGGACCTGTTTTTTCCCTCTTCATCCATTTAATTTAATCCTGTGTAGCTGGTTTGCCATTTGACAAGTGTTTATTTTATTGGGACTGTCTTCATTTTACACTTGGATCCCTACTGTACCTTTCAGTTCCTTTGGTATTTCTGTAATATTTCTGTCTGGAGACCTAATTCCAGAGCAAATAGTTTATTTTTAGCTTGCATATTTGTATAGGACCAACCACAGTGGACGAGAGATTTGTGAACATTACTAGAAATGGAATATTTCACAATGAAATTCATAGAATCATTACGGTTGGAAGAGACCTCCAACAACATCTGGTCCAACCATCCCCCTACCACCAGTATCACCCACTACACCATGTCCCTAAGCACCACGTCCAATCTTTCCTTGAACACCCCCAGGGATGGCGACTCCACCACCTCCCTGGGCAACCCATTCCAATACCTGACTGCTCTTTCTGAAAAGAAATGTCTCCTCATTTCCAACCTAAATCTCCCCTGGCACAACTTGAGGCCATTCCCTCTAGTCCTATCACTAGTTATCGGCAAGAAGAGGCTGACCCCCAGCTCCCCACACCTTCCTTTTAGGTAGCTGTAGAGAGCAATGAGGTCTCCCCTGAGCCTCCTCTTCTCCAGACTAAACAACCCCAGTTTCCTCAGCCGCTCCCCACAGGACTTGTGCTCCAGGCCCTTCACCAGCTTCGTAGGCCTTCTCTGGACATGCTCCAGGGCTTCGATGTCCTTCTTGTACTGAGGGATCCACAACTGAACACAGTACTCGAGGTGCGGCCTCACCAGAGCAGAATACAAAGGGACGATCACCTCCCTGGCCCTGCTGGCTACACTATTCCTGACACAAGCCAGGATGCCGTTGGCCTTCTTGGCCACCTGGGCACACTGCTGGCTCATGTTCAGGTGAGCATCAATCAACACACTCAGATCATTTTCCTCTGCACAGCTTTCCAGCCACTCTGCCCCAGGCCTGTAGCACTGCATGGGGTTGTTGTGGCCAAAGTGCAGGACCCGGCACTTGGCCATGTTGAACCTCATCCCATTGGCCTCTGCCCATCAACCCAACCTGTCCAGGTCCTTCTGCAGGGCCTTCAGACCCTCTGGCAGATTGACATTTCCCCCCAACTTGGTGTCATCTACAAACTTACTGACGGTGCACTCAATTCCCTCATCCAAGTTATCAATAAAGATATTAAACATGAATTCAACAGGAAGCAACAGGGACTTTTATTTTAATACCATGGCCAAGCTGAAGTTTATTTTCATATAAGGTGGCTGAAAGCTCACCAAGTAAAAATTTCCATCTTGCTGACCACCTAGAGCTCTTAAGACTCTTGTTTTGGGACAAAAAGTTTCATTTATCACATTTTTGTTTAAGATTCAGCTGAACTAAAGTAATGAACACTTGATTCAAAATGAAAATGTAAACATTTTTGATGCTGTGAATATCTGACATTATGGAGGAAAACAAAACATTTCTTTCTTGCTGACTAGATTTGCATTTCAGTAAATGATTTGTTTCACTGAAATCTTTCCCTTTTTCAGCAAATAAAATTTCAGTTGGATTTTCTTGTTCCACTTTGCATTTCAGTAGGGGATTAAGAAAACATTTACCAGCTCATTCTGGGAACAGCTGCTAAAGCCCCGCCTGGCACAGCAAATTTGGCTTCTCCAGCTATATTTTATTTTTCTGTAAATTCAAGGAGGGTGATGTCATATAAAAAGCTCCCTCTCAACAATGAAAAGATCTATGGGTGTGTAACAAACCAACCCAAACCTATGTCATTGTCTTGTAGGATTTGCTGTCCTCAGGAGACAAAGCCACAGACTGAGACAGGGAGGCCAGAGAAAATTTCAGTGGCTGAGGCTGTTTGCAAAATGATAGAGGCTCTTAGGACACAGCCAGGATATCTGCATGGTTCTTTTCTTCCTTCTACTATTGTCATAATCCTGCATAAACACTGTGCTTTAATATCTAGCAATCAGGAACTGTTGATGGGATACAGATGTGTGAACCATTGTGCTTGTTGGCACAAAGTGTTGCAAATTTTTACTGGTAGAACAGGTTAACTTGCCTCTTTTTGAGCCAAGGTAGCTGTGCTGGTGGATCAGGAGCTGGTAACATGGGAAGGAAGATAATGCCAAAGGTCACACAGAAGCTATCACCAGCTCCACTGTCTTTGCTGGGTCTGGGAGAAGGTGCATCAGGCACCCTGGCACTCCTTTAACAAATACTACATGCTCTTGTATTGGAAATCCTGCAGGAGGTTCACAGCTTTGCTGCAATGTCAAAAGCCAACTGTTATCCCACAGTTGCTGGCAATGAAGCACATTGCTTTGTCAGTAACACCAGAACACTGTTCTGGTATGTCCAAGACTAGCAGAAAGCCTGTCTTGGAGTTCTGTACCTTTGGATGAGATGTGGAATAAGTCAGCTCATGAATTTAAGTTTAGTTTATACGTCCTTAGTGTTAGGATCTATTTGCTTGTCAGACGCTCCAAGAACATTAACTACTGATAATTAACCCCAAAACTGACACAAAATACTGTACTGCAGAAAGCTTGCGCATGCATTGTAGTCTGCCATTCAAAGAGGAACTGGAGAAGAAATATTCATGAGCTCTGAGAACTGCATTCTGAACTGTGTACACTCTGTTCAAAGAGTACCACTAAATCACAGAATCATCTAGGTTGGAAGAGACCTCCAAGATCACCTAGTCCAACCTCTGACCTAACACTAACAAGTCCTCCACTAAACCATATCGCTAAGCTCTACATCTAAACGTCTTTTAAAAGACCTCCAGGGATGGTGACTCAACCACTTCCCTGGGCAGCCTATTCCAATGCCTAAAATTCAGCTTAGAAGCCATTATCTGTATACTGAAAGTGAGTATACAAAGTTTCCTCCTACTAAGAAGAAATGGGTCAAAACTGGGTACCTCTGAACCCTAAGCATTCAGAAATACTCAGTTACTTTGCAACATATTTTTTGATTCTTTGCTGTGAAAAGTACTTTCAATCCTCTGCATTCAAAAAATACTGATATTTACTTTAAAATGATAGAACAATATATTTTTCCTTCTGCTTCCTGTCTTTGCGTTTTTGAATCTTTTGATTGCCCTCTTTTTTTTTTCCAAGATTTGTCTGCAAATGTGAAGGTTAAAACCTTAATTTTTGTTTTATAGGGAGCAAGTCAGATGATGTGACTTCAGGAGCTGGGACATTTGGAAAAAATTGTTCCAGTGTATTTAGTAGAATCTTCCCTCTTCAAACAGTACCACAGTAAATATTTGAGGGTCCATATCAGGCTCCTGGAATGGTGTGAATTGGCTGTTCAGAGGACACTGTGTCTCAGACCATGGTTGTTTAAACCACAAAGCAATTGCCTCTGCACAAAGCATTCCTTATTTTTATACAGAGAGCAGAAATTCCTTTTTGAGTGTGGTAACAAACAAACAAACCCTGCCACTTTCCCAGGGTTAACTGAATGGAAAGCTGGGGTGACCCTGCCCCAGCAAGGTCTCATTTTGCAGGAGAAGTGGAACACAGTGTCAGCTTTCCCCTGTACTTTTTAACATCAGCAGAGACAGGAACCATTACTGTAAGGTGACCTGTGTTCCTGTAATTGCACTGCGATCACCCCCTGGGCACTCTTCAACTGAGAGCAGAGCAGGCTGAGGGGAGGCCTCATGGCGGCCTGCAGCTCCCTCACGAGGGGAGCGGAGGGGCAGGCGCTGAGCTCTGCTCTCTGGGGACAGCGACAGGACCCGAGGGAACGGCATGGAGCTGGGACAGGGGAGGGTCAGGCTGGGTGTTAGGGAAAGGTTCTGCACTCAGAGGGTGGTCAGGCACTGGGCAGTGATCATGGCACTGAGCCTGCTGGAGTTAAGCAGTATTTTGGACAACGCTCTCAGACAGATGGTTTGATTTTTGGGTGGTCCTGTGTGGAGGAGCCAGGAGTTGGACTCGATGCTCCTTGTGGGCTCCCTCCAACTCGGGATATTCTATGATCCTACGATTCTTTGCAGATGGTGCCATAGCCTGGGGATGGCTGGCAGAAGCTAGAGGGTGTCAAAGAAGGACTGGACTCTGACCTTTTGCTCCTGTCCTCTATTCCCCCTCTGTTGTTCACTGGCAACTCCATTCTTTTTCCAGTCTAGAAGGGAAGGGAAAGGGCTTTTCTCAGCCAGGTGAGATTCCCTCCAAAATATTCCCCAGTGAGGTGATAAAAAATTAGGTCTCTGTTGTAGGTTAAGACCAACACTACAACTGTCACACGCCTGGAATGTGGATGGGAGAATCTCTACTGCCAGAGTGGAACCTCTCTGCTGGAGCCTGTGGGCTGTTTCTCAGACAGCTATCTTTGGGAAGGAAGAAGAATTGCAAAGGTCTCCCTAACAAGCAACAAACTCCAACTGAATGACTGCCCTTCTATCCCTTTCTTTCTGCAGTCAGGCAATGGGAAATGGAAGATGTCTGGGAACAGCTTTCCCTCCTGTAAAGGCAAACCTATCCGGCAAAATCAATTCAGGCATTGTGACAAGGGACAAAGCAACCTTATTGTCACAGCAGGTTGTGATTGCATCCAGTCTACCAGAACACTTTGGGATTGACTACTGCAGTAAGAAAAACAGTAAAGTCTTTGAATTTGCAAGGGAGTAAATAGTGACCCAAGAAGTTTGTCTCTAAAATGAACTGAGCCATGTTTTGTTGTTTCACTAAAGCATATTAGCAAGTGAGTTGGAATTTCTCCAGGAACCTACCAATCCAGCCAAGTCCAGTGAAGCATTTACGAGGTTGTGCAAACATGTCCTGTGCTACAGTACATTTCTCTGAAAGCCTCCAACAGAAGTGTGTCATTGCTGTACTAAATGCTATGAATACACCCAGCTAGCCCTTTCATCAAATGCTTCCCTTTGAAAGAGAAAAAAATGGGGAACGGCAGGAGGGATGTAAAGCCATAGACAGAATAAAATGTTTGCCTCAAAAGTTAGTGACTATGCCAGGAGCATGGCCTGCATTTCTAGACTTCAGTCATAACCATTCTGTTGAACTACACTTCCCTCATAGTTTTGTGTTAAGGTTGTGTCTGAAGCCACTAGAATCACACCCACCATTATGAAACAGTTCTGTTGCTGAATTAAAGCAGTATGTTTGGTTTCTGTCAGGCTTAGGTCTCTAGAGGGAGAGCTAAATGTCACTGTGCATTGACTAGTCAGGAAGAGAAATAACTTTGCTTTTGGCTTTTTTTTTTTTAATGATAGGTCACTGAAAGCTGGATAGAACATTTCTGTCAGAGTAATACCTTCTGGGAAATACAGTTTTGAAGGAGTGATCCATGAAATTGCTACAGTTTCAACAATATTTAATTTAAGAAAAAATCCAGATAAAAATTGAGCCTAAAAACTGTGATCTCTCATGTGAATTAGTTTTATTTGACTACGTCCATTTGAAGAAAATAGATAAGGGAGATCGGTGTTGTAGAAAGGTGCTTAGAATCTATAGAAACTAAAAGTGTTTAGGTTCCAAAATGATGTTTTCTATCTCAATTTGGGATGAAAAACTCTCCATATACAATGCCAAGTGTTTACCATAGCTTGTCTCCCCATTGTAGGTCTGAGTCACTACAGCTGGGTACCCTGAAAATCCATTTTGCTTCCTAGGAATGGAGAGCCAGTAAAACATTTCATGCAGAGCATCACTTCAAGTACAGAAACAGCATGTTTACAACAAATGTTACAAGTTTGCAAGAAATATTTATCGCAGATTTGTGTTTTGAGACCTGAAAGGCTGAAGTCCCTCGTTCAAGGATGGAAACTCTCAATCGAGGCTTGATGCTCCTTTCCTCCCAGCCTTCTGTGCTTTGTCCAAATAGCATTGAATCACAGAATATTTCCCTCCTTGCCAAAATCCATTGCCAATATGGTGCAATAGCACATAGCAAGAATTTTTCAGGTAACTAGTCAAGCAGAAAATGAGATTTTCATTGGTTATCCTGCTCTGTTGAAACCAGACAGGCTAGACGGTGAAGGTGATGGCGCAGGTATGTTGGGTCTGTTGTGCCACTACAGCCAGGGTGCTGTTTTGCAAGTGACAACAGCACTGTCTGATGGTCGTCTCCTAGGGTGCTCCTGGGACCATGAGTCCTGGGATGTTGATCTCAGCCATGACCATAGCAGAGTTATTTCTGGTGTTTTGCACCCGTGCTTTGAAGCTAGAGGTCACGGGTGTCTTCAGGTGATTACATGAGTCTGAAGGTGGAGGGTTAAATGAAACACAGCAGAGATAACATCAGAACATGGGGAGGAGACCTCCTGCTGTGCGAGGGGAATGGGTGGTAAACTGCTCTTAGTGCTCTCTGCTGCCCAGCAGTGAATTGACACAGCTAACCAACACCTTTTCATGTGTTTGTTTTCAAGGAAAAGCATCATATTTCTCTTATGTCTTATCAAACTAGAATTTCCAAGGACCGTGGTTAGTCATCTGGAGCAGGGTCCTGAAAAAAAGCTAACTTTTGTAGGCAGGACATCAGGGTTTATCCAGCTAGATCTGTACGAAAAGCACACAGGGCTGATTTCACTTATGTTGATGAACAGGGATGGCTGCTACTGCCCACATGGCAGCACAAACATTTTTCCACACACTCAGGCGAATGAAGGAGTGTTTTTGTAGGGGGTGAGGCTGTGGAACAGGATCTAACCTCAGTTAGATAGGTATGGGGAAATTGCACAAGTTCCTGAATGCTACTTTGATTTTCTGATGGTGGGGTGTGCTACAGAGGGAGTGGAGTTTATTGGGTCCACATTGCTATCATAGGGGTGTGAGCAAATCCCTCCCATGGGGGCAGAAAACAGCTGTGTTCAGTGCAAAAGACCCCAAAAGTTGTGGGGAGTCATCAATTCACTGTGCCCTTATCTGAGAAATGCTATACTGATGGGGAGACACAGGCAGCAAACCTCTGTGCTGTAAGCTAGTGGAAGAGATGTATTTTCAGAGATTTCTCAGCTCCCTTCTTTAAGGATATTGTTTAAAAGTCCATTAATTGTACTGAAAATAATTTAAAAAGGGTCGTTCTAATAAAATTATGCAATTCTGCTTTTGACCTTCTCAGTTTGCTGCTGGGAATCAAGACAGTTTTTGTTCGTGATAAAGCTGAAGCCTTTTATTTGTTTTGGCAAAAGTGATTTCCTGCCTAGCTGGCAAACATCATTCCTCCCACCTCAGGTTTTCAAAACTCCATGACGGTGCTCAAAAATGGTACTCAACCCACACATTTCTGAACCCTCAGAAACTTATTTTCCATTACTGGTGTGAGAAAGCTTTTCTTTTCTTTTTTCTTTTTTTAATTATTTTTTGAAAAAAGAAGAGTTGTTCACCAAAATAGGATTTTCTTAAAAATTCACGGGATTTGTAATGCCAGTCACAGGCAGCTGAAGGTTGTTTTGTTAGGTGACCAGGCAGGACCTGAGTATGCTTCTCACAGTCCAACAAACTGGTCTCCCTACTTGCACAGGAAGGCTTTTCCAGAACATTTTCCTCACCAGGAAGAGGAACGAAAAACAAGAGTCATACTGTGGCTGCCAAATGGAGCCCTCCCTTCATACATGGAGCCAGGGGATGGCTCCTTTAGCTTGCTGCAAGGAGCTGGCAAGCTGTCCTCATTAGCTGCAGACAGGAGGAGCAGGAAGTTTCAGCTTACACTCGGTGTCTGAGGAAGTGCAAAGGGACAGTACAGCAAGCCAAAGTGGGAGCAGAGACCAGACAGCTCAGCCTGGCGAAGAGTCCCCTCCTTCCCTAGGCTGCCTGCGGTGGAGGAGGTGGAGGGAGGGGAGAGTATGGATAGTAGGCCTTACCTTGTAAGATAGGTAGAGCCTGCCCTCGCAGAGGCACAGGGACAGAGACATCAGGTGTGTGAGGGTGAGGGACAAGATTTTGGTAGCTCACCTATCATCCTGGAGAGTCCCTTGGCCCACACTTCATGTAGCTCTCAGCAAAGCACGTCATGGCTAGGCTGGGCTGGGCCTCAGGAAAGCTGTGGTCACCACCCCTGTCTGATGGCCTCACACTCCCTCATGCAGTCAGAAAGCTGGAACAAGAAGGGGCACCCGCCCAGACAGGGGCACATTCCCACCCATAGCACAAACAGCAACTTCTGGGAAAGGCAGAGCTGGGCACAGAGTCCTAATTTGAGGGTAAGCCAAGAAGTGGAGAAATTAGGGTTCAAGTGATGACTGGGGGGTGTGGAGGCTAACACTCAAATTTCTTACCTCCTCCTGTGCTCTAGGATAGGTATATGTTATGCCTCCTTTGGAAATGAGATCACAGATTTACCGTCTTTCCCATTTACTTTATTTTCCTAATGCAACCATTTTGCCAGGCCTTAGATTTTGGCTAGTCACTCCAGTCATAGGAAGCAGACACCCAGAGGCTGTACATAAATGAAACTCAAGAGGTGCTGAGCTGCCCCAAACTAGTGAAACTGAATCTGTGCAGGCTCCTGCTGAGTGATAGTTGGGCTGTATGCGTTCCACGATGAACTTTAGTCCTACATTTTGGGTTCTTCTGTCTCCTTATGCTCTGTTATTTAGTGCAATAATGATCTCTGATGCCAAGATCTCCCATAGCCTTAAGTCCTCTGAAAAATGCTTTACAGCTATGGAACCAAACTGTTGTCAGGAAAAGAGCTTCTGTTCTACATGCCAGCATCAGCCACCTTGGATTTCTTGCATTAGTGCACATAAATAGCACACTTCAGGCTTCAGAGAGCTGGTTCACCACCTGGGTAAATTCTTCCCTCTCTCACTAACTGGGGTTTGCTTTGGCACAGCTAAAGAATTTGATTGCAGGATGGCAGTCCTGCATCCTGTTGCACCTAATTCATCAGAGTGCTGTTCTCTCATTTGAGAGACGTGCTAGGGACGGTTGCAACCCTTTGTCAATAACATGTCACGGTGCTGGGCACCCATGGTACCATGTTTTGTGGAACAGGGCAGCTAGGCGTGAGTAGGGGAGGTGTTGCAGATGAAGAAGAACATATTGGAGGAGGGTGGCAGATCACAGGTGAGGAATGGGGAAGTGACGATGCCAGAAAGTGCCTTGTGAACACCTCAGTGGTCACTTGGGATGGCAGGACCGTGGGCAGCAAGTTGGACTGTTTGGTCCATGGCTTGGCTGGCAGGTACAGAGAGCTGGGCCTGAGGAGGCCCAGGCTGCTTTCCCTCTGATGAAGAGGCCACCCTGAGCAATAGCACAGCTGCAGTGTGTATGGGGGAGAGCCTGCACAGTCTGTCTGTCATGGGACATGCAAACACACACGCCGCACTGAGTAAATTTGCACAGGAAGGCTACAGTCCTATTAATGTCTGTCTCTCCAGGTCTGCCCTTCTGTCCACAGAAGAGAGCCAGCTTGTCTGCTGATGGCTCGCTTGAAACACCCACCCACCAAACTAAGTTTAATATTTGCTCCACCTTGAACTCCAGTGCTCTCCCCTTACCCCATTCATGCCTCATAATTAGGACCTGTTCTTCCAAAGACCTTACTCCTTTCCACCTCACTTTCACCCTGTCACTCCTTCAACTGTCCCAGTTCTTTAAAAAAAAAAAAAAAAAAAAAAAAGCCGTCTGCCCTGAGGAGGTGCAGGAGTGCCCGAGCAACCCGGTTCCTTTTGCATCTGTCACTGACTAGCACAGCTAAATTTCCACGCTGAAATTACCAACCCTCGTTATCATGCCTGGCAATTACGTCTTGTGGTGTAACAGTGACACCCAGTGGCCAATAAATACAGAATGTCACTATCCCCTGAAAGTCTTGCTCTAGGCTTTCTTTGGATTTCAGGGGCCTGAGATTCCTGAGTGCTAGTCTTATCATTTAACACTAAGGCAAAGAAGGCATTGAGTACCTTGGCCTTTTCTGTGACCATTGTCATCATGGTTCATATTCACTTCTTCCTAGCCTTCCTTTTGCTGTTTATGTACCTGAAGTATCTCTTCTCATTGCTCTTTGTGTCCCTTGTCAAGTTTATCTCCAGATAGTCTCTGGCTTTTCTAATCCTGTTCCTGTATGATCAGACAGCATCTCTATATACCTCCTAAGCCACAGCTCTTCCTGTTCCTAGGTGTCCTCACAGAGGAGCTTTCTCCATGCTTAGAAGGAACCCAAAACTGATATACTTGACACTGATGAAATTGGTGGTGTGCTGAGACTGCAGCTGTTGACACTGACTACCTAAAAATGCTTCCCCCAGGCTGTTTCCTATCTCATGCTTAAATGCTAAGCTTTATAGGACTGGGATGAGTATTTTTTTTTTCTGCTTTTGTATGGCACCTACCACAACAAGGTCAAGGAGGAGTTGTCACAGTAGTATAATGCTAAAATAAGTAGTATGAGGTACACTAGTAACACTAAGTTTTTTTTTCTCTTACTGATGTAGAGAAATGATATGCAGACGTGCTCCTTTGTTCATGTTTTCACTTAAGTCATAAGGAAAACAGTATTTGTTTGTCTTTATTTCTGCCACAGAACCACAGTGTCATCTTAAGAATAATGAATAGTAGGCAGATAAGCAGAAAGGGCTGACATTCTGGAGTATGCTTTTGGCAAAAGGTGTCCCTGGGAACAATTCTCTCCTGTCCTTTAGGTAGGGATGGTCTGTTGGAATTCCAAAGGGTTTCCTGCTGTGCTGCAAGTCAGGCACTTCCCTGCCAGAGAGAGAAAGGAAACTGCAGACTTTGAAAAAAGAGTCTAGATTTTTTTTTCTTTTTCTTTTTTTTTTTTTCTTCCCAGAACTACTAGAAGACACACTCTTTAACCGCTTAAGAGGATCTCAAGGGCTTTGCTATTAAATAACCCAAAGGTATCCAATGAAGACAACTTTCCAAATAGAAAAAGAAACTCCTGTAATGTTTGCCAGAAAAGTTAGGAGAGAGTTGTCTTATCTGTAGCTGTACCTAGCTATGATGTGCCTAGGATATCCAGATTTTTTCTTTCATTATAACAGCTGGATTCTTTTCCTCTGCAGGGAACATATCCCTACCCCATTAAAAAAGCCAGTGGGATCATTGCTACCCTGAGTGACATATGCTCCAATCCGGTGATTTTATAAATTATTCAGTAGCTCAAAACCCAATTCACCTCACTCAACTCCAGCAAAACTGCATTAACAGCAAGGCTGGAGGGAGCAATTCAAAATCCAGCTAATGAATGCTGCTGAGAAAGGTCACTGCTCATGAGAAGTTAATTTTAGCAAATAATTTTATTTAGGCCAACTCTAACAGCCCGATTTGTATTAGCCATTTTTATGAGCTATGGTCTCCCCAAGCATTATTTAATTCGGTTTGGTGCTCACTAAATTGCTGATGAAACTAGAGTTTCAAGTTCAGCACTTGTTTCTGAAATGTATTTTAATGTCGTTTATAAAATTAATCTCTGCTGAGTTGTAACTGCACATTGGCATTGTGTTGATGGTGTTGGCTGACAATGATCCTACAAACAGGTTCGCTGAGGGGAGGCCTCATGGCGGCCTGCAGCTCCCTCACGAGGGGAGCGGAGGGGCAGGCGCTGAGCTCTGCTCTCTGGGGACAGCGACAGGACCCGAGGGAACGGCATGGAGCTGGGACAGGGGAGGGTCAGGCTGGGTGTTAGGGAAAAGGTTCTGCACCCAGAGGGTGGTCGGGCACTGGGACAGGCTCCCCAGGGCAGTGGTCACGGTACCCAGCTTCCAGAGTTCAAGAAGCGTTTGGACAACGCTCTCAGACATACGGTCTGATTTTTGGGTGGTCCTTCAGGGACCCAGGAGTTGGACGTGATGATCCTTGTGGGTCCCTTCCAACTCAGATATTCTGATTCTATGCTTTTATAATATCCGATCAGCATTTCTTGCAGTGCAACTTGTACATGTTGCCTTTTGTACTATCCCCATGCAACTCTGTGAAGAGTCTGGCTCTGTCTTTTCTGTACCCTCTGATCTTATAGTTGCTGACAGCCGTGAAGCCTCTTCACCTTCTCTTTCTAGGCTAACAGATCCAGTTCCTTCAGCCTCTCAAAGAATCATAGAATATTCATTTTACTACATGCCCACCTGAATGATTCCTGACTGCTTTTTTTCACTGGTAAGTGCCCTTGCTGGCTGCCTGCTCCTATTTCCTGTGCACCCTCACAGCGCCAAGACACCAAGGATTAACCATACAAATGCTATGGAGTGACTTTCTGCCCCCCTTCTCACACTGAGAGTTCATGTAGGCTTTCAGAAAATAAATGCACCAAAGTGTGGGCTTATGCTCAATAGGTTTAAGTGGGACTACTATATGAGTTCATTTGGACTCTTGAACAGAAAAGTCTGCCTGAACTGAATTCACTTCTGTGAACAGTCTCACCAAAGTCAAAGATATGATTTTTAGAATACAGTGTTAGCTTGAAAATGATAACCATTTTCATTACGGGATATTTGATGGAAGACAGTTATGAAGTATGATTTTTTCCTTGGATTTTTTCCTGGTATGTTCTGCAGCCTAAACGATTTCTCAGAAGTATCACAAAAATAGATATCTTTGAAAAAAAAAAAAAAGTATGTCTGTTTTCTTGCAAGTTGAAGAAATAAGATTTCCAAGTCTAAAAAGCCCTCTCCATTACTGGGCTGCAGAATCTGACTTTAACTCTAATTTACTGTAAGCTGCTCAAGGCAATTTGCAAACAGAGAAAAAGATAAAATTCATCATCTATAATATTTACTCTGAATTATTTGCTAAGCTCCATAGAGGGAGCTGATATTCCTACTAAAGCTCTCTAACATCTGCCTGTTGGTTCTTCCTGCCAGACTTGTATCTTTCAGATATAAGTAAAAAATGACTTACAGGGAAAAATTTATATTACAAAATACACCTCCCCCTGCCCACCCTTCTAGTTCATGAATTGACTGTGAACGGATAATGAAATCTTTTTTTTTTTTTGGCAAGCCTTTGTGAACTCTAGCTAACCTTGATTCACAGAATTCACAACCCTCTTTGATCAGTCCTGGAGGCCCCACTGGAATATTGAGTTACTTCCTTGGGTGACTGAAATTATGAATGGAGTTTATGAGAATTTCAAATGATATTATAATTTCTGAAAACTAAGAAGCACTAAAAATGGATCCTTATATATAAAAGTAAAAATTAAACTCCTTAAACAGTTTGAAGGCTGAACAGAAATATCTGTGGAAAATGAGGTTGGACTTTGATAGGTTTACACAAAGTTCATTGAAGGAGAATGCAGGACTGTAGGGAAACAATTAGAATAACAGGTAAACTCTCAGGCATTTATGATAACGTGGACAAAATTTATATATGGCATTACTTGATAAAAAATGAACACCAAAGTATTTGTCCCTGTCTTTCAGTCACTCTCAGAGTCTCCCTCTGTCTCTCCCTCTATTTTCTCTGGCTCTCTTTCTCTCTGTTTACTTTTTCTCCCTCTTCTTTCTCTCCCTACTCTTTCTACCTTTGTGTTTTTCCGTCTGCTCTATCACACTTTGTCCCTTCTCTCTCCTTGTTCTCTGCTCTGTCTTCTTCCCCCTTCTCTCCTTCCTCTCTTCCTCTCTCCTTGCTCTTTCTCTCTTTCCCGTGTCTGTCTGTCTGCCTCAGTGTCTGTGTCTGTCTGAGTGTGTGTCTGTCTGTCCCTGTCTCTTCAAATGACTGCCTAAATATGGAAAAGAACTTCTGCTCCCAAAAACTTCCATTTTTTCTTTTGCTGCTGGCTGATCTAATTAACAATACTTTTTTCTGCTTACAGTCCCACCTGGATAAGCATGTTGTAAGGCAACCAGAGAAACATGGATATTTTAAGCCTACGGGGGATCAAGAAACGACTGTCTCAGTTGAACTCCCTCCATTAAACACATTGTCCCCATCAAAAAAGGGATATTCAGGAGTGAGATCCTGCAGCTGAATTAAATTTTTTGATGAAAATTGGCAAGGTCAAAATGGACTTTGGGAGGAAAAGTCTCCTTCTCATAGTACAGAATATCTGATGAAACTAGGAAGCAATCTACTGAAAAGTGATGTAATTAAGTTGGGGTAAGTGTAACTCATCTAGAGGAACCTGGCTGCGTGGTCACATAAACTGAAAAGTTATCAGAACTCATGAGATCCCAGGCAACTGGAAAAATGGCTTGTCAAAACAGTTGCTGTATTATCCCTTGCTCCCACTTTCCATGTAAAGACAGGGTGTGAAAACCTGAATGCTGGACAGCTGGAATTCAGGCTGAGATCTGAGTCCCTGTTTAGAGAACATTCACTGTCTTTACAATGGCCTTGTTCAGATATTTCCTTCATCACATAGCTTTGAAAGAGGATTTTTCTGAAATTAACACATGAATTTGTCAGAGTGCGTTGATTCCTTTTTAAAAATCCATCTATTACTGAGACTTCTACTTTGTACGTGATTATTACTCTTGATAAGATGCCTGCATACCAGAAATAGTTTCAAGTCATTCCTCTCCTCACACATACATGTCTTGCCAAGGGTAGCAGCACCTTTCCAACTAGTATTTCCCAGGTATTTTCCAGTATATTCCTCAAAGAACATCCATCTTCTGCTCTCAGTTTTTTGGCCCCCACCCCTTTGGATTTTATCCTCTTGGGCTCGTTCTTCCTTCTGCTCTTTCTGTTTCAAAATCACTACTTCCTGACCTTGTCTTAATTCTCTTCTCAAGGATATTTCCAGCTTAGTTTAGTAAAAATTGGTCACAGGCCCATTTAGTCTGACACAGATTTCTTTTCTGACTAGGTGCTTCAGGTAATTAAAGGCTGTGGAGAAGGGGCCTATATGGCAGTTTTTCCTGATCAAGTGAAACATCACTATTAGATATCATGGTGCTGGACAGAAGGTCTTGCTATGCTGTGTAGGCAGTTGTCCCATATCATATTTCCCAAATTGTCCCAAATGGGTAGTTCAAGTACTATGCAACTCTTTCCCCTCCTGTTTTCTGTAGTGACAGTCCTGTACATTTCTGACTGAGACCTTCCTGGCAACTCTCTGTCCCCAGTGCCTCTGACTTCTCCAGACACCACCCAGAGCAAAGTGACAGAACTGGCAAATCACCCCTTGAGCAATCAGCATCCTGACACCTCCTCATGATTCAGCTGCTGGTTAAATAGACAGGGCTCTGGGCTAGTACCCCAAACTGGCTGCCAGTGTGGAAAATGTAGAGTGATTTCATTTCCTTCTATCTGACTCTGTCACTGGTGTGAGACACTTGTTTATGTGAGGGTGATTCCCTAAATTTTCCCTTTGCAATGGGGTGGGCTAATTCTGCCTTACTGTAAGGAGCCTGAAAAATCTTTCTAGATGCATGCATATTGACAAGTCAAGTGCCAAGGCAACCCGAGAGCGAATGCTTCACTTTGGGGGTATTTTGGGAAACTGCTGCTCCCACACATGCCAGCAACCTGTTGTATGTCCCTGAGCAGATCTCTTTCAGGAAAGGACAGGGGTACCAAAGATGACTTTTGCAACAGAATAACATCCCCGTGCAGGACTGAGCCTTTCTTTCCTTTCACCTCTGCACAGGTCATCCAGCACTGGGTGGAAGAGCAAGACAGGGTGATGAGGCTCTCCTTGAGGCTCTCCTTTTCCAGCTTGTCACATCTTTGACATAGGAGCTTTGGCAGATGATGGGGTGTGCAGAGTCTGCTTGTGCTGGGGATGTTTGCTAGTGGAAAGCAAGTGCTGCTCAGAGGAGCACTGCAGGAGACTTACCCATGTATGCAGAAGGTCTTGGGACATAAAGTACCAGCTTGCCATACAACTGCAAATAGTGACCCTAGTTTCTATGTTTGGTGAGAGACTCCTATGCTATATTTGTGTTCCTGATAACAGTACCCTGATGCAGAACAGGGCAAAAACAGTGATCTGCCTGTGTGGGTGGATCGTGTCCTCACCCATGTTGGCAAATGTCAGGGAAACATGCAGCTGTTATGGTTCTGGTCATTAAGAGTCTGCGTTTGGCAGAAGGCTCTTCACATATGCAGCTCTAGTCCTCCTTCAGTGGCCAGTCAGGAAGCAAAGTCACACTTTGGAAAGTCCTGGGAACACAAAAAGATATACTTGTCTACAGCACATGTAACAGCTCTGGGAATTTGGCAAAGAAAAATCATCATTCAAGTCTGGATGAGTGACAAGGTCAGTCTTACAGTACAATTACCACTGTTACAAATGATCTCTGTTATCTCTGTACATTAATCCAGTCAATCTTTTCTCTAAAGAGAAAGAGTATTTTGTCCTCAGGGTCCTTCTTCTTTCAAAAGTTAAAAAATCTTGATGCTGCTGTCAAAAGGAACTTTTATTTGTTATCCTTTATTGTTCTTTAAGAGAGCTATGCATTAAAGTTTTACGTCATGCCCAAAGAATATAAGAAGTATCTGAAGTCTTTCCATGGAGTTACCTTCCTGAAAGCTTACAGGCTCAGGAGCCTGAGATATGTTGCCAGGACTATAAAGAGGGGATTTGCTTCTTTACAAATAAGGGATTCAAGTATATTCAGGCTATTTTTTAAGCTGCCATGGTAAATCAGAAGAGACAATCTGAAAAAAAAAAAGAATTTATATAACACAGGGAAAAAGTGGCTTTTAAAAATACCTCCCTCTGAAACAGCATCTTGCATTTCAACTTCTGAATCATTATTCTCAAGTATCTGCAAGTGCCCAGTGTGATGGAAATTCACCATGACAACCATCACACCTTATTGTATTTTTATATCCAGGGCATTAAAACCCCGCTATGGTTGTGATTTCTGATACTTTGGTTGATATGTGAAATTCCTTTGGATCCAAACCACCTCATTCATGGACTGTATCAAGCCGCCCGTGCAACACTTAAAAGTTGCCTTTCTCACAGTACACCGTTTCTTGCCTCAGAACAAAGATGCAAAATATAAGACAACTAAGGCCATTTGTAGTTTCAGTTACACAAGGAGACTTCTTCTGGAAGTGAATTTTGAAACACTGAGTTTCCTACCTGTTACAGTTACGTTCTGTGTCTAAAACAATACCAAACAGGAGATTATCACCTCAGCTTCCTGGGACCTGCACATCCTATGCTCCTGCTGTGTGTATCTCAGTAGGGAAATCAAAATAAGGATTGGTGGTGAGGGCACAGTTTAAAGAAGCAAATCAGTATCCTGATCCTTAAGTGTCCTGCCTGCAAACATCTGCACATGGGCAGCAAAATAAAGGTCCTGGGTATTTCTGCCTGTCTCCTCTGCTGAGCTGTTGCTCCCTTTTGGGAGTACTCAGTCCTCAAAGGACACGCAGATTAAATCCAGCCAAAACTCTGTGTGTGGTCCCTGGCACTGCCTAGGTATAAAAACATCAGTCAAAGAACTCTAGAGACCTCCCCTTTGGATGATCTCCCTGACATGGATGGTAACTATCACACAGTTCCACTTATTCTCCCCTGGAAAGGATATGAGAACCAAATTTAAGCCTGATCCTTAGCTTTCTTCTTCCTTCCACAGAGTCTGGAAGCTCAGTGTCCATGCCACTAGCTGTAGGACGTGTAGATTTTATTCAACTTTGCTGGAAGCCCTGACGTACAGAGCTTTGGAGGGCAGAATAATATCCTGGGGAAGGATTGCTCTGGGCTTCCCATATTCTGCAGATATCCACATATCTGCAGAATGAGACCCTGGGCCAGATGCCCTTTTGATAAGGAGCTGGTGTTAAGTTACACTATTTTACTGTGAAGCCTCATAATACAGTATTGCCTTTACTAAGTCTGTAAAGACAATAGACTGAGACCTACCAGGATTGCTTTGCCTGGACTTATCTTGATGTGCCTGCAACTTGTTTCATTTGACTCATCAGTAGCAGCAATTTTTCTAATTGAACAATTCTCTATGGCTAATTTGTTTTGTTTACATTTGTATGATTTTATCACTTTGACAAAATGATGTAGCATAGAGAAATACAGGTTTGCTATGACAACAAAGGTCTTGAGAAGGGGAGGCAGAGGCTGTTGTGTAGAGGACCACAGGCATGTGATGATAAGAGATGCGGTACAGGGCTGACAAAGGACAACAGTAAAAGACTCACTAGTGGTCAGATAGAGAAATGCAGACAGAATGGACAGAACTGGTTTTTCCAAGAGTAGTTAAAAGAGCAAAGATTACTGTATGTAAAGTGCACCATTTATAGTAAATTAAGTAGTAATCTGGAGCTGCAGACCGATAAAGAAAAAGCAGAGCGTAAAGAAACACACAATAAACACATTAAGAGACATATAAAAACAACTCATAGTGGATCCTAGCCTGAGGAAGAAGAAACAAACCATCAGCATCATATTCCTCCCAGTGAATGATTCCTCCCCTTGCTGATAATTTGCACTAACACTCTCACCACTGCCACCATAATTAATCTTTTTTAAATAGTAGGATCCAAGGAGCCATGCAAGAGTGAGTATAACAGCAAGAAAAAGAGTAAAAATTAAAAACCAAACCAAACCAAACCAAAATCAAAATGAAAACCAAAACAAAAACAACTTGTGTGTGTAACTATTTTAACTGTACTATAATTCTTCTTATAATTCTAGCATCATCCACAGAGTGCAATGCTCCATGACTTCGTACTCAGAGCTTAGGCTCTGAGTAGCTGCTCCGAGCATTGAGGACATGAGGGCTAGCTCTGCATTGGGGTAGCAGGGAGAAGGAGTCGGGGCACCATGGAGGCAAAGCCTCAGGTCTTTCATGCCTAAGCCCAGACACAGCTCAGTGATGAAAGAAGGCCCAATACGGTGTTGAAAGTCTATTTTCTGTTCTCAATGTATAATAGAGAGGGACTTGATAAGGTAACTCAGAAAGCACATCAGATGCCTCAGGCTCTTTTAAACCACTTGCCCAGTATAAAAATACAAGAGCAGTACGCAGTGGCTATACTGAGCCTGACTCTATCGAGCAGTGGGTGGTTTACATACAAAAATCTGTGGGGGCAAGCAAGTGCTCCTCTTCACAATGTGGCCCTGATACTGACAGCTGATACGGCAGAGGTATGAGTGTAACAGGAGCAGACAGAGTGCCCAGAACTGTAGGTGTTGAGTGGGTGCTTGCTCAAAGACTGGCAATACCACAACAAATGCAACAGCAATGAAATTGGCTTGAGAATGACCACCAGCCAAATTGAACAGTAACCAATGGGCTATCAAGATGTTTTTTAACAGAGGAAGATTCAGCTAGAGAAGAAATAGAAAAGAAGCATGAAAATGTGATGGTATGGATGGCCCTTGGAGGCCCAGTAAGGCCAGGTTTGGTGGTGCAAGAAGTGGTCCTGTTGGTCTCACACCCTCCTGGAAGAGCAGCTAGGTGTGCTGCACTGCAGCTTGTGGGGTGCACAATGAGGTGCAACACATGAGGACCAGCCCTGAGTGTGCAGAGGGACCTCACAGCAGCTGTCACACTGGTGTGAGGATGCTTGGACTGTGTGGAGAAACCTGGGCACAGCTAAAGTTCAAGCACCCTCGTTTCTCTGCTACGCACACACCTTGTAGTGGTGTGTGTGTGTAGTAGAGAAACCACATTGCTAAGAGAGGGGATTGCAAGTAACCCGCATGCCCTGTGACTGGAGGTGGGGAGGGAGTTGCACATAGCCATGCGATGATTGTGTGTGTGGGTATGAGGTGTCGGGATGAAGTGTTTGAAGTGTGTTTGCAAACTGGTGGGTGTTCACGAGCATTTAGTAAGGGTCCTGTACTCTTTTTTTACCTGTTGCTGGCACTGTTTGTGAATGTACGATTCTGTGATTGCTAGCTAATTACTTGTTGATAAATCAGTAAAATACTGACTCTGCTTGGATTGAAACCAAATGAGTTGAGCAAATCTTCCAGGTTGCTTAAGTCCATTCCTTGCCTCTGCTAAAGCTGCTCCCTATCCTGTCATGGTTTCCACAGCAGGGGTCCTGCCCTCTTGTTCTCTCTCTCTTTGATCTGCCCAGCTGTGGAGGTGAGGACCTGGTATTGCTGAGTGAAAAGATTAGGGTCTCACAAAGTTTTTCTTGTATATCTTCCTGCAGAGATTTTAATTTAATTGTCAATCAAAATCCCTGTTACAGAGTTTTTCTATACTCTGACACCTGACTTTGCAGCCTGGCATTTGTTTTTCATCACAGAGAACTTCTTTTCATTTTGCTTTTTTGGGGGAAGGAGAGGAAGGTGGGAGATATGATATACGTACTGCTTTGTCTGATGTTATAGCTGGAAAATACAGGTCCTACATGCATACTGAGGAAGCAGAAACAAAATTATAAATACTGAACTTTCAGAGAGCAAAGATGCGCAGAGTAGGAAACGAGATCCTGATGAAGTGGAACAGTGAAATGGCAGGAATGTATCGTTAGATTTCCGCTGTCTGAGAAACCCTTTGTTCGCCTTGCTGACCCAAACATTTATCACCACCTACTTTGCAGTGCAGCATCACAAACCACCAGCCTTCCTCAGAGAAAAAAGTCAAGTTGTCTGCCTGGCAGCAGTGGTGCTGGAAAGAGTGGAGGGGAGGAGGTGAGTGGTGAGAAGAGAGCTGGGGAGGAGTACCCCAAGGACTTGCTGCCCTGGGCGAACACCGGTGTAACAGCAACAGCACTCTGGTCACAGGAACAGAGGCTGCTCCACAACGCCATGGCAGTGGGGGACACATAAGTGCTCCCTGGCTTCACCCACCAGCCAGAGTATAACTCTTGTAGCTCAGGACCAGCACTGCTGTGTCCCCAGACCAGGGCTGTTCTTGTGCTGGGCACAGGAGCACATGGTGGCACTGCCTGGGGAGCAGGGGGGCATCAGTAAGAAATGAGGCAAAAGGCACTGGAAGGAAGAGATGGTGACTGTGTTTGTGTCTGCCTACATGTGCGTAAGTGTGGGGACCACAGGCCTGCTATCCTATTTGTTCCTATAGGAGATCACATAAGCGAAAACGAGTGCATTTTTCAAATTGTCTGAGAGCAACATCTTAGTTATATAGGTGCTTAATTCCTCCAGGAAGCGGTTTCTGCCAGGCTTATTGCAACCACTATGCCTCAATTTTGGTGGGGAGTGGCCAGGGTACTCAGCGTACCTCAGTTTTGCTCTCCAAAAATCTGTCATCTCTTCTCAGACGGCCTCCAGGTTTCCTAGCACTGCTGTAGACCAGGCCCCACCTCCTGAGAGCAGCTCAGTCCAGGCACCTTAGGCCTTTGAGATGGGCTGAAATACTCTCTTGTCATTTCCTGTCATCCATCTTGGAGACCACTAAGGTCTCTGATGTAATGTTCGGGAAAAACATGCACGCTTTTGTTGCTGTGGATCTTAAAACCACCTGCCAGGTAAGGGAACCAGCCTTTCTCTCTTCCTTCTTTCTCCAGGGTGCTATGATGAGAAGAGTAATAAAAACAAGGTGCTCTCAACTACTGTGGTGGTACAGGCCACATAAATGTCAAGAATAAATTGTAATAATACTAGTAATAGAAAATTACTCTGTTACCAAGGTTTCCACATTCCGTCACATAAATATGGCACAAGCAAGGTGATGTTGAGCTCTTCTTTGTGCAAACAGTATGTTGTTTCCAGATGCTTGAAAAGCATGGATTAGTCCTGCCAAACACTGAACTAATTTCTACGGGGAATGCGCATGGTCTCTTGTTTATGAGACAAGATGACGTTGAGCCTTTTTGGAGCAAGTCTTCAAATGTTTCTCTTCTAACCACACAGACTAGAAATGTGGACTAGAAACTTGGACTTAAACAGATCATCCTTATACATATATATATATATATTTCTTTTTAATAATAGGTAGAGCTGGCACTTTAGGAATACTGTCAGATGTTGTGAGCTTTTCACCAGGTGTAAGACAGTAACTGCTCTTAGCAAGATAATCTCTGAGGTAATGCACTGAGAGGAGCTTGTTGCCTCAGTGTGTAGGTACATTATGAAAATTGTTATGTTACAGAGAATCAGGAGTTCTCTGCCAAAAGTCGTTAAGAAAATAAGCCTCAGAAACAGCAAGAGTCCTCAAAGGCATCTTTGTATCCCAGTGTTTTGCCTTGACTACCGCAGAGGAATAAAGAGATGATTATTTACATCCTGCTATGGTTCTGGGGCTTGGGTATCTGTGTCATTGTCCTGGTGGCTTTTGCCTGTTGCCTCTGTCAGGCACACTCACAGCTAAGAGTTTCTTCTGGACAGGAGTTCCCGCAGGTGCCCAGATCTCAGTTCTTGATGTGACTCCCAGAAAATGTGCTTATTACCTCATTACTGGCTCTACTTAATCTGTGCTGAATATGTTCCCCAAATCACCACAAACCTCTCCTCTGCTTTTGGGAAGGGCATGTTGCAGGGAGAGGCAGATTCCTGTAGCTTCTTTGTGTTTTACCAGTGAAAATGAGGTAAAGAAGGGTGAAACCTCTTACAGAATAGACCTAATGCTAAGATGTGCTCTCATGTCCTGTTAAAACCCTAAGGCAGCCTTCCATCAAATGACCTATCTTCCAAATGCCATGCATCTGCTCTTCTGGATTTATGGCTAGGTTTTGTTTTATGAGGGTAATGATGCAAACACTCAAGAAACAAAATTTGGGTTCAGGGTTAGGTTAGGGTGGCAGATGATGGGGAAGGTGATGAGCCTGGAGTGAAGGCTGCACTGCTGGAGATTGGTAAGGACATCAGCTCGGAGAACTAAGAAACCAGGAGTGTGGTGTGATCCTGTTCCATAGATCCATGAATCCACCTGCATGGTGTCATGGACAGAAATCCCAGCTGTCACCAAGGACATGATTGTACAGGATGTTGCCTAAGAATGAGTTAAAATCCCTGCCTTGACTTGTTTGCCATGGGTCTTTGGAGAGGCTGCACCACTGAGATCCACCATTTGTAGATTTGGTTTCATATCTTCTGCAGTTGGATCTGGAGAGCAGACTAGAACACAGCTGGCCAGAGCTAAGCCAGTGAGTGATGCTGGTTAAGTGTCTGGGAGAGCAGATTTAAGCAAGTACAACAGCAACATGTCTTACGCCACCCACTAGATCGGGTTGCTCAGGGCCTCATCTAACCTGGCCTTGAACACCTCCAGGGATGGGGCATCCACAGCTTCTCTGGGCAACCTGTTCCAGCGCCTCGCCACCTTCTGAGTGAAGAATTTCCTCCTAACATTTAATCTAAATCTCCCCTCTTTTAGTTTAAAACCATTACTCCTTTTCCTGTCATTATCTGCCCAAGTAAACAGTTGCTCTCCATCTTTTTCGTAAGCCTCCTTAAGTACAGAAAGGCTGCAATGAGGTCACCCCTCAGCCTTCTCTTTTCCAGACTGAACATCCCTAGCTCTCTCAGTCTTTCTTTACAGAAGAGGTGCTCCAGCCTTCTAATCATCCTCTTGGCCCTCCTCTGGGCTTACTCTAACAGCCCCACAATCCTTCTTGTGCTGGGAGCCCCAGACCTGGATGCAGCACTCCAGGTGGGACCTCACAAGGGCAGAGCAGAGGGGGACAGTCACCTCCCTCCACCTGCTGGCCACCCCTCTGTTGATGCAGCTGAGGACGCAGTTGGCCTTCTGGGCTGCAAGCACACACTGCTGGCTCAAGTCGAGCTTTTTGTCTACCAGCACCCCCAAGTCCTTCTCTGCAGGGCTGCTCTCACTGAGTTCTTCTCCCAGTCTGTCCTCACATCTGGGATTGCCCTGACCCAGGTGCAGCACCCTGCACTTGGACTTGTTGAACTTCATTAGGTTCATGTGGGCCCACTTCTCAAGCTTGTCCAAGTCCCTTTGAATATTATCCTTCCTTCTGTTATATTGACTGCACCACTCATCTTGGTGTCAATGTCACTGATAAAGACATCAAACAGCACCAGTCACAAGATGGACCCCTGAGGGCCACCACTCATCACAGGCCTCCACCTGGACATAGAGCCACTGACCACCACTCTCTGGATGTGGCTTTCAAGCCAATTCCTTATCCACTGAATGGCCCACTCTTCAACTCCATCTCTCTCTATCAGAGAGATCAGTAGGCAATAGATCAGGATGTCATGTAGGACTGTGTTGAAGGTCTTAAAGAAGGCCAGGTAGATGACATCAGCTGGTCTTCTCTTGTTGACTAGTAGTAGTCACTTCATCATAGAAGGCCACCAGATTGGTCAGGCATTACTTGCACTTGGTGAAGCCATGCTGGCTGTCTCAGGTCACCTCCTTGTCCTGTGTGTGCCTGAAAACTGCTTCCAGGAGCACCTGTTCCATGAGTATCTCAGCTTTCTCCATGTCTGTCATTACCAGTTCTCCCTTCTCATCCCCCATGAGAAGGGGTATGCACTCTTTGGCCTTTCTTTTCTGCTAATGTACCTATGGGATCCCTCCTTGTTATTCTTTGCATCTCTTGACAAACTGTGCCTTGCTGTGCCTTGCCATCTGTGCCTTGGCTTTCCTGATCCCATCCCTGCACATCCGAACAGCATCCCTGTCCTCTTCCCAGGCCACATGTCCCTGCTGCCACTGCCTGTGCATTTCCTTCTTGTGCCTCAGTCTGACCAGCAGAATGCAAGAATGGCAAGAATGCCTTGTTCACAGGCTCTTTGATTAGGTGGACTGCAGGAGACCTGACCACAAGATGTCCTTTATTGGTGTGGTCTGTAAATTTCACCCATAAGCTCTTAACCTGTCCGTGGCTGTTTCTCAGAGGCAGCTCTTCACAGCCAATCACTTCCCTAACATAGAGGGCAACACCCCCTCGCCTCCTTCCCTTCCTATCTCTGAAGAGCTTGTAGCCCTCTATTCCAGTGTTCCAGTGTGTGATCTGTCCCACCACATTTCCAAGCTAGCGATTAGGTCATAGTTTTCTAATTGCATCATGGTTTCCAGCTCTTCCTGCTTGTCTCCCATGCTGCATGCGCTGGTGTAGAGGCACTTCATCTGGGCTATCCGTCCCATCACCTTTTCGGAGAAACCCTTTCTAATTCCTTTGGGACAATTCACAAGTATTTCACAGTTGCTTCCTAAAGTGCTGGTGTTTCCAGGTTCTCTTCCATCACTCAGAGAAACATCCCCTTCCCCCACTTAATCTAGTTTAAGGCCCTGCAACTACCTGTGCTATCACACTACCTAGGTTTTTGCCCTGAGAGTCTTCCTGAAATACTCTGTCAGCCAAACTGTGACAGTAAAAGCATTCATCTCTACTTAAAGAAGCTGCTAAAGAGAGAGTGAGAGAGATCCCCTTTTTGAAGGATGCTTTGAAGGATGCTTTTGAAGGACGCTTTTGGCAGTGATATCCACTCCTTCTGGCTCTCAGAAGAAGTTGTCTGTTATTTGGTTCATCTTCATGGCGAGTTGTTTGGTGGACAAGGGAGGAAAAGGCATTCTGTCTGTTTTGACTCCTACCTTCCTGAGTGGGAGTCTACACAAAGATGACAGGTTTTTAAGAGCTCAACCTAGACGAGGTTCTGGTAGAAAACTCTCACTGAAGGAATTAGCATAGTAGAAACCCATCAACAGCCGTGGTGGCCCATTGCAGGCCTGACCAGAAGACAAAATTTCTTTTTCATCAGAAAACAAAGGGTTCTGAGATCTGTTTTGGTGAGTCTGCTTAGGAATTTCCAGGTCTTATATGGTGATACTAAACCCTCAGGTACTCCCTTTAGTATGATCTCAAAGCCTCTTGAGATACCTGCATTTATGTCTCTGTTCTGTGTTTTACTGTTGACCACACTTGTCTGAAGTGGGTATAAAATACTAATTCACTGACAATATGCAATGTGGAAGTTTTTCTCTCATCTGGAAAGACTCAGAAGGCTCCTCACTGTGTGGAATATGGCTGTCTTAAGCAGTGAGAAGATTAGATGTCTGACATTCACCCATCATTAAGGGCCTTCCAAAATGCTGAGCATTGGATATATAGTTAGACAGATAGACAGAAAGATAGATGAATGGATAGATAGATAGATAGACAGAAAGATGAATGGGTAGATAGATAAATCACAAAGAGTATCTTGGACTCTAATATCCTATCTAGAGAAAAGAGACCTGGAAAATGGACTTGCCTTCATCTGAGATTAGAAATCAAGGAAAGGAGTCTTAATCTTAAAGCAGAACAATGGAGTGAGCTTTATGTTTCTGTGGAAAGCAATAATGATATCCCTAATAAGCAAGAGATACAGCAATGTAATTCTTTTGTAGAGGTTACGAGCATTCAGTGTATTTGATATGGAGCAGGTAGGCTTGAAGGAATGTGAATGCAATGTTGTAATTTGATTATGGCACCATCAGTCCTGTACTGGCAGTCAAAAAACAGCCAGGTGAACCTGCGGAGCTGGTCTTGAGGGTTAAATGGTGTATTGAGAGCCTTGCAGAAGACATTGCATCTGAGGAATTAGTGATCTTGAACAGGCCATACATACTGGGCTTCGCAGTTAGGGTCTGAACAGCCCATATGCTAGCACGCGTGTGCCAGGCTGTCTGCAACCTGTCAGGAAACTTTCTATTAGCTGAACAGCTTGCTAATATAATCTGTAATTTATAATACCTTTGAGAAATGTAAACAGTATGTGGATCAAGGGGTGAGATGTATTGATCCTGATTGGAAGACTGTTGTACATCTTTGAGTTAGTGATCCACACAAACTCAGCCAGCTCCTTGTGACAGAGGAGCCTGCAGGCAGCTCCTGCTTGGTACCAGCAATTAGGACACCCACATGTCCTTGCTTTTACCTACAAGAGCAACAAGAAGCTGTCATGTAAAAATTCTTTATAAATAGAGATGTTTTCTCTAAAAAAAAATATAAAGAAAATAATATATCTCAAATGATCAGAAGGAAAAAAAATCTCTCCACAGATGGGATCTTCACAGTTTGCTGTGTGAAAACCCATCAGGGTCTGTCCAATGCTGCACGAATGCGGGGTTTTCAACATCTGAAAGGACATAAGGTTTACTCTCTATTTCTATTCCTGTTTTTGTTCTGTCTTATTAAAACAGCTGTTTTGTAAGTCATTTGCTGTCAGGCCTTACTGAGCTGCAGAAAGAGCCCTGCCTGGTCTCAGCTGCTCTCACCCCTGCCCCAGCTGATGCAGAACAGGCAGCACTGCATTGGCATCTGTAAACTGTGTACAAGTGTGTTCATTGAGCAACACATGGGGAAAAATCCAGGGGAGTGTAGGAAGTAAGGGTCACGGTGCACTCAACACAGCCCTTCTTGACTGTGCAAGGATTGCACAAGGTGGGGCACCAACTGACATCCCTTCCTTCAGTGCATAAGTGGTAATTGTGCTTCACAGGGCAGCAGACTGCCTTTCAGGAGAGTTTTGGGGTACGCTGAGGGAAGGCAGTGAAAAGAGACACTCAAGCAGGGACGATGCCATGGAAGGGGTAGTTTCAAGCTGAACAGCTCTGAGTAAGCCATTCTTGTCTGTTTTTTCCATAAGCAGTTTGGGTCTGGGAGGAGGCAAGAAAACTTTTTCCTTCGACAATTTACCTCAGGGGTATGTGCTGGTAAGTCAGCTGAGCACCTGACCAGCTACCTATCACATTTGTAGCTGCCACGGCTTGTCAGTTGAGTGTGCATTTGTGTATGTATAGCCACATGCATGCACAAACACACACACACACATGCTGCTTTCTGAGAAGATAAATTTGGAAAGTGAATTTGTTCAGCTAGCTGAGTTTCGTTGCTACTGTTTTTTGTATGGAAATTGCTTCTCTGCACCTCTATGTGCAAATACATCTGCACAGTAACTAAACAAATGCCACTCTTCAGAGAGCCATTCCCCATGGCACAGTGGGAGTACCTGAGTCTGCAGCAGAGAGGACCTCTTTACAGTCTTATGCAATATGCAGAAAGGGTTATTTATTAGTCCTGCAGCTCAGAAATAATGTAGACATTTTTTTTTTAAATTTTGTTTTGTTTATCCTTAGTGCCATAGAAGTTGCTACCATGATTTCATGCACCCACATACTTGCTTTTTGAGGGTATTTATGCTGGCACCATAGCAGACAGAGTCTCTGTTGGGAATCCTATACAATAACAAGTATTAAACTCCTAGGCCTTTAAATTATGCTTTGTAGTCTCACTACTCACCTTGAGTCATTTAATCTTGCTTTGTCTAGGTAGCTGCTTTGTGCCTTCTTCCTCCAGGGAGCTAATCCTCATGGCATCTCACTGCAATTGAAATCACACTGCCAGCCAAAGCTAGGCTGGGTGCTTGTGTTCTTTCTGATATCATCTGCAGTTAGCTAAGCAGAACAGATTTTGGGGAGGGGAGCAAGGCAGAGTGGGTAGGCAAAGGAGATGCCATCACAAGATCTGTTTCCCAGCTTGACTTTCGAGTGACCTTGAAGCAGGGCCAGAAATAGAAATGATGTATAAGAGTATTTATCTGGGCTGAGCGCTGATGGGGAACCCTTGTGCTCCTCCACCACAGCAAGCTCAAACAGAAAACCACCCATTAAACCCGTCTCTCTTGCCCTGGGCAGCTGGAGACCTGTCAGGTCTTGAGAAATGCCAGCAGCAGGCGTTTCAATCATAGGAAGTGGAACTCTGAGGCATACTCCGTGTGTTTCTGGGGCAAAGGATGAGGGACCAGCTTTGCTGCTGGTGACATTATGGCTGTGCTGTAGTCACCTTTTATTTCTGGGTAAGCCAGATTTATGGTCTTCTCTGCCCTGCACTTCTTCCTGGCATATGGCCATTGCCTTCCAAGGGAGACCCTATTCAGGCCCTGTTCTGCCAACGTCTCAAGCAAGTGGGAGGGGGGAATCAGGCTGCTGGCTAAAGGACGGCAGAAGGGAACGCTGGCTTTCCATGTGCTGATCAGTCTTGGTGCTGTGCAGGGAGGCTGTGGTGACGGCTCTGCTGGGTCCAGTCACCCATCCAGCACCTGGCACCTTGTCCAGAACTGGCTTCTTGGTAGCACAGGAGCTCCGAGTGTGCGACCCGACATAATTCTTTGCTGCTAAGGAGCAGCACAATGAACCCACAGCTTTACAAACATTTATATGATCTCCGCACTACCCCACAAGCTGGTGTGTGTGGCATGCATTAGAAATGAAGGCAAATGCATGGAAATGGGATATTACCTGACAGTTCAAGACTGGTTTCTTATTCCTTTGAAGCTGCATGTTGCTATTAACTCCAGGTGTTTATTGGATGCACAGACAGCAGGGAGCAGTGACTTTAGGAGACTCAGCACTGTATCAGGCTTGTCGTGGCCTGTTCAGTTAGAAAGACAGCCAGCGTCAGACAGTAATCCTGCTTTCCAGCAGTGGTTACTAATTTTACAGTTTTTTCAGTTTAATAGGGATTTCTTTCTTCCTAGGAGACTCAGTGGGGTAGTCCCGTAACAATTTATGCAATTTAACCATGACTAATACCTTGCTCTCACTTACAAGGTTTATCATCTTCATGGTGAAGCTGAAAGACAAGCACTTTGATCGCAGTTGCTCAGCTCTGTTTGCCATCTGCTGATGCATGTCTTCAAGCTGTTAGAAATGGTCACAATTTTTCCATTAGAACACTGGTTTAGTAAAGAAAAAAAATATTTTATTTTCTTTCTTTTTAATTAATTAATTAATTAATTTATTTTTTGACTGTAGCTACGATAATTGTGCTAGATGTGTCTACTCTCTGTGGACTAATTCAATTTTTCTGTTGCACACATTTGTAAGCACAACAATATTAAGAACATAAGCATGCCAGTGCTGCCTTGGATGAATGCCTCAGATGCCCCTCTCACTGACCAGCCTGTCTCTTGGTGCATACAAAAGCACGTGCTGAGGGTAGAGTAAGAACAGGGCAGGTATAATTGACACTTCCTTTGAGTAATCTCCAGCTTCCTGCTATTTTTATCTCAGGGAACTCCCTGAACATGATGTGTTTTTCTCTGTTTAGTAAGTGATGCAAATGCTTGCCCATTCTTCTTTTAAGGGTATGTCAGTGTTTTGCACTTCAGCAACAAGTTTCATGGGCCTACCGACACCCTAGTTGCAGTTTCAACAGTAAGCATAACAAAAGTGGTATTTTTTTTTCCAGTTGTATTCCGTTTTGCCATGTATGTTCAGCCTTTCTAAAGTGAGTACATTTTCTGCATTGTAAACACGTAAGTATGCTTTGGGGAAGTATTGGCGAAACCAGGAAGACTAAATTCAGGAGGGTGTGACACACATTTCCAGCTTTTGTGAGTCACTGGAGTTCATCAGGGAACTGAAACAAACCTTAAATCAGGTGCAAATGTAAAATATTCAGCATGCTTCTTTCTCTCTTGCTGTCCAAAGAGCAGCGTGAGGGGGCTGCTTCACAAGGGAAAGGAATTCGGGAGCTGAGGGTGAACACAGCACAGGTGAGGACACTGATCTCCCCGATCAGGTGCAGAAACAGAGCATTTGAAGGACAGCACGGCAGGTCTCATGATGCTGACCAGAGTCAGACAAGAACCCAGTGCTGGCCAGACAAATCCAGAGATGGGGCAGGTCTGAACTCACGTGGCAAGGTAGATGGTCGGGGTCAGCACAACACGTGGTCAGGCACAACCATGAAGTCAGAGTAGTGTAGGCATGGACCAATGTAGCTCCCAAACCAAAGGGTGGAGGGTGTCTATGTGGAAGTCCCAGATGAGGCTTTTCATAGCTTTTTCTTATCCAGATGTTTCACAGCATCCCAGGTTACACGAACATACTACGTCAGAGCTGGATTTGTACACAGGCTGCCAAAGCCTTGGAGAGCAAGAGGTGGTGGAGCCTAACAGAGCACTTAAGGTTCTGATTCTCATTTTTCAAATGGCTGCACATCTTTCTTTTTCTGCTAGGTCTCTAAAACCAGAGACATTTAACCTTTTTGTGCCACTGCGAGTTAGTGTTTTTACTGAGAAACAAGAATGAAGTTTTCTGTCCAGGTGGAATGGTGGCAGCTCCTGTTGATATGTACACTGGCAGACTCACTCAGGCTGATGGGCCAGCTCACAGAACAATAATTGTTACAATTATGACTTTGGCTTTATGGCAATGGAGACTCTAATTTGAACCCCCCTACCAAGCTACTTATTTTGAAGAATTCCATGGGAGCTTTATACCTTGGATCTTCCCATGCCTGAAATATGCTGAGATGGACAGATAACAAAACAGTCATCTACTTAATCTACTTAGGGAATCAGAGCCTCTGCCTACTGGTGCATCCCCTCATGTGTCTATTTTAGTGGGCTGAAGCTTGCTGAGAAAATGAAAACAAGAAATGACTGCGGAGAAGAAAGAATGGTTCAGCTCCTACCTCTGAAAACATGTTTTTGTCAGTGTGTAAACCACTGGGAAGCCATGTACGTTGGACAATTCCCTTCTTTAAAGGAAGAGTAATTGCTTGGTCTTTTGAGGAAAGATGAATAGTCTGTTTCTGAGCATCAGTTATGCAGTCTGCAAAGACGCCAAGTTTTGTGAGCAGTTTGGTAGCTTTTTACCAAATCCTAGCAAAAAAAAAATTAATCTGAAGTGCTAGAGAAATGGTCATCTTATTAGCAGCTGCCAGCCTCATGTGTCTTCCTCAGTATACTTCCTAACTCAAATAATTTTTCTGGGTTTGCAAGTCTGCATCAGGAATGTGATTTTTTCTTTCTAGGTATTCAAACTTGTTTCTTCTGGTCTGAGAGACGAAAGAGGCCAGCTAAATTCCTGAATGAATTTGGTGGCCCCCAGACCAGTAGCAGACCCCAAGTGCTAACTCACAAACACAGGAGTGCTAATATGGAAAAAACAAACAAACAAACAAACAAAACAACATTTAGGTCACACGTCTTCATCCCCTGTCACTCATTGAAGTTACTGGGAGCATCCTGTGAAATACCTCTTGAGCTGCAGAGCATTGCACCATGATTGGTGTTGATTTGAGAATTTGAATGACATTTCCTGGCTTCTTTCAAACTATCCAAACTTGCTCACTGAAAAGAGCCTCCCCTTCTTGTCCTCTCCTTTATGTCCATGAGCAGACATTTTTTAGTGCGAAATCAACATTAAGACAAATAATAACTTTTGTATTTTTATATTTTGGCACGGGCCTGTGGGGTTGTTGGACATGCGGTACTTTTTTATATTGAAAGTAGGTTTTATCTGTGTTTCAGCAGAGGATGGTTTTAAAAAACATTGCAAAGATATAAAGTGAAAAAAAAAAAGAAGAAAGTTTTCCAATTAAACTGCAAACCATTCTACTTGCAGATGGCTGAAATTGACCAAGTTATATTAGGAATAACCTGAATTATTCACAAGTCTAATTTTATAATTCCTATTAATTTTGACACTGAATAAAAATGGCAGTATTTTCTCATCTTTGAATGGTTTTCCATAACTACATGCACTGCCTCTTCAGTGTCTATTCATAGCTTGAAGGACATCATTTTAATGAGATTACTAACTACCTTTTGGTTGGAAATGTCATTTAAGCAGTCTCTTAAGAAGCACATTAAAACGATTAGTCTGGGTCCTTACTTGGAGCTGGAACTTAAATCCTTTACATGGATCAAAAACAGTTTAGAAGGTGATCACCACGGCTTTTCTCTTTTCTCAACATTTGCTATAAGACAGGCATGTGCTTCTCCTTCATTAGAAGCTTCTATTAGAGCCCTTTTAAATGACACCTGAACTCATTATAGCTTATTGCACGTGAGTTAAGGCGGGGAGAAGTTCCCAGACCCAAAATCTTGTGGCTGATTCTTTGGGTTATTGGCCTTGGTCATGAGCTGCAGTCTATTTTAGATCTGGTAAAACTTCCTGTCTTCTCTGTTAGAAAAGACAGCAAAAAGTCATCTTCTGTTCATCTTCTGTAGCATGAACCCATTTACTGTATTTCCCTAACCCATTCAATATTAGAAGCAAATCATGGTGCAATTTTCATCTTGCTTGGGTCGCGTCAGCTTCTCTGGTTTTACCAATTTTCTTCCCAGTTTCTTGTCATCAGCTGTGAACTACATGTGAAACACAATGTGCAGAATCAAAGCAAGAAGAAAGCTAATAGCATGGAATTGCTGTCAACAACAATAAGCCACACTAACAAATAAATTTTGTCTTCAGCATGAAATGCTGCATGTGCAAAGAAGTGCAGAAAACAGGCAAAGGATTTCCTTTCTGCACCTGTGTTCCAGGTTGTACACAACAGATTCATTTTTGGGTGAACAAGAAGAGTGACTATTGAGTGGACAGTCACATCCTCTGAAATCTCGATCCCCTGTGATCAGTACAACATGACCTATATCGACAGTATCAAAACCAGGGCCCATCTACTGCTGAAATGGGCATGCCTTTAGCATGTTTGTTCTTACATCCTTATCAGGCTACGCAGCACTAGCATGATCTATTCTTCTATTCTTACTTAGTCACCTGCTTTTGGCTGCTGTGAAAGACAGGTCATAGGGATAGCTGAATTGTCAGCATGATCTTTACAAGTATTATTTGAGATCTCTGTAACCAGTGTGGCCAAAAGGGACACCTAGCTTTGCAATGAGTAGGTAATGCTGGCATTGAATATGACTGTGGAAGTGTAATATTAGCGAAAGAACAGCAACAACTGGAAGTGACAGTGTTAAACCCTCCAGAATTATGCAGAAAACTCAAGCCCTGTAGGTGACCCATGTAGTGAGGAGTTCTTACAGTCTTCTTTAGCCCACTGAGCTCTCTTAAAAAATATTACACCAGGAACTTTCCGAAGGTGCAAAGGCAGAAGGGAATCATTTGGTTTCCTCCAGTACAATGGAATGGGAATAAAACTACAGCACTTACAAATGGGCTACAAACCAGGGAGCAGACAAAGATTTCATGGCTTTGGTATCAAACGATTTCAAAGGAATCTGCACATACCATACCCACAGCACAACACCCAGCAGGAAGCATGACGGTGACTGGATCTCAGGAGTCTCTGCTAGCATGAGCAGAACGAGGTAGAAAGATAACTGGGAGTGCCAGCACCAGAGGACTGTTTGACAGGGAACAAGTAAGCTGCACAGTATGGTATGTTTCCAAGTCTGGAGAGAAATGTTGGGAGCAGAGGTCCCCGTGTGGATGATAGCAGCAAACAGCACTTTGTAGTGGTTCATGTAGTGGATCATGGCTTGGGATAAAGGAGGCATTCAGGGACCATTCTTCCTCTAATTTGTACATTTTGCATAAAATGATGAAATGCCCATTTTGAACTGGTAATTTCATTACCCTCTTTGTTATGCAGACTACCATGGCAGCTTCCTGAAATGAACTGAGAGGTGCTTAGCAGCTTCTGAGGATGTTTCAGAAACACTTTGAGGATCAATTTAGACCAATTTTTGTCTAGATTTTCTGAAGCCATAAGAAAGAATTATCTCCCCAGTCATTAAAAAAAAATAATATTACTCTAGTCAAAATCTCTGATTTACAAAAATAGGTTTTATTTAAAATGCTCTTGGCAAACTTTAAAGGGTTGATTAAACCCCAAACATAAATTCAATTCACATATGTTTCATTTTATTTTATTTTTACTATAAATAACGAATGACTTTGGGTCATTTAAATAACAGATGAGTTATTTAAATAGATTATGTTTCAGCATTCAAATAATGGTTGACTTTGGTCATCTATTGAGTGTGAATACTATTAAGTTTCTATTGCACATACAAATTTATCATTTTTAATGAGAAATCAAAGTTTTTGAAAAGAGTGATTTCTATTCCTCCCCCTCTGCTGTCAATATCATGATCCTAGATAAAGAGGTTAGTTAAGGTACTGGACCAGGAATGGCAAGAGCTGTGTTTCCAGCTCTGCAAACAACTCCCTGAATCCTTTGCACAGATTGCCTGAACAATCTGTTCCTGCAGGATGTGAACCACTTATGGTATATGGCAAGTTCTCCTGAATAGCATGAAGAGGATGGAATCATATTCTGTCTTAGTTAGAGGCATATCTGCAGACTAAGATCGAGAGTTTGCTTGATGGTGGCTATTCACAACACACTGGGCTAATCCCATTTTGGAGATTGTTGGAGGAAAAAACAACAACAACAACAACAACAACAAAAAACACGCTACTTTTCAGGTCAAAGGAGTACAACTGAATTCATGTAGAAAAACATGCTGGAAATAGCATTACGCACTTGACAGAGCCTGGCCTTCACTGGCCACTAGTGGGAGTGAGCTGTTCAAGAACTGCTTGTGTCTTTGAAACACAGCCTGTGAAAATGGCAAATGCTTGTCTTTTATTTTTTATTTTTTATTTTTTATTTTTTATTTTTTTTCTTCGTTTAACATATTATTATTATTTATTTATTTTTGGTGAACCTGGAAGGCACAAGGCCCCTTGTGTGGACTTTGGGGAAAGAATCAGCTTCTGGTTTACTTCTGTCCTTTTTGCAGCAAAAGAAGCTGGTGAAAAAAGAGAGGTGGGATGAAATCTGAGTGCCTTTCCCTAAACAGACAGATCTTGTATCTCCAGGACTGTATGGGAGAGCTCTGTCTGCTATCCCAAGGCTTATCTATCTGTCTGCCAGCCTCTTGACTGCTCAACCACAGATCAATGCCTGTTGTCCTCATGATACCTTCCTGGACTAATAGTCCCTAAATTTTGTCTGGCAGTAAGGTCTACTTTCTTCTCCTTAGCAGATGAGGAACCAGAAGGAGTTAGGGATTACATCGTCATCCCTATTTTCCAAACACCATCCAGAGGAGTGACTGAGTTGCAGAAGTAAGAGCTGTGTCTCAGTGTGCTCCAGAGTTCAGAGCTGGTAATAACAATCCCTGTCATTTTCCAGTAGAAAAACTTGGGACATTTTGGAGAGGAGGCCAAGTGGCCAGGCTGTTCTCTGACATGGATGCAAGGGCATGCCAAAGGTTGCTGATGAATCACAGAAGCACAGAATCACAGAATGATCGAGGTTGGAATGGACCTCTGGAGGTCATCTGGTGAAACCCCACTGCTCAGGCAGGGACACCTAGAGCAGGGTCCCCAGGACCATGTCCAGATGGCTTTTGAATATCCCCAAGGAGGGAGACTCCACCACCTCTCTGGGCAACTTGGGCACCTGCACAGTACAGAGGTGCTTCCTGGTGTTCAGAGGGGACGTCCCGTATTCCAGTTTGTGCACATTGCCTCTTGTCCTGGCAGTGGGCACCACTGAAAATAACATGGCTCTGTCCTCTTTGCACTCTCCCTTCAGGTATTTGTATACGTTGATAAATCTCCCTTGCACCTTCTCTTTTCCAGGCTAAACCAGTCCCAGCTCTCTCAGACTGAGGCTTTAGGAGACGGCAGCATGTGGGTTTCTTTTCTGGTGCTAGGAGGAACACAGTAGACCTTTTTCTTTGTGTTAACTCTCCCACAAAGCTCCTTGAAGTGGATGGAGGCACTCCTGCTGACTGCAGCAGGCATTGGTTGCTTTCTCAGGTGTACTTCATAAAGCCTCAGAACCTGAGCCTTCTGCCCAGTGTGTCTTCTGGAGGGAAAGTGCAGGTGGTCTGGCAAGATCAGATGAGGTCAGGAGGGTCTATACTGCAGTTCAAACCTTTAGCACCACTGTGGGAAAGCACTTCCCCTTCCACTTCACCTATTTTTGTTTTTTAGTTAGAAACAGATTAGAAACATCTGTGCAGCAAATCTGGACAGAGCCAATGGTCCTTGCTCCTGCAGCAAAGGAAAGATGAGAGGTCCCACGCAGCAGAAGTTTGGATCAGAGTTGGTTTTACAGTTATGGGCACTTTTCTTCAGGCAGGAGACCGTGGGAGATTTGCAACCTTAGGAGCAGATTCAAGAAGATTAAGGTTCATTCTTTTTTCTACACCCTCACCCAGAATAGCCAAGCTGCACACGATACCTGCTTCTTTCTGGGTATGGGGGAACAGGTATATACTTCTAAACTCTAAAAGCATAGTCTGTGTGCTAGGAACATGCTCTGAAAGAAAACACCTTTCATCTTATTAACCTGTGAAAGGGCATACCGAACATTGGAGGCTTGGCACTGCTTCTGCTACTGGCTTGCTCTGAAACTTCAAGAAAATCACTTTGCATTCTTTTTGCCGGTTTGTCCATCTGGACTGGAAGCTTTTCAGAACAGAATTGCTTCTGGATAGCTGCACAACGCTGAACTGCAAACCTACGCATAGAAACATAACATAAAACAAGGGAGGAAATCTGCAAGAGGTGTCAGTGTCACAACGATGTCAAAGTAATCAGTCATATCTATTTGGATAATATAAACAGCAGAAGCGAATCCTGAGATAAAGAAATGCATCTGTTGATTGATTGTTGAGTGAAAAGTGAACAGAGCAGTTCTGGATCTTCTGATTTCCTTCTGTCTGGTGATTTCCCCAGAATGCCTTCAAGGCAGATGACTCTCAAGGGCTGTCAGCAAATTTATTTAAGAATTAAATTTTGCCTGGTGAGGAAGGTATGTTTCCCCTTAAGTTTCAGTCTGCTAATATCAGACAGCTTTCCTCCTGAGGTCTAATGTCCGTGACTCAATAGCCAGCCAGCCAGTATCATTTTCTCACTGTTGACAGTGTGATTTCCTCTCCAATTTGTGGTTACACAATTTGACAGATTCACTACCAGAAGTTCCAGGCAGTGAGGTCCACTGTAGCCTGAGGAGAAGTGAAAGCTTTCAGTTTCCAGAATTACCATCTCACCTCATGCCACCTCTTGCCATAGAACATAACTTCAGCTTTGAAGCTTTGAAACTTTGGTAACTTTGAAGGTATGGATAGAGAGCCGTCGTACAGCATGGATATCTCCCAGTAGAACAAATAAACCAGCAGTGTGTTGTCTTTTCAAAAATATTTTCATTTCATGGAACTCGAAATAACCATCTGTTGAAAGAGCTGTGATGTCAAACAGAGGTCTGAGAGAGGACTGACTGGGGGGGAGGAGATTCTTTGTGTTTGCTGATTCTGTTGCTGATTCTTTTATTGCTAACTGTAGGAAATATATACTTGTAGTCTCCTGGGAGGCATTTGACATACTTGTGGGATTGACTCCGTAC
Organism: Cygnus atratus; assembly: GCF_013377495.2. Classification (NCBI taxonomy): domain Eukaryota; kingdom Metazoa; phylum Chordata; class Aves; order Anseriformes; family Anatidae; genus Cygnus; species Cygnus atratus. The sequence continues at coordinate 55,096,907 of NC_066396.1, read as the reverse complement.
TCAGAGTGAAGATATAAGGTTCCTGAAGTAAACAGTTCTTTCCATGAAAGCGCAATACTTCATTCACTTCATTCAGTACATTTGATATGGCACTCAATAGCTGGAACTATTGTGGAGAGGTCATGAGATCTCTGCTGATAACAAGATGTATTTTCTTACGGCATAAGGCAATTGGTGAAATGGCAGCTCAACAGTTGCGAGTCAGAAAGGATTTCATCTGGTGAAACCCTGCTTTGCTGAATGTCAAGTGAAAATAGCAGATTTCCATAAAAGAAGGAGAAAGTGCTCAGGTTTTGTTGTCTTCTGGGTGAAAACAATCTCCTCTCTCAGTGGGATTCCTTTCACAACCAGGAAGGTGATGGTTAACTCTGATGCTGCAATCTGTTGGTCACATCCCTCTGACTTTTCCCAAAGCCTCTGGCTTTGATAGCCAGCATTCATCCCTGCACTTCAGCATGTAAGATCAGGAGTGTGCTGAAATGCTGGTAACCGTTTGGGTGGATGTACAGCCAACCAATTCATATTTCCATATTAGTGCCATGCTCCTGTGTTTGAAAGAGACCAAGCACCTATCCAATAAGATAAATCTCGTACTGTGATCCCAGCCTGCTTCCTGTGCCAAGGTTTCATGCTGTGCTGCATGGAAGGTCATGGTGTTCTTACCTTCCTGTGAGGCCAACATCTTCTCCTAATTTCCTTCTGCTGAGGTGTCATCGTGTTCTCTAAAAGTTGTTCACTTACTTGTCCGGTACCAAGTAAATTGCTTTGAGTGCAATGGATCATACTGGCCTAAAAAGCCTGCCCAATAAAAGCAGTCCTGACTTCAATTTCAAGGGTCTAGAGTACTGTATTAACAGAAAGTAAAGGTAGGAAAAGCAGGCAGTGAAAACAACATGATCGAATGGGGTTCTTTCATATAAAAGGTCATGCCTCTACATTGTGCCTTAGAAAGTACAGAGATAAAAGTTTCCAGTTGCTTTAATGGCTTCTGATATTTGAAGGTTGGAGGAAGCTTTATGTTCTGTACCCTCATCCACCATGTACAAGAGGCAGCTGTGCTCAGCATTTTTGGCACCACTGCATTAGTTCCTCTCCCTGCGCTACAACCACAGACTGGAAGCCTGTGGGCAGGGGAGCAGAGGAAAGACTGACTGCAGAGCTGTGAAGCAGCTGCCCTGCTCATGTAAACAGTGACATGTGAGTGTCACGGAGTGATGCTATGTGAGCTATAAATTCTCCACCCACCCCAGATCCAGCCTGACAACAGCCTGACCTCAGTTCCATCATGTGAGCTACTTTAAGCAGAGCTTTTCAGCATAGGGATATGCAGGGATCCTGCCAAGGCTTACAGAGACTCAGGCAGAGAAAGATGCGATCCTCCAGGCTCCAACTTCTATTTGTAGCTACCAGCAGAGCCCAAAGGACAGACTACAGTGTTAACAGAAGGGTACACCCCTCTGATCTTTTCATGCAGTCCTGCGTGATTTACAGCATAATTCTAAGGATACTTAAGGAACTCACCATTTTTTTTCCAGCGTCAGTTCCCTCCATCTGCTGTGCAGCGATAGAGGGATGTCTGTAAATCCCTCTTCTACAAGGGCACGAGCATTCCCAAGGCTGGGTAGGTCTGCTTTTTCCCTTTTTGCTGGCCCTGTCTTTTGCAGCTTTTCCCTTCTCATGTGACTAGTGCAGGCATCTCACTTCTCACTTGTGGCTAAGAGCCAGGTGAAAAGCATAGGGAAGGGAACAGGCTGCAAACAGAAGCCTCCTTCCTGTGCACCCCTGTGCTGGCTAACAGACACGCAGGTTGCAGGTAACTCCTGAAAGCCTGCCACACGGACATGCCACCTCCCTCCTTACTCTCCCAACACAACAGTGAACGCAGGCCAGGAAAACGTGTCTGGCCTGGCCTGGCAATTCTATTATTTCTGAAGAAATCAGGTTCTTTTTTTTTTTTTTCTTTTTTTCTTTGTGGTTTTCTCTAGGAAATCATGTAAACAAACCATATGAACATTACAGGTGCCTCTACCACAAACAGCATGCAGAATTACCATTTAGAAATATATGTTTCCTTTTTGGGAATGTGACCTGAAATGTAACACGTTATATTAGATTTTCAACTGCCATTAATCTCATCAAGTTTTCCTGATTACACAAATTGATTTGTTACTGCAGTATTCTCCTACAGGACTAACTCTAGCATTTACTGGTGCTCAGAGGGGGTCTTCTCCTTTTTCTTCTGTGGCAGCAGTTGTCTTGTTTTGTGGTACTTTTGAAATGATGGTTGTCAGAGTTTATCTCTAAAAAGACAGATGCTGAGGCAGTGTTGGTCTTACTGGTGCTAAAAATAATACAGTTTCTAATAAATAATCCCATGTCCTGGAAACCATCTACATTTATCTTCTCAATGATTTCTGTCATCAAAAATGTCTGTTTTTTAAAATCTATGATCTACATGCCATGCTGAAAATAACACTCACAGAGGAAAAAGAGACATATGCCAAACAAAGATTTACTTCAGTAAGTCTTCAAAAGAGTGTTTTGTGGTCTTGCTGGTCTTCAGGATGAGGTAGTTTATGAGGAGCTGAGATGCAGCTTAGGGATACTGCAAAATGCAAAATGGAAAATAACCAAATCACCAGTCTTTTTTTTCAAATCTTGTCCTGTACTAGTACTTCTTTTGTTGATGCAGTTGTTGCCCTTTCATGGACTGATTGGTGCATAAAGTGATGCTCCAGCACTGGAAATTGGTGACAACCAAACCAGGTACCCAAACTCCCAGACAAGCAACCTTACCAGTAGGGCATGGCACTTGCAGTCATCTGCTATCACTGTGGACTTGCTGGGTCCTACACCTTTAAATGTAGGAATTCTGGGGTTAGATGTTGGATCATGCTTTTTCCAGCTTCCCTTCTATATAAAGTCTGTGAAAAGTGCGCTTTTCTGGTATGTCAGATCAAAAAAAGCAATGTGCTTTTATGGTCTCTTCAAGTAACTCAGGAAATATCAGCTCCCAGCTCCCCTGAAGGAAAGAGAAATCTGAAGTGCGTCCCCCATGCTGGATCCTGCTAGTTTATGTTTCATCTTGAAATAAGTTCCATTCTTTCAATCCAGAACTGAAACTTTCAAGTTTCACTCTGCTAGCAAGAACAAATGCTTTTGTATCCTTTTACAAGTGCTTGTGCAGGCAGAAATGGCCAACCTTAAGAACAGCTATAATCTAAACCCCCTTGTGCTAATTATGGCTAAACATTAAAAATTATACCTTGTAGACTTAGTACTTATTTTTAACAGTGACAAGATAATATACACCAGAAGAGTGACAAAAATAGGACAGGAAATACTCTTTAGTTTGGCTGTGAAGGTTATTTAATAGAAGCCAAGCCTTTCTTGTGACTGACAATAATTCCTATGACCTGAATAGAGCTCCCTGCCTCTAAATCTCAGTGCAGCTTACAAAAGATAGGTTTCTTTATTGCCTTCTTGAAGCAGTAAAACAGAGGCATGGAGAATGTCACTCTTCTGAGGTCATGAAGAGGACAGAACTGAGACTGGCCCTGAAGTGTCCTGACTCCCAGGCTAGTGCCCTACTAGTCAGACAGCAGCACAGTGACAGTACTTGAGTCTTGTGGTACCTGAGGGGTCCCTTGTTCCTGACTTAAGGAGATGCTTCCTGTGAAGACTGCAAGTTATCATCTATCCCGTCTTTCAGAAGTAAGGGGATGCGACTAATTCTTCATAGAGCGATATTAAATCCACTGGTTTCTGTGGTTACATTTGGGCAAGTCTGGAGTAACAGAGCTATATTTGTTTTGTACCTTTCAATGTTATTGCCTGAAAATCTGATCTTGGCAGAGATGTGAGCATGTTAGAGATATTCTGCCTTCTCTGCTCTGCTGTATATGACAAAGCTAAAAGGTAAGGATCATCTCTTTCATGTGGAACAATCGATGGAGCTACAAGAAAACTTTTAGCAATTTGTGCTGTATGGGAATCAAACTTCAGGTCTGTTGTAAAGGCACAAAATTCACCTTAAATTTCAAGTGTAACAAGACAAAGAGATCGCTATGTAAAAGGCAGGTATAAAACCCGGAAAGTTGCATGATGCTGTAATTGCCTCATACTGGTTCAGGTGAAGGGGGGAGAATTACAGCTCTGTTTTATAGTAGCTTGGGAGGGTTCTGAATTTGTATTTGAACATCCAATAACAGTATTCTGAGCATTAAAAAAAAAAAAGAAGTAATCTTTCTGTTTCTTTTAATACACGTTTTCAGGTATAAGGGGTTCTGAATTTTGGTTTCTCTTTCTCTCTCTCTCTCCTTTTCCTCCCTAGAAGATACCATGGAGCTGATCTGAACTTTGTGCCACCAGCAATGAGAACCTCTACAGGCTGCCCAAGTGTTCACAAGGAAACATTTTATCAGTCCTATTCAAGCCTCCTCCTGTTAACCTAGACTATTTCTGCTCACAGGGGTGCTCAGTACCCCTGGTTAATGCCAGTTGGATACAATCCAAGCAAAGATAGATGTTATTATTATTATTTTTTTTAATGTTCTTTTAAATGTATCTTGTGCACTGAAACATACCAAAGTCACATCCATAAAAACCTGCCATGGGTCAGTAACTTGCACTGTAGACCACTGAAGAAGCAATAATCCTGTATTTCCTTTTGTCATGCTCTATTTTGAATCTCAGAAGCACTTTACTCTTTGGAGTTTGTGTGTGTGCCAAGGGAAGTATGAGAATGGACCAGTAAAATGTTTGGGATTTTTGCTGAAAGATACATAACCTCCATTTTCTTCCTGTTCTAGTTCACTTGTGTGCTGATTGTTTCATGATGTGTTCAGAAACAACCTTTTGGCTCTTGCTTTGCTGTTAATTCTTCAGTGCCCTTTCCAGAAGCAGACTGCTCCTAGATTATCAATTAGAACACCTGGAAATTTTACTCGCTTTGCTAGTAAATGTTTCAATGCAAATGTTTTCTTTTTGACTGAGAGCTTTTTATAAAGCATTTTTTTCTTCTTTTCTTTCTTTTCTTTTCTTTTCTTTTCTTTTCTTTTCTTTTCTTTTCTTTTCTTTTCTTTTCTTTTCTTTTCTTTTCTTTTCTTTTCTTCTCTTCTCTTCTCTTCTCTTCTCTTCTCTTCTCTTCTCTTCTCTTCTCGAAGAAGATGAAAACAAATGGTTTTTTTTGTCTGTGTTTTTAAATAAATGTCTTTTTTTTTTTCCCCCTCTGCTTTCCAGCAGTATGTACACCTCCTCTTTTTAATATACATTGTCCTTTTGGAGAACCATAATTTAGATAGACATTTTTTTACCAGGATCAGTGGAAAGTTTTTATCCACCCTCAGCTGGCTGGCTGTTTAGCTGCTGCCTTCCCAGGCCAAAAAGGATGTTTCAGAAGAAGACGCTTTGAGATCAGTTGGGCTACACTGTGATACATGGTCTCTGCATTTGCCATAACAATGCTAGGAAACTGAAAACATCTTTTCAGCCTGGTATCATTATTTCAACCTACCCCGTACCTCAGATAAAGAATCTGATTAAACTGTTTTTGTTGAGGCTCCAAACCTTTACTTGATTTTGCAGAGAAAAAAAAAAAAAAACAGAAGCAAATGTAGCTAAGCAGAATTTAAATTTCTGATGTTTTCCATCTGGATGGCTTGAATTTTCATGTCATATAGATGTGTGGTTGCATAAATTGTGCTGTGCTGTGTTCGTTATACTTCATGACCAATGCCCTTTGTCTTCTTGGACTTTTTATTTACTTCTCCTTCCTCTAGCTGGCAAGTGAAACTTTAAATATATGGGAAGCTGATATCACATTATCTTCTTTTTATATCTCTGTCCCTATGTATTACCATAATTGCTGGAAGTAATTATCAGGGAGAAGTACTTAAAGAAGATCTTTGTGCAGAGAATATATAAACTCATGGGGTATATTTTGTGGGGAGGGGTCTCTGCTGTCTCACACACCTAGTTAAGCTCAAAAGGCATTTAGATGTGTGCTTCTCAGCACACAGACATCGGTTCTGTCCTCTTCTGTAGATGACAAAAAAAATAAAGAAATAAAAAGGATACACTGAGAAATAACTAGCTATTCATAGAAGAAGAGAACAGGGTAGAGTAACTGACTTCCTGGTGGGAGGGCTTTTCAAATCTCTGCGTTTCATACAGGTTTATATAATGCCACATTTCTCTTTATAACCAAAGACTCGGAAAAGAATCCAGTACCATTTCAAGAGATTAAAGTAACTTTTAAAGAAGCTTTTATTTTGGATTACCCCAACTCAAAATATACAAAACAATATGTTACACGCGGTGTTCTTTCAGCCCCTATTCCATTGACGCCAGAACAAATTCCTACCTTTTTTAACATTATGTGTTCTGAAAGCCCTTTCTACAGAATCTCATTATTTGTTCCATAATTTGTTCCACAGCCAAACAGCTGTGAGATAAAAGAAAATTGGAGTCATGGAAAGTCTCTAATCATATTGAATGCTCCTGTAGTTGCACTGAAGGTACTCAATCACCCTTTCTAAAGGCAAGGAATTTTTCCACTGAAGGATGCCTATTGTATCAGGTATTTCTACTGCTTCACACCCTGTTATTCATTTACAGTGTGTGCTTTTATGTCAGCCTTCTCCACTGAAACATAGACTGGTGATGGGAAACAGAGAGGGCTCAGTCAGTACAAACTCTGCTTTGATTCTCTGAGGCTGGTGGCAGCTGCCACACATGAGGCTGAGGTGACCCAGTGAAGAGCTGCAAGGGTTTCCATAAGCAGCAGCTGGTCATGCTGTGCAGCACTAGAAACAGAGCTCTGTACATCTGATGTCATTTTCTGAATTTTTGCCCTAGCTCTGTGTGTTTGTGGTTTACAGACATTATTCGTAAGGTGTCACATGCTTGTTTACATAAGATAAAAGCCTTGAGGGAGGAAGATAGATATAAAAAGACAAATATTTACCCCTTCTTCAGCTACTTCTTTCCCTAAGACAAACATATGACTTTGTTTCCACTGCTAATCCTATATAAAATCCCTTTCCTGTACATTTAATTAAATCCTTACACTCACTACCCACAGAAACAGATCATTCTCCCTAATAACTCCACAAAGCCATTATGCATTCAGATTTTTGAAAGATTTCTGAAAACATAAGGATTGCCTGAATTCACGTTAGAGGCCCATGGTTTGAGGGGTAGGGTGCGGGTTGCTCTTCAATAGTCTCTGTTAAAGAACCATCCCTTCTGCTTGCTGGAATTGACAGAGGAAACATCCACTTCCTACAGAATTACCCCTACAAGACCAGTGCTGTGGGCGAGGTGCTTGTCTTGAAGCTTCCTCTGTTATTTACACACTTACTACAAGCACGTAACTTCTTGCTGAAACAGGCTTTATGTAAGTTGCCTGCAGAGCTAAGCCTCATGAGGTTGGACTGGTGAGGGGCAACCCTTTCTCTGACCATTTGCCCTTCTGCTTTTCCTGTCCCCCAGGAAAGGATAACCAATACAAGCAGCCAGAGGAGGCAGGGTTATCTTTCAGCTGTACAGAGGAAAGTTAAAACAGGTTCCATTTCCAGCTGATTAGAATAATGGGGAAATAGAAAAAGGAGCGATGAGGATGGGGGGAGGTCCCAGTAAATAGCTCTGCATTTTTTTAATTACTTTTAAAATAAAATGGGAATTAAAAAATCAGGTTGAGCAAGGTATTGTAGATGAGCTCTATTTAAAGGATTTATTTAGGAATAAAGACAATAGAACTACCTTTCAAGATAACACAAAAACCACAGCTTAAACAAAAGTTTTGGGAAAACCTATTTTAAAACACAGACAACCATGTGAATCTGACTCAGATTTGTAAAACATTTTCATCTTGCAGGAGGTTTGTCCAAAAATTCTGCATAGAGCTGTACTAAACTCTGTGTTTTCAGATCTAGCTTTTGTATTTGCATCTCAGTCTTGGCAAGTGAATTTACTATGCCCTTTCATTAGCAGTCCCCTACCTCTTTCAAGCCATTGCAGCATTTAATAGTGGAGGCTGGACTTGTTGGACAGGGAGAGAGCACCTTTGTAGGCAGCAGACCAGCATCAGTGGAAACTGCCTGGGTGGAAACTGGCAGTAAGTCAGGGCAGGATGCTGGGCATGGTCTTCACTGCAGATCAGGCATTGTGGCCTGGGATTTAGCTAAGACTCTGGAAGCACAGGATAAAATGTCTGGTGCTGGGGATGTTTTCTCCTTTGCTTGGAGTGTGGCTGAGAGGCTGGGGACTCTGAACTTCAGGACAGTGACCTGAGTGGGTCCCTGAAGGAGAAAAAGTAGGAAGATGCAGGGCTTCAACACCTGGGTTTGAGCTACCACCTTTCTTCCTAGGGCTCATGTTCCAACAGCTCAGCCCTGATCCCAAAGAGGGAGAAATTAAATCATTTCTCAGATGAAACCACAGAAAACAAGGTTCAAGACATAGCTCAAAGCCAACTGAGTCTGTAAGGAGAGTTGGGACCAGGTGGCATGTGTTATTCCTAACTTGTCTCTTTGCGCAGGCAGTAAGAAGCACAGGCTCCCACCTTCATACCCTGCCAGTCTTGGCTGTTCCAGCAGCATGGAACGAGCCTGTACATTTCAAGTGACAGAGACAGTGTGGTATGAGTGAGAAGCAGTTCACTGGATTCATCATTCAAGCTTTTCCCTTCCCAGACTGCATGTAGAAGATTGTGATGAGCTTGGTCCATATTCCTTCCCTCCTCTTTGAGGCATTGTAGTTCATGGTTGATCTGTGTAGTTGCAGATATTGCTGGACTTGAAAGCATTGCAGCTACCAGTATAAGTTGTGCTTAATTATAAATGAACCCTGTTTTTCACATGTGCTCTCTCAGACAATGCTGTGCCTTGTCAGATCTGTATGGTGCTACATTGCCTGTTAGATGTTTGTCAGTTTCTGAGGGGAATTTGTTGGGACCTGGGGGTGCTAGTTGACGGAAATCTCAACATGAGCTGGCAATGTGCACTTGCAGCCTGGAAAGCCAGCCATATCCTGGGCTGCATCAAAAGCAGCGTGGCCAGTAGGGCTGGGGAGGTGATTGTCCCCCTCTGCTCTGCTCTTGTGAGGCCACTCCTGGAGCACTGCGTTCAGCTCTGGGGCCCTCAGCACAGGAAGGACATGGATGTGTTAGAAAGAGTCCAGAGGAGGGCCCCAAGGATGATTGAAAGGATGGAGCACCTGTCCTATGAAGACAGGCAGAGGGAGCTGGGGTTGTTCAGCCTGGAGAAGAGAAGGCTCCGGGCAGACCTTACAGCAGCCTTCCAGTACCTAAAGGGGGTCTACAGGTAAGCTGGGGAGGGACTCTTTGTCAGGGGGTGTGGTGCAAGGGGCAATGGTTTTAAACTAAAAGAGGGTAGATTTAGATTAGATATTTTGAAGAAATTCTTTCTCAGCTGGTGATGAGGCACTGTAACAGGTTGCCCAGAGAAGCTGTGGATGCCCCATCCCTGGAAGTGTTGAATGCCAGGTTGGATGGGGCTTTGAGCAACATGGTCTAGTAGAAGACGTCCCTGCTGATGGTGGAGGGGTTGCAATTAGATGATCTTTAACGTCCCTTCCAACCCAAACCATTCTGTGGTTCTATGATCTATGACTGTCAATCAGCAGAGCAACAAGAAACAGTGGAGCTATAGCAGGATCAGGAGCTGCTAGATGGACTCTGGGAAATACCACTCTCTTTGCTACATTTGGAAGCAAGCTTTGAATAGCTTTGAAGATATTCTGAAGCTTGATCCTGAACTCTTTCCTCACTTAAAGACTATAGTGAACACAGCAATGGTTCAAAGCAATAACAAAATTTGGAAGGGGCTAAAAGAGCTTCCTTTCAAACCCTGAACTTTACAGGCGTTTACCTCCACACAAGATAAGGAACATAATGTATCATCAGAGGAAATCTGTTTGTGGCTTGCTAGATAATGAATGCACAGGACAGAGTTCCCAGGAGGAGGGAAGCTATGCAGCAGTGCAGTGGATGAGGATGCATCATCCTGAAGGGTCCCATTGGATGGCAGCTCTCTCAAAAGTAGCCTGGAAAGGCATCTCTGGTATCCTGACTTTCAGCTACAGGCCCTACTTTATTATACAGTGTGGTGCAATATATTAGGAAAAAATTAATTACCGTGAGGCTGTTCAAACACTGGAACAGGCTTTCTAGTGAGGTGGTTGGTGCCCCATGCCTGTTGGTGTTCATGAGGGATTTGGATAATGTCCTCAATAATATGCTTTAAGCTTAATTTCAGGGCTTTTAAGGTTAGCCGTGAAGTGGTCAGGCAGTTAGACTTGATGATCTTTAAGGTCCCTTCCAACTGAAATATTCTAAATATTCATTTGTAAATATTCTAATCCGTATTTGATCATTAATCAGGGATAACGGTGCATGGGAAGGGGGGGTAGCTCCATGGACACAGGTGAAGGGAGGTGTGGTTTTACCCTGCTGTGCAACCGAACACAACAACCACTTTCTCATTCCCCTTCTTTGACGAAGGGGAAAAGGGGGAGAAAATACAATGCAAAGGGCTCAGGGTTTGAGATAAGGACAGGGAAATCATTCAACAATTGTCATCACTGGCAAAACAGACTCAGCTTAGAGAGATTAATGTAATCTATTGCCTATCACGAGCAGACTAGCACAGTGAGAGACTAAAAGCAAACTAAAGACACCTTCCTCCAATTGATCCTTCTCTACCTCCTCCCCCTGAGCAGCGCAGGAGAACAAGGGGAATGGGGGTTGTGGTCAGTCTACAGCGCTTCGTCTCCACCACCCCTTCATGGTCCCTCCCTGCCCCTGCTCCCAGGCGGGGTCCCTCCCACGGGATGCCGTCCTTCCCGAACTGAGCCTGCGGGGGCTGCCCACAGGCAGCAGCTCTTCAGGAACAGCTCCCACACGGCTCCGTACCGCGGGGTCCATCCATCCCCCAGGAGCAAACTGCTCCAGCACGGGTCCCCCACGGGTGGGCGGCAGCTCCCCCCAGACCCCCTGCTCCTGCTGCGGGGGCTCCTGTCCACGGGCTGCAGCTCCGGCCCGGGGCCTGCTCCTGCGGGGGCTCTCCATGGGCCGCAGCCTCCTCCAGGCCACATCCACCTGCTCCAGCGGGGGCTCCTCCACGGGGGGGCTGCAGCGTGGAGATCTGCTCCGTGTGGGACCCGTGGGCTGCAGGGGGACAGCCTGCTCCACCAGGGGCCTCTCCCTGCACAGGCCGCAGGGGAACTGCTGCTGCCTGCCTGGAGCACCTCCTGCCCTCCTGCTGCACTCACCTGGGGGCTGCAGGGCTGCTTCTCTCACATTTTCTCACTCCCCTCTCCCAGCTGCTGTTGCACAGCAGTTTTTCCCCTTCCTTCAATCTGCTCTCCCAGAGACCCACCCAGCGTCGCTCCCTGGCTCAGCTCTGGCCAGCAGCAGGTCCCTTTGGAGCTGTCTGGAGCTGGCTCTGCTCTGACATGGGGCAGCTGCTGGGCTCTGCTCACAGAGGCCACTCTTGCAGCCCCTCTGCTACCAAACCCTTGCCACATAAACCCAATACAGGAGGCTAAGGGGTAGACCTGGGATTAATTCCTCCCTTATGCGTAGTTGCTTTGAATGAGGTATTACCCTGTGCCGTGTATTCCCCAGTAAGGAATGCTAGACAGGGTGGTACTGCCCTTTCTTACTTCATGGAGCAGTGTCTGTAAGTGAAGATGATGTAGTTAGGAGGGAACCATGTTGTACGAGGATCACATGTAGGAACAAAAGCCTCCCTGCAATTTTTACCACTCTCCAGACATCTACGTACTCATTTGTCCTCTGGTGCTCTTCTGGAGTGAGCCAGTCAGCTCCCAAAGCAGACAGAGGCTTAGACTGTCTGTCACCAGCCTCAGAAGGTCACATAATCAGAAGGAAACATGAGCTGGCCTGACTCAAAGCTTTTGGTGGCTCTGTAAATCTCTACCTCCCTTTAAGATGATGTACTGTGATAAGATACAGTCTGGACTAGGGACATCCTCTTGAGAGGATGGACTGTTTCACTGTTAACTTTTATATATAATCACCGATATCAACAGTTCCTAATGGTATTATTGATTATACTTGAATTAAACAAGGTCATTGCAAGGGAAAGAACATATAAGTCTTAGTTAGATGAAGGTGCTGCAAACACAGACATGCAGTCACTCATATTCTCCCTTAGTCTGTGTGGTTCATTGGTTTTGGCTGTCTGTAGTAGACCTTGGTAGCCAGCCAGGGCATTGAGAGGTGGAACTGTGTCTTTGGATGTTTCATCAACATTCAAGCAGACAGTACCCACATATTAATATTAATGATATTAATATTAATTATATTAACCTGGAAACTTTCATATTAATATTAATGACATTAATATTAATTATATTAACCTGGAAACCTTTCATGCATGGAAAGCACTGTGGGAGGAAACAGAATCCTTCTCATCTGTGAGGTTCTCCTGAAGGTTACAAGGCTGCTTCTTTCTGGCTCCTCATGTTTTTCGAAGTCTGGGCTGCTTTATACATTCTGTATAAACACTTCAGGAGGCTTTTTCTGACTCTTGTCTAACAGGGACACTGCCAGAGGAAACTGAACAGACACAGTCCGCAAACACATTGCAGTCTTGGATTTTCTCCTACTCTGTGGTGAGACGTCACTGCATCTTAGCTCTTCTTTGATACAGAGGCAATAGAGAACACAGGAATTGTTGTGTGTGAGGCTTGGGTGTGTGAAGCACAGTGAGATCATGAGACTCTTAAGCTAAGTGCCTCAGACATGACAGAAGAGGTATATCTTCAGATGTATCACAGACAGTAAATTATAGTCATTCTTTCTCCCAGGGAGGAACAGAATCTGTTCAGGAAGAAAGGGTGAGTAGAAATGAGGCTGGATCAAGGGGAAATCATACCCATGGCTGACAGAACCACCAAAATGTTATCCTTGCTTTTGCTCAGGATGTGAAAATGTATTCAGTGAGACTATTTATTAACACATGATCAGTGTAAAACACGGATTCATTGAGGACTGTGATTTCCCAATGACTCATTCCACTACCTGCTGGGGAGGGCTCCAGCGTTCCCACAACTCACTGCAGCTTTAATTTGGCACACCAGGAAAAACACCGGGGGCTGAATGTCATGGACAGTGCTGCCAACACATTACGGCCACACTAGCTATTTCACAGCTCTGCACCATTGCACTAGCATTTTCTACAATGGGATCCAGAAGACTGCTTATAAGGTCAGAAAAGCATACAATATTTATCAGCCAAAAATGAAAGCTAGCATGCAGTATTTGTGTGATGCACAGCCAAATCTATAAGGATGCTTTATATCATATATTTTCTACTTCCCTCCAAGAGATAAAGTGTAAATACAGCAGGTTATTAGTAACAGATGCAGGACCCAGGGAGTAGATGAGAGGGAGAACAGGGACTGAGAAAACAAACCTTTCTCCCTTTCTTGTTGATACCTTACTCACAATGTCAGTCTTGACCTCTGTGGAATGTAGTTCTTGTTCTTCATCTCAACCTGAGAGAAGGGCAAAGCTAAACAAAACATCTGAGGCATACTGAGCACCAGGTTCAAATTTCAGGACTTAGAAACATGACAGTACAGTATACCAGGTGTACGTTTGCTTGATGGGGCTGTCAGCAGAGCAGAGCATGGGACCAGAGAATCAGTGAATAGAATGGCTTGGGTTGGAAGGGACCTTAAAGGTCATCGGTCCCATTGTCCATGTTATTGATGAGGATATTGAAAAACCCCAGTCCCCAGACAGACCCCTGAGGGACACCGCTCGTCACTGGTTTCCACTTGGACATAGAACCATTGACCACTACTCTCTGGGTGTGGCCATCGAGCCAATTCCTTATCCACCAGATGGTCACCCTTCAAAAGTCCTTGTTCTATTCCTGGGGATGCTCCTTTGTGTCAAACTAAGGTGCTCAATAGTTCTTCCTTCCAGAAATTTGGATTGTGTTCCTTTTCAAGCCCAGCTGATACAGTAAATTAAAAATATCCTACAGACTGATGGTGACCAAGAGGTTGAAGTTACCTTAAGATGTACCCTAGTCTCTGCAATCGGTGTGTTCATGCCAAAGCACAAGTTCGGAGAAGACATTTTGAGGGTAATGTATATGTGAAAATGACTTTCTTGTTTTTAAGAAAAGTATGAGAATTCAGGAAAATATTTTTGAAGGGGTGCATACAAATCCTGGGTGGGATTTTCTCACCAAAACCAGAAAACTGAGTAACCTAAGAGAAATCGTAGAGTTAGTAATGATATGGTACAAACCCCAGTGGTATTGTCTGGCCTTGAAAGCAACACGTAATACATAATTCAAGTCTTCTCTTTTGTCGGGATATCTCTGCAAGCAGGTGGCTGTGGAAGAGAGGTCAGGAAATCAGTCTCACTGGCATTTCCATCCCTCCAAATGTCTCACATACTGCCTTTCCAAAATGAGGTTAGTTAGCACCTGCAGATGGATGAAGCAGTAAGTTTGAAAGCGTTGTTTTCTGGGTTACAGCTCCTCATGAGGCCTTTGCATGAGTAGACAGCTTTGGAATTTATTGCTGGGTCATGAGAACAAGAAAATAGTGGGAGGGTGAAGGCTTATATGCTTCTTAGTTTTTCCTGAGGCTAGCCAGCTGGCTTTGCAAGGACAAACTTTGAATGTATCAAAGATATCAATTCAGTCTTAAAATTCAGACTCTTTAATAATTGTGTTCTTGAAATTCTCCTCCTGGCTGGTTTGCTATTTTTCTTTGTAATTAAGGTTGAAGTCACTTCTCTTGGTACCTGTGGATTCTACCAGTTCATTCCAAGGTCCTCCCACCCACTTACCTTCTGCTCACTTTGCAGTTACTTTTAAAGGGAATTCTTTAATACTCTTGGATATCACAGGAATCCTTTCTATTCTAGAGCAGATTAAAACGTATCTGTGATGAGAAAACAACACAGTCCAATGAGTGGTTGTATCAATTACACAGTTTGTTTTTTGTTAGGATACTGAAGCAAGCCTAAGAGTTTATCAACTTTTATAAGTAACACATAACTTTTATTAGGAGAACATTATGCTTATAAGCAGAGTAATTCATCTTCTTGCATTTTCTGTTTGATGGGATTTACAACATTTTTATTTTTTTTGTAGGACTGTAATAAATGGATGCAAAAACTTCTGCTATAGAAAGGTCCTACCTTTCTTATAACATTTACCTTGTGAACATAGGAAAAATAATGGAATAATAATTTATAATTAACAACAGTTTAACAACAATTGAATGACTAATAACTCCAGAAGTAGTATGTTGCAATGTATGGACTGTAAATGAATCGTGTATCCTTGACACCCTATAACATCTTCCAGTTACTTGAGGACACAGAAGAGATATCATCCAACTGTCAAAAATAAAGAATATCCTATTTTCTTTCTTTTATGAAGAGTTGCACAGGCTATCTTGCCAAAGACCTGCCTCCTGAAGATGTGAAGAGAACTTTGGCAGCTGACCAGTGTAGAGAACACTGGGGCTCTCAAATGTGTGAGGGCTCTGACAGCGGCAGAAGCTGTACTGACATGTCTGATACTGAAATTGGAAGCAGAGTTGCAGTTTGAATCACATAAATCCTTCCTTATGAGCTCTCCACTGTGTTGGGCTGCAATGGCAGATAGCTTTCTGGCCAAGTGGATCTGATACTGGAGATTCTGTTTTTCAGCATGTTGCATAAATATTGACTAGAGATGAGGTGATACTTTTCCTTTTCATTAAAAACAGAGAAATTGACAGTTGAAGTGCAAAGGTAACAACTGCTTTGTGTGTTCTTTGGCTCTGGTGGGATTTATTTACATGACTGGATCTCTCCTTGGTCTGAAAGACTACACAGTTTACACCAGGATCACCAAAAATGCACATGATTAGAGAATCATAGAATCATAGAATCATTAAGGTTGGAAAAGACCTCCAACATCATCTGGTCCAACCATGCCCAGTACCAACAATATCACCCACTAAACCATGTCCCTAAGCAGCATGTCCAATCTTTCCTTAAAGCATGTCCAACCTTTCCTCATGCTGGGCTTTACCATTCCTGATTTTTTTTTTTCTCTGCATATGCTGGCAACTTCCTTGTACTCTCCCTGAGTTTCAGGCTACCGGGTCTTTGTGCAACATGTACCTCTCACTATGAGGCTGGCCTACCTGAGGAATGAGGTCTGATCCTTGCTTAGTAGGAAAGAAGTTGTTCATGAGCCAAATATTTTGTTTCTGACCATTGTCAGATCACAGGTCTTGCTTGATAAACATGTAACACAGCTAAGCTGTTCCTCTCAGCCCCTCTTAGCTGTCCTCATTCACGTGCTGTGTGAACCAGCTCCCAAGGACTTGTATTTGCAGCACATTGGTACACAGTAGTCATCCAGAAGTGGGCAGCTCTGTCTCCTTATATTGTAGAAAGGCTCTGAAATCAGCCACCTAGCAGGGGTCAAGGATTGTGTGGAGACTCCAAGTGAAGCACAAGACATAAAGATAAAAATATCTGCAGCCAAGGTGCTCCACATCAACTGCTTAGCTTAAGAGGACCTACATTTAGAGAGTGCTAAACAGTGTTGGACTCCAGTGTAGAAAATTACACAATGTAGTGTAGAAAATTACACAATGACGTCCCAACTCAGCCTCCAGACAGAGACAAACAAACTCAAACGTATAACCTGGCTAGCACAGCCCAGTTAAAGAAAAGCCAAGGTCTACAAAGCTAACAGTATGAAATACCAAAAAGGCTTTGAGAGCAGACTTTGCCAGTCAGATGGTCCGTGCATGCCAGCTCCACCTCTGGAAGGCGGTCCGTGGTGTCAAAGAAGTCCTGAAGCATTTTGTGTTTCCTAGAAGCACCTGCAGGCTGCGGGTTCCCTTGAAGGGCTGGATTTCAGTTATGAATTCATGCAGGCAACTTGACAGCTTGATAGCTGGGTGGGAGAGAGAGAAAACTTCATGGTGTTTGTACAAAGCGGAGGCTGTTGGCTTG
This sequence comes from Cygnus atratus, assembly GCF_013377495.2. Lineage (NCBI taxonomy): Eukaryota > Metazoa > Chordata > Aves > Anseriformes > Anatidae > Cygnus > Cygnus atratus. The sequence goes on along the minus strand of NC_066396.1, from coordinate 55,079,869 downwards.
CCATCAACCCTTGTGCAGTAGTCTGTAAACCTAGTAACATTGTTACTAGTACATACAGTACAGTGGATAAATTCTTCCATTCCCTTTACTTAAACAATTAGATGCTTTTGTGGGTGATTTCAGGGTAACAGAATGAATAACAAATTTATCCATTCCTCCAGGTGAAGTGATTGTTGGAAATGGGATTTGAGATGCTCTCCACAAACTCGACATCACAGAACAACATGCAAAGACGCGAATGTGAAAGAACACTGGTATGGAAGAGTGTTTCCCACACCTACTCTTAGCCATGACTTTTGTGTACACCTGGGCAGAGGGAAGAGTTTATAACAGGCTGATGTGTGAGACCTCAAATCAGCGCAGCTTTGCTGGAGAAATACTGGCTTATGCTGAACGAGAATCCACATTAAAGTTATCCAGAATACAAAAAGTCATTCAGAAAATACCCTGCCAAGGAGACGATAATGTGCATAATTTTGGAAAGATTTTTGGGGATCTTTTGTTATCCTTCTGAACATCTCAGTCCAAAAACCCCACAAACCTGTGCTTCTAGATTTAGCTGTCCACCTACTCCATTACTGAGAGTAGCAGGAGTTGTTTGTGTTTGCCGAAATACTATCACTAAGAGAAAATTTCCCTGGAGACTGATTAACCAAGATCATTGCCTAAGTTCTAAATGATTCACTTTTCCTTTGTATCCCTTTTAAGATGGGCTATTGTTACAGCTGGAACATGTGTATTTGAGGTCATCATCAACTGTACCGTGAAGCTAATACAGGCAATTACAATGAATTGCTCTAATTTTCCTGATCAGATCAATTTTTCTTGTGAATATTAAAGCTTCTTGTTACATGTTCTGACTAGGGAGAATGGGCTGTGCATAGACTAGTAAGCTGAAAAGAAGAGCTTGCACACAGAGAGATTTCAGTGCACTTGTGCTTTTATCGGTGCATAGGTGCACATTAATTGTCTCTGTGATGCTTTGCAGTGATTCAGCTTTCACCCTGGTGTGACTGCATTGGTTGAAATGGATTTCAGTTCTTGTTACCACAAATGTAAGGGATGGAGAATCAAACCCAGACAAATTGTTTGTTTATTTGTTTTCCAATAATAATTCAGTGGGTAAAAGGATCCATCAGCAGCAGATTTATTATTATTATTATTATTATTATTATTATATAATTAGCATCTGTCATTGTCTATTTCACTGTGAATATACAGGGTTTTAGCCACTGCCTAACAAGTTTGGGGATCTGGGGATTTGTCCACAATAAAGTGGACAAATTCCGTTTTATAAAACAGACTACATTTCCAAAAGAGCACATGCTGCTTTGTAATCAATGCAGCAACCTAATTTCTCCTGTCAACCTCAGTGGGAATTTCTCAGTTTAGGCTTGCTGCCCCAGATGCATGAAGGCAGGACAAAACCCTGATCTAACTGTTCATTTGAGGCAGCACCTCCAGGCCTCAGCCAACCTCAAGACCCCATGAAACAAACCCACAGTCAGGTGCAGTTGTCCTGAAGGGAGGACTTGAGCTTGAAGAGTCTTGTTCACAGTCATATGTTGGCAGACATATCTCCAGGTTCTCCCAGTAGATTTCCTGCTTTCCAGACCATCTTGATTTAGACACAGTTAACAGAGGGGATGAAAGGTTACACCTAAACCCAGCTTCTTACAGTCCCATGAACTGCCATAACCTACCTGACAGGTAGATTCCAGTTTCCTTCCAGATGCCTCCCTGACTGAACAGCATTATGTCAAGAATGTTTCATATCCATTCCAGAGATCCCTGAGATGCTACTAGCAACAAGTAACAGCCATTCTAGCTGAAACAACAGCAACAACAACAAAAACAGCAACAATAAAACCCACAACCAACCAACACACAAACAAACAAAGCAAAAAAAAGACCCACTGTCTAATCTATTTTGCAGGCTACCGGGCAATGCTGTGCAGGTGATGAATCCTCCCAGCTATCCCAGTATAAAAGTATTTGCACGGCTGGTGATGGTGGGAACCTAAATTCACCTGGTTTATCATCAGACAACTCATGTCCTGTATCCATATACAGCTTCCTTAGACCGTACTCCGATGTACACTGACTCAGTCTTTGTTTGCAGCCAAGGCATAGTGACAAAACGTAGCCCATAGTGACTACTAACATGATCTGCCCTTGAAGGATGCTACCTTGCCATGTAGGCAGCAGGATCCCAGAGACCCATCATCTCTCTGTTCCCAACAAGCCTCCTTAGTTTAAATAGCTGTGGCATCTGCATATCTCAGTTTCCCTGTTGGAACATCACTGTTACTAGGTTTGGTTGCTGAAGATTTTTCCTGTAAAGTGCAAGCCCTAATAAATTCTCCTGATCTGATCCTCGTGGTTACAGAAAACACTCTCTGATAGCCACATCTTAGCGATGCTGCTCAGCCAGAGTATCATGACATACAGGGAACACAAAAGCCCCATCAACAGATGTTCTGAAGATTGTTTCCCCCTCTCCTTTTCTTCACTTTCCTAAACCCCACTCTCCATCCAAGGCTGCAGTGTAGTAGCACTCAGTGAGTGCTCCTGCACACTGCTCAGACTTTTCCCAGAAGGATCACAAGCTTCATGTTTCTCACAGAGCTACGGCCTTGCTGGTTTAACAAAAATGCTACAAGCTTTGGCACAGCACTGTGAATTAAACCCAGATTAGTCTGCCCAGTGCTGTTAGGTCAACTCTCCTTCTGCCTCCCAGACGAGAGACAACTTTCTGGTTCTTGTAAGTCAGCAGTACATTCCTCCTGTCCCCTCCAGACCTCAGAGCCCTGGCTTCTGGTGACAAAAGTGTTTTCTGCAGTGACAACACTAATTGTCAGCAGCTTGATTAATACCACAAGCAGTCATCAGTATTCTCGTACACTGCACTCAAGGTAATGCATTACAAAAAGAATTAAATTAATATAATTGACCACTTATCCCTGCTGAAAAGAAAAAAATATATATGCTTGGTATTGAAAAGCAACTTTAATTTAGGATCCCTCCTGTTCTTTCTGCTTAGAGAACTTGCATTTGAATATAAATGCATGCATATTTGAAATCTTGCAGCAAGATTCTTTGGAACAAACATTGCACCACACACATAGGAACGATAATAACAACGATTTGTAGGTGACAATAAAACCAACATTATTCTACTAAAGATGAGTACACACCGCTGCTGTTATTTGAAGAATAAAAAGCTTGCTACTTGACTTAATAGAATTACAGCTGTGATGAAAGGAACAATAAATGAAGTTCAAAATGGATCAGCTTTTTGCCACCAAAATTACACCTGAGTCATGAATCTAGAAAGTAATTTGACACAAAACATCACACATTTAATAACAGAATAAAAACCCTAGTTCTTTCAGCACTTAGCAAAAATTGTGGTAGTGACCAAGACATATATACCGGTATGTAATTCCTTGACAAAACCCAGCCCTTAGCTAATGTCTGTGCAAAACAATACAGGAAAAGGCTTCTCTTAGACCTTGCAATTTTTGTCAGACAGAAAGAGCCATCAACTTTAATCATCCTCTATTGACACAATCTTGCCCAGCAAAGAAAGCAGTGTGTCCTATGGCTCCTTCTCTGCACAACCTCTGTAATCTGCCAATCTTCTCTTTGCACAGTGACATTAATTTCCAGGTAGACTGTAGTCAGTCTTTGAACAGTGCTATGCTAGGTTTGTATTTTCTGCTGAACTCTACCCTTTCCATGACAATTCAGAGCTCATCAGAGGACAGCTGATAGACAAGTCACACAAGCCATCACTGCTGGAGTTACAGGCTGCCATTTTGCAGCTCATTCATCTTAACTAGAAAGTGCCTGACAAAGGGCAGAGTCCCTGCTGCAGGGAACAGACCAGCTAGTCCAGGACTGTGCAGGTAGGAGAAAAATACCTTTTCCACACCCACATAACCATTACCTCTTCTCCTGCTTCAGAGAAGGGCCTGCTGTCAGCACAGTCCAGCAGGCAGGCTCTGATGCTGCCCCCTGCATGCTGCAGGTGACAGGCCCGTGCACTGTGGAGCACCAGGAAGAGTTTCTGCCATACAGTCTGAATGCAAACTCTGCCCAGTGAAAGATTCATTTCCAGAACACACACAACTTGGGAAAGGACACAGCAGCTTACTGGTATCCATTTGTCGTGCCCATATCACTGGCTCTTCTGAGGCATTTGGGGGCTCAAAGGATGTGATAACAGCAACCAGAAGAAAAACATAGAGAAGCTTGCTGGTACTCCTTACAAGGATGTGTGGCATTGGAGCTGACCCACTGTAAAATACCCATTTAGAGTCATGGCAACACCTGGGTGGCAGCTTTTGGGATGCTGACAAAAGAAGGGACGGATTTTGCTGCAGATGAGACAGTTGGATCCAAAAACACATTGCCAGCCTCCTCCTCCTGAGCGGTGAATTGTCTTCTGAGGAGTAAATTGTCTTCATTCTAGAGCTGGGAAGATAGCTTGTCTTGCCTCCTTTCCCATGCTTCATTTTGCTGGCACTCTGAAACCCACTTGTGCCCAGTATTTCAGTCCCCTCATCCTGACTCGTGAGCTTGCAGTCCATTTGGCTGTGGTCTTCTCACATCTATTCTTCAATGAGGTGCATCAGGGGATTGTCTGACAAAACCACTTACTGAGGCAGGTCTTTGTAAACAAAGAGATTAAATGAAACAGAAGCTCCCTGATCAAAATATTTCTCCTTCCCTGTCGTGAAATTCCTCTCTTGTCTTGTTTGATTTTGTTTTCTTGAGAGTAAAAAGAGGGATATAGCTTAATGGAGACAGGCAAGCAGGCAAACAATAATGTTCTTGTTAAAAATCAGAGGTTTTTTTGATAGTGAAGTGTTTGATACTCAGAAGAACTAATACCCTGAATTACTTAAAACATATGCAGCAATTATTCACTGTGTACAAATCAATGTGGAGCAAACAGGCATTTTTGAATTATATTCCCAACAACTTTATTCAAGTGTGCTGATAGGAGCCATCCCAGTCCTCCTCCCCGCTCTATCTTCCATGAACACTTGGATACTGGTGTTGCATTCCCCATGCAGTAAGTGACCTGCCCCCATACATGACCAGAGGAGTGTTGTAGTATATCTAGCTGACTACCATAAAGTACTGCTGGCTAGCAGGATTGGCTCAGTTTCTGTATCATCTCCAGGGCTCTGAACTCTCTCTCTGGGGGCTACTCAGAAAATGCTTGAAAATGGCTGCCCTAGTACAACTGACTCCGTTCTTGCTTTCTTTGTAGAAGTATGGAGAAAAGGACATCATCAAAAGCAGCAGTATATTGAATTTTTCATGTTCTCCTTCCTGATGTAACCTATTCCCCATCGTATCTAGGTGTTAGGGAGAGTTTTCAGAATGTTTCTTAATACAGCATTGATCTTTTAGCATATGTGCAGAGAAGGAATAGAGTTTCTACAATAGCTAATGTATTTTTTTGACTATAGAAGAATATAGAAAGTGTTCATGTTGGACAGAATTTCCTGGTTTGAAGTGAAGTGGATTGTGATGGGCATTTCTGAGTATCTGACTGCAGAAAACCAGCTGTCATCGCTGAGATAATTTTGACATTAGTTAAACTTAAAAGAAGACAATGCAAAGCCATCTGGCTTACTTAACTACAGCCTACGAGCAATGGGGGAAAAGTTTAGGCAAGAAGAAAGACACTTCTGAGATCTTTTCAACTAAGGAAATTTTTTCATTTATTGTTTGCTTTGGTAGGGCAGAGGAGAAATGCTCATCAGTATACAAACACAACGAGAAGCTAGAATGCAGTAAACACTTCACTATCAAGAGGGTTATTTGTGCCACCTTGACAGTCAATGTCCATGGATTTGCACTGCTGATAGCAACCAAGGACCTTATTCAAAATCCCACTAGAAGTTCTCAGGTCTCTAACCAGAAATGCTGCTAAGCATGCCCACTTCAAGTGGCAGAGGTGTGCTATCTACTTAAAGAAGAAAGCAGCTTACATTAGCCAGATATTTAGATTTAACAACAACAACAAAAAATCCTAGTGTTTTTTATATATTTATTTTTATTTTTATGTTTTTATTTTTATTGCAACACGTACTTGAAAACCCTCAGGGTCAGACTACTGGGTTTCAAGGAGAAAAATTGCTAGATGTAATCAAATGCCTCTCTAAGTTCATGTATTTTTGTTAAAAATGTGGCTGTTCTTCATGTAGATTTTAGTAGTAGCCATCTGAGAAAAAAAGTGTTTGCTCTTTTGCTTATTATTATCAACCTAGCTCCTCCAGCGTCCTTCCTCAGTCCCACAGACAACAAGTCCTACTCTAGGGAATCTAGGTTTCACAGATGCTGATTCCAGCTTGCCCTAGACTGAGCTTCTTAGTTGGTTCACTGCAAACAGTACCTGGATTTGTCACACTTTTCTCCTTTCTGTTGTGCTGTGGTGATGTGTGAAGGATCTAGAGCCAGCTGATCTGCTTCTGCCACTGCCTGCCTGGGCTAGCTGTATCTCTGTCAAAAGAAAGATGGCAGCATCTGACTAGGAGCAGGTTTGGGATGACTTAGAGCATTCCCTACATCAGCATTGTAAGTACTTGTATCTTCTGTATTTAGGTATCCTATGAGAAGACGCAGCAGTGACATATTTTCACCCAACATATATCTTTGGGATTTGGCTAAGCACTGGGAAATAAAATGCAAGCAGAAAGAACCTCTACCTGCTCACACACTTCACTGCAGGCAGCTGGAATTTGGTGTAGGCTGCTGATGTTGTGTTCAAAGTGCACAAAAATAATTTAGGATCTACCAGTTAAGGTGGAGAGACAGAGTCTGCCCAGGCCCTCATGTCCTTCAACACAGCAATTACTGCTTTGACAAATTCTTTTCCACTCACAAATCCTGCTCAAATTCAGATACAAATGCTCTTTCTACAGCTCTGCAGAGCTGTAGCTCTAATAGTTTGGTGTAGAACAGCACAGCTCTTGTATTGTGATGGGAGATAAAGAATTGGTGGCTGATACCCAGCCAGCCTGGACTTGTCGTTTTGTATCCTGACAGAGAAGAACTATGAATACATGAGGCTATATGGATGGTACTGGTAACGTGCTGTTCTTCAGTACAGATGACTGCCAGTCATGGTGGAGAGTGCCTGGTCCCTGCTGCTCTCCAGGATCCTATTTGCAGCACAGCAAGCTGAAAAGCTAGCAGCTGGCTGCTGAGGGAATGGGTGGAAGCTTTAAAAAAAAAAAAGTAAAAAATGCATCTTTCTCTCCCTGCAGCTAAGTGCTGCATACCAGATGTCTCAGAGTGATGCTGTGAAGATGCTGATGGTGGAAGACTTTCCAAGATGTGTAGTGTAAAGGTGTCAGTCTATGAAAAGATCACACTCACATAACAGGGTAAAGTATTCACGTAATTATCAGTCTCAGGGAAGTCTTCACAAGAAATCTCTACTTTCCTCCCTACTTCTTCTATCCTCATTAACTGTTACAAGGACATATAAGAGACCTGTAGCAGAATAGAGAGAACACTACTGATACCAAAAGATTCCCTGATCTGTGAGTCCCACACAAGTGGAGGAGACCTTTCCGTGCAGAAGAGATCAATCAGGGCAATGAGAGATACCGAATCAGTGTCTCCTATGACTATGGAGGTACGGATAAACACTCTGCAATGCTGTGCACCTCTGTAGCAAGGACACAGAAAGCTGCAGTATTAAGATATAAATTCAGTGATTATACTCAGGAAAAAAAAAAAAAAGGAAAAGAGTATGGAGAAAGATTGCCTGTGCAGGTGCAGGTGGCTAGATCCAGATGGCCAAGTTTGGGCTGACTACAGGGCACTTCCATCCAGGTTCTGTCAGAAGGCAGGTTGCTATTTCTGTGCAGGTGAGAAGGGAGGCACCGATGAAGCAGCTCAACACAACGGTGAATTGTGTGCTGCAGTTGTGAATGGTATTGACAGCCACGAATTACCGCCTGCTGCGTTAGTCATCTAGAGAAGGGGCATCTACAAATGGCGCCAGGTCTTCCTAACTAAGAAATCCCAGCCAGACTAAGACATCCCTGTCTCCTATTAAATCTAGGTAGGTCCGCTGCTGATTACAGCAAGCCACCAGCAGAGGGAGGGGGGCACTTGCTCTTTCTTTCTCCCTTTCTCAGCAGTGATCCTGAGTGCACGCTGTCGGGACCCACCTTGCAGTCCTCCGCTTGGAACAGGTTGCCTCTCCACCCTGAGGGTCTTAGCCTTCTGGTCAGGGTGAGACAGAGGTGGAACTGGTGTTGGAGAGTGCGTTACTTCCTCATTTCTTTCATAGAGCAACAGCAGAACAGAAAAAACTTTGGTCTAGAGTCACTTGCTCCCTGCTGAAAAATGTTTATCTGTGCCTCATCCAGCTGTCAGGACTGGTAGGAGCTCATCCCAGCCCCTTCTCAGTCTGCTGGGTGGGAAGTCTTGTCTGAGAGCTGCCCCATACTGTCACTGACATACCATGTCACCTGTGTAACATAAAAAGCCTGATGGAAGGTGTAGCCTATGCAATGATCTGTTTTCCCTCTGCTCTGTGGCAGACAGGGAAAGAACTTTCCTTAGAGGGGAGGACTGTAAGAAAATTGGTGAACCCTCTTTTTCATTTGAATATCCATAAACCAGAGTTCCCTGTAACCTCTATAAATATAAATAGGTGCCTGCAAACCCTGAAATATTGATTGCAGGCTTAGATGAGTCTGCAGGATTTTCTCAAGTCTGGCACTTGTTCAAGATTATCTTTGGGTTTGGCACCCACCCAGGTAGACGTGTTTAGTGGATATAGTTGCCTGCAAGGCTGCAGCACAAGCTGTTACGTAAAGCCAATAAAACTAGCGTGCAAGGAAGTTGAGTGTGCCACCTCCAATAAGGGTGTTGCAGTTAACATGCTGTCAGCATTGCCTTCTTCGCATGGGATCTTCCCAGCAGCTTCTCCACTGAGGCCCGTGGATCTTTGCTGCTGTCAAAAGAGGTAAGAGCATGGATTAACTATTTAAAATCCTTTCTGCAGGAACTCATCTGTGCCTAAACCACAGGGAAGGAACTAGCTGAGAAGCTTCATTTGTAGCTGAGATGTTGTATGGTGTTTCACAAGGCATAGTACAAGGTTGCTGCTCTGTCTAGCTTCTCAGTTCTGTATCCAGAGGAACTGTGCAGAATTCAAAACAATGGTGTAATTTCGGTTCTTGTGTAAAATGTATACCTCCCCCTTATACACAAATGGCTGAAAGCCTGTATGGAAGGATTTGCGTCACCACACCTTACTTCTTGGTCTTCCCTCATACTACACAAGTACACGATCTCCTTGCATCATTCCTTCCATCCTGATCTTACTGTGACATCTGCTTTTGCCATGTAAAATTTCTTGGATCCCTTAGGAAACATGGTGGTTCTGTATCCCAGAAGACATCTGCTGAGATTTTAGTTAGCATATGACTCTCATGGCTTTTCCTTAACCACAGAACAAAATCAGATCTTGATCCTGAACAACATCCTGCCACTTGCATAATACAGATTTAAATCTATTTTTAAAAATTGGGGAGAAAACAGATTTTTTGGCAAAGTCTGATGCAATTTTATAATGTCGCATACTTGGCAAGTGTGATTGTGTTGCTATAGTTATCTTACATTATGACCAGGATGAATTTTTTACTCAAAGCTAATTTAGAACTCATCTGGCTCAAAAGCACCTTATCTACTTGTCTAAGCCCTGGAAGAGTCATTTGGATCACCACAAAAGCTGGAGTTTATCAAAGGAGCCTTAGCACCAGTCACTAGCCAGTGCTTAGCAGAGACCTCAACAATTGCAGTCTGCCTTTGCTCTTGTCAGAGCATCCTTTGGTGCAGCCCTGACATCAGGGAAACCCTTGCATGAAGGTGGAGTCTTCCAGTGGAGATGTCCTCTCTTTCATTTCACCTAGCACCTCCCTCTATATCTCAGCGGATGGGCCACCTTGGATGTCTACCTTTGTGAATGTTTTTCTCCTCTGTGCACCAGAGAAATGGACAGGAGGCGGGGGTCACACTGATGTCTGTCCTACTTCCTGCATAGGTGGGCTGTAGGGCCACAGGCTGGTCAGCTTTGCAGCCCCAGTGCACACTGTCTCAGCTCTTGGTGTGCTTACTGGCTCTAGGTTGAGGTGCAGTCCTCTCATAGGTATGTGCAACAGAAGTTGATACCTGGTGGTGGGGAGTCAGTCTTTCCTATTTGCTTTGACAGGTTCTGAGCTAGGAAAAAAATAAAAAAATAAAAAAAAAAAGAAAGAAAACTAAAACTCCACAGATCTAACAGATCCTTAGCTATGTCCCAGAGCAAGCTGTGGAGCAAGAAGTGTATGTGGAGCAAGAAGTGGGAAGTGCACAACTGAAAAACTTGCCTTAGGCTGGAAGTCCAGACCAAAGCTAGGAACTGGATGGAGACTTCTTTGGAAGTGAGGTGCTGCAATCACTCAAAAGTCTTCTTTGGTAAAGAGTTGTATCTAGAGAGGAATTTTTTACCTGACGCCATTGTCTCTCAAGGCCAGGTCTGCAGCTTTAGACAATAGTGTACTCTTGCTCAACTGCTGAGTACATTATTTATGTAATAAGGATGTGAATCAGCATATTTAAATATAGAAGAGCTATTCCAGCCTCACCATACTGAGGCTGTGCTTTCACTTAATTCTGTAGCAAAGTCTTTGTAGTTCATTGTCGGCAGTTGACTAAGGCAGAGCAGCTCGGTTTTTTAGCAGTCTTTAGTGTTACATAACTCCTTTGCATTGTTATGGAATCACTATAGTTATCAAGAGAATACATTTTAGGAAGCATCAGCCTTTGAAGTCAGACTGACTGCAACATTTGCCTGTTTGGAAGAGATGAGAGGATACTGGAGTGTTGTGTGTAGCGTGAGCCCAGACGGGGTGCAAGCTGGAGACTATTTGGGTTAATGGACAGGCTCTCTGCTGAGTTTCCACAATATTTGCCACAGCACATGAAGACTGGGAGAAAAGCTGAAAGATGACAGCACTGGAAAATCACCATTTGGCCTCCCAATCTTGTCCTTGTCAGAACAACAAAAGAGATTTTTCCCTCCTTCAGCTCCTCCCCAGCTACCAGGAGCATCTTTATTGCAGCTTTATTCCCCCTAAACTAGTTTGGGAATGCAATAGGCAAAAGCCCAGCAGGCAGAGCCTTTCCATCTGTCCTTCTTTGTGTCAGAACAGCAGGGGCCAACAGTCCAGAGAGGTTGGTGTGCCTCTGGAGACAAGGACTCATGAATATGACAGTGTTCTCTCGACTGAACGCCACTGTGCTCCACACTGATTACAGCAATATAGGAAATCCAGGCAATTTCAGTAACTGCAGATAGCGCTGTAGGGGATATACAGGATTAGGGAGAAAAAAACTGCTTCAAAAGTGGCAGCAGCACTGAGACAACTGGCCTCTCTGGGCTCCAAGCGAACAGAGAAGGTGCACCGTACCAAACTGCCCCGAATACTTCATGAGCCATAACTAAAAGAGTGAGGGATCTTTTGCAATGTGCATGGCATTAATCACTGCTTACAAGACGATGTTGGGCTGACTGGATTTGTTATTTCATGGTCTCTATTGATATTTCTTTTGAATCAGAAATATTTTACTATGTGTTGTTTGGAGCTGACAGGTTTGCCTGCTCTCATGACCAACAATAGCTGTTTTGATGATGGATTTTTCTTAGTATATTGCATTTCCCTGCTTTTCCTATTTTTCCAATGTGAAAACTCTGTCATAAAAGTGTTTTAAAGCCTTTTAACCCTCTCAGCCCAGCAAAAGGCAATCAAATGCCTGAATAGACTGTGAGATTCAGTGGCTAAATATGAAAATATCAGTATTTCTGTTCAGGGGTTACCCAGTTCTGGCAATGCCATATTCCATCCCTAAAGGTCCTCCAGTACCTAGCTCTTGACTTGGATTTGTTTTCAAAAGGTAAGGCTTCTCGCTTACCAAAAGGTAAGGCCTGACTATATGCTTAGCTTGGAGCTAAGCTCCCTCAGGCTTCTTCAACCAAGGCTTCACTTGAGAAGCTGGACCCTATGGATATTTGTCCTGTGCCTTCAGCATGTAACCAGAGGAGGAAATGGAGCTGCCTTACTCCAGTGGTCAGGGCTGAGCTGCTATGTAGGAGATATGTCCCAGTGTTTCCTGAGCTGGAATGGACCTTTTTCTCCCACCTGATTGCCCTAACCCCTGGGCTGTGGCCTCAAACATACCTGGTTCTTTAGGCATGATCTGGAAAGTCAGGTTGCTAGTAGGCTGTCTCACTGCTTGGCTGTGGAAACACAATTGCTTCACCCATCTTTTCTGGTTAAAGTATCCAAGTCCATTATACTGTGTGAAAACTTGTGAAAAGGAAGGTCCGTGTGTGGTCTGCCACGTGTCCCATAGCCTGTCACTAAGCATTGGCTTCCCAGTCAGATTCTGGCTTTGGGTGGTGCTTTAGCCCTGTCAGAGTTTGCTGGTGGAAAGGTCACTGATGGTTTTGTAAGCTCTAAGGCAGACAGGAGACCCAAGCCCGCATTACTCATCCCCTGGGATAGCATAAGTTGCAGTAAAGAGTGCTGGTTTTGAAACAAAGAGTTTTGGTTTTTATCTTGCAATGTACGGGGGCCATCTGCATCTATGTGTCAGGGCCCCCTGTCACGTGGGATAAGGACAGGAGTGAGAATATTTCACATCTTCTCTTATTAACTGTAGGCAACTATGTTGTTGGCTGATTATCCCACCGTGAGGCCGCTGTCTCCTTTCATGAGAGTGGTATCTGGAGGGTACCATTGGCATTGACTTCTCAGGAGCTGCACTATCAAAAAGTCCTGAGGGAATTCTCAAATGGAGGGGCTGGCAGATGGTGTGGTCTTGCCCAGTGTTGCCCATTTCAAGATCCCTGCTAGAGGATTCTGTGGCTCCCTTTTGTCCCATGAAAATGAAGAAAGGCTGAGCAGGTTGGTGCACACCCACATCTTGGTATGGAGCAGGGACCGTGCACATCTTTACAGGATGCTGGACAGGTCTCTAGGTGTTCAGAGACTGCCTTTTGACATGGGAGTGCGGGCACTCAAAAAGCAGTTTTAAGCCACTGGGGTTGTGCTTCAGATGGGATTGCACTTATATTTACAGTGCCATTAATGCTGCACGCTGAGACCATCTTTTCTGACCCAAATACTTTCTTCCTACTCTTCTCTGGCTACATTCTCTCTCCCAGGCAAAACCTCCTGGCAACAGCTTTGTCCTGTTTAACTGTTTTGCGGAGTATGCCATGGTGTTATTAGTTCTGCTTAATTCTGTGCATGCCTGCATGCTTATTATGGTGTTGGAAAGGTCAGTTTGACAATGTGGGACTTTGTGATGGATAAAATGCGGACACTTCTAGAAAAAAGACGTAAGTTTGTGGAGACACAGCATAGAAAATGATGTGAATGTGAATCAGATGCCTAAACAAATGAAAAAATGAAAAAACCTACTGACTCACCCAGTCATCTGGGTAGACCTGGAGAAGATATGGTAGGCTAATCAGCAGGAAGTGCTTTTTTGCTGAGAATTTCCTCCTCAGAACAACCAGAGACAAATATGACCACACTGTTACAGCTTAGGCCGACCCATATGTCTAGTGCCTGCCTCTTTTTTTTTTTTTTTTCTGAGCCGCAATGGAGTTTTCATATTCTCTGACCCTTCCACAAGTGTCTGGAGAACAAAGAAACAACAAATGGCAAATGGCAACAACCAGCCATATTAGTTTTTGCTCACTTACAATCCCCATTATCTAATTCTCAAAAACCAAAGATAGTCTCCCTAAACCTACCTGCTCCCCTGTTTGTTCCTTTCTCATTGCTTTGGAAATTCATCTTCGAAGTCAGGAAGGATGCTGTGAACTGGAATATGACAATCAAAGGCCTTTTTTTTTTTTTTCCTGCAAGTACAACTCACATGTAAATATAGATAAAAACAGGCCTATTTCTCAAATTACATCAATTTGATGTGTAAGCAGGACGTTTTTTTTTTTTTCTTTGTGAATTGGGAGAACAAAAAGTGGTGATATTTACTACATAGCTACAAGATGGCAAAAGCTGTGTGATTTGGCTAATAAGACATATCCATTCTGTTTGGCTTGCACAGCTCAACACATTTTTTCCATCCCCAGTAATACTCAATTGGCTTCCACACACCCCAGATAGGCCTTAGAATCAATACATGTGCGGCATACTCTTGCATAGAGACAGGTGACTTTTCTTTTTTTGTCTTGTATAATAGATAGAGCAGTACAGTTCCCAGGTGGCTATAAGGATGATAAGATGCTTAAGGTGCATAGTATATTCTTCTTCCTGTGTTTGTACTAGAGCCAATCTATTGGCCAGCCAGGTATATTTCTTGCAAACAAGACCATAGTATGAACTGAGCCTTCATCTTAGGGATTGTGGAAGACCTGGTATCTCATGCCAGCTCCCACAAACCATTTACAAAAATTCTACAAATAATGGCACAAGGATACATTTGCTATTTTGTCTCCAGAATGGTTGCTGTTCTTTTTGTGAAGGCAAAATCTCTTGCTTTAACCTACAACCATTTACTATGAATCTTCTTCGCTTGAAATCTCTTCTCAGCCTAACTCAGGCTCTAATCATAATTTATAATGTGAACAGCTTGTAAAGCTGGAACTTGATCTGACTGAATGTTCAGAGTTTATTATGCCTTCAAGATTCAGGCTGTTTCTGGTTTTGAGATTGTCAGGAAGGATGAATGCTCCCCGTACAATAAAACAGTAGTGCCCAGTACAGTATCTAAACAAAAGACATCTGCTGAGAGCTTTGCTTTGTGATCTTTTCTACATATTTACAACCAAGTGTGGACCTCATTGCAATGTTTCAAAATTGTACATGGAATAGTTCTCTTATTTGTAGGCTTTTGGAATTTCGGAAACTAACTCAGCAGAAAAAGCTGCTTACGAAATATCATCTCTGAGTTTGCACCAAAGGGACAGAGAAGAACAACAAGCACCCCCCTCTTATGATTAACAAATGTAAGGCATTGATTACAAATAAACACATTCTTTCTTCATGACCTAGTGTGGAAAAACTTGCAAGTTATCACAAATGCATAAGCTTCCTTACAGAAACTACCAAGCTGATAATGCCATTGATTTCAATCTGGTTTTTATCTCCATTAGTATGTTCATTAGCATGTCTGCATAGGACTGTCTCATGTATAGACATAGGCACATTTAACAGAATTCATACTCCAGAACTCACTGGAGGGGTAGAGAATTAATTAAGTCTCATATAATGTATAAGGATACTGTTAGCTTTTTTAGTTCAACTGTGTTACATTCTACAGTTAATACGCATATCCTAGAGCATATAATTTTTAAAGGAGTAAGTTCAACAGAAGCATGACTATTTTGTACTTATACTGTTTCTTTAATTAATTTATACTGCTGGAATTGTTTGGCTATGAATAAAGCTTGGCCATTTATGGATATATTGGAAAATCAAGAAAACAAATGTTGATGGTTTCATGAAGCAATCAATTTGAAGGTGTGGTAAATTGACCTTTACTGGCTGCCAGATGCCCATTCAGGTGGTTTCTCACTCTTCCTCCTCAACAGGACAGGGAGAGAAATTATGATTAAACACCTCCTGGGTCAAGATAAAGACAGAGATCACTGAATTGATTAACCAGTGGATTACTGGTTAACCCACTGTAGAAGAGAAAAAATAAGTATTTGTGAAAAGTAAACCTGTGGTTTTTTCCTTCTCTTTTTGTTATTTATCTATTTATTTGTTTATTTTAATTAACAGCTTGATTAATGTGAGGACATATTGACAGAACTGATATTCTCTTGCATGCATATCTTAAGTAAATGGTGAAATATTACAGTTTTTGCTGAAAACAGGAGCTGGGTTTTCCTGTGTTCAGCACACTAAATGTGCTTTTCAATTGCTTTTTTGGAATCCTACCAGTTTCACACAGACAAGATGGCAGAACTCCAGTATGCAATGTTTAAATTGGAGGGACAAGCAGTCCAAATATATGTATACCATGGAAGGAAGCAATGGTGCCTATGCTTTGGACAAACAGAAAATCGGGGCTCTAGTATATGCTGTAGAGTGCATGCAATTTACACGTATCCTACAATTAGCGAGCTGATTGTTACTGTCCCAGCAAAGAGCCCTACAAAGGTGATAGCAAAAGCTTTACAATCCCAAAGTCAGGAAAGCAACATTTGCACCATGAAGCATGCAGATAGTAAGCGATTTTTCAAGGTCATCCTAAAAGTTTGAGTTAGATACAAAGACTGTAGCCAGTTCAACAGACTGAATTGCAGTGCCCCTGTCAAAGTTCTTGACCAGCTTGCTGAGTTCAATCAAGCCAAAGTCACTGCTCCCATGCAGCCTCCTTCAGCAATACCCCACTCATAAACTGTTGGTCTGGAGAGAAGACAAGTGGTAGAGCTCTCACCTGTGAGGCTGCTGGCCTGAGAGAGTTTTCCTGGTGTTCTTCCTGAATGGTAGAGCTACTGCTTTTGTTAGCCTTTATTACTGCTCGTTGTTGTTAGCCAGTAGCCACACCTGCCAGCTGATCACCCCACTTACATTTCTCTGCTAGGTCCCAATAACGTCCTCTTCAGACAATGCAGCTCCCCAGCTGGACTAGAGTGGTGTAGAGGACTCTCACATGCTTCTAACAGTAAAAGACTTCTCCAGCAAAATCCTTTCTTCATTTCTCTTCTAGCTAGCCTGGAAATCAGCTGGCAAAAACGTAGGACTGAGGTGACTTCTCTCTGTGAAGACATCTGGGCAGGGCTGGGTGCCCAGATTTCTTTCAATGTAATAATGACTTTGATAGAGTTCCTCTGACTCATGTCTTTTTTTTTTTTTTTAATTATTATTATTTTTTATCACACCCAAAGATTGGAGATTAGGCCTGCTTACGCTTGTCCTTTAGGTCCTGTCATTCAGCCACTACCCAGAAGCTGGCAGAATGCTTCTTCGTACCTTTCAGCCTGTGATGCACTCAAGAAGAGGGTCTCCACACTCAAGGCTCAGGCTGCCAAGCTGACATGAGGAGGACAAATTCACCAGCTGCAAGGAGAAGGTTTCGATAAGTTGCATGCTGCAAGGTATGCAGGTGAGTTTAGGGTGCTTGAAAGATGAACATGAGCTCAGGATCTATCTGGCACATATCTACCTGGCAGGTATCTGTGTTCAATGGGGGAGGATAGACCAGACACCAAGGACCTGAAAAACTAGTTCTTCGTCTCAGATAATAGAAACACTGCACCTTGAAATTCAAAACAAACAAATCAAAAAAAAAAACAACAAACAAACAAGCAAACAAAACACACACACACACATTAAACATTCACCTTCTTGATGTCTGGGGGTAGCAATAGTTCAATAGTGAATGTTGTTTGTGCCTCTCAAGCACCTCGACAGCAACTCTCAAGGCACTTCCCAAACTGCAGCAGAATATCACCCATTTTACAAGTTGGGAACTAATGTGGTAATTAGGTGAATCACTGCTTTGTTAAGAGCAGCTCTGCCCACTGCACAGAGCTACATGGAAAACTGGGATATTGGTGAAGTGTGAGAGCATGTGAACCCAGAATTGAAAAGAAACTGTCTCCCAGGGAAAAATAATAATAATAATAAAAAAAATCTGCAGCATGCATCCAGATTTTTGGAAGCAGAAAAGATTTCTGGAAATGAAGTCACTGCAGGAAAAAAAAAAAAAAAAAAGTGCCTAGAATGTAGTTAACTTAGATTGACTTTAGAAAATGAAACATATGAGCAATCAGATGTAATGGTGTAGGAAGGAACTAATATTTAATAGTAATATCCTTCTATTGACTATGAGTTTTCAGCCCTTGGGAATGTATCTTATGAACCCCAATTGGAGTACAGTCTGATGTACGCTTCCAATATCATTTGCGCTACCTGCTTTAATAATAGGTTCTACATTATTTAAACTCACAAGAATTTTCTCTGCAGAATGAAGACAAACTATCTCCTTCTTTTGCAGGTAAGCCAAAGACACGAGATCTGTTTCCACAGGGCCCTGCACTTTATCTGCCAGTTGAGCTGGTGTAGTGCAGGTGTGTTGTTGGCACACAAAAATGGACATGTACAGGGAAGGGAGGAAGGAGCTTTGGAGGAGACGTCTCTTTTCCAGAGGAAGCCTGGAGGTACTTTGTTCTGCGCCTGTATAAAGAGCACAACACATGGAACCAAGACTTACAGAGACAATGGAGGCCTCATACTCATCTTGGAGAGGTTATACCTTTTCTAATCCTTCTGTGCTTGCCCAAGTGGTTTGGTTTTGCTCTTCTTTTACATCCATTCTGTCCAGCAGCTGGTATTTTCCTGTCTCAGATCTCCTGCAAGCTGTTCATAGAATCACAGAATGTCTCTCATAGGATAGCTCAGTATTTGCTGAGACAAGGTACAAAGTGTGTTCTGAGTTGCTTAGCTTAGAAAGCGGAAACAAAGTGCTCACCCTGCGTTGTCTATAGCTGATAAGTCCTACAGAGTATGGGTAATACCACCCACCTGCCAAGGCATGGTGTGTCCCAGCAGGTATCTGTGTCCCATGAGGGAGGGTAGAGACATGGAGGACCTGAAAAAGTAGTTCTTTGTCTCAGATGATGGAAACACTGCACGGTGAAATTTAAAAACAAAACAACCCCCCCCAAAACAACAACAACAACAACAACAAAACAAAAACAAACAAAAAAAACCCACCACAACTGGGGAACTTGTCACCCTTCTCAAATGAGATATACCCAGGGGAGACCACTTCCTTCCACAAAGCAACTCCCACTGAGATTCCCAAGCTTGGTAGCACAAGCTGCCTTTTGCAAGGCAGGTTGAGCACTGTACAGTCTTTAAGAGCACCCCACCGCTGTGACTGGTCTTTCTCACCATTTCAGTGTGGGGAAGGAATTTGACCACTGCTTGTTCTTGTGTCACTCTAAAGTGCAAGGGGGATATAGAGGATAACTAGAAACATCCCTACCCACAGAGTAGATTTTCCCTGCTTAAAACCCCAAGATGGACAGATTCTCAGAGGGTTTAGTTGCTTTCTTTCCTGAAAATGTTCTGATTTTTCTTGTAAGTTCAGCTCTGGAATTCAGGGCCTATTATGAAATAAAGGCAAGGCTCTTAAACAAAATAAGGACAGGATTGTTATGTCCTCTTTGGAGAAGGTGCTTTAAGTCAGCTAATTTCAAACCAATTGCTTTAAAGTTATTTCCTAAGACAGCTAGGTTTCTGTATGCAGTCTGGTTGATAACATTTGGAAATGAAGTAAAGGACTCCGTGTGGAGTCCCCAGCCAGCCACCCAGCCAGTTTTTAGTCCAATGACATATACACCCATCCAGGCCTTGAGCAGCCAGTTTCTTCAGGAGGATGCTGTACTTCAGCTTTTTCCTCATCTCGTCACTATGTTTTCCCCCACATCCAATAAAGGATGGAGATTCTTCTAGTCCTCTTTTTCTTGTTTATGTATTTATAAAAAAAAATTTAATTGTCCTTAATAACAGTAGCCAGATTGAGTTCAAGTTGGGCTTTGGCCCTTCTAATTTTCCCCCTGCATAGCCTTATAACATCCTTGTAGTCCTCCTGAGTGGTCTGCTCCTTCTTCCAAAGAACATAAACCCTCTTCTTCTTCCTGAGCTCTACCCAAAGCTCTCTTTTAAGCCAGGTCAGTCTTCTTCCCTGCCAGCTCATTTTTCTGCATGTGGGGACAGCCTGCTCCTGTGCCTTTAGGATTTCCTTCTTGAAGAGTGTCTACTTTGCCCTTCAGGACTTCCCCCCAAGGACTCCATCAATCAGCCTCCTTAACAGGTCAAAGTCTACCCACTGGAAGTCCAGGGTGGCAGTTCTGCTAAAACCGGTACTTACTTTTCCAAGAATCATAATCTCTATTAATTCATGATCTCTATGCCCAAGATGGCCTCCAACCCTCACATCACCCACAAGTCCTCTGTTCACAAGCAAAAGGTCCAGTGAGGCACTGTTTGTGGTTGGCTCACTCACCACCTGTGTCAGGAAGTTATTTTCACATACTCCAGAAATCTCCTAGACTGTTTCACCTCTGCTGTGTTGTATTTCCAGCAGACATCTGGTAAGCTGAAGTCCCCAATGAGAATGAGGGCTAGAGACTGTGAGACTTCTCCCTGCTCCTTATAGAATATTTTGTCTACCTCTTCATCCTAGTTGGGTGGTCTATAACAGACTCCCACCATGACATCTGCCTTGTTGGCCTTCCCCCTGAGTCTTACCCATAAACACTCAACCTTGCTGGCCTCCAGAAGCTGCTTCTTCCGTGAAATCTTACTTCTACTCATAACTGGATTCAAAACAATCATCTGGTTATATGCTTGAAATCATGGGTGAAGCTTTGAAATTATGGTAAGCATGTGTTTTTATTTCCTTGATTTTCTAGGGCCACATTTCAATCTCCAATGGTTCAACAAGAAAAATGCACCTCTTCCAACATGGTGAGATTAGATTATTTCTAAGTCCCATAAATGTAGGAGTTGAGACTTTAAAGGAAAGCAACAAAAAATACAAGACCCATAATAAAGTGGTGAGAAACTAAAAACCCATCTACAGGTCCCCAGAGGCATACGGATATTGTCCACCTTACTAGTCCATAGATAAATGTTATTGGCTAGATCAAGGATTTTAGGGCAAGTTTTTCACTAAATCATACTATGCTATTAAAATTGGTTAATTTTTTTTCTTCTTATGTGACTCCTGATTTTTATTGTGATATTCAAGCATTTAGTGTCTCAAAATTTTATGCCTCTTGGAGTAATGGATTATTTTGTTCCGATGGCAAAAACAAAAATTGAAAAATAAATATTTTCTGGGAAACGTAAACATCTTACTCATCATAAAATGTACCATTCTATTTCCTTTTTCTGCATATTCAGTCCTACTTTCCTGGTACCTCTTCCTTCTTATAATTCAGATTTATTTTAAAACCAAAATTGTTATCTCAGAATCAACATCTGGAATGTATTCTTTAGAAAATGAGCAAAGTAGTACGGTGACATTTTCAGCTGAAATCATAATGAAATTTCAACCTGCGCGTCACAAAAATTCTCAGAAAAGTTTTGTATCCTTAAGAGGTTATTTGGTAGTGCATACCCTCTTTACAAAATTTTATCCAGCTGTAATGTGCATTCTCTTATGTTAATAAGGTAGCTTAAGTTCATCAACACTGTGGTAAAGCAGAATACTTATTCAGATACAGAAATGTGGTTTCACTGAGGTTTACAGTGTAAGAACAGGGCCGTGGTGGAACAGCACAGGAACACAGGGACATCCAGTTAATAAGGCAGGGAGCTGGACTGAAGCTTCACAAGTCACCTATGAATCATCATCAGCTTGAGCATTTTTTGATAATTTACAAATGCTATTAAGGAAAATGCCTCAACTCAGGAATGAGGACAATAAAACATGATAACGGCAATTGCCTGTATGTCCTTAAGGATAAACCTCTTATTTTGTGACGGCTGGGTATGCAAACATGGTTTTGGGATCAGGCATCTCTGTGGCACTTTAAAGTGCTGAAAATAGTGGGAAATAAAGGTGGGAAATAACAGTGTTTCCTTGCTTCCCTGCCCTGTCTTTTCCCACCTTGGCTGTGCTGTTCAGGAAACAGACTGTGTCACGCACGTCGCTGAGGTGACGTATTACATAAAGCAATACAACCCAAGTATTTACACATGACATAGGAGGAATGAGATTCTTCCCAGAAGTGTTAGAAACTTTAGAAACACTGACGTGTTCATTTGCCTAGAGTGAAGGCTCAACCGTGAAAATCACTAGGTGATTACATCTAATTATTTGGCTATTTATCTGCTCAGATGTGGAGGTAAATTCACCAGCCAACCTATAAGTAAGCTACTTCTTTGCACAGAAATCAACATCATTCCCACATGCTAAACAATGGGTTGCAAGAGCTATTGTGGGCTGTCCCAGACATTCATTTAGGGCCATTTCCCAGGCAGAACTGGAAGGCTCTGCCAAAATTTTAGCACTGTTCAGTGCTTATGTGTGCTAAAAGGATTCTGTGTGATGTCAGAGAGAGCAAGAATGTTGGATATTTAAATACAAAGTTTAGGAAAATTTTATATTTTCTTCTAAAGAGGAAATCTGAAGTAAGGAGTGATTTACATGCTGCATATTGTCCTTATTCAAGAAAGGCTTTAATAAAGACAGAATGTTTGTTTTGCTATGTTGTGATTTTAGCTTTTACAGAGAGGTGAAGGAAAAAAGAAAGCAAGAGAAAGAAAATTGCTGTAGAGAGGTCATAGAAACATTAGTCAGACTGGACTTCACAGGAGATTTGTGTCCATACCTGCATGAAGAATCTTCTCTTCAAACTGCTTTAAGGGAAAAACTTTAAATGATGCAAAAGGAAAAATGTGGTGATGGCTTCAGTTACTTTAGTCTGTTTTTCATATGTTATTCTTTTCTAAATGAGAAATCATATGTTGTGTCAGCCAGAGTGAAAGCTAACCTAATATATTGCCTTGGAATTCCAAGGAGTATAATTAGGCTGTCATAGAACCCCACAGATTATGAAATATATTTTATAATGTCGTTTGAATGGACTCATTGAATGTTTTATGTAAGTTAAAGAAACCTCAGAAACAATGGTAAATAGCATGCAATTTATTAAGAGAGAATCACTCAGGATTCTGTGGCCATGGTAAGGGTGAATTTCGTGATCCCTTGTGGCACTTGCAAATTTACATGTGCTTAACCAGAACATATCGGCCATATCAAGGCACAGAACATACGGCAAAGGGCATCACATTTGGATAAAGGTCAGGAAGGAAATCTCTAGTTTGCAGCTTGATGTCGTCTGTCTCTCTAAGTTGCTTTCACTGTTTCTCCTAGCTCTGTAAGGCTGCAACTGCCTTGTCATGTAGAGTATTTCCTCCAGGCATCCTTGAGGCAAAATGATCTCCTTATCACCCACTGGCCAACTGCAGAAGTGGGGTTACACTTGCTGGCATTAAATCTTGGGGCACCTGGAGCTTGGAAACCTTGCTTCCATGAAGCCCATTCACAGTAATATATCAACAGGTGCTAGCTCCTTTCAGTCTCCAGCTGCCCTATCTGCTCCTCAGCTGCTGATATTCATCATGAAAGTTGATGAATATTCTCTTTTGACAGACACAGTTGGTTCTTCCTAGAGGGTTCTGGATGTTACCCATTGCAAGAGCAGATCAGATTTACTTTCCTCAGAAGTCTGGAGTAATGATCTCCAAGAGAAGCAGTTACGTTTGTGAGGACCCAGGTAGTCTTGGAATCAGGTTGTTCCTGGGACCCTATGAACAGGAACTTGGAAGTTTGTCTGATTTTCCTTCATGGGTAAAACAGTAATACTTTGACATGGTTGTCCGTCACGAATCTAGGATTCTCATTAAAATGAAGGATTTGCCATGACTTCCCCAAAGCGCAGGAGAGACTTGACTGTCACCTTCTCTTGCTATGTTCTCCCAATATTGAGCTACCTCCTTGCGAGAAAATAGCAGCTTCTCAGGTTCCCCAGGGGTCTCCAAAAATCCCTGCTAGGCCACCAAATCCCTGTAGAAATCTGGACTGGAAAGATATTGAGCAAAGCATTTGCCTGAACAAAAATATAAACCCAAATTCTTAGAGTCTGAAGCTGCCAGACAAACCTTACACCAACTTCTCTTTCCTTTGTATAATCATTTCTAAGTTACGTATCCCATTGCAGCTCCATATGCTGTGGGGCCTATGAGCTGTTTGAGGATGGGCAGTAAACAAGACAGTCAATAAAAAGACTAAGATATTAAGATTCCATGGGCTAGAGACAGTGCAATGCCAAAAACAAGAATAGTCAGGACTCACTGATTTAACAAGGCTGATATAAATAGCAAATTAAACCTTGTGGCTTCATCCTGAACCCTCGTATTGTGAAGAGCAGGGCTGATTGCTGCAGAATCATCTCAAAGTCACCGTGGTAGCTGTTACAGTTCATCATTACACACATGGTGCTCATCCTTGTTCTGCTGTCCTCTGTGGTTCAGATCTATCTTCCCTTGGAAGTGGAGAATAAAACAAATTCTGAAAAGCAGAAAAGTGCGAGATGTTTTTTAGCGCATTAAGATGCTGCAGAGAAAAAATGCAACAGGAGCAGGACACAGTTTTCCTGCTGATACCCACATGGTGTTATAAAACATGAGACTTGCACGGTGATCAGTGACCTGGGGTAACAATTGCTGAATCCCAGGGATTAAATCACAGCTGCCTGGTGCAAAGCCAAGAGCTATTTTGTAGTATGGGCGTGTATAACCTTGCTCATTTAGGTGACTGGGTATGGACTTGAGGTGAGACACTGTGGCTTGTTAAATCATTATAATTTTCATGCAAATCTAACTTGTGACCTAATCAGGTCCCTGCTTTTCTCAGATATTTGTAAACATGGATAGATCTTTTTTGGTACAACAGGGCTATGATTATTTACACTGCCATGGGTTCTTACCAATTGTTTTGAGTTTTATTCTTCACTGTAAGTGTCCCTTATAATGCAAGGGGTCCTCTCCTCTCCCCTCCCCCCAACTTGTTCACAGTATTTTAATGTCCTGCTCAATGATTAAGTAGGAAGACTTAATGGGAGAGACTAACTAGGGTGACTTTTTATAGCCACTGAATTTCTAGGACAACCTGTATCACACCAGTCTCAGGCTCAGGAAAGACAGGGACATTTTTAGCTTCAGCTTATAGCCTAAAAATGACTGGATGCCCTTCAATTCAATAGCAGTTGTCAAACCTGGTAGAAAATCAGAAACAAAAGGGAGTCAGGATGATTGTTTTGCATCATGACTCAGCCGATTAACAGCATGGGTTGTGTCCACTCTGAAGGTGATTCTCTCTCCGATTCACGTGGCGATTTTATTTGTCTTGGAAATCACCACTCTGCATTAACCACACAGTGTGTATTGTTGATCCTTACCTCTGAATCAAAGTGAACCAAACTGCTCTTTAGCTGGGACTGTGTGCATAGTGTGAGCCAACAGGATTCAGGCATACAAGTTGGATGCATCTTGTACTGCATGTGGTGTCTTCAGTTCACTACCATCATCCCTGAGTAGTTCGGCAGACTTTATACCTCTCTGTCCATTCACATCATGCCCTGTATCATGTGTACCCATCCTCATTTATGTGGTGCAACAGCACATTATACCAAGAGACTCTTGTTTTTATGCCCTCATTGAACATCTGCAGTCACCTAGGGCCCAGAACAGACCACATGCCTGGTCACTATTTACTGTTGAGACGTGTTTTTGTTATCAGGAGGACTTCATCGGAGCAATACAGAAGACAACTAAAATTTTGCACTGTATGGCTTTGTAAGTACCAGTCAGTGCTGCTGATTCAAGCTTCCAGAAATGAAGGCAGCACCTCTCCAAATACAGGGCAGGCACCTGTGTTTGGGACAGTACTGCAGAGCTACTGAGGGATGCATGGTACAGAGAAGTGGCCACTAGGCCTCTGATCTTCACTAAAGTTTTATATCAGAGGTGGAATTCGCCTTTTTAAGAGACAAACTTTTTAGAGGATAGCTCTGTCATGGAGATCTGTCTAGGGGTGGATGATGCGACAAAGGAGAGCTTATCAGTATTGACTAAGCAGCTGACCAATATGGGTGATATCATAGTAGGTGTCTCTTACAGGCTACCTGTCCCGGATGAACAAGTGGATGAAGTTTTCTACAGACATCTAAAAGTAGCTTCTGGTTTTCAGGTCCTGGTCCTTGCAGTGTACTTTAACCACCCTAATAACCACCCTGCCCAGCAAGGCATACGCAGTCCAGCAGGTTTCTGGAGAGCATCAATGACAAATTCCTGACACAAGTGATAGAAAAGCCAATGAGAAGAGGTGCTCTGCTGAACCTGATACTTACAAATAAGGAAGAGTTCATTTGGGATGTGAAGGCTGCAGGCAGTCTTAACCTACAGTCACCAGAAGACAGTGGAGTCCAGGATCTTGAGAGGAGAGAGCAAGGCAAAATGCAAGATCACAATCTTAGATTTTATGAGAGCAAACTTTGGCCTCTCCAAAGGGAACTTTGTGTAACAGTCCCATGGGAAATGGCCCTACAGGGAATAAGATCCAAGAAAGCTGTTTGATATTCAAGGATCACCTCCTCCAATGACGTGAATAAACATCCTGGTGAAAGGGGAGTTAAGCAAAGATAAAAGGAGGCTGCATAGATGGACAAGGAGCTCCTGGCAAAACCCAGACGTAAAAAGGAAGCATACAGAAGGTGAAAACTGGGTCAGCTAACCAGGGAGGAATGCAGAGACACTGTCTGAGCATGCAGAGGCACAGGAAAGCCAAAATCCAACTAGAGATGTGTCTGGTTGGGAATGTCAAAGGTGACAAGAAGGGCTTCTACAAGTACATAAACATCAAACAGAAGGCTAGATAAGATGTGGGCCCACGGCTGAACAGGATAGGGTGCCTGGTGACATTGGATTTGGAAAAGTCTGAGGTACTGAGTATGCTTTTCACCTCAGTCTTTACTAGTAAGGCTGACCTTCAGAAATCAATGGACCCAGAGGGAGAAAAAGTCTAGAGCAAAGAGAACTTGGTTCTCTTCCTGTTGGAAGAGATTCAGGTTAGGGAATACTTAAGCAAACTGGACATAACTAAGTCCATGGGCCCTGGTGGGAAGCACTCATCAGTGCTGAGGGAGCTGCCTGATGTCATTGTGAGGCCACCCTCAATTATCTTTGAAAAATCAGAGTGACTGGGAGAAGTGCCTGAAGACTGAAGGAAAGCAAATGTCACTCCTGTCTTCAAGAAAGGCAAGAAGGAGCCAGGGAACCACAGGCCAGTCTCACCTT
Source organism: Cygnus atratus (assembly GCF_013377495.2). Taxonomy (NCBI): domain Eukaryota; kingdom Metazoa; phylum Chordata; class Aves; order Anseriformes; family Anatidae; genus Cygnus; species Cygnus atratus. Next base: position 55,052,924 of record NC_066396.1, on the reverse strand, counting down.
GATCTCTGGGAAGGTGATGGAGAAGCTAATCCTGGAAACCATTTCCAGGTGCATGAAGGGCAAAGATGTGTTTTAGAGTAGTCAGCATGAATTTATGAAGGAGAAATTGTGCTTGACCAACTTGATAAACTTCTGTGATGAAATGAGTGGCTAGGTCTATGCAAGGAGGGCAGTAGACATTTTCTACCTTGACTTCAGTAAGGCATTTGACACTGTCTTCCATTAGATTTTCAAAGTGAAGTTGATGAAGTATGGGCCGGATGACCAGACAGTGAGATGAACTGAAAACTCGTTGAACAGCCTAACCGGGAGTGTGAGCCACAGGTTGCCCAGAGAAATTGTTGAGTTTCCTTCCTCAGAAGTATTCAAAAGCCATCTGGGTTCTCTACAGGAGGGAGCCTTCAGACTGGGAAAGTCAGCTGGCCCCACAAAGGGGAGCTCCCATTGCTTGGTCTGTGTAGGGGGGAAGAAATTAGGAGTAGAGGAAGGAAGAAGGTCGCAGGAAAGATCAGTGCTTGCTGTAGCGCAAACTGCCTGGGTACATTGTTGCTAGGTTTGGGGGTCAGCCCCACTAGCTATGCTAGTCCGGGGTTATGCTCCTGCATTCCTGGGTGACCTACCCTGATTCAGTCACTGTTAAGAGCCCAGCAGACATCTGCTGCTGCTGTTTTTCAGGTTACCTTTTTAATACACATTCTGCTTTGGGAAAATGTTCTTTCCTCATGACGATGTAATGCCCCCCCGAAGCTCGTGAAGCTCACGGGTCACTACAGTGTTGCTGTGGAACTGTCCCCATGTTTGTGTTATGCCATGGAGTGTTTCCCAAGTGACTGCGAAGATAAAAGGGAACTTGGTGCAGGAACAGGTGAGGAAATTTTAGAAGCGGTGTTCAGGAATGAATTCAACATGAAGGTGTGTGACTGACAGCTGACCAAACTATTCTCAACAGGCCAATACAAAGAAAAAGACCATTCTTGGCAAGCACACTAAAGGAACCCGTGGTACCCTTTTGACAGGCTTTGTTTTCAGATATTAGAATACATCTGCTTGATTCAGCACATATGTCGCACTTCTGTCAATCAGCAAGAACTGTGTGTTGCTTGCAGGTCACTGATCAGGCTGTGATCTTAAAAATGACCAGACTTTATGGGTCTGATGCAACAAAAAGGAAGAAAACAATTGTAATCTCCTCCCTAAATGTAAATTATTTAGTGAGACACCAGCCATGGTGAGCCATGGCAGTGCTTGGGTAATCCCTGCTTGACACACCGCCAGCAGGCAATGATAGAGCAGAGAGCAGGATTTGCCCACAAGGAGGAGTAGCAGTAAAGGCAAGCTTTTTCTTTGCTTAGAAAGCGTGTCCATTCCGCTTCAGAGAACGAAGATGAGGTGGTAGAAAACTATTTAGCTTGCTCCAGGGTGGGGACTGGGGTGAAGTAAAGAGAAACCAGTCGGTGCCTCTGAACACAGACTGAGCCAGCTGGAGTGGGCAGCAAGGAGCAAAGAAGTGAAAACGCAAATCTGAGTGTTGTGTGATCTGAGAAGCACAGTGGGCTGCTACCAGGCTGTGTCACCTTGGGTCAACCGAAGATGTACAAAGAGACTGGAGGGTAAAGGGTAGCTGCTGCAGCTCAGAGTAATTAGTGCACTATGGAATAATTGCCAAAAAAGTTGCTGCTGTCACCCAGGCAAGAGGAACAGTTACTCCTCCAACACAAACAATTGGCAGAATCGGATCTCATTAGCAGCAGTAATTAAGTCACTGGAGCCAGTGGAGGTGGAGGTGTCTGTGGTACTTTGATCCTGTGAAGTGCTGAATTCCTGTCACTGCTGTTCAAACACTTGTTCCCCAGTTGTGTTGTGTTCACAGCTTTCATTTGCCTTTAATTTGGAAATCAGGTCTGGACAAACTGATGCTATTCCGTAAGCCTGACACCAAGCTTCATCACATGAATACAGAGCCAATCCAATAGCTTTCCTACTTGACGTTGGGCCATCTGTGTACGAGGAAATCTGTGTAAGGAGAGGTCTTTGTCCCCTCTCTTCCCATGTCATCCTGTCACAGGACTTGCATTCTCATCACTCACATGATGCTTCCACCTGTCCTCCCCAGCCACGACTCTGGAGAGCATGGAAAGCCTCTGCAGTCAAGCAGTGGGATTTTGCCAGAGAAGGAGCTTAGATGGGCTGACTTTACTCAGGTTTTGTTGGTGCAAAAAGCCTCTTGCAATATTTGAGTTAGGCATGAGCTAAGACAATTGAAGAGGGTAACGAGTAGCATGCAGAGCCTTCAAATTCTCCATGACAGAGACTTTTTAGATACAACTCAGTCCTGGATTATTCTGTGCTGTCCTGATCTTTCTTCATCTAAACTCTAATGTTAGCTTTTGTCTTTGCTTCTTGTTTTCCCTAGTTGAGGGCACCCTTTGGCAGCAACTATACAGTGCTCTGGGACCTGGGCTGCTGTTTGGGGAGTGCAGGTGCTGCCACCAAAACCGAGGGAGGTGTGAACATGACTTATTTTGTGCTGTTTCCACTAACTTCCTTGGTGTCACCTTTCTGTGAATATCACATCATTTTGGCAAGAAAGAACTTATTATTGCCCCGTTTGCCTGGAGGGCTGGTGGTATTATGGAAAACTAGAAGGAAAGAGGAGAGGGAAGAGGTTTTATGTGGAAGCAAAAAACTTTCTGATGGAGTTCTTCATCACAACATACACACCCACAAAAAAAATTGTTAGGAGATGAAATGCTGTTACAGAGAAGAGTCTTTCGTCTTTAGAAATGATGTGATAAGGATCTAAGCAGGGAAAAAAATCTGTGATGGGACCGATGGCAAAGATGCAAAAGGTTCACAGCAGTGGGTGAGCCTAAGGCCCTCAGTACAAATCAGACGTCTTGCTTCTCTCCTTATTACCCAAAGCTTGCCTTAAAACACACTAATGCAAACTTGTTTTCACCAGTAGCTGGATCTTGATGGATACTACGTGGATTGGTGGTGAAGCAGTCCAAATTCAGTGCTTAGATGACAAATGTCAGCCTGACCCTGAAATATGATTGAATAAGGGGCTAAGAAAGTTGGAAATTAATGTCTGCACTATAGAGTGTCAGGGACAGAGCTATTAAAATTTGCAGCTGCATGACTTGAGCATGGGAATCCACAGAATATCCTATCTCCATTTCTGTCTCCAGCCTTCTTCCCTGCCTCTCTTACCAATGCATCTCTGGAAAGAGGACAGAAATACCCATAGGAGCTATGGAAAGAAAAATGAGCGTGCAGATTGGTCAAGGAAATATTGGAGAAGCTACTACCATTTAGACACCTTGTTGTGACTCAGATCTGGTGAGGGATGGGTTGGGCTGGGCTGACTTTTACTTGTTGCAGGTACTGAAAAGAAGTACACTCACTCTGTTGCCTTGGCTGGAAGAGGTGGATACTCCTGGCAGAACCTACTGCTCTGATGCTGATCATCAGCTGAATGCAGTCGGGCTGGGGTGGGTCACTTGCAGGGCTTTTGTCTCCAGATTGAAAGGACTGGGCCCTGTGACAGGATCTGTCAATGTAATTTCTGTTGGAGGAGAACATGCCGCAGTCCATGTTTTCCCTGGCTGTGTCCTGGATAGCTTTCTTATGACCTACTTCATACTTGCCTTTCCCCTTGTAGCTGATTATGCTCATTTATTTGAATGGTCACAGTTCTGCAACTGTCCATCTGTTACACAGAAGTGTACTGATATTAAAACACCTGCTCTCTTGCATTACCTGGGAGAAATTCAGGACACGTGGTTCCTTCCCGGAGATTATGTTCTGCTTTCAGATGCATCCTTGTGCTTCAATTTTTAACCAACAGGTCTTTTTTAGTGGATATACTGGCAATGAAAATCTGTTTCTACATGGCACTCACTATGGCATGGCTAATAAAACACATCTTCCTGTAAATCACCAGATGCTTTCAGATGAATTCTAGCAGTGCTAGGAAGATGTTGTAGCAGAAGACCTATGGGAAAACAAAGAAGAGATTTTCTGCCTGTGGGGATACAGCTAATACCAGGACAAAGGACAAAGAAAGGGGGAGAAGGGTCTGTGACATGTTCTCTTGCTTGCAAGAGGATTTGAAATAAAATAAAAAGATCAAATATGAAAATCTTGTGCAAACAAGTGTGTGGAGACTGAGAAGTAGTGAGGATGTGGCTTTTAACAATTAAGAATATATATTGACAGAAATTTCATGTGTCCAACAAGAAATATTGTGTGGCTTCCTTAATAAGCCATTTGCAGACTGGTATGATTTCAGGCAGAGGCCAGCTGGCTGAGCAGACAGTGACACCAGTATGATGGGTCACCTGACAGAACTGATCCCAGCTGCCTCCAAATCATAACTAAAGTCACCAGAAAACTGTAGCTCATGGTTCAAAGACATGAAAAAGATGTATTATTTAAAAAAAAAAAAAAGATTACTGGCATAGCTGTTCCCTATGAAGCATTCATTCCTGTGCTGCTACCTCCCAGGACCCATGCCAGGACTCTCTGGGCTAGAAACAGGCTTTGTCAAATGGACATAGATAGTCTCATATGGCAGCACGACTGCAGGATCTAGATCAAAGAAAGGAGCAATAAATATCACCAGGCTGATGATGTGTCTTACAGGAGACAGAGCCTGAAATATGCCCTGACATAAGAAAAGATATCACCACCAGCAGTAATACATTCCTCCAGTGTTCACTGTGAATGAAGGTAAACACTCCACCTGCAGAAAAATTCAAGTTGCTATTGTCTATAAGAACATTTTCTCCATGTTAATGTTATCCAGAATATCAAAATCAAGTAGGTACTACGGAGATACTTAAGTAGTTAAATGCTTGCAAAGAACAATACTTATATTGTCCTGAACCCCACTGTCTGTAAAACTTAGCACAAAATATCACAGAATCATAAAACAATATCCTGAGTTGGAAGGGACCCACAATGATCATTCAGTCCAACTCCTGGCTCTGCAAAGGACCACGCAAAAATCAGCCCATGTGTCTGAGAGCGTTGTCCAAATGCTGCTTGAATTGTGATAGGCTCAGTGCTGTGACCACTGCCCTGGGGAGCCTGTCCCAGTGCCTGACCACCCTCTGGGTGCAGAACCTTTCCCTAATATCCAGTATGATCATGGAACAATATCCATAAGCAGGAGATGACGTGAAATGATGATGAAGCTCAGGTGGATCTATAGGACTGTAGGCAGCACAGCATTTGCCAGTTGGAGAGGAGGTATCTTCCCTTCCTTTGGCATCTATGTGTCTCCTGTAGTAAATTAACTGCTGTCAAGCTTTGAATTATTTGGAAGGGAAACACTGTGGCATTTGCAGATAACCATACCTGAAGGATCTGAGCATCTATTCAGAGACTTTGAGGGAAAAGAAAGGACAACGCTATCCACTGCAAGGCACTGGCAACAAGACATCCCCAGGAGCAGCGTGAGACAGAACAGCCTTGCTTTCTGGACTGTGTTCTCAATAATACAGGCCATGATTTCACAACACTGAAGTGCCTAGCTGATCCAGGCTGCATTAAATAGAATAAATAGCTCAGACAAGGGAAAGTATGCCTAACTGTTTAATTTCATGTCAAAGGAATCCACTGGAGATAAAGCTCCAGACTCTTCCCATCAAGATGTTCAGCTACTGACTACAAGAGGACAGTTAGGGCTAAGCATATATATTGGCCCTATGTACACGCTGTATACCGGGATATAGGGAAGTGTAGCCCACACTCCACAGTAAGACTGGAATTACCACCTCACTGTTTCTTTTATCTGTCTCTAAAAATATGTGGACTGAGATCTGAGCTGCTGGATTCTAGTCACCCTTTTCCTTCGCCTTTGTGATGATGTGAAGGCCCAAATAACTTGAAGGCTAATTTGAAGGCTAATTAATTAATTTGGCCCAGAAGCACAGGCACAGGATTGGAAATGTGAGGAAGACCTGTGGGAAGAATTGAAAGAGAGTTCATTAGACCCTGTGGACCTGTCTTCCCAACAGTGTGGTACTTGGGTACTTGTTGAGTGTTGTTGAAGGTCGATGTCATGTACTTAAATTCAAATGTTATTTTCTTCTACTAAATACTTTCCTTCCTTCCTTTGCTTCCTTCCTTCATTCCTTCCTCCCTTCCTTCCTTCCTTCCTTCCTTCCTTCCTTCCTTCTTCCCTTCCTGCTTTCCTTCTTCTCTTCTATCTTCCCTCCCTCCCTCCCTTCCTCCCTTCCTCCCTCCCTCCCTTCCTTCTTTTCTTCCTTCCCTCCTTCCTTCCTTCCTTCCTTCCTTCCTTCTTCCTTTCTTCCCTTTCTTCCCTTCTTTCTTCCCTTCTTTCTTTCCTTCTTTTCTTTCCTTCTTTCTTTTCTTTCCTCTTTTCCTTCTTTCCTTCTTTCCTTCTTTCCTTCTTTCCTTCTTTCCTTCTTTCCTTCTTTCTTTCCTTCTTTTCTTTCCTTCTTTCCTTCTATTTTTTTCTTTCTTTTTATTTTCTTTTTTGTGTGTGTTGTTCCAGAAGCACACAATGCTCATGTCACTGATTTACTGTCTCCCTACAGGCTGTGGAATACAGGAGAGATGCAATGAAAGAGAGCCTCTCTATCGATTGCACATAATTTATTAACAAGTGCTTCATCTGCAGATTCTGGATAAATCATTAAAATGAAAGGAATAACGTTAGGACTTTGTGTGTGTGTGTAGGATAACAGCTTTGAATTTAGAAGAATTTATTTGTACTTTCTGATGTGGCAAAAAACTTGCAGTAAAGGAAGGAAAATGCTCTGCTATACATTTTAAACACCAGGGATTTACTCATGTCATCTTCCTCTACTCAAGTACAGAGGAGACCTGGGAAATTCCATGCTGGGTTTACCATGGCACCTTGGGTATCCAACTGCTCATGTTATTTCATGCCTGCTTAAGTGAATAGGAAAACAATCCCTCCACCAAGAAGCACATGGTAGCTTTTCAGTATGTCTGTCAGCGAACAGCTTTGTTAACCGCTGCCCAGACAGAGGCAGCTAATCACTGATACAGCTGCACTGCAGCATGTGGCTGAGCACGTTTGGTGTAGAAACAGAGCAAACGTTGCATTGATCAGAAACACAAGTTCTCGCATGGGATGGGTTCAGAACAGAGACACCCTAGAACTTAGACAGACGTGTAGGTCTCTACTGTCATATTTCAGATGATCAGATACAAACATAAGCAAAATGTTCTGAGTCTCATCCTCTAATATATTGTCAATGCAAAAGGCTTGAATGATTCGAACGCTCGGATGTACCCGTGCCCAGTCTCTGCCACTAGGAGCAGAGTGGGATTCAGTTTTCATGACAGTCCTTTTTAGTTTATATTTACCAAGGCATAAAAACATGCCCAATATTAGATAGGGCTGGGTACGATGTCATTTCCATGACTATGCATTTGGGCAGCTGGATAGCATTTGTACATTAGCACGGAGTAACTGAAATCAGCAGAGCTCTCTCCATGTCCATCAGCTGACAATGTGAGCTTGTCATTAAAGATCTGTGCTGCCCTTAAGTCTTGAATTGGAAAGAGTTTGTTTTCTATCTGTTACATATTTATTTTATTGTTTTCTTCTGTCCGTGAATTTAGAACTTAATACACAGTAACACCGAGTTCCAAAATGTATTTACTAGATGAGTGAGTACTATTGTCACATGCAGTTGTATATTTTGCTGAGAAGCTTAATAAAGATTTAACAAACAAACAAAAAATATGAGAAACATCAGGTTGCTAAGGAACCTGGATCTGGGCAAATCATGTTTTTACAAGATGTAGTAGAAGTGTCCTCTGCCTGAGGGAGCTTGCAATTGGAGGACAAAAACAAAAATAAAAATAAAAATAAAAATAAAAACAAGACGACCAAACACTAACAGGAGCATTTTTGAAACACAGCAGTACACAGATATTTCACCAGTATTGCATATACATGCAAACCTACAGTCTTGCAGGTAACCATGCCTTTACAGATGAGGATATTATCATAAATCTAAAATGATGTAGTAGGTAGTCATGAGAGTATTCACACTGAGAGTGAAGTCACAGCAAAGTACAAATAATGAAGAGATTCTCTCTTATGCCAAAGACTAGCAGGACAATTATAAGTAGCAAATAAACCCTTCAAAAAAAAGAGCTCACACTTACTTAGGTTCAGCCTGCTCTCAGACATACGATAGAATTAAGCTGTACTTTTGAGAATGGGACTTGTTGGGGAACTCCACATATTCATCCTGACTCCAGCCAGATCACAGCAGGAGACACTCCTAGCCTTTGTGCAAAGCGGTGAATGCTGACAGCACAAGAATGCCGATTTGTCCTAGGCTGGATAATTAAGCCAGAGCTGGTTAAAAGCCTTTCCAAGCCACTCCTGCGGACAGATGCAAGGTGGACAGGTGCTGGACCTTTGCTTACTGTCCTGCACCTTAGCTCAAGGAGCAAACAGCAACAGTAGCTTGGTCATATCACCAGCTACCCCTTGTGGGTGAGAGCGAGAGAATCGCATAGGCATCCCACGTCTCAAACTCTGACAAAGTTTATCTATCTTTCTCTTGCAGTCATGAGTGGCAGCTCTTTCTCCCTGATGCTTTCTGATCAGAGCTTTCCATTACAAGCAGCTCCAGCAAACCTCATCTTTAAAAGTGATTTCCCCAGTGCCCCATGCTACAGAACACTGACATTATATAGCTGCTGATGGCTGAATACATCAAGATCATCAAAGAGCTGGAGATCTTCTGTGAAGGCTTGTTCCCTACCTTGAGGATCACAGATGAGTGTACTGGCAAGAGTCTAACATGACATTAAAGAAAAACTCAATGTTTCAGGGTAGCCTAAAAGGAGCAGTCAGTCCATGAAAATTTGTGACCTCCCGCTACCATGCTCTCAGAAAGAAAGCAGTCTCTGAGATTACCTTTAGCAGACAGTTGCTTCTCTCCCCAAGATGAATAAACTAAGTGCATAAACCTACTTTCCAAAGCAGGTTAAATGGTCCCTTAGCCAAAACGGTAGCCAGCTGTTCAAGTATTATCTACTACAGCCAGAGGATAATAGAGCATTAAGCTCAGTAGGTTGCAGAGATGCTGGATCCAGTAACTGCAACACGAAGAGGTTGAATAGTTTATGACAGTTGGTGCAAATAGTGGAGTCCTGCTGAGGAAAGGCGGAGGAACATAAGTAGCTGCCTTGGTAAAATTTTATGTCAGTGTGTGCAGGACATTTGTTGAACATGTTCTTTAAGCACAATTATACCTTTCGTTTTCATGCACTCCCTATTTTTTTTGTTGAAGAACTTCTTTTGTCATGGTCATTTCAGCTCACTGCAAATGAGAATTTGCTCTATGAGAATTACCATCTACTTAAAGCACAATTTTAAAACATCGATGTTGTATAAGCACTATCTGAAACCAAAACAATTGGCACGTTTCATTTACATGGTCATAATGTTCTCTTCCTCCTTGCAGGGTAGGAAACTGTCTGTCCCCTAGGTCTTGGTAGCAGATGGCAAAAACTGCTGTTCATACACTTGACTGCATAATCATATTTCTAAAATACTCTTTTTTGAGCTGAAACAGTCCACCATATAGTTGAAGAATGGCACATGGAACATTCAGGGTTGATCAAAATGTCTGTGATTGACCCTTGAATATAATTTAACAAATTTGTTAACGTTATGTTTTTATTGAGTTTACTTGACAAGGTTTTGGTAGCAGAGGGGCTGCAAGAGTGACCTCTGTGAGCAGAGCCCAGCAGCTGCCCCATGTCAGAGCAGAGCCAGCTCCAGGCAGCTCCAAAGGAACCTGCTGCTGGCCAGAGCTGAGCCAGGGAGTGACACTGGGTGGGCCTCTGGGAGAGCAGGTTGAAGGAAGGGGAAAGAACTGCTGTGCAACAGCAGCTGGGAGAGGGGAGCGAGAAAATGTGAGAGAAGCAGCCCTGCAGCCCCCCAGGTGAGTGCAGCAGGAGGGCAGGAGGTGCTCCAGGCAGGCAGCAGCAGTTCCCCTGCGGCCTGTGCAGGGAGAGGCCCCTGGTGGAGCAGGCTGTCCCCCTGCAGCCCACGGGTCCCACACGGAGCAGATCTCCACGCTGCAGCCCCCCCGTGGAGGAGCCCCCGCTGGAGCAGGTGGATGTGGCCTGGAGGAGGCTGCGGCCCATGGAGAGCCCCCGCAGGAGCAGGCCCCGGGCCGGAGCTGCAGCCCGTGGAGAGGAGCCCCCGCAGCAGGAGCAGGGGGTCTGGGGGGAGCTGCCGCCCGCCCGTGGGGGACCCGTGCTGGAGCAGTTTGCTCCTGGGGGATGGATGGACCCCGTGGTACGGAGTCGTGTGGGAGCAGGTCTTGAAGAGCTGCTGCCTGTGGGCAGCCCCCGCAGGCTCAGTTTGGGAAGGACGGCATCCCGTGGGAGGGACCCCACGGGGAGCAGGGGCAGGGAGGGACCGAGAAGGAGCAGCGGAGACGAAGCGTCAGGGACTGACCGCAGCCACCATTCCCCTGTTCTCCTGCGCTGCTCAGGGGGAGGAGATAGAGGAGGATCAATTGGAGGAAGGTGTTTTTAGTTTGCTTTCAGTTCTCACTTGCTCTAGTCTGCTAGTGATAGGCAATAAATTGGAATAATCTCCCTATGGTGTGTCTGTTTTGCGTGTGATTGTTGAATGATTTCCCTGTCCTTATCTCAACCCTTGAGCCCTTTCCATTGTATTTCCTCCCTCTTGATCTTTGAGGAGGGGGAGTGAGAGAGCAGCTGTGGCAGAATTCAGCTGCACAGCAGGGTACAACCACCACATGGACCCAATGGATCTTTGCTCTAGCTCATAAATCAAGTTGACACAAAACAGCTTAGACTACTTAGAGGACTGGTTCATAGTCTGAAGCTCCCAGGTAGTCCATAAAAACTGGACAGAGTGACCTCAAGAGAGGACACCTACACCTGCTTTTGGGATTACTCCATTTCTCTTTTTTTAGGTTGATACAAATCTTTTGTAAAGACACTGAAGGTGTGGAGGCCATGGTATGGAACAGATTAAATGACACATCAGCATTTTGCCTTCCCAGAGAAATATCAGAGGTGTTAGAGACAGGCACAATAAAAAAGAAAATGAGTTGGAAAGAAGTATCTCACATGAAAACTGAATTTGATCTTTTACCTGCTAGCTTGTATTGCAACATGCAGTTCTGCAGCTTTGCAATAGCCTAATCCCACTTGTGTTACAAGAGGAATAGGAGCCTGCCATGATACCGTGATCCAAGAAATCAGGGACAAACTTAAATGAGTCTCCTCATGATGCTCTCTTGATGTCTTGATGTTTGAAATCTCTTTTATCAAGGTCTTTTTGCAGCCCATGCAGCAAATCTGACACCAGGTGCACCACTGTACTAGCTCTGTGCAGCTGCTCTCCTTATGCAAAACAGTTCCAGTACCTCCGGCTGTCTGTGTTTGCATAGAGTGACCCTGTCCTGTAAGTACATGGAAACAGACTATGCTTACAGAATGCACTGAAACAGTCCTCGTGTTTTCCTCTATCCTTTAAGTGTGTATGCTTAAATATTGACAGTTGTGGGCTCCCTAGTGAGGTAGAAAGGTGATTATAGTCTCATTAAACCATCCTCTAGAACGTGCAGGTCTTCTTGTTGCCTAGGAGTACTGTCTGGGCTAGTAAAGACAGCAGACATCAAGTATTTGTGCTGATGCTTTTAGCAGCTATATATGTAAGGGATGATTGGGAAATAAAATACTATGCAATCCCTATAGGGTAGGGAATCTAGCTAGAATCCTGTGTGTAAAGACTTGCAATATTTCTCCATCCAGAATTTATGTGGCTTCTTCCTTCTTAATAAGGGCTAAAGCACTGAGGCTTAAAGTCATGGTTTCCAACCTTCTCAGAAGCTTGAACTTGCTCTCATGTGTAAGTCCTGCTTTTTTTCCCTCCTCACCTTGTCATTTGAGGGCTGCTGCTGCCTTTTCAAAGCCCAGTAGCAACCATGCCAGTATCCCATGGGTTTAGCACATGCTTGGCAGGGTAAATTTATCAGGGAGATCTTCCTTCAGAAGTGGTTTAAAGCCTAGGCAGGATACCTGGTTTCTCATTCCAGCCCTGCCTATGGTCTGAAGCAAGTCTGGTTCCAATTCCAGCTCCTATTCTCAACTATAAAATGGAGACACTGTTTGAGTCACTATCATACTGCTGGAATGTCATAGAAAACTGTAAACTTGACTCATTTTCCTCAGTGTCTAACTTTGCCTTCCCCCTTGTGTAAATGGGGGTCAACTAATAACTAGGTGGAATTTGTCTCCCATTGTGCTTGCAGGGTGAAGACTAAGAAATGACTTGCAGCTTTACAGGGTTTATTCTGATCTTATCTCAGTACTCTAGGAAGTAATCATAAATTGCACTGATGGCTTGTTTCTTGTGTCATTTATTTTAAGACAGAGTAAAATCTATTCATATTGCACTAAGATGAGATTTCCAGATTCTGTGAACCCAGTTGCCCTCTAATCATGCATGAAAAGGGGAGCAAATTCCCAGAAAAGCCTACTAGAGCCATCCTTCTTTTTCTTGGTTATGGACTTTGGTGGATGCAGTGAGTAAAGCATTTTTTCCCCACTAAACTTATGCCACTTAAAGAGCGAAACCAGCTCAATTCCAAGCTGGTGAACATGGCATGAAAAGGCTGTGTGTACTCGAATTTACATCTTCTAGAGGTAACATCCCTGGAGGTGTTCAAGGTCAGGCTGTACGGGGCTTTGAGCAACCTGGTCTAAGATGATTTTTAAGGTCCCTTCCAGCTCAATCCATTCTATGATTCTATGATTCTGACGTAGGCCTGCACCTTCACATGCCTATTTAATAAATATGTTCATAACAGTTCTAAAACTTAAGAAGGAACTTGACATAAGTATGCATATTTCTTAAGATCTACCTACCCAGAGGTGGTGTGGATATTTTTCAACAGGTTTTGATTCTAGGACTCTAAACTCCACGTTATCAGCAGGGCTGGCTTCAGCTTACTGGATTATTTGGTTAACAAGTATACAGCTTCCTAAGAAATGGGGAGATCCCTAGTAAAACATCTTGCCTATCTGAAGAAGTAGACAAACTGTGTATGGAGAGAGAAAGTGTCTTATTAGACTAAGTGGTGGAACTGAAAAACACAGATGAAAAGGAACACTGATACTATCAAGCTAGTGTTGTCAGATGATCTTAGAAAAGCTGCATACTTCTCCACCAGCCTCGTTTTACCTTTTTCCTTAGAATTCACAACTACTGTAACATGACTGATGGAGCAGGGGCATCTTGATCAAGTCCTGTTCTGAGCACTTACTAGCTGAATCTGTGCACCTCTCTTGCAAACATGAAGGAGCTCTGTGCTCTGGAATTTTTGTTACATGAGCAAATTCCCAAGGAAGACTGTCAATTTAGAATTTATCAGCATGTCTACTGGGGAAATATCTGATCTCCATCTCTGATATCATTTCTGACCCCAGTGCAGTGTGGCTCTGAAGAAATATTGCTGTCTGACAAAATCTACTAGCCAGAGTTAGTATTTAGAGTACTTTGTACTTGGGAGATAGTCAAAGAGGGGCACACATTTCAACGGAGTGTGCTGGATAGTGAAGAGACCTTACTTCCATGTGCCTTCTGCACTCCTTGTTCTCAGCAGTAGCCGACGCGTTCCCGGCTGTGTACTCAAAGCACTGCAGAAATGTTCAGTTACAGTGACAGCTACCTTCAGTTCATAAGAAGTAAGAGATATAGAAGACAGGGAGGCCTTCACCCTTGTTTGAACAGTGAAAGCAGGCTGGCCTGGCAGGGAAATAACACTGACTCTTTGCTTAGAGCTCTGTTCTTGATCCTTTCGTAGTGGCATGCCACCTCCAAGAAGGGTCAATCCCACATCAACCCATTTAGCTGTGATGTTCATCACATCAGTGAGACCTGTTTTTGCATGGGGCCTGGCTGCCTGTGACTACTATTGCCACTGTCTCCAAGGGAGATGCATATCTCATTGCAGCTCTCAGTCCTGAGATACCAGTGCCATTGGGAACTCACAAGCATTCCTTTTCAGCCATAGAGAATCATGGGTCTGAGTCTGGATTATGTTTCCCTGTAGGTGTTACAGTATATCTGTCTGCACTGAAGGTTACCTGCCTCTTCTCTGTCCAGCTCAGTTTTATTTGTGTTGTCCCCCTGTTGTTCCTCACTATGGGAGCAACAGTTGACTACTAAATGCTGGTGATCCGTTCAATAAAGTATGGGTTTTCACAAACACTTGGTGTAGTGTATGTCTTTCAGGCTGCCACATCACTCTCAGATTCATTTGAAGGTGGCTGACTGACTGGCTTCGAAATGAACAGGCAGGAGGAAGCATTGATAGACAGATGGTTCACAGAAACACTTTTGCTTATAAAAAATATTAGAGTCATGGTAAGCTTATATCTGAGCAAGTTCAAGCTGAAAGAAGCTTCTTGAGAACATTTGATCTTCCTCTGTTGTAAAATGTATTTTTAGTGATTTCTGCCTACCAAAAGAGTGGTCTTGTGATATTGACATTCTGAGAACAAGTGTGGGGAAAACCCATTGGACTTGACGTTGTCTGTAAAGCAGGGAAAACATTTTTCCCATTGATGCATCTAACTAAAGTGACAACAAATCTCCTGGGCCTAGACACAGTGGATTTTTTATTGTTCCCCTGATGCTATCAGAGCTGAAGGGAAGGAACTAAATGGGAGAAAATTATGTCTATTCGAAACTCCGCAAGAAAAGTTATTTTTTAAAATTAATACAGAAGAAGCTGTTTAAGCTTCAGTGCTCCAAGTCACACTTTTTTTTCCTGAGACTGATCAGGGGATGTTGATTATTAGTTTTCACTGTGCAGTGGTTTGCCCCTGGAGCCAAACTCCCACCCAGCTACTTGCTCACCCCCACTACCCTAGTGGGATGGAGGTGAGAGAACAGGAAGTACAGGAATGAGAAAGCAGTCACCTCTCAAAGCTAACATGGGTTCACAAAGGGAAAGTCATGCCTTACTAACTTGGTATCTTTTTATGACAAGGTTACCTGCTCAGTGAATTGAAGGGAAGGTAGTGGATAGGGTGGTTTTTTTTGTTGTTTGACTGTTTGTTTGTTTGTTTTTTTGGATTTTAGCAAAGCTTGTGATACTGTATCTTAAAGTATAATTCTGGACAAGCCTTCAACATACAGCTACAAACCTGCACAATACAATGGACAAATAATTGGCTGAAGAGTCAGTCTCAACGAGTTGTACTAAATGGAGTAGTATCAGGCTGGTGGCCAGACTCTAGTGGAACACCTGGGGAAATTACCCTAATTTATTTCCACTTATATATACATACACATATATATATGTATATACACATATATACATATATACATGTATACAGATGTGTGTGTGTGTATAAAATTACTGCTTTGGACATTAGGAAACAAAACAGAAAAGAAACAAACATTTACACACTTAGGGAAGACAATTCCATTCCCCTGCTTTGCAGACTCCACATCTCTCCTTCACACTGTGCCCTGTGGCAGGGCCACGGGAGCCATCTGGAAGCAGCTGTGCCGGGCACGGGGCAGCCGCAGCCTCTCCTCACAGGAGGAACCCTGCAGCTCCTCTGCTGCCAACACCTTGTCACATCCACTGAGCATACTTTGCAATGTAAGGTAAGTAAAAACAAAAGCCTTTTATTTATTTATTTATTCAATTTATTTATTTAGTCTAGCAAACTCCATCACAAGGATTTTATGAAACTTCTCTAAAATTACAGAAACTGCCTGTCACAGACAAATGGACCTTTTTATTGTCTGTATTACTGTGAAGTTCAGGCATTTAAAAACTGCTTTAAAGCTTGGCAATACCTCTGTGAAATAAGGATAAAAATATTGTTCAAAAGGCAGCTTCACTGCTTTAAGGTAGAGAAGTCAAAATTTCCCCTTTGTTTGGTGGAAAGGTTTTCAAAACATAAATTTCCAGATGCAATGAGAAATACCAGGAAGAAATATGTGGGCACTCTAATTAGATCAGCCAGATCTGAACAGGAGTAATGTCTTCTGCACTTCTGTCAATTCAAAATAGTTACAGCCTAATTAGATCATTAGCAAAATGGAGTTCAACAAAAGAAGATTGGACATGCCTTACTTTTTAGGTAAACAGGCAGAGGGACCATGTAGTGTTCCGGGAAGGAAACTGATTGTCACATTTTTCTTGCTATAATTTTGGATGGAACAAACTGAAGAGTAGCAATGAGGTGCTGGGATTTGGGTCCAATATCAAACAACAATTGAATTCTCTTCCTTGGCTGATGCTGGAGGGTTGAGGCTAAGAATTAGGTGGCTGGGAAATGTTCTGGAATTTGGGTAAGAGTTGGAGCAAGGCATAAAAACAGGCATGTAAAGACAAAGAGGAGGTGGAAAGAAGAAAACAGGGAAGATAGCCTGGAGGAAAAAGATAAGCAAGGGAGAGAGATGTGGAAGATGCCTTTCACTGGGTGGTAGGTGACTAATACAATGTGAAGCTGAGCAGTGATACCCGTTGCAGGATGCTGCTGTCAACACATGCCCCTAGCAAACTTTTAGTTCTTCCCATAAACCAGAGAGCAGATTCCTTAACACAGATTCCAAGGCCTTGGAGGAAACTGCATTCTCTTGTCTGCAGGCTTAAGTACACTGGTGGTATCTGTCTGTCTGCCCTTACCAGAATCTGTTTGGGTACTCTGCTGGAAAAAAAAATACACCTTGTAGCACAGGGAGGTTGTTTATTCACTCTACAGACTGGCTGCTACAGGCTGATTTCTACCCAGTTTCCAATCATGTGGCTAACCCATGGCTGCACATGAGAAATAGACCATTCAGTTCTACAAAGACTCAGGCGTCCATACTGTTGAACCAGAAAATTTGCTGTACCCTACACTGATATATTATTTGGGTATCCAAAGTTGCCAGTTGGGTCAGAAAATATGAGAGGGTCAATCTGGCAATTCCTTTTTATTGCTGGTGGGTGGTGTGCAATGTTAAAGCAGGCAAACTCCGAATCACTTTTACCCTGTTTGAGTCACCTGAGTGAGTCAGTGACGGACAAAATTATTCTTCACACTTGGGCCGACTAGCACTTTTTTAAGCCATCAGATGGACATATCCTCTGGTTTATCAATACTTTTCAACAGGTGTGGGGGTTTTGTTCTATTTATTTATTTATTTATTTATTTATTTTATTCTGACAGCTTCTTCCCTCTTCCATTTAATCCAGGGGAAAAAAAGACACATTAGATGAATTACTTTAGCTATCACTGCTCTCAAGCATTCCTTCAACAGGACACCACTTTATCATTGAAAACAATTTCTTCAGAGAAGTCTTCAGTGCCTTGAATGATAATTTTGGACAGATGTTTCTAACTATTTTGCTTATATTCTCTGTAAAAAGACAGCTCTTTTTCTCACAAGGAGTTTTAGACTACATCTCTATAAAAAAGATGCCTGCCTCTCAGAACTGCATAGTTCACATGCATGAAGCTGAAGTCTTCTCTCCATCCAAAACATAGAAGTCTCAGTCCTTCTTTTGGTGCATTTCCCACAGTCCCTCAGACCCTGTTGTGTACCTACTGCCTGCCCTACTGCAGATGAGTGACTGACACAGAAGATGCTGCATCCTCATCAGGAAGGCTGGCAGACACCCTTTAAGTCCCGTCACTTCACTTTTCTGGCAGCTTCTGGTGATGTTTCTGTTCCTGTTCCTGTTCTTTGACACCTTTGTTGCGCCTGGTTACTGGTGCTAATCCTGATGTGCAGCCCCAGAGGAAGGGCTTTGCCTCCTGTGCTGCTGAACAGACACGGAGGTGATCGGAGCACCCTCGAGTCTGGCCTGAGCACACCCACAGGATGCAGAGTACTCTAGGGTTTTCTGTCTTCAGGATGACACTCCAGATCTTGGAGCTCCAACCTGGAGCTGTCAGTTTGCAGAGCAGGCATCCAGCAGAACTGCCATTCGAGATTTGCTGCCAACACTGGGGATTCCTTGAAGCTACAGGGGGAAGGAACTTCCTGTCAAGGAAGACATGTAAGATGCTGTTATTCTGCTTGGAGCTGGTTCACGCACCTCTGCTGGTGAACATGGTGAATTTTTTTCAAGATGACAGCTTGTCTTTGAAAAGTGTGAGGATTAGAGGACAACCAGATGAAATTTGATTGGGTTTCCTCCAAGAGAAAAGTTGCTTTATGATATTACTTTCCTCATCTTCCTCAAAAAAAAAAAAAAAAAGAAAAAAAAAGATGGAGATGGGAAGGGAAGTGAGGAACAGTCCACTTGGCAGATACTTTCTCTGGGCTTACTGAGATCTTGGAAGCAAGATGAGGAAAACCAACCAAACCATCCCCTTTGCTTGTGAATTGAGTGAGCTGTCAATTGGTATCAACAGAGAATTGGATTTTTACTCTTACTTCCAGTACTTACTCTACTTACTCCGGTACCGTAACCGAGGGTGAGGTTTGCACACAAACAGTGTACTGCTCCAGTGGGTGATTGCTAAGCAGTGTGGGTCTAGTCCCACATGGGATGCACATCCAGGAGCAATTTTCATTGGCCTATCTTTGTGACTTGTTTTTGATTGGCACCGATGAGCACTGATTTTTAAGTGAGACATCCTGGGATTATGAAAAAGATTAATTCTTTGATATGATGGTTTAATCCTGAACAATTTCTCTCCATAATCCAACAAAACAGCTTGGAGGCCCCTCAAGCAATACTAGACACCACTGTAAGGGAAGAAGATATTAGCTCTCAGATATACAGGAAAAATAAAATGGACATGGAGGCAGGCTCTGTTATTCATTGACCAAAAAATATATCTGCAAAAAGACTGGGAAACCTGGAGAAAGAGAAAGAAAGGATCTTGTGGAAAGAACATATTCCAACCATGTTCTGTTAGCACAACATTTTAATGCAGAATGTAAGGCAATGGAAAACAAAGAATAACTCCTCACTGCAGAGAAAAAGAAAATATGAAGCTAGGTGAAATTCTAGGTCACTTTTTTTTTGGGGGGGGCGGGTAAAAATAATTTTGAGAGTCACCAAAAATGTAAGTTGTTTCTGGCTCCATTTTTACCAGGAAGAAAACTGACAAAAAATTCAAAAAAAAAAAAAAAAGCCATGGTAAATCATTATCAGCATTAATGCAGCTCAAAATAAAATGTTACTTTGGAACATGCTGTGCTTAAAAAAAAAAAAAAAAGTGTAGCAATGTATTAAAACATTTTTTTAGGATTTTTTTTTTTTCCATCCCAAATGGAACTTCCTTGGTTTGTCTCCCATAGTCAATTTCAGACTGACTACACTAATTTTTAAAAGTTCATCAGAACCTGAATTATTAATGCAGAGCTGATTACTTTTCAGGAAGACTATTACAAAGACACAGCAGAAATTTAGCTGACTTGAACATGGAAATATCTAACACCTATAGTTAAAAAGTACTCTTTTATTAATATTATTAAAATCATGGCAAAGCTATCAAAACCTTTCTTCCTTGTATTTCAGTTACTTATTTTTACACTATGTTAAATGAAAGCAACATGTATCCGAAGAACTATTTTGATTCATTCTTCAGCTGTGGAACTCATTGCCACAGAATTAAATGTATAATTTGACTCTGAAAGGGATTAAATACCATAGTGAAGCATATATTTACTTCTGGGTACTTTAACAAGTGAAATTTTGATGATAGTCCAGATATCTCAGTGCACGAAGCTTTTAAGGCTGCATTTGGTGGATGTTTTGGATGTATAACAAAAAAAAAAAACAGTCACTTTTTACTTCACCTACACATCTGTTGTAAACTGCCACTGGAGATGCAAAACAGAATCAGGGAAGTTTTATTTGGATCCAAAAAGGCTGTGTGTTCACAATTGGGTGATGGCAGCCCTTGAATCTTCACTATAGTATATTCCTTTCCTGTGTTGGATATCCTATAGCTGTGTAGTCTGATCAGACACTAGAAAGAATTGTCTCTATTTCCTAGAAGCTTTGGATATTAAAAAGATATTCAGGATGCAGTCTCAGTGTTTAAAGTTTTATATTAGGTTCTCTCAATGCTGTGGATATAGATTCTTTCATTGTTGTGTGGGTATTTACTACTGCATCGAAGCAGAGAACATTCTTTGTCCTAACAGGAGCAGTGGTATTCTGATATTACTGCCTTCAAAGCAGAGGGAATGGCTGTACTTCTCTTTCCTCACAAATGATCAGCTGGCAAAGGGGAAATTTTCTCCCAGTGTGAATTTGGTTGCAGTGCAAAGAAAGAATGCAAGGGAATTAATGAGATATGTCACCCTCTCCATCATTACTCAGACCCTCACATCAAGTGGAATTGCCAGGAAGTTGAAAACTATATAGGTACATGGAAGTTGCTTCTCAGAATTATCTTGCTAAGTCTGGTCTGATGCTTAATTCTTCCAACACCAGGGAAAAACAGAAGCCCAAGGATTCAGGACAGAAAGCCCAGCACCTTGTATGCTTCCCCAGGAAGATTTTACTATCAGAAAATCACAGAATCACAGAATCACAGAATCGTCTAGGTTGGAAGAGACCTCCAAGATCATCTAGTCCAACCTCTGTCCTAACACTAACAAAACCTCCACTAAACCATATCACTAAGGACTACATCTAAACGTCTTTTAAAGACCTCCAGGGATGGCGACTCAACCACTTCCCTGGGCAGTCCATTCCAATGCCTAACAACCCTTTCACTAAAGAAGTTCCTCCTAATATCCAACCTAAACCTCCCCTGGCGCAACTTGAGCCCATTCCCCCTCGTCCTGTCACCAGGCACGTGGGAGAACAGACCAACCCCCACCTCGCTACAGCCTCCTTTAAGGTACCTATAGAGAGCGATGAGGTCTCCCCTGAGCCTCCTCTTCTCCAGGCTAAACAACCCCAGCTCCCTCAGCCGCTCCTCGTAAGACTTGTTCTCCAGAACCCACACCAGCCTCGTTGCCCTTCTCTGGACTCTCTCGAGCACCTCCATGTCGTTCTTGTAGCAAGGGGCCCAAAACTGAACACAGTACTCGAGGTGCGGCCTCACCAGAGCCGAGTACAGGGGAACAATCACTTCCCTAGCCCTGCTGGCCACACTGCTTCTTATGCCAGCCAGGATGTTGTTGGCCTTCTTGGCCACCTGAGCACACTGCTGGCTCATATTCTGCCGACTATCAACCAGTACTCCCAGGTCCTTCTCTGCCAGGCAGCTTTCCAACCACTCATCTCCCAGCCTGTAGCTCTGCTTGGGATTGTTGTGCCCCAGGTGCAGGACCCGGTACTTGGCCTTGTTGAACTTCACACAGTTGACCTCAGCCCACCGGTCCAGCCTATCCAGATCCTCCTGCAGAGCCTTCCTTCCCTTGGGCAGATCGACACACGCACCTAACTTGGTGTCATCTGCAAACTTACTGAGGGTGCACTCGATCCCCTCATCCAGGTCATCGATAAAGATATTAAAGAGGACCGGCCCCAGTACTGAGCCCTGGGGGACTCCACTAGTGACCGGCCTCCAACTGGATTTGACTCCATTCACCACAACTCTTTGGGCCCGGCCATCCAGCCAGTTTTTAACCCAACGAAGCGTACGCCAGTCCAAGCCACGAGCAGCCAGTTTCTTGAGGAGTTGAGCCAGTTTCTTGAGGAGAATGTTGTGGGAAACAGTGTCAAAAGCCTTAAAAATGTTTTTTTTTTTTTTAAAAAAAGGTAATGGTTATAATGATGACTGTGGTGATGGTAATAATAAGGGTGTCAAATATTTTTTATTTGTTTTTAATTAAAAAAATATATAATTTACATATCACTTCTCACCCTGGTTCCTCTAACACTTGTACTGCCAGGCAGAAGGACTGGTGTCATAAAAGAATTTCGTTGATTGCTCTGTGTGGGGAGAAGGGGTATGGCTTTACTGTGGGCTCACAGGAAACCTCCAGTCATTTCATAGTCTTCCTCCCACCATCCTGTCTTCTATTCTTTGGAATCAGAAATTCATTGTAATTCTTCCTCCCAGATACTGCTTGTTTTTGGTAGGATTGCTGGGAAGGAACTGAATCTGTGGCCTGTTTGACTGGGCAAGAATATTTTTTTTCTTAAATTTTATTTTCTTTTGTTTGTTTTCTGTACCAAAATTGAGCAAAAAGGTTAAAAACTGAGGTTTACCACCTTCAGGGATGTCATCCTCTCTCTTTCTGCTTCACTATGTTCCTACAAATTGTTCTTAGTGATCAATTCTCCATAAGCAACTAATGCTTTTTATGACAGAGACACTTCTTCCCTCACCCAGCAATGTAAACATCACTGAAAAAAAAAAAGGAAATAAGCTTTTATTTTGAACGTGTAGAAGTATTGCAAATGATTCTTCTGTAAAAAGATGTCCCAGTTGGAAATGTCAGATTCTTAATTTCAGAATGGTCAAAGGTAAACATCTTACAGCTACACAAAGGCTTTTTCCAGATGCCCATTGGAGACTGTTAATTTCCCTCCTTGAAATTACATGTCTGCACATTACATTTTTGCTTCTGGTACTTATGACATTTCTTGGTTGAAAACCTTTTGGTTGGAAAATGCCCTGCTGAAACACCTCCTTCTTCCCTTTCTCTCTGTGTCCCCTTGCTTGTCCTTCACAGGCTGTATCCACAGCTTGGCTGCTGAGAGGACGTTATGCTGACTGTCACTGCTCTCCTACCCTTCTGCTTCACAGGAGAGGCGGTTTGCTAGCAGCATGTGACTGAACTGGGTTAAGGAAGAGTGCGCATTCTGTGTAGGAGCACCCAGAGCTGAGATGACATTGCCCAACAAAACTGAAAGAAGCTTGGTTCTCAGTGTGAAGGCCATGCGCTGGGAACACAGGAAGGTCTTTTAACACTCCAGTAACTCCAAATGAGTTTGGAAGACCTGGAGATTTGTGCATTATGGCCTGATTATCCAACTCCCTGATGCTTGTGCAGATCTCTACGCTGGTGGGATGCAACCTGGATGAGTGTAAATACCCATCTACAGGACTGGACAACGGGGATCCAGCTTCAGGTAGCTCTGGACCAATGCTTCTTATGTTAAGATGAGAGTGGACTGTACTGATAAGTCTGCTGGATGCATATAGGCCTCTCTTCTGGCTTTTTGAAAGGGATTCTGCATATGCTGAAAGCTGTAAAGCACTGCAAACCTGGAAGTGCTAGCTTACAAGAGTTAATGGAAAGGATTGGCAGTGATAATTCTGGCACAGAATGACCAGAGAAAAACAAGAAAATTTGGACTGAATTATGAGAATAAAACTCTCTGGGCTCGGAATCAGAAGGCAAATGAAACGGGAGAAATCCAGGCATCCACAAAAAGCTGTCTGTACGTGGGAAAATAGCTGTGTATGGCATAGCTGTGTCACCACTTGCCAAGCTGGACGACTGATTGAATCTGTCATCACTAACCTCCTTCACAGTTCTTCCTGTTTTCTCTTTGGCTGCCAAGATGCGAGCTGGGATCTCAAGCTGCTTGCTCAGAGAAAGATCTGCACTACTACTGCTCATAAGCACAAACAACAGATGAACTCTGCTAAACAGCAGCATGCCTTTGGGAACCCTTTTTGACTTTCATCGTGCTCATAGCTGTGCTGCTGCCAGGACTATTGCTGACTTAGGGAAGGTGTTCTATTTTTCCACCAGCCTGTCATTAGCCTTCTTAATGAAACAGTAATTGCTGTTTTTAATGAGGAAACTCTAGGTTTTACGTGGGGTTTCATATCCTTTCCTTTCCTGGCTCAGATCTGTCTATGAACTGGCTAGATATGGTTGCCTTGGCTTTAAGAGTGCAAATAAATACATTTGGGTCCGTGCCAGAAAATCCATGCTGCTGTTGATGCTGAACAGCTCAGCTGTAGGCCTCTCATGCCTTGTGGTTGCTGGTGTTAGAGTCATCTGCTTGTGCCCCTTGTTTTGCCTTTAGAAGACAGAACATACATATTATGCATGTTTGTTCTAATGATACTTGTTGTAGAAGCAGCTGTAAGAAAAGCAAACAGAGTACAGCAGCCCTCCCTCACACAGGACTGTTACCTGTCTTGCCTTGCCCAGCCAGTGGCTTAGCTGATAACCAGGATAGTGTAGGAGCAGTATGTTTTGATGCCAAGCTGTAATTCGCTTGT
This sequence comes from Cygnus atratus, assembly GCF_013377495.2. Lineage (NCBI taxonomy): Eukaryota > Metazoa > Chordata > Aves > Anseriformes > Anatidae > Cygnus > Cygnus atratus. The sequence continues at coordinate 55,028,735 of NC_066396.1, read as the reverse complement.
GAAGTCTGCTGGTCTCAGTGTGAGGAAGGGGGAAGGAACTGACTGACTTCATTGAAACTGAGGAATGTTTTCCTTTCAATAGATTTCAATAGATCAAGACTTTGTATAGGAATAAAAATGCTTTACTTGCCACAGACATTGAACAGCAGTTTTAGGCAATGAGATAGACAGTCTCCTCCTACTTTGAACTTTTCACTGAACTTCCCCATACCAGCTTTCTGTAAGTGACTCGTGAGCTTCGTATTCACAAGAAAAGGCTCAATATTTCTCTAAGTGATGCCTAGTTTGAAGGATCTTTGGCATTGTCCTCGAGTTCATTTTGAAAATGTTTATTGACCTAGATTGTTTCTGGTCGACACAGAATTATCTGCGTACAGCTGTTCCAGCTGTATTGTTATTCCATTCTGTCTCATGCCAGGGGCACTGTACTACATTTTGGAAAATCTGATTTCCTGCCTCACTTCAGTCCCTGTTGTACTAGACCAGATTCCACCTCAGACAGTTTTGATGTCAGTGACTTCGCTTGACCCCAGACTGCTCCCAGGAAAGTCTGTCTTGCTTTGAGTTCCTCATTACGGGAGCTGGCAATTGGGTTTAGGACAATGAAATGCAAAATATTGTTAATTTTATTATGATGGTGGGTGCTGCTTTTTTAGTTGCTGTTCTCCTTCACTCAGTGGTCTTTCTGTACAGTTTCCCAGATTTCTGATGAAGCCTCAAAGAAGTATTTTCCATAAAGCATGGCTTCCAGCCTAATTTCTCCTTCCCACTCATCAATTTATTTATTCTGGCATACATCAGCAGATTAAATATCTGTCAAATGTCAAGTGTCACTGGCATTTTGGAGACAGAGCATGAAAGCCAAGACATGAAAACTGTGCCTGTCTCTGACACTGTGGTCAGCTCTAAGAAACATTTTCTTTTTTTAGTAAGAACAAATCTGTAAGAAACAAAGCAGTGCAGGTGGACTTATCAGATGTGCTCTGCCTATTATGAAAGTCTTGATTTCAAAGATCTGCTCAGGTTCTTCATATTGGAACAGGTCCTTTTAGCCTTGAGCTTACACCCATATTCAATGGTTTGCAGGACTAATTGCATAACTACTTCGGATTCCTCATCAGATTTGGTTGTCAGCTCTTTACAACCCAGACGGTTTAACTTGTACTTATGGAGATGCAGTCCATGCCTGAAAACACTGTTTTTATTATCAGTTCCATGGTCAGCTTCAAGCTCTCCACCTTCACAAGTATACTGCTAAAACATATGGCAAACACAAAGCAGAGGAAGGTATGACACCTTGAAAATACTCCTTTACTGAGCTTGCCATGGTTTCCTTTGTGACACCTCTTCAAAGAATGCTTACAAAATGCCTGAGAGTAATAAAAGGATTGTTTTTTGTTTTATTTTTTTCATCATAAATCATGTTTTGCTACTCTGTCTTCAGACATTGTTACAAGATAATCCAGCAAAAAGCCACAGCAGGGGAAGAAAAAATGATTACAAGCATACAGTGAGTGTACAAATGAAGAAACTTCAACAAGAATGAAAAAGGAAAAAGTAGAATTGTATGTATTGCCATGTGGCAGCCCACACCAGTCACCAGCAACCCGAAGTCAAAACTCTGCAAGGAAATGAAAAGAAGTGATATCATGGCCAGGTACAGAGTGAAGAGGTAGAGCCAGGTGATTCTTACCACTCCTGCTCCTGCAGGAGGGATGGAAGGCTGTCTAAGAGTAGCAAGATAACACAAGAATTAGCTTATGGTGAGTTAAAAGATTTTCCTTATGATTTGGATCTTTTTATCAGCTTTCTTTTGTGTCTGTACCCATCTGGTGCAAATGTCTGTTATAAACCTCATTTCAACAGTGTAAAATACACTTTAAACCTTCAACCTTATTCAGAGTAAAATTGCCTCTCTGAGATAAGAAATGCTAAGTGCTTCACTTACTAGGGAGTGGCAAAAATAATGAGCAGATACTGGAGTACTCAGAAGAGCTATACGCGGCCAGCAGTTTCACACTCCCAGGGCTTAAAATTGAGCTCTCATCATATGAGAGGCTGGTAACAAGGGTCTCCAGGTACAGGGACCGAAATTGCCATTAATAAATGCTAGCTGGAAAAAAGCAGAAAAGTAGGAAGATGTCTTTTAATTCCCTTGGTAAGTCGGTGTAGGCACCTGAGATGAGAACAGGCTTGGAGAGATGTCTGAGGAGAGAAGGGGACACGAGTGACGGGTCAAAATATCTTCAGTCTTGTTTTACGAAGCAGATTCTCTGTTTTTCCCTTTGGAATTGCTGAAATATTTGAATTTGAGTTGTGTAAAGTCTAAATACAATCCTTATACTCTCAGACCTCTCTCGGAGTAGTGTTGTGCAAACACCACTTCTTTGCCAATACAGATTCCCAAGGTAAATAACAACCTTTTCTCAGAGTAGAATAGCCATAATCTGTGCAAGGAGTCCAGGTCAGAGAAGAGAAGTTGGAAGAGAGACAGGGCAGAGTCACAAGCTGCAAGCAAACTAGAAGTCTGAAGAAGAGATTCCATATTCAAACAAAAACAAATCAAAGAGCAGTGGCTCAGACCAGAACATTTGGACTGGCTGAATCAAGCCAGAATATTTGCACATTGCACGGAACCCCCCACAAAAAAGAAAACTTTTTTTTTTTTTTTTTAAAATGGGAAGTTGTATATTGACAGCAAAATCCAGTGTTTTCTGAATATTTTTTTCTGATTTTTATTTTCACTGATGGAAAAAATCCTGGGATTCTTCAATGTATACATCTTTCTATCTCTCTCTCATAATTTTTATTAAAATGTCATAACCTTAAAAACTAATTCTAATAAAAAAAAATCAAATATCATAGGCACAGAGCTTAGTATATAACATGTGTTGGGTTTCATCATTACTGCCTCCAGAAGATTTGTGATCTGGTGTCAGGAGAGACTCATCAACACAGAAAACTTTACTATGTTTCTAAAGCTGAAAAGTGAAGAAAAAAATCAGGTAAAATTTTAAAAAGCATTCACTAACATTGAATTTCTCACAGTACTGAAAGACGTTGTAAATTGTTACTTGACATAACTGCAAGCCAACGGCGAGAACAAAGTGCATAGAAACCCCCTATCAGAGTTGGTTGATAAATGCAACCTGCCAGGTGTTCATTCTTCATAAATCCATTGAAAAGTGTTTTTTAGGATTTGAAAGTCAAAATCTGACATGTCTTTGACCAAAATCAAAGAAGGAAATATCACATTGCCTTACTGAAATCTGTAAAAAATAAAAGAACTTCACTAAAATCAATTTCTTCTGCCAAGTCCTCGTTTTATAAGAAAAAGCACTCATTTATTTGTCGTCTCTGTATTGAAGACTTTGCTTGCAGTTAAAAAAAAAGTCTTTAAGATTCTACATTCTGTTTTCTTAACTGTAAAGTCAATCTCTGGTACACTGAATACTAACCATACCATAGGGAGTTGGTGCTTGTTTCACAGGAATTCAACACACTTGCTATGTCCAGCTTTCTGTGATATTTTGAATCTGTGGCAGTTTTTGTCACTAGTGGCTTGGAAACAGAACTTTCTATTTGTGAAGAAAGTCATTGCTCCAGAAAAACCTCAGACTCGCATCAGAACAAACGAGATTTTTTTTAGTTCATCATGCTGATGTTTCTTTGTCCTCTTTGTGTGCATGTACAATCTAGGAGAATTCAGAGTTGCCCAGAAACAATTTCAGTTGCCTTATATTTGAATGTATCAGTCCTTCAGTGTTTCAGTAAGGAGAAAAGCAATTGTCTGACTTATCTGTTGAACTGTCTCCATCCACCACTTGGAAGAGGTGGACTGATTCTCTGAGGAGAGTGTGGCATTGTTTCTCTTCATACCTACTGTGAGAAGAGAAATCCCTGTACACTTGGAGTTCAAGAGAATTGCAAAGGAAACCTAAGGGCAATCTTCTCAAACTGAGAGACCCTGTACGGTAAATACCAACAGTACCATGTTCATAAGGTGAAAAAGATGTAATACTGATTTATTTCTCCTTTCATGGAGGCACACATTTTCAGCTGGTGTCTTTCACAAAGAGGCAGGAATTTATGTATGCAATTTATCAATCTATCTATCTTCATTTTCATCTTTATCTTTACTGTCATCTAAACCTTTTTGTGCTTCTGAATCTGTATCTATGTACATGTGTGAATTCATATGCACATACACTTTGCTGTTGAATAGAAACTCCAGAGCAGGCTTGACCTGGGACACCAGTTTTTATTGCCAGGATATACCCTGGTTTCCTGTTTCCTCAGATGCTGCCAGTATGTTTTCTTGTTCTGACGGTTTCTAAACTATCTGGCATAAACACTGGATTTCTGTGGCTTTGGAGATAAAATTGTATCCTAAACATTAGAGAGCCTTGTCTCTGAAGTACAAACTGACTCTTGTAGGAACATACACGTAGATTATTCTGAGCCATATGAACTTTTGCATTTGGTCTCCAGCATTTGAGGCTTGGCTTGTTCACTGGCTAATATTTTATGCAGGGTGTACCCAAGATGTTGATGATGTATGAGCTGAAGGTTACCCATTGGCAGTGCAGTGGGAGAAGAGGGCTTGGTGCCACACTGCTGACTAGCAAGGACTTTTGCATGACTTACATAGAGAGTGGACAGGAGCACCAGCCCTGGCTTCTCTACAATTTATATTCTTTGTACTTTTGAGAGCATTTTGAGGTTGAAGTGAAGCAGGAACATTGGAGAAAGTTTATTCTCAGCAGCCTCACTATCATCTCTCACGACACTTGAAAAAGGTGTGGAGCACGGCTAGAGGACTCAGTGAGCTTGAGCTTGCCTTGGTGCTACCACCAGAGCTGAAAGGCTTATGGCATTGCAGCACATCCTGCTTTGATTTTGCTGTGACAAGCAATTTTGCAAAGCATCAAACCTGTGAAACTTTGCACAGCTGGGCAACAGTTCCATTCCTGTGTGCAGAGAAACATGGCTCATACGCAGGCTTGGTGTGTGTATGCAGCCCACGGGTCCTACATGGAGCAGATCTCCACGCTGCAGCCCCCCCATGGAGGAGCCCCCGCTGGAGCAGGTGGATGTGGCCTGGAGGAGGCTGCGGCCCATGGAGAGCCCCCGCAGGAGCAGGCCCCGGGCCGGAGCTGCAGCCCGTGGACAGGAGCCCCTGCAGCAGGAGCAGGGGGTCTGGGGGGAGCTGCCGCCCACCTGTGGGGGACCCGTGCTGGAGCAGTTTGCTCCTGGGGGATGGATGGACCCTGTGGTACGGAACCATATTGGAGTCTGTGGGAAACCCAAGCAGGCTCAGTTTGGGAAGGACGACATCCCGTGGGAGGGACCCCACTGGAGCAGGGGAAAAGACTGAGGGTGTAGGAGCAGCAGATGATGAAGCCTTATGGACTGACCACAGCCCACATTTCCCTTTCCCCTGTGCCACTCATAGCGAGGAGGTAGAACAGGGTAGATGGAGAGGAAGGTGTTTTTAGTTTGTTTTTAGTTCTCATTGCTCCGGTCTGTTAATAATAGGCAATAGATTAAATTAATCTTCCCCAAGTGGAATCAGGAATCAGTGACTGTAGCTGGTGAGTGACCTCCCTGTCCTTATCTCAACCAACAAGCTTTTTTTCATCATATTTTCTCCCCCTGTCCTTCTGAAGAGAAGGATTGACAGTTTAGCTGCCTACCAGTGTTAAACCACCACAATGTGGTAGGCAAGAAACTGGATCCTTTAAAGAACATCTAATAACTCTTAGGAACCCCAAACTTGTACCTGTCTAGAGCTTGCTTCCTCTCTGAGTTGCTAAAGGGAAGCAGGATATAGAGGAGTCCTCCAGTTGAAGGTGACTTTTTCCTGAAAGACATAGTCATGTTAACAAGTCTGGAAGTGCTGATTTTTAGAAAAAGAAGTGTAACTATTTTTGGCCTTCACCGTCAAGAAACCCTAAGGCTGTTCAGATGCTCTCTTATCTTCTCTCTTGCTTGACTAGCTAATGGTTTTCACAAGGTCATTTGGAAACTGAAAGCAGCTGTGCTCTCAGCTAAGCACAGAGAGATCCTAAAAGAGACATGCAGCTGGTGTTAGCAGAATGAGAAGAGAGTCCACTGGAAAATGGCAACATGAAGACACATGAACCAAGATGGGATTTTTTTTTAGTGACTCTGCTGATTCTGATTCTAGTAGTCCAAGGCTTGCTAAAAAGGAGTCGTGACTTTGTGATAATAACAACTACAAGAAAAATAAAGGTACCAGAAAAATGTTCTATCACTGCAGAATCTCTTTTGGATATCCTATTTATGTGCAATTGGCAAGTAACCTCTACGTCTGCAGATAAAGACAGGTAATCCTGACTGAAGAAAAGATGTTCTTTGTTGTGTTTCTCTGTTGTGTTCCTTGGGTTATTATCTTGCTTTCTGGCCCCAAGTGTGCAATTTTTCTTAGAAATTTGACTGAAAATACTGAATATAAATTTAGAGAACTCACTCATAGAAAATAAGTGTGATTTCATAATAAACTCTGGTGGTATGTGCCATTGCTACCATTTGATATAACCATTTAACTCTATTGTGCATTTTCAGGGAAAAAACAACAGCTAAACCTCAATTTTGAAAGGCTTTGCTGAAAAATCTGGCAATATTAGTGTGGGAAGGCAGACAGCCTGACAGCCATGTACTTTGCTGCAGCAAGAATAGCCTTGTGTTTTTTCTTTATTCATGAACTTATTTCAGAGACTGTTTCACTGGGAGGGAGTTGAAGAAACCACCTGAGGCTGGGAGAAAGAGCAGCAGAATATATTTTTTTCCTGTGTAATTTAAGTGGGAACTGAATTTGAGATAGTGAAAGCATCATGATTGTAAATGGGTAATTAAATCAATTTGCTTATTGGTTGTGTATCTTTTGTTTAAAAAAGCATTTTCAGAATGCAAAACATGTTCTGATTAACTTTTTTTTTCTTTGTAAATTCAGCAGACTTCCGGCAGATAAAATAAATAAAAGCAGATTTTAAAGGCTGTTTTGCAGACCTAATTAATTTCAATTTCTGTTCAAACGCAACTTGACATAATGGCATAACTAAAAAACTGATTCATGTTAAGAAAATGATGTATGATGGATTTGTACTAAATAAAATTAAGACTCCAAATATATATGTCATGTAATTGTCATTGCTTTCTGATTACCACCAAGTATTAAATTAAAATTGCTGGGGAAAAAAAAAAAAAAGGCAACCAGTTCCAGAAGCTAACATCATTATACATGGAAAATAGAGTCGGTGCTTATTTACATCTTTATGTCCTGTTTCGCGATCCAAAATCTTCTGCTCTGTTATGCTTGACCCAGTTCAAAGGGAATAGCTAAATGATTTTAGAGCCTAAATCTTCCTTTGTTCCACAGTGGATTTAACCAAGACGGTTTGTCCAAAACCACAGCTAGGAATTCAGTTTGAAATACTGTAATTTATTTAATATTATGATGAATGGCTTATTTTGCAAAAAGAGAAGCCTAGACCTGGGAACAGCAAGGATGGTGGAATACTGGCATGGAGTAGTGAAAAGATTATAAAAGTCCTACTGAAGAGCATGCTAGCTACATATCTGTCAGAGAAATGGCATAAGTAAAGCCAGACCTGTGATGAGTTCAGAGTGGGAGAGAGCCAGTCACAGTGCCCACGTCTCTCTTTACAGTATTTCTGTAGCACAAGCGTTGTGTATGTCAAAAATTTTTTAATTTCTTGAGTATTGAACTTTGATTACTTGTTCATGCTTCAGTGGACTTCAGTTGGAAGGTTAAATTACTTCCTTCTGAACGTAATTGGAAGATCTGTCTCTCAGACCAACCATGTCCTGCATATATTCTCTAAGCACTCTTAATTCTAACCACACCTACCATCCACTACTTCCTGAAGAGATCTCACTCCTCATCTCCACAAAGAAGTATGCAGGAAATGAGTGTGGAAGAGTCACATAAAAGGGGAATTGTTTCATGTGAAGATGCTGGTACCTGTGATGCTGAAAAGGATACAGGAAAGGAGGGAAGTGCTCCCTTTTGTGAAAGCAGGGTGACTTGTGAATGAAAGAAATTAACTTCAGAATAGCAGGACATTGGGGTGCAGACACTTCTGTTGAGTCAGCACCTCCTGGTATACGTTCGGATGCCCTCAGAAGGTCATGACAGACTTCAGCTCTCTAAAAGAGGTGAGTGTCCTCCAGAGTTGTTTTTGAGGCTCCAGGAAGTGATTCAACTCACTTTTCTTGGGATGGAGGCATGAACCTCCTCCCCCAGTGAATGCTGATGTGTCTTTGAAACTGGAACACTCCGTTTTAGGGAGGGAAACAGATAAATCCCATCTCTTGGTGCCATGCCTTAGAAAACTAAATATGAAACCTCAACTGCTTCTGTGTGGTGAGGTTGATTCCTGTAGGTGTTCTTGCCTCTGCCAGGACAGGCTTTTGACTAAGTGCATTAATTTGCTCTTTGATCGATTGAGCCCTTAGGAATTCCATGGCTTTCTTCACGGACTTGGGTGGTCTCCATGGGGAGAACTGGGTCTGTGTCTCTCCTCCAACCCTGCAGAGCCACTTCCACTCTTCACAATCAAATTCAATCTGGTAATGCTCTGAGGAGGATGACCAGCCCACGTCATGGATGTGTTAAGGCAACAAGGAGACACTGTGGGGCCTATGAAGTTGCTGCACACGTTACAGGAAGAGTACCTTTTCAGATAGTAGGATGAGAAATGGGTTTGTTTCAGCAGAGAGTTCATGATATAAGAAAGCTTCTAGGAGACTTGGTGACTTTTTTTTCTCTCCATACCAGTTAGAGACTGTGTCAATGTGCCAGCACAAACCTGAGCTGCTGTCTATGGTTCTGTAAGGTTTACAGACCACAGGAAGAAAAGTCATGACTTACCTAAAAAGGCAGGTTCACTCCACTACAAGACTTTTATACAACATTGGACATGTCACTTCAAAACTTATATCCTCCACATAACTGCATAGGTGTTTACAACTCTAGCATTTGGATGCTTCTGGAAGGCTGGCTACCCATATGCCTCAGCATTCTGCATTCTGCATCAGTCCTATTATGTCTGGTTCAGGAGAATACTTCACAGTGCCCTTACTAGAAGAACTGGCATTTGATATGGAATAGGGCTCAGATGCAATGACAGGGATTGGAGAGGTACCCAAAGAGTTACTAAAGCAGGACTGATAAAAATAGTTGTGTGTTTTCCTTTTAAAGTAATTGTGGTAATAAAGACTATTCTTTTCCTCCCACTGGAGGGTCCTCAATTTCCACAGGCTCCAGAGATTCACCAGGTCCATGTCAGGGTTTTCATGCACTTGATGAGAAAGTTTGCCTGAGAGTGACTCAGTAATTCTTCCTGCAGTGGGAAGGTAAGAGAACTGCTGAGGAAGTTCTGCCTTTGGAATAAACTAAGCTAAACCGGCAGTAACTGGCACCAGCAAGCCTTTTAGGTTACTGTGCACTGCTGCAATGAAACAGTGAAAGGGAAAATCAAAAGCAAAAGGTGAGAATGCCAAACCAATTGTTGAGAAATCAAGAAAGTCTCCATTCACAACAAGAAAGTTGTGAACAAGAACCAGGAACGCTAAAGAATTATGTAATGAAGAAACTGTAGTACTCATGGAATTAGAAAATATCATTTTTTGTCTGACTGCTTGACAGCACGTTCTCAGGGCTTTTCTAAATGTGTATTTCATGAGAACAGTGTTTGTAGTCCTTGTGTGTTGACTGTGTTGAACATCAACCTAGGTGTACAAGCTACTTGGCTAGGGACAACAAGAAACTATGATTATTACACGTTTTGAGAGTCAATTTTTAGTTCAGTTTGATTTGAAATAATGTTACAGTGATCCCTGCCACATTTTTAGAGCTACAGTTCTGTCAGGATTTCCATTGCAAAGGCTTATTTTCAGGATCTTGACTCAGCCATAAATATTTATACTGGGCAAATGCTTGGCAGAAGGAATCCTGAAGGGTGAGCAATGGTAGTGGAAATAAAGTTACTCTTATGTAGGTCTATTGATGAGTTACCGCCTGTGTCTAACTGCCTAAATGATTAATAGCGTTTCAGTTCTGTCACACTGTATGAACTCATGTAGACATGTTGTAGGATAATGCTTACTGTCAGAATGCACAAGTAACTGTGCTGACCTGATTAGAAAATAGAGATTTTACAAGGATATCTAGAGCTGGTGTGTTGATGTACTGGTGTTCTGGTGACTGGAATCACAGTGCAGCGTAAGGCCTATCAGCCACGTGACAGGGTCTGGACAGGGACTAAGGACAGGGTCCAGAATCCAGCAGTAACGTCAGTAATAAATCAGACAGTCTAGTTTGAACCATATTGAAAGGGAAGCTGCATGACTCTAACTAACAACACCTGTCCCTACCCAAATTTTGTGTCAGAAAGTGTTGTCTTTGTGAGTCACAACTCTTCGACCATTATGTCTGGACCACTAAGGGTAGACTTGTTGCCTAAAAAGCAGATGAATGATGTTTTATAGCATAATGGAATGGTTTGGATTGGAAGGGACCTTACAGATCATCTAATTCCAACCCGACTGCCATGGGTCAGGTAATGGGGGGGTGGAGGGGGTGGGGGGAAAGGCTGCGGTCTGTCCCTGATGCTTTGTCTCTGCCACTCCTTCTCGGTCCCTCTCTGCCCCTGCTCCACGCGGGGTCCACGCTGAGCCTGCGGGGGCTGCCCACAGGCAGCAGCTCTTCAAGAACAGCTCCCACATGGCTCCATACCGCGGGGTCCATCCATCCCCCAGGAGCAAACTGCTCCAGCACGGGTCCCCCACGGGCGGGCGGCAGCTCCCCCCAGACCCCCTGCTCCTGCTGCGGGGGCTCCTGTCCACGGGCTGCAGCTCCGGCCCGGGGCCTGCTCCTGCGGGGGCTCTCCATGGGCCGCAGCCTCCTCCAGGCCACATCCACCTGCTCCAGCGGGGGCTCCTCCACGGGGGGGCTGCAGCGTGGAGATCTGCTCCGTGTGGGACCCGTGGGCTGCAGGGGGACAGCCTGCTCCACCAGGGGCCTCTCCCTGCACAGGCCGCAGGGGAACTGCTGCTGCCTGCCTGGAGCACCTCCTGCCCTCCTGCTGCACTCACCTGGGGGCTGCAGGGCTGTTCTCACTCCTCTCTCCCAGCTGCTGTTGCACAGCAGTTCTTCCCCCTTCCTTCAATCTGCTCTTCCCAGAGACCCACCCAGTGTCACTCCCTGGCTCAGCTCTGGCCAGCAGCAGGATTCCTTTGGAGCTGTCTGGAGCTGGCTCTGGTCTGACATGGGGCAAGCTGCTGGGCTCTGTTCACAGAAGCCACCCCTGCAGCTCGACCCCCTGCTACCAAAACCTTCCCGTGTAAACACAATACACGATGTTAAAAACACATTCACCTTCATTCCCCAGGCAGTTACTCCTTGGGGCAATTAAATTAAGCAAAACATGAAGTATTAACAGTAAGTATCCTTAAGGGAATAGCTCTTTTTCTAGCGTAAGAACAAAGAGTGACTGAGGTGTATGTCTCTCCAGAGACAACCAAAGGAAGACATGCAGTAGATCTGTGGCCTGTCCAGCTCCAGAGCTGTCAGTAGTACATTGGTCCTTTTAGGTCTCCAGCTAGTATGTCTACACCATACCGTACACACATGCCAGCTTAGCTCAGAGCAACAGGCATTGCTCTCTATTGCATGGAGTTGGCATACCATATCTAACCATCTCTAAGGGGACAACAGGCAGTCAGAACCTGTGCTGATGTGTATGAGTAGTTGGACGTATTTTATCAGCCTTTTGCCAGCTTCACAAATCAAGTAGCTAGATGCAATCCTATGCAATTTCTTCATGGATTTTGCAGTGTGGTCAGGGCCACAGTCATTCATCAGAGCTGCCAGACACATTCAGAATAAATTCAGGAACAGGTTCAAGAAATAAGCTAGCTCATCTGAATAAGCTGAACAACTAATGCAATCCATCTTTGCATGTTTGACAGCCTTTCAGACTGCTGGGGACCTTTGAAAACCATCTTTTTCTGTAGACATTCACAAGTGGTTCTCTTTAAAGAAAAAAATATAAACCAAAGCTGTCTTGTTTCCAAGGTCCATGAGCCCATGCATCCTTTTTTTTTTTTTTTTTTTTTTTTTTTTTTCTCTGTGAACCAATGATATTTGTCTGTGGTATGCTCTGTGCCTCGAGATCAAACCAACTGGCAACCAAAGTTGCTATCAAAACTGTCAACCAAGCATAGTGAAGCAGTATTTTGAAGGCACTACTCTAGGTAATGGGAATTCACTCTCTCTCCAGTGGGTTCATATAATGGCAGGCAAAATCCTTGCATTTAATTTTGAGGTATCCTTTCATTTCTAGATAGTTACCAGGAACCTGTTCTGACTTTTTTTTTTTTTTTTTCAATAATCATGATAAAGAAACTAGGTCAAGATGGCATAAAGGGTCAGATTTAAAACACAAAGAAATGTCTACAATCATGGCTGTTCCATGTTAGTGTACACCCCGAAAATGAGAGCATCCCTGCAGAGAAGGGCTTGGGGGTTCTGGTGGATGAGAAGCTCGACCTGAGCCAGCAGTGTGTGCTTGCAGCCCAGAAGGCCAACTGCATCCTGGGCTGCATCAACAGAGGGGTGGCCAGCAGGTGGAGGGAGGGGATTGTGCCCCTCTGCTCTGCTCTTGTGAGGCGCCATCTGGAGTGCTGCATCCAGGCCTGGATCCAGAGCAGTTTCTCAGCTGCCCAAAATTAAGATCGACTTTTTTCTGTGTCAGGACAACAGGAGTCTTGGAGCTTAGCAAAAATGTTCATTCTCTTGGAAAAAATAAATCTGCATCCTGTTGACTGGCTGCAAAATTCCAGTGTCTCTGATCTAATTGCTTACAACAATAGTGAGCCAGAAGTTTCTGAATCAATGTGTCTGTTCCCCAAAAGGGAAAGGGTATCTTTTCCTTGTATCATAAATTGTACAGGTACTATGAAGGATTATTATGCCGTAAAAATCATGTTCCGTTTTCTTATTGCACCTCAAAGCATGTAATTCCAACTCAATGCCATTAACCCTTTGTGAATAGGTTCCTGCTAGTGGGACAGTCAAACAGTCTCAGTGCAGCATTCCCACTGACATTAGCAGCATTTGCATTGGGCCTGTATATCAGGGACTTGGGTTCCACAGATAGTCTCCTTTTGTAAGCTTTTGAGTTCTCTCACTCAAGACTATTTCCTTTCATCTTATCTCTCTGAAGAGCAATTTTTATTTTTTTTTTTTTTTAACACTCCTAAAAATATTCATCTCAAGAGGAAGCTTGGACATGAAGGGGACTCAGCAAAAATGGCTTCAAAAATGTTTTAAATCTTTAAAAGCATTATCCTTAGCTTTGGTTTTGACTAAGCACATCAACACTTAACAAAGGCCTGTTGGCAAGCAATAAAAACACTGTGCTGAGACTGACACACAAAAGACACCCATCTGTGCCTCTGGTACTCAAATTTTATTGACTACCTAAATCCCCCTAGGGGTCTGAGAGGCATGAAAGGGGCTTGTATTTGCATATTTGCATATGGGATTAATCTTGTGCCAGCTGTAAATACATTTATGAAAAAGCTCATGTTTTTCTACTCGTAGGAGAATTTTTATTTTATTTTATTTTTATTTTTAGATCTTTCTTTGTCTGTGACATTAATTTAATTGTCTGCCTTCTTTTCTGTTTGTACAGCTCTTAGGATAACAAGAAAGCTTTCTGCTGTTACTGTACCAGATCAGACATGTTGGGCCATTGTTCACAAGCTGTCTTATTGTTCACTTTCTCTAACATAACCTTAGTGTAAGACCTGCTACCCGTGAACAGGCTTAAGATCCCTAAGCTTACATTTGTGTTTATCATTTTCTTGTTCCCTGGTGCTTGTGAGGCCTTTCATATGTCTCTGAAATCAGGTACATTGAATTTGACTGGTCACATACTAAATAAGGATACTAATTAGGTGAAATGTTTCATGTGAGTTCTTTCTTGTGTCCTCCTCTACCAGTTGACTGTGAAAAATGCTCTTTTCTCTTCTGAGAAACGTCTTCATCAAAACGATTACTTTTTCTTCCAACTTCTCTTGAAAATTAAGACAGAAAACAAAACAAAAACAATACCATGTACAGATAATATGGATTTATTTTCTCAAATTAATCTTCCAGTCCTGACTGAGATTCTCCCTGAGAGAGGAGATGGTTATGAATCCATAGAGACTTAAACATAACAACCAGCATTTATTTGAGGTCTAAACCTTCTCTAAGTTGCGTAAGTCAAGAGGTATTAACTCTTGTTGTGCAGTTTCAGACTGCTGAGTGGCCTAACACACGTTTTTTATCAATACTCAGTGATCAGATTTCACAAGACACCAGTCAATTTTCATTTGCTGCCTTTAATTAATGAATTTGCTCATTATCATCTTTTCTGCTGCTGGTTGCAAGTTCATTTGCATGTCGAAAAGGCTAAATGTGAGAAAGCACTATATCTTTGGTGGGTCTGTCAGGCCCAGGGAGAGAAGGCAAAGATGACTTTGATTCCAGGTTTTAACTCCCTAATTTTGTCTCCTCTTTCCAGACAGGTTGCTAATGTCAGTCTGACCTCAGTGTCTCAGATGAACATCTGTGATGAAGCCTAGGCCCAACGTATTTGAAGTTTTCATGACACATCACACTTTCGTGAGATATATCTTAATTCAGTGTGCTCATAAGCACAGAAACATTCAATGTATGCTCCCTGAAGTCCTGCAAGCTAGTAGCTGGGAGACATGAACACTTGCTGGAGTTGAGAATCTTGGCATTAATTAAAGCAAAAACGTGGAAATGCTGCTTGGACTTCAGAAATCAATCACCCATTAACAGAGAAACAAAGTAGCAATGAGTGGGTTGGTGCCACCTGTCTCTGAGGTAGTTTGCTGACTTATTTGAAGTGCCTTAAAACCAAGAAAAGCCCTGCCTGCTGGGAAGCTCCTAGCATCCTGTTTTCACAGTCCATTTTGTCTTGCTGTATGGCTTCCAGAGCAGAGTGTCCTTCATGACTCTTCAAGAAACGTAGCAAGGATTCATTTCTTTAGAAGGTCAAGAAAAAGAAGGTTATAATTTGCAGCTATCTGTCAAGGAACACGACACACATTAAGAGTTGCTTAAGAGTCAACAATTAAAGTCTGGGATGGATGGGAAGCCAGCCTTTTGAGATGTTGACAAGTGCAATCACCTTTTCTCCTGAGAAGCAGTTATGTTGCTGGTTCAGTCTGAATCTCTCACTGTGATGTGGGGTAGAACTACTAGAATACAGTAATTGCCAGTTAAGGAAGATGCAAAGTCTTGTGCCAGGTAGTTGAGAAGCGGTCATCACCTCAACCCATGCAACAGGCAGCACCGACAAATGTTGCAATTAGCACTAGGTAAGACAGAAGAAATTCAACTGTCTTTGAAATAAGATGCCATTAATCTGAGAAGGGTTGCTGTGTGTATGTATTTACCAACTGGAGTTCTCTGCTTCTAGACTTTCAGACCCTGTGTATGTCCCTGGATGTAATCCACAGATCCTGTAGGAACAAAACTTTATAGAAGCAGAAGACTTTGCAGGTTTCATCATGTTGGTCCTTCTAGTTCAGAACCCCAACACAGCACTCCATGTCCATGCTATGGACTCCAGCTAAGACAGAAGAAAGTTGAGAGCCGGTCCTTATGGAAAAGTCTGTTAAATGCAAAGTTTCAATTAAAGCAGAAAATGAATAAAACAGCTGACATGATACCTGTATTTGCATAGAGCCTGCAGACTTTTGTGGCCAAATAAGTACAGGGCTTTTGATGTCAGGCTAGTATTTTGAGGGGCTTTTGTGAGATGAATTTCAGGGCCAGGGTATGCTTTTGCAAAAAAAAACAAAAAAGAAACAAACAAACCAAACAAACAAAAAACTACTTCCTGTAGAGCAGATCAGCTTGTGGCACTACTTCTGACTTCATTAATTCTGCTTCAGACCTGAGGAAGGATGTGTATACCCGCAATCTTTTCTGACTCCCACTCTTCCACCAAAGCATATAGCACTGAGGACAGTTCTCATCTTCTTTTTCCAGCAGTGGCCACTATGCTGAGAATGATCCAAGGTTTGTGGGAGAAGTAAGAAGGTCTTTCTGTGCTGGCTCAGGTGCAAATTCTGATTGCTGAAGAAATTGCCAACCTTGGTGACTGCACTAGTAATAGCCAAATTCCTTTCCTTAAGCAGAGATTCATGTTATCTGTGTGATCTCTAATGCACCATTTATTTTACTGTATTGAGGCACTAGGAATAAAATTAATTTTCTATTGCAGCTTAAATTGATTTGTGCCTGTGGCTATGTCTCACTCTGCATGTACTCTCCCTGCTGAACTCTGCAAAAATACTAATAAAGAGCACTAATAGCAAAAGATATTCTTGTAGAGAGATGATTATGTCATAGAAGTGGTGCAAGAAGCAGACAAAAACCTTCCCATCTTCCAAAAGTTATGGCCATCTCTCGATAATCACACATGCCCTGAGGCTGGTTAATTGACATTACTGAAACCACAGCTTGCAGGACAAATTGTATTTCTGATGTGTTAAACGAAAATGAAATTAGAAACTCAAAATGTCGAAAACCCATTTCAGATCACACACAATTTACTCTCACCCTGGCTTCAGAATATTCACCAGCTAATCATCGTATTCCCTTCCCTTCATCTAGACAGTTTGATAAGGTCAATGAATGCACATGAAAAGTCCTCATATTTAGCATTCAAAGAAAGGCCTAGTCTTGTGAAAGGGTGGCAGCTGTCAACTGGAGTTTTTTTTTTTTTTTCCCTTAAAACTGAGCTTTGATTATTATTAGTTCTTTTCACTACTGAAATGAATAAAGACAGCAGTACTGTTTAACAAAAGGTGCCCTCACCCTTTCATCAGTGGTGTTTATTACATTTTCATGTGAGACTGCCACTCAAATCCTGGTCTTATCTGTTTTCTGGGGAGGTCAAAGTTGTTGCACATGCTTTGCACGCTTGATTATAGGGAGGATTTTACCTGATCTATTCCAACACATTTGCTTCCTTGCACAAATGAATTTACTTCCTCCACAAAAGATGGAGTGCCATTAACTCTATCTGCAGGTGAGAACCAAGGTTCAGAAAGATGAAGGCCAACTTCTCCAAGACATTTAGAAGTAAAGTATCCAAGTGATCAGGTCTTGGCACCCAGAATTGCTTGAAGGCTGCTTGAAGGGGGGTGCAAGATATATTGTGTACTTCAAAGAGTGTGGGACACACAACAGCCACCTCCCAGATTGGAAGATGCCCTCATCAGCAAGCAATTGCGAGGATGTGTGTCTTGATATGTCTGATAGATTATGTCTCTCATTCTTCTAGAGGCACAACCTATTACCTTCTCTTAAAGGTATCTCAAGTCCCACCACTGGATGAGACACTGGAACAAGAGACAATTCACAAATGGAAGGAAGTGAAAGTATATGCTCCAGCTGTTTTGGCTACAGTGGGAGAAGAAATAGCTTTGAGACAGATGAAAACTGGATGTGCAAGCTGTTGTGTAAATCAGATATAGACAGAATCGGGTGAGCAGAAATTGACTTAAGACTCACTGTGTTAACAAAAATGCCTCTGTGGCTCTGAAGGTCCAATGGCTTGTACTTATGTGGACATAATTCCTTTCTCAACGCTGCACTCAGCTTGGCAGGGGGTGCACAACCTGCGGATTTATTGGCCACTCCCTGGCTTTTCCCAGTACCTCTGTTTTCATCAGAGGTCTTCCAAAAACAGGACAGACCTCACATTGTTTGAGAGTATTGGAGACAGAGAGATGCTAGCTGGATGCATACAGGGAGAGGTGATATTGTTTAAATTATTAGTTATGTAAAGGAAGGCTTGGAGTACCATGAGACACTGCCACACTGCTAAGATTTTTCCATGAAGGGGCAGGAGCTGTGGAGGGTGATGAGCTGAGAAGGAAGCCATCTTTCTAATGTCTTACATTAACCTCCCATTTATTGTATATAATCTCACTGGAGGCCTGATTGTAGACTTCATTCTGTCTTTCTTTCTGCAAGATAAGGTAATTTATATTGTTGTAACTCCTCTACATGGTTAGAAGTTTGAAACTTCATAAGTAGGGTTGTAAGGAAGCCTGGCTAGCTGGTAGATGTGAACAAAACCACACATAATCTCTGATGATACAACTCTAGATATCCAAGCACTGACAGCACTTAGCAAGGCGTATAACCTTCCTTCTCCTCTCAGCACCAAGAATTATTGTTTTATCTGGCTTCTGCTGGGCACTTTTGGTAGTTTTGATCAGTTTAACAAAACTCCAGGGCTCTTACTCTCCACTGATTCAGACATACCACAATTTACTCTCTTTCAAAAGAGCAGCCTGGACATTAACACTCTGCAGAGCTGATGCTGCTTTTCATCTCAGGCCTTCAGCTACATAATTCTGGAAGAGTCTCAAACAGTAACCTCTGTTACAAAGTTGCAGAGGGCTAATTGTGACCCTGCCTTCCTTATGTCATACTCATATTCCCAGGCAGTTTCTTTGTCTCCAGTACCATATTTTTCACTCTCTTGAGGGATACCAGTAGCTCCTTGTTTGTAATTTCCTGTGCTTGGTGCAGATTACATGACTCAAAAAAGCAGTGTCATGAAGTTTAGAAATGCAGGTGTCTTCCTGCTGAATGCCCATGAGCCAAGCACTGGGACTCAGCACTAGGAAGAAGAGTTAATCCCTTGTATAAGACTTGTAGATCTTACAAGCCATCCCCCCCCCAAAAAAGAGAAAGAGTTAAGTCTGTAAAGTACTGGAAATGAAAAGCTGGATCTGTAGGTTCTGCGAAGTGATATTAAAGTCACATTTAATTTACTGTTTTGTTTGTTTGTTTGTTTGTTTCCTTTCCTTTCTCTCCCTCAGAGTGTCACTGTAAGGCAGAGTTAAGACTCTTTGAGTGATTTAACTGTGCATTTCCATATATTAAGATTTCATTTTCAGCACAACACTAACTTCTCTGTGTTTCTGATGCTTATTTCTGGGGAATTACACCATCTGTGCAATTTAATTTAACAATATGTACTCTGCCCTTTAACTCCATCTTAATGGCACACGTGGGAATCCATAACGTACTCTAACACCACAAACCACCTGATGGCTTGAAGATTTGTTTTTATTTTATTTTTTGTTTGTTTGTTTTTTTTTTCCTTCTGCTTTATAAATGAGCAATTAAATTATTAAACAAGCATTCCCAGAGCTGATTTCTCTCTAAGTTTGCCTGCAAAGGAAATTTATTTGCTGTGCATTTCTAGAATAGCCCTTTCCCATGAACTGCCTTCTTTTAGAGCTGTGCTAGCCATTAGACTGTTCTGGTCAGCTAACCAATGTTGTGAAATAAGTTCACAATGCTTTTAAACTGTCCTGGTGTGATGTTAAGTATGGACTGCTCTGACCTCAGTAACATCTATTTTCTCACCCACAGCCTAAATTGTCTGCAAAGGTCTTTCTGAGGATAGAACTTGAGCTATGTCATGGAGGAACAAGTAATTCCAGTAAAGAAAGGCAATCTAAGGATGTTCTGACAAGAAAATTTCAAGGACAAGAGAATATTTAGTACTGCAGTGGCAGGTGGAGATAGCATACATTAGTATGTTCCTGTATGAACCCCTCCATGCTAATAGAACTGACTTGTAAAATGTATCTCTATTGGGCTGAACTTTTAACAAGCTTGACTTTTGCCCAAACAGACATCTATACATATACATTTTTATATATTGCAAAAGTCTGTGAGGAAAATAAAAAGAATCCATTTTTCCCGTTTATAATATACAAAAATGTTGTTTTAAAAATCTTTGCACGCTAAGGGGAAGAGCTCTGAACTTTGCTGTTTGACTTGGAAATAACCACCTATTAGAAGAAAAATACACCTTTCTTCCCAGGGGCAGTCTCTTAGCTACACAGTAGATAAAACAACTGATTTAGGATTTGAGAATGCTCTAGCTGCCTCGTGTTTAATGATGTCAGACAAAGAAGCACTGGTTGTTAGAAGCTGTTGTGGGTTGTTGATTAATTATGTGTCTTATACTTGGGAGGTTTTCTGAAGTCCTCTTCTCTTTGAGTGTGGGCCACATGCTTGGGATTGAGGCCAGGCTGGCCTGCTTCAGGTTAAACCTTTTTGCTTGGCTGGGAAGCACCTTGTTGCCATACTACTGCCACAACCTTGTTCCAACCAGTCTTCAATGGAGATATCTCAGCATCTGAAGGGGAGAGGAGTCAGTAATAAAGGAGCTTTCCTCTTCCCTGCTGTTTCTCATGACACCATGGCGTGCCCCTTCCTTGACCCTCTTTTCCTTGCTTGTTCACAAGAAAATGGGAAAAAAATCAGTTCTGCCTTCTTGGATGAAAAGCTGTCTCAGATCTTGTTTAGAAATGGGAGGAGGCTTTCTGCCAGATGGGCAGAGGCTGTTACCCAGCAAGGAAAAAGCCTTATTGGCCTGGATTGGCCTGACATGTAAGTACGTGGGTCATCAAGGTGGGCTGGGTCAGAACAGACAAAGTATTACACTAATTCCCAGTGTACACTGTCAAAGCCTTGCTAGTACCCCGTCCTTGAGGGATTCATCTTTCAGGCCTTATTTCTCCTGGTGTAGTCAAAGGACCCAGTTACAATGAACTGGTGTTTCCCTCTGAAGGTAAGCATAAGCATCCTTAGAAATCACACGGATCTACTGAATGGTTGAGGTTGGAAGGGGCCTCTGGAGATCATCTAGTCCAACCTCCCTGCTAAGTAGGGTCACCTAGAGCACGCTGCACAGGATTGTGTCCAGGAGGGTTTTGAATATCTCTAGAGAAGGAGACTCCACAGCCTCCGTGGGCAGCCTGTTCCAGTGCTCTGTCACCTTCACAGTAAGTAAGTGTCCTCTCATATTCAGATGGAACTTCCTGTATTGAGTGTGTGCCTGTTGCACTCTGACTCTTCATGCAGGTCACTGATGAATAAATTGAACAAGGCTGGATTGAGTACTGACCCCTGGGGGACACCACTAGGTACAGGCCTCCAGCTAGACTGTGCTGCTGCTCACAACCCTCTGAGCTCTGCCATCCAGCCAGTTCTTAATCCACCTCACTGTTCACTCACCCATCCCACACTTCCTGAGCTTGCCTATGAGGTTGTTTTGGGAGACAGTGTCAAAAGCCTTGCTCGTGTGAAGGCAGACAACATCTACGGCTCTCCCCTCATCTACCCAGCTAGTCATCTCATCATAGAAGGCTATCAGATTGGTTAAGCATGATTTCCCCAAGGCGAATGCATGCTGACTACTCCTGATCACCTTCTTCTCCTCTTTTCCTTTTGAACTGTTCCATCACCTTTCCAGGGATGAGATGAGGCTGACTATCCTGCAGTTTCCCAGGTCCCTTTTGCCATTTTTGAAGACTGGATTGGCTTTCTTCCAGTCCTTCCACCTCCCACTTTCTCCATGACCTTTCAAAGATGATGGACAGTCGCCTAGCAGTAACATCTGCCAGCTCCCTCAGCATCCATGGGTTCATCCCATCAGGACCCATGGACTTGTGCATATCAGGTTTGCCTAAATGATCTCTGATCCAATCCTCCTCAACCAAGGGAAAGTCCTCCCCTCTCCAGACTTATCTCTTGTCTCCAAGGCCTGGGATTCCTGAGTGCTGGCCTTAGAAGTAAAGACTGAAGCAAAGAAGGCTTTCAGTAACTTTGCTTTCTTAGTATTCTTGTCACAAGAGCACCCACATTATCACAAGAGCACCCTAAATACTTCCATGAATCTCTCTTCACTCCACTGTCCTCAACTAGCTATGTCCTTTGAGCTGTGCTTAGCTCCTGCTTGCTTGGAACTTGGAAACTGTAATGATTTAAAGACCAAGGCCTCTCACTTTTCTCATCACTAGACAAAAGGCTTTAGGAGAAAAAAAAAAGTATCTGTCTTTGTCTAGTTCTTTTCCTCTTTCCCAGCATTCCTGTTGGTTTTCTTTCCCCAATTGACTTTGCAGGAGAGAGTCAGCAGAGCGATCAGCAAACACTCTCTCCTGCTTTGCCTTGTCAGTCTGGAGGTGACAGATTGTGAAATTCCAGGACATGCTTTTCTGCTGCCAAGAATTTTCTCTCGCGTGTTCCCACCATGAGCTCATCTGCTCACCTGCAGATGGACAGATGCACACATATGCACCAGCCCACTCAACTGTTTTCTGTGCTCTCGACCATCTACTCAGAGCAGATGCACCACCTCACACGGTCCATGGTTTGAAAGATGTTACCTCAAGGAAAGAGGTGGCACTCGGAATTCTAAACACCTCTGCCGTCTCTGCTGTGGAGTTAATATCTCCTGTACCAGCTCAAGCAAACGCACTCAGATGGGCCCCTTTCCTCTTTTTCTGCTTACTTGCCATGTCTTCTTTCTCTACCTGATGCCTGTTTAACAAAAAGGGAGTTTATCTGGAGGCTGACTCCTTTTCATGGACCCTTCATGCAGACACAGATGCATGTCAGCAACTGCTGTCTCAAGCAAAGAGGAAATAGATGACCAGGCTCCAGAAACAGCTTTCCTCTGGTCCCTGTTAAGAATTATGGAGGAAATATCCTGGATAGAGTGGGACATGTTCCTCTGGGAAAGGTCCTGTGGGAGAAAGGGGATCATTTGGTACTGCACGTTAGATGCTGATCCTGCAGCTTTCCTTCACATGAGTGAATTATTTCCAGGGTCATTTTGTCTGACGAGTCTATTTTCTTTCTTGGTACCTTTCACATTTTTTCCCTCTCTGATTCCCTGAGAGATGTTGCTGTGTCCAAGAGGGATTTGTTTTCCTTTCTTGAGCTATGGGCAGCCAGAGAACATTGTATTTTTCTGTGGTAACTCAGATAAAATGTAGACACCTCAGACAGGTAACCAGCAGATTGGTACACATAACTCTATTGCTATTTTTAAAACATTTTGCTGGCATCTTTCTCTAAAATCTTACCAACCCTGCAGCAGTACATGTCCTCTGGTCTTCATGCTCACAGTCCCCCTCCTGATTTTCCTTTAATTTAACACTTCTGCAGGAGTCCAACAAGTGTAATATAGGCTCAGTCTCAGGTAGTTCTTCAGAACTAGGAATATGCTGCCACCTAAGCTGGAGATT
This sequence comes from Cygnus atratus, assembly GCF_013377495.2. Classification (NCBI taxonomy): domain Eukaryota; kingdom Metazoa; phylum Chordata; class Aves; order Anseriformes; family Anatidae; genus Cygnus; species Cygnus atratus. The sequence goes on along the minus strand of NC_066396.1, from coordinate 55,005,530 downwards.
GCTCACCTCTAGGTTTTAGCGTGGAGGTAAGGTCTTCACCTATTTTTTAGAAAAGGAAGACTGATGCACAGAGTAAAGGAATAAGCTGTTCCCTTTGTTCAATGGCAATGAAGAACTAGAAATCGATTTAAAAAGACAGAAGGAAAATTCAAGAAGAATTAAGAGAAACTACCTGATGGCAAATATAGTGCTGCTCTAAGTTCCATCGTGCAACTTGTTTTTAAAACTCTTCAGTGGGTGCTTTGTCCCCCAAAACAAACTGTGCAAAATCCTCATTTTCTCGATCCTGAAGGAGTGCAGCAGCAGTTTCTTTCATCCCGATCAGCAGCCTACCCTGATCTTCAGGGAAGTACCAGGAGCAGTCAGACTACAGTTGTGTGAACCAAACAGTGTGGTAAGGTTTATGAAGCAGACAGCTATAAAAGAGGATAGAAAGCTATGTAGTACTTTTTCACTCCCTACTGTGTCTCAGCTTTGTGGGCTAATTGGGAGAACATTAGGAGTATGCATTTCATGTTAATTATGGCAGGGCAAGACGACAATTTGATTACTGTTAGAAGCTTAGCATTACCAAGTGATCTACTTAGTTAGAAAATAAATAACCAGAACTCAATAGCCTCAGGGAAGCTTTAATTCACTCATGTGTAAAAATGGTTTAATCCTCTATTCTTGTAGTTAAAACAATAACCAGAATACATACAATACACAAATGTGCTGTCAAGGAGAACATGATCCTAATTAAAGACTCCATCCTTTCAGGGAATTTTATTTTACAGTGTCCCATGATAAACATAATTAAACTTCTTGGGAAGTTGGATATTTAAGCTGGGTTAGAATTAGCCTGTGAGACATCAAAAATACTGCTGCTGAAGTGTAAAAGGAACTTAAGATATGTGATACCTGGAAACATATGAGACTTGTGTAAGAAAATCCTTTTCCCTGCCAGTCTTCCCATGCCTCATGTCAGACCAGACCACAAAGCATTCATCCCTGTGGGTGTCTTTGCGCCAAAGGACCTATTTAGAGTGGGGGAAAATCTAAGTGCTGAGAGTTCTTGCTGGCTCACTACCAAAAGATTTAAGCTTCAATCTTTCATGACTTCACTGGAAAGCCCTTTCACTGAAAATCTTATTCAGCCTTCACTGATCTCTGTAGAATATGTGATGGAAAATGGAACTAGAAGGAGCCCTGAGAGGTGTGGTCATCACCTGGCCTGAAGCAGAACCATTTGTTCAATCCCTTGCCTCTTCGGAGGAGAAAATACAGCCAGCATTTAGGGTGACATTTTTTATCCTCTGTGCTGTTACAGGTGCTGGGCAAATACTTCCCTCCACATTATAGACAAGCTGAGCAGCTAGTTTTTGGTCCTGGCTGAGCTGACACCAGAAATAAGCTGCTAGTGTCCCTCCAGGAGTCGCCCAGCATCCCATGACTGAAAGGGTTGTCAGACAAAAGCAAAAGAAGGAATGGCTTCTCTGAGGAGAAAGAATGAGCTGCAGAGAAACAGCAGTACTAGGTAAGCTTGTTTGCTTGTTTGTTCTTGTTTTTGTTCAAGGGATTTTTCTTTGCGTTGTTTCTTTTAATAAGCATGATTGAAAAAGTCATTCCTTAGAAGAAAAGAACATTATCTGTAGAAGAACAAGACAAGGAGCCCCAAGTAGCCCACAGGCGAGGCTGTATGTCTAGTTTGTCTTCCTGCTCCTCAGATACTCACAGCCTATACCCATGGAAAGCTGGCTTCCACTACACACTGTCATGCACATCTGCTGCTGTCAAGGAGCTACCACAGGGCCCACGCCAGTGTCTTTCATGGGTTTCTCTTCTCAGCCTTGCACAGACCATGAGCAAAAACAAATGATGAGAAAACTGAAGATAATCCTGTCCAAATCAGAACTTCTTTGGATTGCCTTTCCTCTTCAGTGGCTAAGCTGAGGCTGAAAATCCACGGCTCTGTCACTGCAGGCCTTTTAGGAGTAGTCTTGACCCGCTTTTTTTTTTTTTTTTCTTTTTTTCCCCCCGTTTTCATTTCAAACTTAACTTCTCTTCATCTAGAAAGACTTTGAAAGTGATTGCTTGTCACCAAATCTATATCTGTACAATGGAATTTAAAAGCATCTGCATTCTGTTGTGTTTCAGTGGTGAGAGAGCTTGGTGTCACACAGACAGTGGCAGAAAAAATACAGAGTTACTATAAATTTCTGTTTGTGCTCTACAAGAGAGTGACTAATTATGCTGCAACCTGGTTTTTGATAGTTACAGTTACTAATGGTTTCACACAACCAGGAGATTAACCGCATGATGGAGATCTATTTCTGTGTCAATACAGTGCAGTTAATAGACCCGAGTCAAAAAAAAAAAAAAAAAAAAAAAAAAAGGCTGATTTGCATTGGCCCTCCAGGCTCTTAAATGTTTTAAGCTCCAGTGAAAGTCCCAGCCGTATTTATCGAGTATGAAACCAAAGGGGTAACAGTCTTTCAAATGTAATTATTCTAGTTTGGATTAATTAGCCGTACATTATCAAAAATATGTATTTAGTATAATGACACTGAAACAGGAGTTTGCCTCCTGTGTAATTACAGTCTACCATCCAATGCACAGTGGTGACTAGTACGCAAAGATCAGTCAAATATGAAGACCCTTTTCAAATATGTGTTGTACAATAGATCTGGAAGGCTGGCACTCCCTCCCTTTGTTTGTCTAGCTGTGGTCCTCTGCTCTTGGCAGAACACTCGTGGTACATTGAGGTGGAGGAGTGTCAGGCTGGGGTGAGCTCCTTCTTTTGTAAGGTCTGGGGATAAATGGCTGCCAGAGATCCTGAGAATCAGCAACTTGGAGAGGAAAATTACTCTGTGCAGGAAAGACTGACATCCATTGCTGTCTGAGGGCAAGGTGCTTCTCCAAAAGGGCACCAAAGCAGTGATCTTAGCCATGCAGAGCTGCTGGCCTTCTCTTTACAAGCAATCAGGGGTGTTATGAGTGGAAAAGAAAGTGCCTGTGCCTGTTCCAGTTGCTCCTGCCAAGATCTGTTCATCACAGGGTCTCCACAACGTGGGGGATACTGTATGTCCATAGTATTTACTGTTGTAGAATCTTAATAGCAAGGTCTGAGGGACAGCCATTGAAATATCAAGTTGTTTGTTCATGCAAGAAATTCAGGAAAATTCAGGTGCTTCCTAGGTATGCTACTCAAGTTATGTGTACCAGATTCAGGCAGCATCCTTGTTTGCAAACCATAGGTGCAGTCCCATGCTCTAGACTTAACAGCTTCAGGCCAGGAGGAGCAGAGTAGAAAAAAATCACCCTGCTTACTCTTCCCACAAAAGGGCACTGTGGTCCACTGTGAGGGAATCATTGGGATGTATACTGGGACCACTGGTTGTCAGATATATAGCCATGCTTAATTCAGATTAAATCTATCCTTGCCACGGAGTCTGCAGCAGAGCTTAAATCCAGATCATCACATTATTGGGCTAATGTTTTACCCACAAAAGGATCCTGCAGTTGACTAGGGGAGCACCTTTCCCCAGTCAGCTAAAGAAAACCCACTGTTTCAGTGGCTCAACTTGAGAAAGACCAGTCAAGGGAGAACCCTGAGAAACCCTGACTTGCCAGGAAGGGCTGTTGTCTGTCTCAGGCAATGCAAGTCAAGCCCTCAAGCCACAAATGGCAGGAACCATTAGCTAACACCCTGAAGTGATGGTCTTGAGGCAACATGCCTGACTTGTGCCATCCAGGGTGTACTAAAGGAATCCAGAATCATAAGGGTTTAACTGGTTTTCCAATGTGTGACTCATTTGATTCCCAGAGAAAGGAAATACTTGGATTATTCAAGGTCCTAGGTTCACGTATCAGAGCAGAGGAAGGTCAGCAGGAGTCACTACACATCAGGGAAGAAAAGAAGCCCTGCATCTCATCTTCCTTTCAAGCAATGTGAACACGTAGGAAGACAGTTGAACTGCACTGTGGCAGACACTGACACTGTCCCATTGACAGCAGCACACAATAAGCAGCTATGGAGTGTTTTCTGTGCTTCTAGAGATGGAGAAGGAAGTCAAGAGCCCAACTTGTCCTCTACGTCATTCTGAGTATCCAAACTACTCCCCCAACTCCCTTTCTTATGCTCTCCAATGCCTTGCATTACACAGCTAGCTGCAAGGAGAGCGCCCACAGCCTTCATCCTCTTCTCCCAGCAGTGACAAACTGTTCTGCTTCCCTCCCCCCCCAACTCACCAAGCACTGTAGGAGGCTCTAATCATGTTCAAGTGCAGCTTTCAAATATAGCACCTACCGGGTAGGCGTTAAAGTCTGCTAATCACAGCAAACCAATTTACAGTGGGGTAAACATCACTGTAATCAGAAGGAACCTGCCACAGACCAATCCTCTGTTTTCAGCACTCTGCAGAAATTCTACACTACTAAAAACTGTGTTTTGTCACTGACAGTTTTTCCTGTGTGTGTGGCTCTATTGTGTTATTGCGTGGACAGGGCTGGATGTGGGAATGTTTGTTACTTCAGTCTTTGTCCTGTCACACCAAGACAAAAACAGTACATAAAACCTTTTCACTTAAACAACTTGGCTTCCTTCCCACCCTTATCTATACCCTCCCCCAAGCAATTACAGTATACTTTGTGCTTCAACTTTCAGTCTGCCCCATCTTCAGTGAGTGTAATGGGTTACAGCATTAATGTTCATATTGGCTTCTTTTGGACAATTTGTAACATCAGATGAAAGAACTACAGCAAAAAGCAAGAGTTTCTCCTTGGAATATATGTTCTGTTCACTGGGATACTGGTGAAGACAAAGTTTTATTCCTGGCATTAGTAAAGCAGACCAAGACAGCAATCACTGCCCACGAGCTGGCCCATGAGCTGTTAGTCATTTCCTGATTATCACATCAATACTCCTGTTTTCAAAATCAGACTCATTGTAGAAACGAGAACCTGAAAAACCTGAAAAAATACATTGGACATGGGAAAAATCTGTGGAAGTTCCAGTTTTGATCTGCCAACATTTCTCACTAGAGATGGCTATACTAGGAAGCTCCTGAATAGGCTGGTGGTTAAAGTCTTACATATATCTTAATATAAACCTAGCAAAAGGACTAGAGAATTCAACCCACGACACAAGTAGCATGGCAAACAAAAGCAGTAATAGCAGTCTTCACCCAGACAGCTGAGGTGAGCACACACAATGAGATGAACCAGCACTTAGATATTTGGGCACAGCTTTCAGGCTCATTTCTCAGCTAACAGAAATCATAACTCACCACTTGCAATACCACTTTAAGAAGGCATTGGTCTCATGATGTGGGGATTAACAATGAAAAGAAGCAGTCAGAAACTGTGTGTATTCCAGCTGGAAAGCCTTAACACCTCATTTTCACAGATGAGAGAAAAAAATATATGTGGGAGTGGAGTGGATAGATTATTCAATAACCAGAAATGATATTAGTAGAAGAAAGAAAGGACTCAAGAGGCTATTTTTGCACAAGAAATTAACATAGATTCTAAAGGATACTGAAGATTCTTCCTGATGGACAGAGGTGAGCCAGTAGAGTGGATTATGGAGGCATTAAGTTGGAGCCATGAGTAAGGAACCAGACTTAGCAGCAGCATGTTTAATGACCTGCTGTGTTTAGGGTGCTCCAGGCCCACATGAGGCTTTTGCCAGACGTTCCCGTTGTTGAAACAGGTAGCCAACAATTCCAAATCCTCACCAGGGACACAGGAATGGTGACTGATGCAAAGCTTAGGCAAGGGCAGAGAAAAACATTCAGGTCTCTAGAAGAAGGGAAATGGGGTGGAATGGGAGGCATTTGCATCATCAAGACTGTGGGCCAGCATCCCTCACAGAATGAGCAAACAATGGGTTAAGTAGCATCATTCATCAGCTGATACTCAAGTTATTTCCTATAAGTCAGAGACGGTGAGTGGCCCTCCAAAGCAGTTCATCTGCATGGGAGATGGACTGTATGCAGGCATCCCCATCATTCAGACAATGTTCCAGGTTGGAGAGTGGCTTGCAGAAGACCATGATAGTAACCATTTGAAACAAACACCAAAAACAAGTCCCATTTTATGGGAGCTCACTTTACTGATATGAGTAGCCTATTCTGGCACTTGCTTCAAACATGAAATACAAAACTAGACTCAAAAGATTTCTTTCTTACTAATGTACTCCAACTTAGGAATTGGTGTTAAGAGTGGGTTCAAATGACTACTCTGGTCATTTTAATATGCTCTTTGGAAAGTCAAACAAGATATCACAGAATCACAGAACCATGGACTAGCTGAGGTTGGAAGGAACCACTAGAAGCCATCCGGTCCAACCACCCTGCACAAGTAGGATCACTTAGAGCTCATTGCCTAGGACTGTGTTCAGGCATTTTTTGAAAATCTCCAAGGATGAAGACATCACAGCCTCTCTGGGCAACTTGTGCCAGTGCCAGTGACCCGCACAGTGAAAACATGTTTCCTTATGCTCAGGAGAAAACCCTGTTTCAGTCTGTGACATCGCTCCTGTCCATGGAGACCACTGAAAAGAGTCTGGCTCCATCCTCTTTGCAACCTCCATTCAGGTACATTGATAAAATCTTCCCTGAGCTTTCTCTTCTAAATAGTCTCTCAGCCTTTCTTCATAGGAGAGATGCTCCACTGTCTTCATCAAATTTCTCGCTTTTCATTGGTTCTCTCCAGTAAATCCACATCACCCTTGTATCAGGGAGCCCAGAACTGGATACAGTATCCAGGTGTGGCCTCACCATTGCTGACTAGATCAAGGATCATCTTCCTTGACCTGTTGGCAATACTCTCTAATGCAGTCAAGAATGCCATTAGCCTTCTTTGATGCAAGGGCACATTGCTAGCTCATATTCAACTTTGTGTGCACCAGAACCCCTAGGTCCTTCCCTGCCAGGCTACTCTCCAACTGGGTGGTTCCCACATACACTGGTGCATGGGGTTGGTGTTGCCCCTGGTACAGGACTTTGCAATTCTCCTTGTTGCTTGGAGGTTTCTGTCAGCCCACCTCTCCAGACTTTTGAGGTCCCTCTGAATGGTAGCACAAACCTTTGCTGTATCAGCCACTCCTCCCAGTTTTGTGTCATCAGAAAACTTGGTGAGGGTGCACTGTATTGGGTTTACATGGCAAGGTCTTGATAGTGGGGAGCTGCAGGGGTAGCCTCTGTGAGAAGAATACAGAAGCTGCCCCATGTTAGATAAGGGCCAGTTTCAGAAGGCTCCAAAGGGACCAGCTGCTGGTCAGAGCCGAGCCAATAAGTGATGCTGGTTGTGTCTGTGGGAGAGCAGATTTAAAAAAGGGGGAAAAAACAGGTGTGCCACAGCAGCTGGGAGAGTGAGGAGTGAGAAGGAGCCATACAGACACCAAGGTTAGTGCAGCAGGAAGGCAGGAAGTGCTCCAGGCATGCAGCAGCAGTTCCCCTGCGGCCTGTGCAGGGAGAGGCCCCTGGTGGAGCAGGCTGTCCCCCTGCAGCCCACGGGTCCCACACGGAGCAGATCTCCACGCTGCAGCCCCCCCGTGGAGGAGCCCCCGCTGGAGCAGGTGGATGTGGCCTGGAGGAGGCTGCGGCCCATGGAGAGCCCCCGCAGGAGCAGGCCCCGGGCCGCAGCTGCAGCCCGTGGACAGGAGCCCCCGCAGCAGGAGCAGGGGGTCTGGGGGGAGCTGCTGCCCACCCGTGGGGGACCTGTGCTGGAGCAGTTTGCTCCTGGGGGATGGATGGACCCTGCGGTACGGAGCCATGTGGGAGCAGGTCTTGGAAGAGCTGCTGCCTGTGGGCAGCCCCCGCAGGCTCAGTTCGGGCAGGACGGCATCCCATGGGAGGGACCCCGCGTGGAGCAGGGGCAGAGAGGGACCGTGAGGGAGTGGCGGAGACAAAGCATTCCCCTGCATCACTTGAGAGGAGGAGGTGGAAGAGGGTGGGTGGAGGAAAGGTGTTTTTTTATTATTATTATTTTATTTTTATTTTTTTACTTTTTTTTTTCACTGCTCTATCTTGCTACTAATAGGTAATACATTTTATTAATCTCCCTATGCTGAGTCTGTTTTGTCTGTGATGATAATTGTTGAGTGATCTCCCTGTCCTTACCTCAACCCTTGAGCCCTTTCCATTGTATTTTCTCCCCCTTTTCCTTTGAGGAGGGGGAGTGAGAGAGCGTCTGTGGTGGAGCTCAGCTGCCCAGCTGGGTAAGGTCACTACATGCACTCCATGGCATCATCCAGGTTACTAATGAAGATGTTGAACAGGACTGGACTCAGTACTGACCCTTGGGGTGCACCTCTAGTTACTGGCCTACAACCAGACTGAACAGTGAGAGCTACCCTCTGGGCCCAGCCATTCAGCCAATTTTCAGTCCAGCTCACTACCTGCTCACCCACCTGTATTTCAACAGCCTGCTGATGAGGACCAAATGGGATACAGTGTCAAAAGCCTCACGGAAATCCAGGTAGACAGTATACGCAGCTCTCCCATATCCATCAGGCTTGTCACTTCATTGTACAAGCTTATCAGGCTGGTCGAGCATGACTTCCCCTAGGTGAATCTGTGCTGACTACTCCTGATGATTTTCTTGTCCTCTTTGTGCCTGTAAATGGTTTCCAGGCTTAGGAGTTTTGTTTTGACATCCCTGGACAGATTCAATTCAACTGGGCTTTAGCTTTCCTCTTCAACCCTGGTTGCATGGACAATGTCTCTCTATTCCTCCCAGGTTACCTGGCTTTACTTCTACCCTCTGAAGGCCTCCTTTTTTTCATTTTAGTTTGGTCAGGAACATATTGTTCATCCACTCAGGCATCCCAGCATTTTTGCCTGACTTCCTTTTCATTGAGATGGACCGTTCCTGAGCTTGGAGCAGTTGATCCTTGAATATTAACCAATTTTCTTGGGCCCTTCTTTCCTTTATCCCATAGGCCTGTATCAAGAAGATCCTTGAAAAAGCCTAAGTCTGCTATTCTGAAGTCCAGGTTTGTGAACTTGCTTTTCACTCTCTTCCCTGCCCTCAGGATCCTGAACTCCACCAACTCATGGTTACTGCAGCCGAAGCTGCCTTTGACCTTCACATTCCCAACAAGCTCCTCATTGCTGGTGAAATATGAGGTTGAGCACCTTTCCTCATTGACTCCTCTATCACTTGGAAGAGGAAGTTATCATTAATGTGCTTCAGGAACCCCCTGGATTTTTTATGCCCTGCTATTTTGTCCTACCAACAGATATCTGGGTGTTTGAAGCCACCCATGAAGACCATGGCCTGTGAATATGAATCTTCTCCTGTCTGTAGAGGGCCTCATCTACTTGTTCTCCCTGAACAGATGGCCTGTAGCAGACACCCACTATAATGTTAGCTTTCCCTGTTCTCTCTTTAATCCTTACCCCTTAAATTCTCAGTCGAGTTCTCATCCACGCCCAGGCAGAGCTCCATGCACTGTGACTGCTCTCTCACATAGAGGACAACTCCTCCTCCTCTTTCCCATCCCCCATCTGTCCTTCTCAGTGGAGTATCCCTCCATTGCAACTGTTCAGACATGGGAGCCATACCAGCAAGATCATAGCCCTGCATCTTCACGCAGGTCTCTTAACTCATTGCATTTATTCCCCATGGCACGGTGCATTGCTGTAAAGGTGCATAAGGGAGGTACCTCAGAATGTTGAGCTCCTGGAAGGGGCCTGGGGGATTTCCCCATAATGGTGCTTTTTAGGTACTTCCTTGCTTACAGGCAAGTGAAGGAGGTGCCCGTGCTTAAGCCCCATGTTGTTGATTTTTTTGACCCCTTCCTGTCACATCAACCCAGGCCAGGGCTTCTGGTTGCTCTCTTCCTGCCCTGTCAGTCTTAGTTTAAGAATGAGTCGAGGGAAATGATTGTCCTGCTCTACTCTGCACTGGTGCAGCATCACCTTGAGTACTGTGTGCAGTTTTGGGCACCACAGTATAAGAAAGACATAAAACTGTGAGAGAGTGTCCAAAGGAGAGCAACAAAAACGGTGAAGGGTCTGGAGGGGAAGATATATGAGGAGCAGCTGAAGTCACTTTGATTATTCAGACCAGAGAAGAAGAGACTGAGGGGAGACCTCATTGTGGTCTACAGTTTCCCCACGAGGTGTAGCAGAGGGCAGGGGCTGATCTCTGCTCTCTGGTGACCAGTGACGGGACCCGAGGGAACAGCTTGAAGCTGCGACAGGGGAGGCTCAGGCTGGATATCAGGAAAAGGTTTTACACCAAAAGGGTGGTAGGGCACTGGAACAGGCTCCCCAGGGCTGTGCTCACAGCACTGAGCCTGCTGGAGTTCAGGAAGTATTTGGACAACACACGCAAACACGTGATCTGTTTTTTTTTTTTTTTGGGGGGGGAGGTGTGGTTCTTTGGGAACCCAGGAGTTGGACTTGATGATCCTTGTGGGTCCCCTCCAACTTGAATATTCTATGATTCTATGATTCTAAAGCCCTTCTAATGACGTCAGCCATCTTATTGGTGAAAATATCTTTGCTCTGCTTAGAGAGGAAGATCCCATCTCTCTTAAGCAGATGCTAATCTGCAAACAGGGACCGAGGTCATAGAAACTAAAGATTGTTGCCAGCACCAGTTCTACAGCTGATTATTGACTTTTTTCATTCTGAAAAATGACTATTTTCACAGCTATGAGGGTGGGAGTAGGAGTCGAGAAATGCTTTAAAGCTTTAATCAGCCTTCTTACTGTGGTTCGTATAGATGTGCTGAACTTTTCTAGGCAGCCTGTTAAGGAAGAGAAAGCAGTACATGATATTAAAGATCCCAAAAGAAGAGGCAGCTTCATCAAAGGAACTATCAGTGACAAAGATCTAACACAGTGGACTAGGACTGGATCAGGACTGGGACTTTCCCCCCCTCCCTGGCGGCAATACTGACCCCATTTGGTCAAAGGATTTCTGTCATCTGTAGACCTTGTCGTAGTGTTAGTTGGTCCATAGTCACGTTTGGTGATAGAGACTCTCTGCTGTTGCTTTGTCAGGGCAAGTATCCAGCTCAGTTTTAGGAGTGTCTCAACATGGCTGTGACAAATGCCTGGGATCCGAAAACATCCCACGGTAAAATAAACAATGCTATCAGACCAAAGTAAAGAGGCCTTATTGAAATGAGAATCAGGTGGAGGAAAGGATTTGGAGAACTCTGTGGTAGCCTGAACTTCAAGTTTTCTGTTGCCAATCCTATTCTACTCAGCCAGCGAGCTCCTGAGGGGGAACTACAGTGACACTTTATGTACAGCCCTTAGCCTCCCAGTCCCCAGAAACAGCCCAGACTAAATTACTTCCTTCAGTTCCCTCTGACACCATTGGAACAACAATGCTTCTCTGTAAAAAAACCACCACCACCACCAACAAACAAACAAACGACAACAACAACAACAACAACAAAACGTAAGCATCAAAGAAAATAGGAGTACAATAAACTGGGACCTTTGCAGAACTCCACCTAAAGCAGAGGCACTTGCTGGCTGTATTACAGGTGCTGTGGGTGCTGTGGGTACTGTTTTGCAATAGTTGCCATCAATAAACATTCAGGCATCAACAGCTAATGCATAAACACAGGACACAAAGCTGCTTCTCCTGTCTTTGAAATTGAGTGGGGATATAATTTATTGCTGCAGTACCTAGCTCTGCTGTGCTAATTAAGACCTTGTCAGCTTTCCTATTATAAAGTGTGTTTTTCAGATATTTAGCAGGAACTGAATGAATGAACTCCAGCAAATGCTTGATCCAGCAAATTTGCCTTCTGTCTCAAACCTAGCGATGTACATATGAGCCACAACTAACTTACCTGTAATGAATTTGTGTTCATGACTCATAATAACCCTGTCAGAGATTTGTGATGCATTGACATCTGGGATCCTGACACCTTGATTGGTGCTTGGTTGTCTACACTGATGCTTCCAAAACTGAAACTGATCACATCAGCTGCAACAGAAAGCACTGGATTTCTATTGTTGTTTAATCCCAGCAGGCAGCTAAGTACCACACAGCTGCTCACTCAGTCTACCCAGATGAGATGGGGGAGAGAATCAGAAATGTAAAAGTGCGAGAACTCATGGGTTGAACTAAAGACAGTTAACTAGGTAAAGCAAAAGCTGCACACACAAGCAAAGCAAAACAAGGAGTTAATTCACTGTGTAATGGTTTCTTGGGAAGACAAATGACATTGCTCCGATTCCTCCTTTCTTTCCTCCTCCTTCAGCTTTTATTGCTGAGCATGATGCTGTATGGTATGGAATACCCCTTTGGCCAGCCTGGGCCAGCTGTCCTGTCTGTGTCCCCTCCTAACTGCTGGTCCACTCCCAGCCTCTTCGCTGGCAGGGCTGCACCAGGAGCTGGAAAGTCCTGGGCTCTGTGTGAGCTCTGCTCTGCAACATTAAAGCATCAGGTGTTATCAATGTTATTCTCATTCTAAATCCAAAACACAGCACCATGCCAGTCACTAGGAAGAAAATTAACTCTATCCCAGCCAAAATGAGGGCAATATCCACTCCTTATTCTATATCATCAATATCATGCTCAGGTCCCACACTTTCCAGTGCATCCCAATTAATCATCACCATCTTTCCTGTCTTTTGATATATACACACAGATATTCCCAGTCTATGGGCCATCCCTATAAAATGTCCATTGAGTTCATTTGATCTATGACTTTGGGCTCCATCTGTCATTACAGTCCTTCAGGGCAGGAGAGATGGTGTGTGGTGATGCATTGTTGCATGCTGAAGCCAGTTCTGGTTCCATCACTTGTCCAGTTTTATCACTGCTTGTCTGGTTCTATTATTGCTGTGCTTTGCTCAGTTCCATCAAAATTCATTCTGCATTAACCTGGGCAACTCTTACTGTAATACTGTTGATACGGCCTATAGCAACTATAGTAGTGATGACATCTGGTATTATATAGCAACTAACTATCATGCAATTCAAAGCATTGGCTATTCTCACCCAAAATCAAATCCCCTTGAGGTACACATCAGAGTTACCCACAGTCTTTCTCTCAGCCCGTGAGTTCTTGCACTTTTACCTTTACAAAAGACAGCCAAAGCCAGGGCAATTTCAATAGCTGTATGTGGTCACCATTTACATATGATTCACAAAAACATGGACAAGGCTGGTTTAGGAGTGATATTTCATCTGAATCAAGTAAAATGATTAGACAAGCTTTTTGGACTTCCCGAACCTAGTCTTGAAATTGTTCAAGCTTTCTTTTTCTCTATTTCTTTTTCACACACTACCCAATCTCCAGAATTAAACTAACCTTATTGTTGTTAAGATTTAACAAACAAACAAAAAAAGTTATTTAGAATCTCCACATTAACAGCTGTCCTGTACAATATCTTTAAGTCAGTTCTGTATGTTATCTTTGAAAATACATACAAAAATTTTATGATCTCGTTCCTGACTTGAACGTATTGTAGCTAGTCCTTTAGCACAGTCAACAAGTGTGAGCATTTACAAATGGCCCAATCAATACCTGGTTACTTTTCATGTATTTTCCTCACTCTTTTGTCCAAGCTTACAGACCACATTCAACCTGATTTGGCACAAATAACACTTGAATGCCTTATTACATGGTAACTGAGCTCATGGTTTGGATCTTGTCATTAAATTAGTCAAAACATTTGGACTGAATTTTTAGAGAAAGATAGGTTTGAACTTTATTTCGCTTTTATCTGAACTTTTTATCTTGACCTTAATTTGGGCATGAAGAATGTTTTGCATGAAAGACAGACATCCTAGAAATGGTTAAAATGAAACTGCCCTTCATTAGCATTGCTTAAGGCTGATGCTATGTAACATTCAATGTTATTCTATCTATCTTCAGAGAGATCATATCATCTGTGTCTGCCTTTCCTTCCTTTAATTTGTGCTCATGTATGATGGAGAAAGACAAGACTGCTGCCTATAACTAGAATTTGAAGCTACCTGTGCTTGAGTGTGTCAAAGTCAATATTTAATATTTCCTTTTTCTTTCTTGTTTAATTTAAATTAATTTAGGCTTTCACCAAGATAGATTTTTTTTAAAAAAGTAGAAGGTACATATTTCATCTAAATATTTTACACGTTTATGTTCTTTAGTATCATTAATAGGTGGGCAAGTACATGCATATCAACTTTCTTCCCAGCAGGCTGTCAGCTAGTTTATATGTGGAAATTGAAAGCTTCAAAAGCAAACTGATCATAAAGGTATTTAGAGTGATATGACTGTGCTGAGCAAGGCTTGCTCAAGCACGAAAAATACAGTTATCATTTATGTATATAAGAGATACTGTATTTATTTCTTATAGGATATGATACATATATATGGAGTACCATAGTCTATATATCAAAGCTTTTTATGTATTGCATGTATGTAGAATGTGCACATGCAGTATATACTACTTAATGTAAGTAGTATATAACAACATATAGTATGAGTGTCATGAAACATTGTTACTGGTGCAAGTAACACAAAATAATATATATATTTTTTTCCGTGTCTGAGGCTATGTGCATGTTGCTTTAACTTGAGTTATCCAAGAGCTCAGTACCACCAATTCTTCCAACAACCTGAACAGCTTCCACCTAGACCTTGGGGAAGGTTCTGAAGCAGCAGTCATGACAATGTATTTTTTTGAAAGTTACAACCCCTTTCTTTAAAAGAATGTATGGTGAAGGATATTTGTGGACTCCTTTTTGAGTTTTCCAGTGGTGTTTCTCCTGATGAAAATGTTCACATTTCATTCGCTGGATCCTTCTTCTTGCCCTTCTTCGTTATGGGAGTGACATTCACCTTCTTCCAGTCCTCAGGAACCCCTCCCATTCACCAGGACTTTTCAGAGATTACTGAGAGTCTCCTTGCAGTTACATCAGACAGATCCCCAGCACTCGTGTATGCATCCTTTCAGGCCTCATGGACCTGCAGATCTAGTTTAAGTGCTCTTTAACCTGATCCTCCTCCAACAAGGGTAAATCTTCATTGCTGCAGGCTTCCCTTCCTATCCTAAGGGTCTGACACTCCTGGAGCAGAGAAGTCATTGAATACCTCGGTCTTTTCCATGTACTTCTGAGTCCTTATGCTGTTTAGCAGGAAAGCGGTATTTTCCCTAGTCTTTTTTTTTTTTTTTTTTTTCTTGCCCATGTACTTGCAGTAGGCCTTTCTTTACTTTCTTTTGCCCTTCACTTCCAGGTTCATCCCCAGGTGGGTTTTCGATTTCCTGACCCCGTCCCTACACAATCAGGCAGCATTTCTATAACCTTCCTGACTTGTCTGCACCCACTTCATCTCTTGTATACTTCTTGTGTATAAATGAGTTCAGTCAGGGGTTCCTTACTTACACATGCAGGCCTCCTGCTCCCCTTGTTTCATTTTGTACTTGTCAGGATGGACCTTGCTTAAACTTCAGGGAGGTGGCCCTCGTATAGCAACCAGCTGTCACGGGCCTTTCTTCCATCCATGGCCACCCATGTGCGTTGGAATTCTCCCAAGCAGATCCCTGAAAAGGTTAAAGTCTGCTCTCCTTAACTTGAGGACTGTGGTCTTGGTTTTTGCTCAGCTTGGGCCTTGCAGGATTTTTCACTATCTCATGGTCACTGCAGCCAAGGCTGCCTCGTCCTTCACATTCCTGACTAGCCCCTATTCATGAACACATTTCCCGAAGAAAGTCTACTCTTAATACCATACTGTCTGCAAGGCACAGGAACCCTGGAGCCAGCACGTCCTTACCGTTGTCACTTTGCACTTGAGGCCTGCTCAGAGACCTGCTGGAGGATATTCTGAAAGAAGTGGAGGTCCAGTGGAGGCATTTTCAGATGGGTAACTTCTGCACCAGAGGAAAAGTCCAATGGTGCAGAACAAAAGGGAGTGGGAAGTCTGGCACTGTCACAACAGTACCTGGAGTGTAATCAGTGGAGAAAGAGAAATCTGAGGTGCCCAGTGTAACCACTGTTGTATGTGAAAATATGTGTGGCTAAACTCATAGTGAATTATTGACTGGGTATAAGAGAAACATCTGATTGAACCATGAGACCCAAGGAGCCTGGGGGAATAGCACAACTCTTTTTCTATTTGAGTCTTTTGACCATCATGTACAGGGGATTTTAGTCTGGTTGCTGTGAAGCACCCAACACCCCAGGAGCACCCACACTTGGTGTCCCTCTACAATCCTTCATCTTTGTCCTGAATTGCATCATCATTTCCTCAGTCTTCTAATCCATGTAATTAATGTGTTGGTTTATTTTTCTAGTTTTGTTGTTGTTTTTGTTGATTATTTGTTTGTTTTTAACTTCAGTGTCTCTAGGAAACTTCAGTGTTTCTGGAATATTAAGACCATGTGTGTCAATCAAAAGTGTGACTCTGCTTCAGTCTGTGGGACACTTTCAGATTCACTATGATGATGTAACGATGTAGCAATGATGTAGTAATAATGTAGTAACGTCCATGCTCCATCATGGTAGAATCAGCAAAAGGAGTATGGGGGACTTACTCCCCTGCTCTTCCACCCACAACCACCTTCTCATCACATCATACAGTCAAGGCCTTACGGCACACTCAGGAGTCAAGAATGCATCAATCCTTCCTCTCTGTAGGACCTTTGCTTTCAGTATGCTTTTGCAGACATCAAGTTACCTGGTCTCTGGTCTGTAGGAAGATGATATTGATAAAAGGAGACTGCTTGGGCTCCTTGCACAGATTTGCCAAATGCATCCTGAAAACCTCAGGTGAACCATTTCTCTCCATATTGGCACTATCCTGTCCTTTATATCAGCAGAGCTGTTTTTCAACCACTGTGCTGCTTTTCTGCAACTGGCTGTTCTGTTGAGAATACTAAGATATTACATGGTCATTCCCCATAGCCACAGTCTGTGGATAAGGAAGATTTCAGAGTTTGCAATTGCTTCATACCATCACATTTCCTCTACAGATTTTCACCTAAAAGCTCACACATTTGAGGCAATTATTTTTTTTGTTAGAAATGGGACTAAATCTCTGACATGCCCTCAGCATCATTAAGTTCATCAGCAGCTTCTCAGTAAGATGTCTCCTAATTACTCTGCATTTTCTTTATTTTAAAACTGGCCTTTGGCAATTTTTAAAGAAGCTCGTGGTCTCTGACAGCAACCCTGGAGAAGTGGCACTACTCAGAGGCTCAGAGAAACAGAAAACACTCAGGCAAAAGTCCTGACATAAGCTAATAATTTTGAAAGCATCAGGGGAGATAACTAATCAGACTCATGTTCAAGGGACCTGTTTCTCAATGGTCTCAATAAGAACACATAAAAATACCTCTTCCTTAGCTACGTGGGACAAAGAAGGTTTCAGCTTTTTTCCCTCTCCTTTCTGGGCCACATCTGTCCTAGAGTACGTGGCGTGACCATCTGCCAGCATAACTCCCAGCCACCCCATTTTCTTGCTGCAATATGAAGACCTTCAATCTTCTGACTACCATGACCCAATCAGGATGTACCTGTCAACATGAATGATGCTAGGAAAGGAAGAAGTGAATGTCAGAGCAGAAAGGGTAACAATCTGATCCAGCTTTTCCATCTTTGGTAAATATCCCTGCAACGGGACACAGACTCTTAATCTGGACACACAAGGGTCATGAGACCTCTTGGGAAACATAGCCCCTTGTCCTCTAAAAAAGGACATCATCAGCAGAACAAAACAAAACAAACAACACCAACACCAACAAAACATGTATGATATATAAACAGAGCTAAGTAAATCACATTACAACAGGGATTTATCAGAGTGAAGTATCAGGGAACCATTACTCTTCATCTTTCACAGGTGCTCACAATGAAGTCAGACATAACAAGATAAGAGTGTGACCTGCCACAGGCCTGAGCTGTGTAGATGTTGCAGGATGAACAGGTTTTGAGATTGTTCCACGAATATTTTTAACAGGAGAACAATTAATCTCAGAGATGAAGTAATGGAAAGGGGTCTGTGTGAATGTGCATGCATACAACTAAGAAAAACAGAAGAAACAGCAGAACAAGTTTTACAAGAACAGACTGTATGAAGGATGGCAACATGCTGTGATGATCATTTTCCTCCTAACTTAACAAGAAGACAGAATGTACTCTTAAAATGATCTAAAAATCAGGAAAAATGGACAATTGGTTTGTCTTGTTTAGTATTCAAGGAGGAAAGAGTAAGCAGGTCTCAAACCAAAATAATTGATGACATCTGAAGGGTCTGAAAGGCCTGTCCAAAAAATAATTTGTCAAAAAAGCAATCAAAACAAAACTGAGATACAGTGAAGACTCAGTAGCAAGCATCCATTGTCTTCTGTCATATGTAACTGATCTTGGTCAGAGCAGCTGGACACGCTCACCTTTGTGTTGGTGACTGGATGTGAAAGTGTGAGTGGGTAGCATTATCTTGCCGAGAAATTATTTAAATAGAATACTTATCCCTCCCCCTTCCTTAACATCTCACACAGATTTTTTGTTCTACAGTACAAATGAGTGGAAGAGTACAGAGTAATACAATATAGGCTTCCTGAACACTCAAGGAGAAGATTAATGGGACATGTCAAGCTACTTTGGGACAGGAAACGACAGAAATGCCATGGTTAATTGGTGGGTGGTTCTATTCTTGACTCCCTGCATGGCACGGAACTTTGTAATTAGCAGACAAATGAGTTCAGGAAGCCTGTTCAGTTCTGGGACTAAAATGAAAGGCCAAAATGAAATAGGTATTCTGCAGGCGAAGGTCAAGCTTTTTCAACTGTCCATAAATCCAGATTGGATGGAGAATCCCATCCATTCATTTCGCAAATCCCAGATAAACTCCGAGTCATACTAATATATTTACCTGGCTAAAAAGAGTGTTCCCTGTGACGTAGCTGAGGTAAGAATTCTTGTAACTTAAAATATCACAGGACAGAAATTGAAATTAATGAAGCAACATTTACCAGGTAAACACTAATGAGAGCTGAACTGCAAACAAAAGAAATGGAACTTGTAAGAACAGTGTTAACGCTTAGCCCTAGAAGAAAACAGGATTAAAATAAAGTCCACAGAGGGCAGTATTTTTCATGAGGGTTTCTGTAAATTTTCTTGCTTTAGTTTGGCTGTGCTGTTTTCTTTATTTTTGCCAAGTTTTTATTTAATTTTTACTCATGTTTTTCAAAGTGCTCAAGGAAAATTAAACAAAAAAAGAAAAAAAAAAGAAAAAAAAAAGGAGTGGGGAGCAATATAGTCCTGTATTTTCAAACAAATCCGATTAAAAATAATGGTAATTTCATTTCTGAAAACTGGTTTCAGTATTAAAGTAAATAAATATTTATTTACTCTGCTCTGCACTGGTGCGGCCTCACCTCAGGTACTGCGTGCAGTCTTTTGGCACCTCAGTATAAGAATGACTTAAAGCTCTTAGAGAGTGTCTAAAGGAGGGCAACAAAGATGGTAAAGGGTCTGGAGGGGAAGACATATAAGGAGTGGCTGAAGTCCCTTGGTTTGCTCATACCAGAGCAGAGCAGGCTGAGGGGAGGCCTCATGGCGGCCTGCAGCTCCCTCACGAGGGGAGCGGAGGGGCAGGCGCTGAGCTCTGCTCTCTGGGGACAGCGACAGGACCCGAGGGAACGGCATGGAGCTGGGACAGGGGAGGGTCAGGCTGGGTGTTAGGGAAAGGTTCTGCACCCAGAGGTGGTTGGGCACTGGGGCAGGCTGCCCAGGGCAGCTGTCACAGCACCGAGCCTGCCAGAGTAAAGGAAGAGTTTGGACCGCTCTTGGACATATGGGCTGATTTTCTGGGTGGTCCTTTGGGGACCCAGGAGTAGGGTGTGATGATCTTTCTGGGTCCCTTCCAACTCAGATATTCTATGAGTCTACGAAATAAATAACCCTATGTGTTTCTATTAAAACGACCTGAAAAACAGACGTCATCAGAAACCATTATAGACAGAAAAAAAGAAAAGAGATGCCATAGAATGTTCTTACTTATTTCTGCTTCGAGTTTCTAGAAGAAAAAGAAATACTATGAAGCACAAAAGCAAGTTTTGCTACATAAAATGTTTCTCAATCTCACAAGTAGGTTGTCTGATCACAGAGAAGATTAAAACACCTTTGTTTTTGCAAAGGGATTCCATGGAGAAAAGGTAAGAAATTGATATCTTTTTTTTTCCTAGGAAAGAGTACTAAAAATACAATAGTGGGAACCTTTTGTAAACTTCTGAGGCTCGATTAGCTTTTAGGGAGGGAAAAGGAATAGGAACACAGTGTTCTCCCTTTTAAAATTAAGGCTTCCAGAGCAAAGACACAGACACCATCGGAAACCCAATTCTCATCAGACTTCAGAGGAGATAAAAATGTGTTCTACCAGTTCAATAGTAAGAGGGGGCCTGCGAGTCACCTGGAAAGTGGTTCTGTCTTGTGCCATGATATTTCAACACTCCTTGGCTCTTACTAGAAATTCCAGAATTGAAAGGCTTTAATAGCTCAACAACCTTTTCCCCATGATTACCAAATTGTATGCAGAGCTGTGATTGAGTTATTGCTTGATGACAGTACAATTTTATGTAAGTCTCAGTTTAGGCTGATTACTTGCATTACTTAATTATAAGGTACATCGCTGTTTGAGCTGATTTACTGTTTTGATTATTGCATCATGTGATTGCCTGGTTCACAAAAGCAATTACACTCAAACAAAATCATTACTGCAAGCCTGGAGGATTGAACTCCTGCAGTGAGCAAACTGTGTCTTCCTTTGTGGGCTTTTTTTCTTTACCTTTTTCATTTTTAAACCTTGTGGTTCTTAGGAAAGTCATGCATAAAATAGACATTGATTATTTGCTGTGGATTGATTCTGTGACCTCATCTTTTATGGCTCATAAAACAGCATAGGTGAAAGATAATCTCTCTCATCTTTCAGTTGAAATCAATCATGTTTGACATTCTTGTTAGCCTGTCAGGAATGGTTGGTGGATGACAACACTTACCGGTTGTCATGTTAGCACCCCTCTTCACAGGAATTTGCAGTGATATTTTCACCTGTAAATCCCTATGCCAGGATAATGAGAGATAATGCATAATCACAGTAATTATCACAAACATAGGTTTCTATTCTCCCAATCTCCACTGCAAATATGCTTTTTAAAAACTTAAAATCAGGAAATTCCAGGGACTTTTTGTTAAAAAATTGTCATCACCATATGCACACCCAACTTCCGGCAAGAAACGTTCTCCTTTTTTTCTTCTCTTGAGAAAGTGTTTCAGGAAAAGGAGCTAGTGTGATACTTCTTCTTTTTAATTTTTTTATTTTTTTTTCCTTTTTTTTGAATTTTTTTTGAGAAAAGCAGAAACCAACAATGGCAGAAGTTTCTTGTAGGTGGAGGAATGCAGATGTAAATTGAGTTCTTCAGCCCCAAACATTTACCATGAGAAACCGTCTCCTTTATATTTTATACTTTTCCAAGCAAAAGTATCCAATTAAGTACCCAATTTGTTAAAACTAGAAAGGAGCCTGCCTTTTGAGGACTTAGGGCCTGTAGTTTATTTTGGAAAGGATTTGGTGTAAGAAAACTGAAGATGAAGATCACATCGTGGTTACGGCCTTCCTGCGGGGATCCATTTTTCCCCCTCTACTCTGCCCTGGTCGGGCCTCACCTGGAGTACTGTGTCCAGTTCTGGGCTCCCCAGTACAAAAAAGACAGGGATCTCCTGGAAAGAGTCCAGCAGAAGGCGACAAAGATGATATGGGGCCTGGAGCATCTTCCCTATGAGGAAAGGCTGAGAGACCTGGCTCTGTTCAGCCTTGAGAAAAGAAGACTGAGAGGGGATCTTATTGACGTTTATAAATACCTCAAGTGTGGGAGACAGAGGGATATGGCCAACCTCTTTTCAGTGGTTTGTGGGGACAGGACAAGGGGCAATGGCCAAAAAATGGAGCACAGGTAGTTCCGCACCAAAATACGAAAGAACTTCTTCACGGTGAGGGTGACGGAGCACTGGAACAGGCTGCCCAGGGAGGTTGTGGAGTCTCCTTCTCTGGAGATATTCAAGGCCCGTCTGGACGCCTACCTGGGCAGCCTGCTGTAGGGAAGCTGTTCTGGCAGGGGGGTGGGACCCGATGATCTTTCGAGGTCCCTTCCAACCCCTACAATTCTGTGCTTCTGTGATGAAGTTAACACTAAGGCCAACTATGATGTTATTCATGTTGACTGTGGTGGACAGATTTCTGCATTGTCATGTCAAAGGCTAAATCCAGTTGTAGGACTGGATCCTGACCCATATCAGAAAAAAAAAAGCCACAGCAGACGGAATAGGAAGTGAATCACTGCATCCTTTGATGTCGCTGAAGTAGAAATACAGCCTACCTGCAAACGTTATAGGAAACTGCCAGTCTCCTACATCCAGTACTGCTCTATTTGCCTTTCAAGCACCATTTTCAACCCAACCAATCCCATCACTTCAAAGAAAGGAACATGGCATATGCTAACATATATAGTCCCTTTTCTGGGCCTGAGACTGGTGGGAATGGTTTATTTTCTAGTGAAAAAATGCCGAAGTTAACATTTTCATGGTGACATTTGAAAGGTTTGTTAACTAAGCTGCTGGCCTGCAGTTAAAACTATTCTTGCACATACTAAAATTATTTCTTCTCTTGTTGCTGTTACTATGTTTATGTCCTCCAGACTGTTGGTTTTTCAAAGCTAGTGATATATTTGTCTGTAAAACTAAGTTGTCTGTTTGTGGGTAGTGTGATATGAAAGATATGGAGCAGGGCTTTGTTGGACACTTCTTCCTAAAGAGAAGATTGTAAAACATGTCTGTGCATCACCTGCCTGGATTGATCTAGCAAGGCTAGAGGAAGCATTGGAGTGGTGCCATTGCTGGAGATAGTACCTGCTAGCTTGAAAACATATAAGTCAGTCCAAGGAAAGAGACTACAGAATACATGGAGGCTATTCAAGTGCGCATCTGCCATTAATGAAGTCATGGGAGTGAGGACTGTCCAGTTTTCACTGATGTCCAAATTTTCAAACACAGATGGGGTTCACTTAATCAATGGCTGAAGATTAAGTCCATACTGTCCTAAACAAAGATAAATGCTCAATTTTCTCTAAGTATTTTGAAATCTCCCTCTTTTTTTTTTTTTTTTTTTAACAAATGTAATTCATGCACTTGTGTCCTTTTCAATGTATGGCATTCTTACCAGTTTTCTTTCCTGGGTCCTGTTTAAATCCTTAGTCCTGATGGTCACTGCATCACACTCCCATGCCACAGTGAAGAAAAAATGTCATGGAAATGTGAGTGCATTTCCGATGTACATCATTCAAGTTAAAAGAAATGCGTCTTGGGGGGAGGGGATCAACTACCATTTTCACTAATAAATTACAATTATCCCACTACTGGTGAACAATGAGAAATATAATGAGGCTCTGAGAATCACAGAATGGTTGAGGTCCAACTCCCCTGCTCAAGCAGGGCCACCCCAGCAGGTTGCCAAGGACCATGTCCAGGTGGGTTTTGAATTTCTCCATGGAGGGAGACTTCACAGTCTCTCTGGGCAACGTATTCCAGTGCTCAATTAAAGAATTGCAGAGGACAATAACTTCCCATACTGGTTCCATCAACTCCAGACTTCAACAACAGGACACCAAGGAGGAAAGCCCGCCCTGTAGACCTCATCCTCTCTCTTGTGTTCCAAATTACTTATTTTACTTCAGGAAAGCGACTCAGCTCTGCAGTAGTTCATTTTGTTCCTCTTGATGTTCTTCCTGGAGATGTTCTCTAGTGTTGTTGCCTTCTTAGTGGGTTAACCAAATATTGTTCCTAAACTCACACAAACTATGGCAATGCAGAGAACTGAGGCCATGTTTGTAGGTGTATGAAAAAGACATATTATCATCAGGTGGCTCTTTCCAACTACTTTGGTACAACAACAACAACCATATTTAGGAAAATAGAACATGAAATAGGAAAG
Organism: Cygnus atratus; assembly: GCF_013377495.2. Lineage (NCBI taxonomy): Eukaryota > Metazoa > Chordata > Aves > Anseriformes > Anatidae > Cygnus > Cygnus atratus. The sequence continues at coordinate 54,981,596 of NC_066396.1, read as the reverse complement.
AGATGGCACAGATAGACTGACATTTTTCTTTCCTGAAACATACGAATGAATATTTGAATAAAATATAATTTTCAGGGTTTGCTCCAACAACCGATGGAGTCATTTCATTGAGACTGAGTCCTTTTGTTGGCAGAAGTAAGCATTCTGACCTAGGGTGATGGTTCCTCTTTCTCTCTTGCACAAATAAAGCATCTGAGATGGGATTTCCCTGGCTGCCCAAGACCAATTGAAAACTCTTAGCATTCTCTTTGCAAACCGCAGTTTCATTGTTACTGGGAATCATGTCTAAACAAATAATCACTGTGATTCACAGCAAAAGAATCCTTTGCATTTCTTAGGAATTTCAGATAAAACTTTGAGTGAAGAGCAGGTCAGTGAAGAGACTGACACCTTCACAACCAGACAAGATGAAGAGGAAAATGAAACTCACAGGTTACAAATAAGTGTAGTCATGGTCAGACTTGCATTGAAGGACAAGGAATAAGGGGATTATGTGTTAGCAGAACATATCATTTATGCATCTGCATTACTCTGAGTGGTTAATGCAGCATGCCTGAAGTGCCTCATTGTTCTTTGAGAGATACAATTAGACATTTCAACTAATCTGTGTTAAAAATACATTTGTGGCCACTGTCAATTTACATTAAATCATTCTCTTTTTTTAGTTGGGTTCACCTAAGGTTGTTGTTGTCTTCAGACTCCTTTGAGTATATTTTCTGAGCCTGTCACTTCCTTTCCTGCTCCATTATTGAAAATAGTTGCGTGCTTTACATATAAATATAAATTACAAATATAAATAATAAATACAAATATTAGTACATAAGTACTGGATATACTCATATAGACCTCTGAAGAAGTTTCACGTAATTTAATTTTAAATGATTTCCACTCTAAGTACTTATCCATTTTGTTGACTTCTAGAACTGGAAGATTTCCAGCCTCCTGTCTTGTTCCTGTCAGTCTCAAGAGAGAAATAATATTATTATACCAGCTTAATGTGAATTCACCACACAAGTAAGAACCGACTAATTGCCAGCCCCTCTGATGTACAGCCTGTAGCTTGTCACATCTGTTTTCCTTACCAACTGGAGGAAGAGGTGAAGGTCAGCAGGTTCTGCAGCAGCATTACTGTGCTTATTCAGTCTGTACCCTGCAACCTCATTAAACTCTGCCCACAAAGCTTTCTTAATAAGAAGATTTCTGAGCTGGTAGCTAAACAATAATTAATTGAGCTGTGTGCATCTTGCTGTCTCAGCACTATCCAGGTGCAGAAATGAGATAGGCAGGAAATTTCAACCTTATTACAGTGTCAGTCAGTCAGATCCAACTAAAAGCATCTAGAACTTCCCTTTCCCCTTTTAGACTGTCTGGGTTTTTCAGGTATCTTTTCTAGTAAATATGAGGAGTTTATTGCTTAGCTTAAGAGCTTTGAATCCAGCCTTTCCTCGGAGTGGAGTTTCTCTCCCACACTGAGGCTGCAGCTTAGAATGAGTGGAAGAGAAGCTGGTACAGTTTTCAAAGCTGTATACCCTGGAGAGTCTGCACTCCTAGACAATGTGTGGCTGGAGGCCATGAACATGGGTAGGTATGTGTGTTTTAGTATATGTAGTCTGTTCCTGTTGCCTCTTGTTTACAAACATTTTTCGGGGCTGCTGGGGACCTGGGAGAGGTCCTGCTGGGACCAAATGGCTGATATGGGGCATCTATCACTACTGCCATCTTCTGGTCTAAGAATTGTGGCATCCTTTGTAGGCAAAAGGGGCAAAGATAAAGACATCTTCCTGTGGAAGTAGCTGGTCCTGTCCTGTTGCAAAGAAAGGACCCTTTAATGTTTTAAAAATCAGTTGGTGCAGGAGGCCAACCCACAAAACAGATTAACTCCTGTGTCTGCTACCAGGCATACAGGTGGCCTTGAAAGGCCACTTCTGTGTTATGCCCTGCCTTGCCTCCTTGGACTATTGGGCCCGTAAAGCCTATGGCAGTCCTTGTTCAAGCCTGTGCCCCTGCTACACCCTCTTTCTGGGAAAAGTCAAACCCATAGCTCTCAGTGCATGGATTAGAGACATGGTTTCTCCCCATGCCTTGTGCTGTGGGACTAGTCAAATGCTATCAAGCATTTGAATGTTTTCCTATCCCACAAGAAAGAACAGGAAAGAATGGTGAAAAAAAGGGTTAGCAATAAGCTTGAAGGCCAGGAAAGTGCTATGGAGCAAGGAGGGACATGCTCCAGAGGTGAGTCGTCTATCTGGCCAACAGGTAAATGAAGAGGTAAATGAACAACAATGCCCAATTTTTAATGTACGGAGAACCCAGATGTGCATTTTAACATTGCACCCAAATTAGGTCTGATCTTCATGTTCCTAAATGATTGTGATAGAGGCAGCTTTGAAAAAACAAGAAAGAAAATATTTAGAGACTTTGCTAGCTAGAGAGGATTCTCGTGTCTTCCTGATGCCCAGCTTTGCCTGACAACTTTCAATACAACAGAAAATTTTAAGTTTTTTCAAAGCCTGGGTAAGCCTGAGTCACACAATTTGAAATCACATTCCTCTTCTAGCTTAGTTGGGCAAGTTAGAGAGATTTCCTGATGGAGTCCAAGGTCAACTCCTTCACAGGCAAGCTCTTGGGAGCAAAGCTAGAAATGAGGGCTTGCCCCTCCATGGGAACTACTTTTGAACTGAAGCTTTAGTGCTGTCCTCTGCCTGCCTACATCAGAGTTGTACAGTAGCTACATCTGCTTGTACATCATAATTCTTCAATCCTGACCCTGATGCAGACCTGCCAGCTTGCCTTCCTTGCTTAACCTCAGACCTGCTTCATTCCTACAGACATGCGATTGATCAGTGGACTGTGTCTGACCTTAACCAATGTCTCTGGCCCTGATCATGACTTGGGCTGAATGCTCTGCATCATGGCTTTGTTGGGGAGGTCTCTGTTCATGCCTTCCTTGTTATTGCGCTCTGCTGTCAGCTCACCTTCCCTTGAAGAGCATCCTCGTTTCTGCTTTCTGACACAAAGCTATTAGCTAATATTAAAAGAGAGCTAAAATAGATTGTATGTTTTCTTTTCTAGTATGTATTATGTGGTGTTGAAGATAATTCTGCCAGCTATACCACATGTTAAGTGATATAAGGAGCGTGGCCGACTCCTGCCCTGGGCAGAGACAGCAGGCCCAAGCCACCAGCACACGCACATAGGCCTCTCCCAGCCCATGGGAGTATTGTCTTTGTTAATTCTAATTACTAGGGACCTCCCAGCCCATTGTGGGTATTGTCTTTGTTAATTCTAATTGCTCAGATTTTATAGCTCTGTTTGTCTTCCTCCATTTTCTTATCCTCCCAACTGAGAAAATAAACATTATAAACATCTTCACACTCCACATATCCTTCCCAATTAATGTGACTGATCAGGTTTGGTCTTATTATGACCTCCCTTACTATTTTTCAGTTGGGTTTGTCTTTTTATGTTCTTGTTTATTGTTCCTTCGGCCAGACATTGTCCTTCCTGAACTCTTACAGCAAGTAGCTGAGTGTTACAGGAATTACCCCAGTGAGTTTCATTGAGATCATTCATTAAGATAAACTTAGAGGGAACACTGTTAACTACTAGTTCTACTAGCTTAAATAAAATTTTAAAAAAAAAAGGAAAGAAAAAGAGAAGAAAGGAAAAAAAAAAAGGATTGTAAAACAATTGAAGATGAGTCACGGAACAGCTCTTTCCTGCTGTGTTAAAATCTTACTTGTCATTTTGTTCTGCAAAGCCAGATGTCTTCACTTCTACAAGTAATTTCATTTTAATTAGCTTTTAAGTTCACAGCTACAAAAAACTTATTTTAATATAGACTTTGGGAAACTCAAATTGGGGTGAAAGGTCAGCTTCACAAAACCATGAGTAATTTGGCAGTGATCAAAGCTTCACATACTTATTCTTTACTTGCCTCAGTTTTATAATAAATGGGTCTTTTTATATTTAATAAACTTTATAAAGAGTGAAAAAATTCTCAAACATTTTTGTTTGTTTTTGTAAGAGGTGAGACTTCCATCAAAAAAATAACAAAGAAAAAAAAAACACAAACACCACCAACAAAAAAAAACTCTTTAACTGTAGTTAACTGGTTACTAAATCTTCCCAGTGGAGTATCTCATACGCAAGTTCCTTGAAAGCGCTTTATTGAAAAGGTAACAGGAAGTGGTCATTTGCTTTGCATGTCCTCCTGCTCCAATAAATACAAAATGATCTGACTGGAAGTGCTTTCCTAGACATGTTCTTAGCTGGCTCCATCTGGACAGCTGGGTGATGATCTTTGCTGTTTGCTTGCCTGCATGAAGCTGGAAGAAAATGTCACCTTCCTTGTACTATACCTGAAGGAGAAAATGTGAGACAGTCAGTCAGCAGATTTCAAGGGCATTGACACCCAAGAGAATGGCAATGTTCCAGGAGTGCAGGGAAAGTAAATAGCTATGAAGTAGATCTTTCCCCTAGAGTGAGGCAGAAAAAGGCAGTCAGTGACTCCTTTCCAGCCCCCATGTTTGCTTTTTCATTTGCTCACATAGGCTCTCAGCAATCTACCTGCTTTAAATTGTTATCTGAAGGGAGTGAATGGGAGTAGGATTTATGAATGCAGAGGAGACAGGGATGTAAGAAATGCTAAATCCAATGAGATCTACAGAAGGTTTTAAAGGCTTAGAAACAAAAGGAGTTCAACAATCTTTACAAGTTTTCATTGCAGTCAGGAGCATTTTGTAAGCATACAGTGTCATTCCTCTTCCACTGGAGCCTTGGTGAATCATGGTCTCATGCTTCCCACTGCCATGTTAAGAGTGGAGGTGCACGGATACATACAGCACTCAGTCTTCTCACACAAGATCCCCAAAAGAGAGGCATTCTTAAAGAAACAATGAATTGGCAACACTGTCTTTTTCCCCAAATCCTTTCCAGCAACTTCCTCTGAACACAATTGATTGAATAATTCTGAGTATTTGGAGGAGGCCCTACTTGCGAAATTCTTTAATATGTCAGTGTTTCTGTTTTTTTTTTTTTCTTTTTTCTTTTTTCTTTCTTTCTTTCTGTCTTTTCTTGGTGTGTCAAAGTAACTAGCAATGTTTGACCTACCCGTTAAATGGATGACTAATTAAATAACAACAGCAGATGTGTGTTCTTACAGTATCTGGGGAGAAGCTGATTTCAATGTGGTCATTAATCACGACTTAACAAAATATCTCTATAAAACCATCCACCCATCCTGAACACAGGATTCAGCAGGAAAAACAAGAGACACTGTCAAAGCTTAGTGACATCCTTCAGAGCTGTGTGCATAGCATTGCCATTAGCCTGTGTGGTAGTTTAACACTCATGGGTGGCCAAGGTCCGTCACGCCGCTCTCTCACTCCCCCTCCCCAGAAGGACAGGAGGAGAAAATATGATAAGAAAACCTTATGGGTTGAGATAAGTACAGAGAAATCACCCTCCAGTTACCATCGTGGGCAAAACAGACTCAGGATAATCACAGAATTACAGAATAAGGGAGTTTAATGTAATTTATTGCCTATTGATACCAGAAAAGAGCAGTGAAAAATAAAAGCAAACAAAAAACACTTTCCCCTCATCCGCCATCTTCTACCTCCTTCCCCCAAGAGGCACAGAGGAATGGGGAATGGTGGCTGCGGTCAGTCCCTGACGCTTCGTCTCCACCGTACCTTCTCGGTCACTCCCTGCCCCTGCTCCACGCGGGGTCCCTCCCACGGGATGCCGTCCTGCCCGAACTGAGCCTGCGGGGGCTGCCCGCGGGCAGCAGCTCTTCAAGAACAGCTCCCACACGGCTCCGTACCACGGGGTCCATCCATCCCCCAGGAGCAAACTGCTCCAGCACGGGTCCCCCACGGGTGGGCGGCAGCTCCCCCCAGACCCCCTGCTCCTGCTGCGGGGGCTCCTGTCCACGGGCTGCAGCTCCGGCCCGGGGCCTGCTCCTGCAGGGGCTCTCCATGGGCCGCAGCCTCCTCCAGGCCACATCCACCTGCTCCAGCGGGGGCTCCTCCACAGGGGGGCTGCAGCGTGGAGATCTGCTCCGTGTGGGACCCGTGGGCTGCAGGGGGACAGCCTGCTCCACCAGGGGCCTCTCCATGGGCTGCTGTTGCACAGCAGATTTTTCCTTTCTTAAATCTACTCTCATGGAGGTGCAAATATCACTCTCTGGCCTCGCTCTTGCCATTGGTGAGTCCCTTTTAGAGCTGGCTGGAGCTAGCTCTTATCTCACACAGGGCAGCTGCTGGGCTCTTCTCACAGAAGCCAACTCTGTAGTCCATTTTCACATGCAACAGTGGTTACACTGGGCACCTCAGATTTCTCTTTCTCCACTGATTACACTCCAGGTACTGTTGTGGCAGTGCCAGACTTCCCATTCCCTTTTGTTCTGCACCATGGGAATGTGAAGGTCAGGGCAGCTTTGGCTTCAGTGACCATGAGGTAGTGAAAAATCCTGCAAGGCCCAAGCTGAGCAAAAACCAAGACCACAGTCCTCAAGTTAAGGAGAGCAGACTTTAACCTTTTCAGGGATCTGCTTGGGAGAATTCCAACGCACGTGGGTGGCCATGGATGGAAGAAAGGTCCATGACAGCTGGTTGCTATACGAGGGCCACCTCCCTGAAGTTTAAGCAAGGTCCATCCTGACAAGTGCAAAATGAAACAAAGGCAGCAGGAGACCTGCTGAACTCATGACTCATGACCTGCTGAACTATGACTGAACTCATGTGTACAAGAAGTATACAAGAGATGAAGTGGGTGCAGACAAGTCAGGAAGGTTATAGAAATGCTGCCTGATTGTGTAGGGATGGGGTCAGGAAATCTAAAACCCACCTGGGGATGAACCTGGAAGTGAAGGGCAAAAGAAAGTAAAGAAAGGCCTACTGCAAGTACATGAGCAAGAAAAAAAAAAAAAAAAAAAGACTAGGGAAAATGCCTCTTTCCTGCTAAACAGCATAAGGACTCAGAAGTACACGGAAAAGACTGAGGTATTCAATGACTTCTCTGCTCCAGGAGTGTCAGACCCTTAGGATAAGAAGGGAAGCCTGCAGCAATGAAGATTTACCCTTGTTGGAGGAGGATCAGGTTAAAGAGCACTTAAACTAGGTCTGCAGGTCCATGAGGCCTGAAAGGATGCACACACGAGTGCTGGGGATCTGTCTGATGTAACTGCAAGGAGACTCTCAGTAATCTCTGAAAAGTCCTGGTGAATGGGAGAGGTTCCTGAGGACTGGAAGAAGGTGAATGACACTTCCATGATGAAGAAGGGCAAGAAGGATCCGGGGAACTACAGGCAATTAGTCTCATCTGGGAAGGTGATGGAAGAACTAATCCTGGAAACCATTTCTAGACACATGCCAGATAAGGAAGTGATTGGGAGTAGTCAGTATAGATTTGTAATGGGGAAATCATGCTTAACCAACCTTGACAGTCTTCTACAATGAAGTGGCTTGTCAGGCAAATGAAGGGAGAGCAGTGGATGATGTTTGTCTGAACAGGACTTTAATAATGTCTTCAGTCCTCATAGACAAGTTGATGAAGTACAGGCTAGATGAGTTGACAGTAAGTTGGGCTGAAAACTGTGTGAACTACCAGGCTGAAACGGCTGTGATTAGTGGCACAAAGTTCAGCCGGAGGCCAGTCACTGGTTGTGTACACCAGGAGTCAATATTGTAACATTTTCAGTATTGACTGGGACAAAGGGGCTAACTGCACCCTCATGTTTTCAGATGAAAAAAACTGGGAGGGCTGATACACCATATGGTTGTGTTGTCATTCAGAGGAACCTTGAAAGACTGCAGAAATGGGCAGAGAGAAACATTATAAAGTTCAGTGAGGGAACTGTGAAGTCCGGTGTCACAGAATCACAGAATGGCCAAGGTTGGAAGGGACCTCTGAAGATCATCTAGTCCAATCCCCCTGCCAAGCAGGATCACCTGGAGCATATTGAGCAAGATGGTATCCAGGCGGGTTTTGAATATCTCCAGAGAAGGAGACTCCACAACCTCTCTGGGCAACCTGTCCCAGTGCTCTGTCACCCTCACAGTAAAGAAGTGCCCCCTTATATTCATCCAGAATCTCCTGTGCTTCAGGTTGTGCCCATTGCCTCTCGTCCTGTCACGGGGCACAACTGACAAGAGACTGGTGCCATTCTCTAGACACCCTCCCCTCAGATATTTATACGTATTGATGAGCTTTCCCCTCAGTCCTCTCTTTTCCAGGCTAACCAGGCCCAGCTGTCTCAGCCTGTCCTCGTACAACAGGTGCTCCAGTTCTCTTATCATCTTAGTAGCCGTCCTCTGGACTCGCTCCAGTAGTTCTACATCCCTCTTGTACTGGGGAGCCCAGAACTGGACACAATACTCCAGGTGTGGCCTCACCAGGGCTGAATAGAGTGGGAGGATCACCTCCCTCAGCCTGCTGGCAACACTCTTCCAAATGTACCCCATGGGGACAAAAATTCACATGACATGCACCAGTATGTGCTAGGGGATGACCAGCTGGAAAGCAGCTTGACAGAGAAGGACCTTGGAGTTGTGGTGGACAAGGAATTGATCATAAGCCAACAATATGTCCCTGGAGCAAAGAAGATCTACAGCATCCTGGGGTATGTTAGAATGAATGCTGCCAGCTGCTGAGGGAGGTGATATTTCCTGTCTGCTAAGCCCTAGGGAAGCCACATCTGTAGTGTCCTCTCCAGTGCTGGGCTCCACAGTTCAAGGAAGTACATGGTCTTACTGGAGCAAAGGCAGCAAAGGACCATAAAGATGATTAAAGGACTGGAGCATTTCCAACCTAGATTATTCTATGGTAAGAGGAAAGTCTGAGAGCTGGATCTGTTCAGCCTCTTCAGAGAAGGCTCAAGGGAATCTTGTCAATGTGTATAAATTCTTGATGAGAAGGAATAAGGAAGAGAGAGGCAGGCTCTTCTCAGTGGTGCCCAGTGACAGGACAAGAGGCAAGGGCACAAATTAAAGCACAGAGTTGTGGAATCTCCATCTGTAGTGATATTGAAAAAGTGACTAGACACAGTCCTGGGCAAACTCCTCTGGGTGATCCAGCTTGCGTAGGCGGCTTAGGCTGGCTGATCTCATGATTCCAACCTAAGCTCTGTGATTATCTGATGGACATCAAGGATGGCTGGAGCCAGATACCATATGTTCACTGAAGAAGTCACTTTTTGTGGACTGCAACAAGTAACACCTCAGAAAACTCTCCTTCCTCAGCTCTCAAATGTAGTGTTTATTCTGTTGTGTTTTTTTTTTCTTATTTCATTTGTTTGATTGTTTGTTGTTGTTGTGTCCTGTCCCCTGCCCTCCTGCCCAGTACCCCCAATGCCAATGATTTTCAGCCCTGACTCTGATTTTCTTGTCCTGTTAGGGACAGGAAGGAAAGGCCATTTATGTTCAAAGGAACAGCTATTAGTCATAATGAATGTACTGCCCGTATCACAGAGGAAACATGTGGCTGGGATGCCAGGCCACAGCTGAGTTTTGTATCCCCTCCATCTTGTCTCTCTTCCAAATGGCATCTTTTTTTTTCTTTTTTTTTTTTTTTTTTTCCCGGCACAAGACAGGCACACTCCCTAACACCTCAGCTTTTGTTTCACAAGACATTGAATGGGTTCCCAACCTTGTTCATGTACACACATGCATGCAGCCTCTCTGCTACAGAACAAGTCCCCCAGTTGGTTACAGACTCACAGAAAATTTCCCTGAGTTATCATAAAGCAGATTTTTGTAGCCAAAGAATTTTTTTGAGAGTGAAAGTGATCATTTCTCTTCCTTTACTTAAACCAGGGAAGTTTTACCAGGCTCACCAGTTCTCTCCCTCACTCCTTATGTGGATAACTTTCTCTGAAATCAGTTAGCAGAGAAAATTAAGCCAGAGGAAAAGCATTAAAGAAATGGCTGTTTTTTTTTTTTTTTTTTTTTTTTTTTTTCCCACTATGGCTTCAGCTTCTCCAGCGGGGAGTCCTTCTACCGAGAAAGGGGGTCGGTTTCTGAGGAAATATGGATTCCCCCTGGAGGATTGCATAATGGTCATGCAAACCTGTCATAAAAACAGACCTAGCAAGGCTGTGGAAATGCTCCTATAGGATAGCAATTCCTAGATGAAGAGTGGGCGTTATAAATGCAGTTCTGTGTCTGCCTGTTCCTTTTCCTCCCTTACTAGACATGCAGAGAGCTGCTAGAAGTGGGGAAGTGATATTAAAATCAGGAGTCGGAGCACAGAGAATATGTGGCTAGTGGTGGCACGACACTGAGCACAAAGAATAAGTGGCTTTTCAACACAGTTGACTGAGAATTTTCTGATGAAACAATTTGCCATAAGAAAAAAAAAAAATATATATATATATATTTTTTTCCCTAATGTGACAGTGCTGGAGTTTTGCTCCAGCAAAGAGAGGTTTCTTTTGCTTGGTGTAGAAATGTTGGTCAGAATTAGAGGCAGGCAGGTACATAATCAGTAATTCTCCATTTTTTTTTTGCTACTGACAGGATGAAAAATGGTCAAGTCTTTGGTCACATCCAGTCAGGTAGTGAATGGATATTCACAAGCAACCTGTGTTGTTGCTTGTGGGTATTTTCACACTTTTAAATATTGGCTAATGCCCAGTGAGTTGCTCTGGTTGATACCTTCTTCCCACATCCTTTCTGATCTCCCACTGTAGTCAATTGTAGCATATCTGAGATCTTGTTAGGTCCACTGGCTTAAGCTGACTTTTCCCAGTGGTTTCCAGTACTCTATCATGGAAGCCAGTAATTTTTGCAGAACTTTTTTCAACCTTAACATTTTTCCCCTCCACAAGTAAGGGATGGTGGCAGGCAGATTACTTGCACTCTTCAGGATGGGGAAAAGGGCTACAGCTAAGCTATCTGATGTAGTGTAATTTGGTAGAAGAGTACCAAAGGAGTGTGGCAGGATCTTACATGATTGTGGCAGGATTTACCCTGTATTCCCTATTATTATTCCTTATCATACATGGGTCATTCTATATGAAAGCTCCCGAAGCCTTTCTTCCCTGAAGATACCGCTGTATCCAATGATTTGCTGTCATTAGAGAGTCTATGCATTTATAGCTTGATCTGTGCCAAGGAAGGGAAGTGAATACCCAGCAAGGTAAAAAGAACATACACACCAACCTGTGAATTTTCCAGGATTTTTGCATTCCTTATTTCTCACTTAAGGTATTGATAGAACAGAAAATCGCTGTTTTTGTTTGTAGTAAGATGCTCCTTTCCTCAGGTATGGCATGAGGCAATTGAATTCTTATGTAAGCTGCTTGCATAGTTAACCTAATCAAAGAAATCTGTTATTGTGTGGTGGTCCTTAAAGATAGCATTGGACTATCACAGGATATATACACAGTTGTGTTGACCCATTCAGTCACTCGTGAATGGTCTAGACAGTGTACTCCTTTGCAACATGTATAGATTATTCACCAGACAATAATCCATTACTCACAGACCAGCAACAATCTAGAAACCCACCTGGTATTCTTACATCAGCCAGTCAGTCAGATGAACAAAGGTAGCAACCCTATAAGAGTAGCTCCTCAAATGGATCTCATGGTAGTTCTCATTGGCTGATTCAGGGGGGCTGCCTGGCAAAGGAAGGCTCTGCAGAGGGATCTGGGTAGGCTAGATTGATGGGACAAGTCCAATCATGTGGTATGCAACAAGGCTAAATGCTAAGTGCTGCACATGTGTCATAACAACCCCATGCAGCAGCAGAGGCTTGGGGAGGACTGACTGGAAGGCTGCCCTACTGAAAAGGACCTGGGGGTGCTGGTTGACAGCCGGCTGAACATGAGCCAACAGCGTGCCCAGGTGGCCAAGAAGGCCAACGGCATCCTGGCCTGCATCGGAAAGTGGGGCCATCAGGACTAAGGAAGGGATTGTCCCCTTGTACGTGACACTGGTGGGACTGCACCTTTAATACTGTGTTCAGTTTTGGGCCCCTCGCTGCAAGGATGCTGAGTTGCTTCAGCGTGTGCAGAAAAGAGCAACAAAGCTGGTGAAGGGACTCTTAAGAAAGACATATGAGGAGCGACTGAGGGAATTGGGATTGTTTAATCTGGAGAAGAGGAGACAGAGGGGAGACCTCATTGCTCTCTACAACCACCTAAAAAGAGGTTGCAGTAGGGAGGGTGTTGGTCTCTTTTGTGAGGTGACAAGTGATAAGACAAGAGGAAATGGCCCCCAGCACAGGCAGGATATTGATCTGTTAGAACACAAGTCTAAGAGGCCCGATGAAATGTATACCAGAGTCCTGAAGAAAATGGCTGATGTAGTTGCCAAACCATTCCTCATCATGTCTGAAAAGTCACGGCAGTCAGGTGAAGTCCCTGTTGACTGGAAAAGATGTCCAGATGGTTGTGGACCTGTTAGAACTGGTCCAGAGGAGGGCCACAAAGGTGATCAAGGGACGAGAGCACCTCCCCTAAGGAGAAAGGCTGAGAAAGCTGGGGAAGTTCAGCCTGAAGAAGAGAAGTCTCCAGGGTGACCTCATTGCAGCTTTACATTACTTAAAAGGGACTTATAAAAAAGATGGAAAGTGAATCTTTGCTCAATCAGATAATGACAGGACAAAGGGGAATGGTTTTAAACTAAAAGAGGGGAGACTTAGATTAAAGGTTGGGAGAAAATTCTTCACTCAGAGAGTGGTGAGGCACTGGAACAGGTTGCCCAGAGATGGATGCTCCATTCCTGGAGATGTTCAAGACTAGATGAGGCCCTGAGCAACCTGACCTAGTGGGTGGCATCCCTGCCTATGGCAGGGGGGTTGGAACTAGGTGATCTTTAAGGTCCCTTCCAACCCGAGCCATTCTATGATTCGTTCTATGATTCTATGAAAAGGTCTCAAGTTGTGCCAGGGGAGTTTTAGACTGGATATCAGGATGAATTTCTTAGTAGAAAGGGTGGTTAGGCATTTGAACAGGCTGCCCAGGGAACTGGTGGAGTAACCACCCCTGGAGGTGTTCAAGACACTTATGGTGTGACACTTGGGGACATGGTTTAGTGGTGAGTGGTTGGATTTGGTGATCTTAAGGGTCTTTTCCAAGCTAAAGGATTTTATGATTCTAATGTGACATCTATATCAGTGTTGATCTTGTCTGTAGACCTTGTGATTCTCAATGTAACTTGTTTTGCCATCTGAGATACCTCCAGAGAGCCCTCATCTCCCTCCCTTTCAGCATCTAACGGAAGCGAATGCTCAGATTTAGAGCACCTGAATTGCTTTGACAGTTATAGCTTAGATGAGTCAGCTGGTGAAGACCGCAATAATGACTCTTGCAATTTTCTTTGGTAGTTTCCTTTAGTAACTATCAGAGCACTCCTTACATTTGACTGCTGGTTACCTTTGTGTTTCCATATTTGTGATATGATGCATTTTTAATACTGGACTTGTTTCATAATATGAGCAAGATTTCACTCTACATTCAGTCCTGGAAACTTGTGTTTGAATCCTGATCCTACAGAAAGCTTATGCCTTTCTTGTTTAGCTTGCCTTTTCTTTCTGTGTATCTAGGATGGCTTCATGGGCTGTACTGTTTGTCCTGATCAGCAGTAAACATTCAAAAAATGAGTGGGGCAGTTTGAAATCCATCTAGATAACATTTAGCAGACTTCTAGAGCCCCTCAAACTGCAAATTCAAGTTTCTGAGTGTCAGTCCAGTGTCATAGCCTTGGGCAGGGGCTGAATCTCAGACCACATGAATTTGTAGACATTCGTTCAAAGTTAGGTTATAAAGTCATTTTGGAACAGAGGCAGGTCCCAGCAAAATATGGGGTGAGGAAAAGATAGATTAATTTGGGTCCCTCACCATTTCAGCTTGAAGTGGGAAACAAAACTATCCAACATGCTAACAAGTTAATGAAATGTGAATTCCTTAAATACTCTACTGAATAGTATCTTTATTGCCCAGTAGGGATTCTTAATACTACTTTTTTTTTTCTTTTTTCTCTCATGGAGAGTTGATAAATTTAACTCTCCTCTCTCCATCCTCTATCCAGCCACTAATTTCAATAAAATTCATCAAAACTCACAATTTCTGAGACTTTTACTTCTGTGTTACATGATGTTGAGAGACTTGCTGATGTATTCAAAAATTAGGAGCAGATCGACGAATGTAACTATAAAAATGCATAGTTGGAATGTGTGAGTCTTAAAAATATTTGGTTCCTTCTTACTCCTGTGGGCTCTGAATCAACCTACGAGTGTTTTTCAGGTAGGTTACTTAAGAGTATGCTTAGCCACTGAGTCCTAACACATTATTTGTATGATTATTGCTATTTGACTGTAATACTGAAGCAGAAAACTCTTCAAAGAGAGTAAGTGGCTTAGTCCAAACTATGATTTTGATACAGAGTGGAAGTGAAAGAAGCAGCAGTTTGCAGAAGCCCCAGCAGGGAATTTGCCACCATTCCCAGGCAGCTTGAAAACCTGTGCAAGAAATGAGTACAAATGGAACATGAAAACTAAATTTTCTCTGTGGTTGCTGAAGCTTGTTTTGAACTCATTTCTCAGTTCTGCATGGGCCAAGCATGAACACAACATCAACCAGACCTTTTCAACTCAGCTCCCCCAGCCCTGCCCTCGCATGGCAGGTAGTTTCAAAAAGTGGGTAAGTGACCTCACTCTACTAATCTGTAACTGGCGCAGCAAGGGAGAGCTTTCAGAGAGGCATTCATTTTCATCTGCAAGAATAATTATCTGCTTTGCTTGATGTGCATCAGCTAGCTTTGTGTATTTGATAAATGCTGTCATTTGATGATTAGCTTTTACAAAAGGGAATTAGATGAAAAAAAGCACGTAACTAATTAGCGGCAAGCAATGTGGAATTAAAAGGCAGACAAGTGTATGGAACAATGCTTTTATTTCACAGATTCAGGCGCATTAATGATTAAGCATTCAAGTCACTGAATCCTGAAATGCTTTGACTCTCAACCTAGGACATCTCCCTCTTTATATTTGCATCTCCTGAAGATTTACTAAACACAGTGAATTTTCTCATTTAGTGTAACTAATTTTAGCAAGGACTGATCATACAGAAAGGCCCTGGCTAAGAGTTACATTGACAGATCATGTTTCTGAATCACATCATTTGTATTCAGGGAAACTCATTGGTTGAGATGTTCAGGCCTAGAGGAGCTAATTTGGATTCAATAAAGCATCTACACATGTACACTAATGAAAATATCCACTTAAGTCCAGTTATTTCAGTGTGGCTTGAGGAGATGCTTTAAGTCAAAAACCTTCTCTAGTGTTTTTGCTGAAATTGGAACCTGGGTTTTGGGCGTTCTTTTTTTAATCCTTATCTTATTTAGATTTAAGGGATTTTTAATGGCTACTGAAGTCTCATTTCTACTGGCCAGTAGTCAGTCCTCCATTTCATGACTGTTAATAGGATCACAGCTGATGCATGCCACAGATATGAAAACTGTATAATATAGCTAACCTTTTTTTCCTTTTTGCTAAGGGATTCATTTGCATTACACTGTGCATAGGAAGGCTGTGGAAATTGAAAGGATCCAAAACTCAGCTCCTTTTGGATCTATTAACTATACGAATTATTACAGGGTCAGGATAAATCCCAGGGGTCTAGTCTGCTATTTGCTATACTACAAGAAAACAAAGACTTAGCAGATGTGGTAAACAAACAAACAAACAAACAAACAAACAAAAAAACACTAGTGAAGAAGGAATCGAGACTGGATTTAACTTTTTAGCCCCACGTGGTACCCCACCACATCGGTTTGCACACGTATGGATACCTTCAGAGAAAGAGTGGTGAAATGCAAACTTACAGTATCATTGGGAGGGTGTTTCACTTAGTGAAGAGATGAAGTTGCATAAAATATCACAATAAAACATTTATAGGGCCTAAGACGTATATAATCAACTCACAAGACAAAGGTGACAAAGGAAAAAGGATGTTCATGGATGTCGTTGGAGCCTCTCAGGGAGAACGTGATCACAGAGCAGGCAATTGTACAAGGCTGTGGCTGCCCTTGTAGATGGGTTTCCTCACTGCATGGTAGACCTTGTGTTTGGTTGTACATCCTGAAGGAACAGTTTCCAATATTGCTACCTGCAAGTAACCTTGTTCCCACAACAGCAGTGGAGCTGTAGTTGACTAACATTGAATTTGACTAACACTGTAATTGACTAACACTAACACTACCACTGGAAGAAATACCAGGCCAGTAAAAGCAAGGAGTGAGTCAGTTGGATTTATTTAGCTGTTTATATGAAATTAAAAGTCACTTTTTACAGTGTTATTGTGGAAAAAATATTCTATGGTGAAACGTATATCTATATTTTGTGGATTATACAGATTTGTTATTTCCAGGTGTTACTATTTCCCTCATCCTGGCTCAGCAAACCTCTGCTTAGCAAATTTCTTCATCACATGCTTAGGTTCCTTATTGAAGTGAGACTGTGGAAAGCAAGTTCAAGACTGAAATAAGAAGGTGTGAGGATTCCTGAGTTCTGTATGTTGGATTGTATCTTGCTGTTATGGTCCCTTTGGACATATATGCATGTAAGCAGCATAATGTTGTAACAGCTTGATTTGCCAGCATTGCACATTACACCTAAGAGTAATTGCACTCAAAGCAACTGAAGTATCTAAAGAGGTATGTACACATTCAATTCCTGCCTAAGGAAAAGTTAAAGATAATAAACAGTTAAGATGGCTGTTACAGTTCGGGAAATTATGCCTACTGAAGTGAATAGCTCCCTTCAAAGTCAAGTTCAGAACTTGCGACTACTCTTTCTACACAGGTAAAGAACTACAGGTCACAGCATCTGATACCAAGGTAAAGCCTCAGCTGAGCATACTGTTTCCCTGTCTTCTTTTTCTTTGCCAAGAAGGAGAGTAATGACAGAAGGCCAGGCATAGAACTATCTGGGAAAGTGGAAATTTTGTTCTAAAGTACGTTTGACATTTTGAATCTTGCTTCCACTCTAAATTGTAACAGAAGGGGAAAATATGACCTTTCCCCCCACTGTGAAATGGCAAATCTGAAAAGAAGAAGTACTCTGATATGGTTAAGTGTTTACTTTTAATACAGACCTGTTTTGCTAGAAGAGAAAAATCCAGGCAAATTATGTAGTTGTTGTCAAAGTGCATCTTTTTTTTTTTTTTTTTTTTTTTGCCATATCAAAGCCATGTTTCTCAACAGTATCAAATACAAGAAAACAAAATATATATATATTTTTAGACTGTTTGCCTTTAAACTTCTGTATAAACATTTTGATAAAACACATTGATTTTGATGACTCTTATTTACTGACGGAAAAATTCCTGTCAAAAATACCCCAAATAGTGATCTTGCAACAAAAGCTTGGTATGCTTAGGGTAGAGATGTCATGATCTGATCAGCAGAGTGATACAGATGCATTCTCAGCTTTGTGGCCAAATTCTGCCTGCAAAAGAAGCCTTATATTGAAGAGCAGTAAATCCTGGAGATAAGAGCTGCAGGATCTTTACAGCACCATGCCTATCTGCAGGAATCACAGCCTCATTAAGACAGGCCTCTTAATCTGTCTGGTAAGACAAGGGCTTGCCCAGAGAACAGGTAGAAAACAGAAAAAGGAATAGATAGAGCTAGACGACCGAGGAGATTAGAGAAGAAAGAGGATGATCAAGAAACTGCCAGCATAGGAGACAGAAGCTGTCACTGGTGGACTTCCAAAGAGTTAGTTCATAAACCAATCTCAAATTCCTGAGGTTCAGGAAAAAGAAAATCTGATATGCAGACCTGTATCTATATGTCAGGGAGGCAGAGCGATGCATGCTTATTTCAGGTTTTATAAGCACAGTCAAGTAAAAACTGGCTTTGTGTGGTCTACAGCAAATGCTTACCGGGAAATCTGAAGTGGCTTTTTCTTCAGAGCTGGCAGAAATGGTTGAAAAGTACTTCCACAATTTTGACTTACAGGGAAACACCACACCTTAAAAAAGAATACATATATATTTCTATTTGGTTGGAAAATAAAGAACTTAATATTTCCTATAAGTTGAGTGGAACAACAATAAACAAAGCAACAAAGCAATACTTTTGAAGAGAAAAACTGCTTGAATTTTGAAATGTTTTGACAACAAGCCAGAACTGACAGCTGAAGAGCAAGCAGGAACATGCAGCAGGTTTCTGTTTAGTGAGCTAAACAGCTGGAGGTAGCAGAACTGCAATACACGAAACTACCCCTAGCAATTGTCCAAATCCTCTGCCTCAGTAGCTGTATTGATCATCTTGCCACTAGCTAATCATCTTGCCACTGTCTGGTTCCTGCCTGCAGTGCACTGAACAGTGCTGCAGTTACACCACTGTGAGCTGATAATAAGGTGAGGGAAAAAAAGAAAGAAAGAAAGAAAGAAAGAAAGAAATAGGGGTGTATTTCCACCTAAATGTTTTCTGTAACCTTTACGCTTTCATACATACTAATCATACATACTAACCGTACAGAGCTTTCTGATTAGTGTTGCTTTTATTGATTGCACTTTAGCAGTCAAACACCATATGGAATTGAATAATCAAACACTTCATTTAAAGATGTTGAAATGAAACATCTTGACACTTTTTTTTTTTTTTCCCTCCACAACAGACTTTTTCTTCTTTTTGGAGATCTGCAAGTTATTATTATTATTTTTGCTGCGAGAAATGTGACCAAGACTAATTATTAACTTGCTCCACCTTCTTACACTGACATCCACAAATGGACAGATTCTCATCTGGTAGGTGGCCAAGGAATCTGAGTTCCATAGACAAAGCTCCATGGAGATCTTTGCTCTTAATTTTTTCTGGCCTTCATCTGCGCCAAGCAAGATGACAGAGTGGATGCCTATTGTTCTAGCTCTGTAAAGGAGCAATCAGACTGGGCCCACAGTCAGGAGCAGGTATGTGTCAGTAACACAGTGCAAAACAAAGTTTTGGTCAGGCTTCAATGTTTTGGGACATTTTGGTCGCACAAGCGGTAGTGATCGCGTGTGCGGCAGTTCTCCTCTGTCCATGGTGCTGAGATGGACCCCACGTGGAGACACCAGCATCCTTCCCTTCCCCTCGTCAGAAAACACAGTTATTTCTGTGGTTTGTCCTTGTCCATTGAATATTTTATTAAATTGCATTACTGTCAGCTTCACATTTATAAAGCATTCTGGTGATAATCTATGCTATCAGGAAGAAAACCTATGGGGCATTGCTCAAACCATTGGTATGGCCGAGCAAGCTGGTATTTCTCTTGTAGCAGAAGTCATGTATCCCTGGTAAATCATGTATCAGATCCCCATGAGTCCACCCACCCAGCCAGGTTTCTCAGCAAAATTTTCTCACACAAGTTGTGTCAAGTCCCGTCTCTGCCATTTCAGAGGTAAAAGCGTTCTCCAGAAGTCTTTCTGAGACCACTGCTAGACAAGGATCTGTAGCCTACATCACCTCTTTCTGACCATGTCCTTCCTTGTTTCTGTATTTAAAACCTGTGTGGTGGTGAGGGTACTGGTGGAACCTTTCCTGACTGATAGGTCAGAGTACCTCCTGGACAGGAGGCACTGAAATCAGGCTTACACATTTTTTTTTTTCTTTGAATGTACAGCCTGTGGGAGTTGCTTGGAAGCTGACACTTTGGGGTTGCAGGGAGATCCTAAAGCTGGGACAAGGTGTGTCTCAATGGAGCTTGTAGTTTGGTGGTCCTGTGCTTTGTTCTTATGAAGCAAAGGGAGCTGTGAAGTGGTGGATGTTGTGAGTCATGTGTCTTGGCTTTCCCTGGCAGCTGTATAGCCTGGAAAAATTGGAAGCAGTCTGGGGACCAGGCCATGGATAAAGAACCTTTGGAGGGTGAGCTGGATGGAGTTTTAGGGACAGATTAGCAGCTCTAAACAGATCAATGAGAGGCTCAAGGATCTCTCAGGATCTTCTTGATGTGCCTCTTGCTTTTCCTGACTTGTGAAAGTCCCTGTGAGTGACAGCACTTTTTCCTTTGCACACAGGGGAGAATATCTCCAGTTGCTAAGCCTGATGTTTAAATAAGCAAAAGATAAAGATCCTGTGAACAGGAAGGATGACATTTCTCAGCTGTGGTGACCCTTGCCTGATACAGGAGCTCCTTGATGTAGCACATTCCAGGCCACCTCAAAGCAGGGAAAAGGAAATGTTTTTAGGCAATTAGGTGTTGAAAATATTAGCTCTGAAAATATTCTCTGATCCTTGTTTTTGATGGCATTTGAATTTCTCCTTCCCTGACTCCAGGATATAGGAGCAAGGTGAGCACCTTAAGGTTTAGTAAGGGTGGGGAAGGCACACTGTTGTTCTCTCCAAGGGCAACCACATGCTGAATGAAGAATGTGAGCTGTTGTATGATGGGCCCAAACAATAAACCCTGCTCAAAACAATGTAGGGGGTAGAAGAGGGGGTGTTGTTGGTGGTGGTGGTGATGGAGGAAAGACATGGCCTGGAAATACCACGTTAATTGGACAGGAAACCTGTGCACACCTTCAGTGGGCTCCCAGATTCACTTCTCTGGTCTAGCTATCTGGCATAGCTCTGCTGAGCCACTGGTAGAGTGAGTATGGAGAACAGAGCACCAGAAAGGTACCCACCCACATGCCCTTTGGACTGGGAACATGGGGGGTGAGTTAGGGACTGAAACAAGAGGGCTTCTGTGTTTTCCCCACCCCCTCTCGTTATTATTATTTTTGCTTTTCCGAAGGCTGTCAGCAGAGGTGCAGCACGCCCAGCGGAGCTCCCTATCGGGTTCTGCTGGAGGTGACTTTCTGGGAGCTCTCCGGGTCAGACCCAGGCGGGCAGGCGCCGGCCTCAGCATCGCACCGCGCCCCCCCGTCCCTGCAGCGGCCACCCGGGACCTCCCCGGGCCGAGGAGGCGCCGCGGCCCCTGGAGGGGACCGATGCCCTCCTGCCGTGCCCGCCGGACCCCTCCTGCCCCCGCGGGGCCCTTCCCGACCTTCAGCCGAGGTCGCCCAACGGGGCTCTGTGCCAGCGCTTCCCCCGGCCGCCGGCTCCGCTGCTGCCCCATCCCTTGGGTCCCTTGGGTGCCTCGGGGGTCGCGGTCCCTCCTCTCCCGCTGGTGACAGGGGGCGGCCAGGCGCAGCGCCCGTCCCCTGCCGGGACGCGAACGGCGCACGGTAAGGGAGGGAAGGGAGCCGAGCAGCCTCCTCCAAGGCGGAGGAGGAGGGACGCCAAGGCGCCGCTCCCTGCCCGCATCCCTGCCTCTGCAACTCCTTCAGGACCCCCGGGACCAGAAGGGGTCTCCGGGGAGGACCCGGCACGGAGGACGCGAGTTGCTCCGCCACCTTCCCCCTTTCGCAGGAGGGCGTTTTTGCCGAGATCTCCCCCGGCACACCACCGCGCTCACACCCGCTCCCGAGGCGATGCGAGGCAGCAGCGTCAAAATACACCAGCGGGCCGATCCCCACCGCCGCCGGGCGAAGCGGCGAGGATGCCTGGGCTCCTGCGGGCGGCCGGGGACACGCACCCCGCCGGGGCCGGGCACGGACCCGCTCGGCGGCGGGCACCGAGGGGCGAGGGCGGCGCAGGGAAGGGGCGGGCGAGCCGGAGGCAGGGGGAGGGCGAGAGCCCGGCTCCGGCAGCGGGGGGAGGAGGAAGGAGGGACCGTGTCGGTGGGATGGTCCGGAAATCCCGTGATAAAAAGAGGAGCGCGGGGGAAAAGTAGGGAGAAGCTCCGCACTCGTCCCCTCTTTTCCCCCTCCAGCCCCGCGCCCGCAACTTCCCCGGCATCCCGCGGGCACCTGCCGCCGGCACAGCACCGCACGGCACCGCGCGGCACCGCACAGCACCGCACACCCGCCGCCGAGCGAGGTACCGTGCCGTGCCGAGCCGTGCCGGGCCGTGCCGGGAGGGCAGCGCGGAGAGGAGGGGGAGCGGGCAGGGCGACTCCGGGTTCCCGGCGAGCAGCCCCGAGGCTCGCCCGGTGCCCGATGCGGGTCTAGGGGCGGCAGCCGAGCTCCCCGCGGCCGGTGCCAGCAGAGGGAGGCAGCAGGCTGCGCGGAGGGGATGCTCTCCCCGGGGGGGATGCAGCCCGCTGGCTGGCACGGCGCCGGCACGGTGGGGATGGCGGTGGCGGTGTCCCCCGGGGGCACACGGGCAGCTCGCCCCGAGCCCTGGCTCGCCCTGCCGGCCGCCGGGATGCCCCCGCGCCGCCCGCCTGCCCCCGCTCGCCCTGCCGGGCACTTGCGGAGCGCTTCACCTTCAAACGCCCCCTCCGGCACCGAGGCGGCGAGGGAGAAAGTTCAGGGCTGCTTTCACGCCTTGCTGCCCGGCTGCGGGGGGCGACACCGGCACTGCGCCCCCGGGCTCGCCGCCGCCCCCTCGGCTTTCCCCCCGGAGCCGGGGCTGCCTCGTCCCGCGGGGCCGGGGCTGGAAACTTGTGGAGGGGAGGAGAGCTGCGGGAGAGGGGCTGGGGAGGGCCGGGAGGCTGCCTGTCCTCCTCCCGGGGGCACCGAGCCTCTCGTGTCTGTGCCTCCCTGCAGGCTGCCCTCCGCGGAGCCCCGGCCTCTGTGCATGCGAGGTGTGAAGCTGGGCGGCACCCCCAAGCCATCGCCATGGATTTTGTCATGAAACAAGCCTTAGGAGGTAAGTGTGGTTGGCACGCGGGGGGCCTCGCGTCCCCCCTTTTCCCACTCACCAAGACAGGGGACGGGCTGCTGAGAGCCCCTAGCAGGGCCCGCAGCTGGGAGAGGTGTTTGGGAACCGCAGAGGAGCATGCCAGCCACTGATTCATGATCCCAGAGCCAAGTGTGTGAAGAATCTGGGCAGGAGAGGGCAGCAGCAAGCAGAGACTAAAGCCCCATGCCATGGGGGAGGCCTCCCGCACCAGATGTGCAGGTCCTGGGTCACGCCTGAGCTGGCCCCTACCTGCTGGCCGCATGCACGGTGCACAGGTCCTGCTTTGCTTCTCCCTGCCCACCGAGGCAGCTATTACAAGGGCTGCAGACAGGCTTAGCCGGAGGAAACCCAAAGAAAGAGTAGCAAGTTGTGTGTGGGGGAGCCCCCTTCCCAAACTCCTTCCAGACCTTGGCCAGACCTTGAACAAAGAATGGCCAGGGCAGGGAATTTTTGTGCCTGGTATTTGGAGAAGGTTTTTTTTTAAATTAATATTATTGCTGCAATAAGCAGGGGAACAATAATAAAGTATTCCCTCACAACCTATGTAGATCTGTGGCAGACCTCTATGACGGTTTCAATGTGTTTCCTCCCATGTGCGATGAATTATTTTCACCTGGTGGTGGGAAGTCGGCAAGGCGGCCGCGTGGGGGAGAGAATTGTGCCGCAGTTGTGCTGCCTTCCTGGGCTGCTCAGCCTGAACGCTCAGCCAGAGCAAGACTGTCACTGGGACAATGCTGAACACAGGCTGCCACTGGGAGCTGGTTGGCCTCCGAGGAGATCCACGATGTGGTTCTGATCATTCTCGTTTGTGCTGTGATGTGTACACCTTCCATTAATTTTCCTTCTTTGGTGAAACTGTAGTCATGGGACTGAGGGGATATTTCATGCATGGTGTTATTGATATCATATGCATTTTCAACACATGATAGGGACATTTGCTGCAGAACTGTTTTCTGTGGTGTGGAAACATGTTTTTCATCTTTGAAAGGAAAGAACTGTGTTTTTTCATGAAGGGAGTAGTTAAGAACAGAGCAAGCATCCCTGGTTTTCATTGGGGTGTTTCGAATGGGAAGAGCAAACTGGAGAAGAAAGATATCTTCGTATCTTGGTATTTTATGCCAGCAAGTAAGACCCTATGTGAGAGGATAACTGTTCTTGTGGTAGCAGTGTTACACCTCATTACTCTTTGGTCCCTGTTTTGAGGGAGAAATAGTTTTGAGGACAGCAGGTTTTGCACTGTTCTCTACAGTGTGAATGAGGTTGCTTACACAGGAGTGAACAAGTGTACCTGAAAACTGGAGATCTAGCCAGTGCAGCTGGGGATCGGGCAATCCACTAAGGGGAAATAACTGCTTAGAGACTGCAGTTAAAGGCAGGGGGAGGAGGGTTGCAGTAAAGGAGTAACAGCTGAGATGCATGCCTTTTCTTGTGGTGTAGTGACTAGCCAGACTTGGACGCAGTGTGTGCTTGTGCTAAACAGCATTTACTCTGGTCAGACATTCATTCTAACATACTATTTCACGCCAGGGTCAGGATTTGCATTATAATAGGAGATGCTGAGAAGGCAAATCCAAAAAGCATCTGTTGGTGAAGTCTGAGTTTCTAGTGTCTCAAACAAGATGCTGCCCAGGGCACTACATCTTCTGCCAGATGACCTACTGGATTAGCAAAATGTGCCTGGCGCTTGCCCCTTGCTTGATAAAGGAGAAGACTGCAGAGTGGTAAAAACCAGGAAGCAGTAATTCATTAAACAGAGACCTATTTTTAAATTGGAAATAGTTCTGAAGAGGAAAAACGGTATCTCCTGAGGCAAATGTATTGTAGAAAGTAAGAGTGCTTTTGGACACTGGTTTCCCACACGGTGTTCAAGCCCCAGCTGATGCAAGCACTGTAATCTGGCTGCATTGGTACAGCAATCTGAGGGCCAACAGTTACAGTTTATTTCCTTAATTATGGGGCCAGATCCCTTTTTGTCTGCCAGTTCTGAGAGCCAGAAAGAGATGCCCAAACTGAGCAAAGCACCCAGCCTCTGGTGGGTGACACGCTTGCTTTGGACAGGATGCGTTGTGTGACCTGCTAGCAAGCTTTTTCATTAGACTGTGACCGTGCGATTTCAATTTTACGTGTCTTTTCCCAGAACACCTCTGAACTTTTTTTGCTGCTTGCTTGTTTTTTTTGCTATTGTTGTTGTTGCTTTTATTTATTTTTTGTTTGTTTGTTGTTTGCTTTGTTCTTCAAAAATTCTTATTTTATCTTCAAAGCCTCTTCTTGCATTCATGGAAGAAAGAAAAAGAAATATTGTCATTTTGGCAGTAAGGGCCGCTCCAATTTGCAGAGGGTCAGGCCTGCTATAGGTATTGCCCGCAGGCCACCTGCAGCCACGACTGCTTAACTCTTCCACTGTCTCACCTGGGGACACCTTGCAAAGGCTAGGGGCCAGCTGGGTTTCCTTGTGTGAGCACGAGTGCATGGCATTTCCTTTCCCTAGCATCCAGCACCAAAATAGATCTCAGGCCAAAGCTAAGAGCCTGGATCTGACACCTGCTTGCAGGTGGGATGCTTTTGCAGGGAGAGCCTTTTGCTGCCATTCAGTACTTTGCAGAGCTCTGAAACGTGTGAGGACTTTGGGATGAGGTTGCATCCTGCTGGAGCGATCAGAGGAGGTACGGGAAGGACAGCATCAGGGCTTTCCCACCTCCTCACTCCCCTTCTGGAGGAAGAGAAGGTCTCACACTTCGCTTCATTAGTAAACAGTGGCCTTAGGAGGAAACTCCTTGTGGGAGTTTTCCCACTGCCTTTGAAGCAATCTCTGAGGGTGTTTCCTCAGTCTCTAATGGCATCTGATGATCAGATCTGCTTTTCCTCGGAGTTTTGACAGTCATAGGGTATAGTAAGCAGGAAGGTGTTTTGATAGGTGGGTGAGATGAGTTAGCAGGCAAGGAAAGGCAGTTATCTTGTGTAGTGTAGGGCTGCTTTGTTTAGGAGCCTGTGTGACTAGAGGATTGGGGTTTTGTGAAATTAGTTTGGCAGGTTATTGTATTGCTGAAACAGAATGTGTTATTTCCCTGACTTGTGGTTAGAGGGGGGTCTGCAGAAGCCTGCTGTTTCTGTGCAGCGGAGAGCTCTCTGCTGTGCTGCCAGCACTGGGATTTTGCTGCTAGCCTTGGCAGCAGAGACTTTGCCTGGCTGTTGGCAGGATTGAGATGTGTCTTTGCATATTCCTGGCTTCTTCAAGGTAAAACCTCTGACCCCTTCATCAGTAGTGGGGGCTGTGGTCCAGGAAATGCACTGCAAATTATTAGCTTATTTGGCCAGCTGGTTTTTATGGCTTTTTTTTTTTTTTTTTCCTACCCAGCACATTTCAGCGCTCTTTGTCAAAAGTCCCCCCATTTACTGTTTGTGTGACAGTGCAGGCACCACAGATTTGAAATGCAGTCATGATTCTGATTTGCTGTGTGGGATGACAAGAGGAAAACAGCAAGAGGAAACCTGGGGGCTTAAAATCACTGCTGCTTCTTCCAGAGAAGCGACAGAGACAGCAAAAGGGTGTTTTATACCCCTGCCCCTGATCAGAGCCCTCCCACACCAGCAGGCATTGACTTAAGTGTAAACTGGTCATTTTCCTGTTCCTGTGGCAGATCACTGAACACAATCAGGATGACTGCATGATTGCATTTTACACTAGGATCGCTCTTTTGCAAGCCAGGTCAGAGCTCTGGAGGATTATTGTCATGATTAGTAGAGCAAGGTGTATGACTTCCCAGGAAAAAGCTGGCAGTGGAGCCCCTGAAATGGTCCCTGGAAGAGTTTAGCCATGATGTTTTTCACTGGACATCATTTACCTCTGCATTGCTTGTGTGAAAGCAAGAGGTACATTAACATCTGACTCCCAAGTCATACTGCACTGGCTCACTTCCTCTGCCACTGTGGCATGGACAAACAGAGAAACTGGGCTGAAGCAGAAGAGACACTAACCTTCATGAACCTCTGCTAGCTACCTTCCTTTTACTGGGAGACTTGAGGGCCAAGGAACTTAGGCATTTTCATATGGAAAAAGAGAAGGGGAAAGCCCATGGGGAGGTGAAGCAGATTTGTCTGAGATGTCTGGGATCACGATGTGATTGAAGAGAAAGAGAGAATTTCTTACGGCAGGAACTGGCATTGTGCAGGCCAGAAGGCAGTGAAGATGTGGATGTTACAGAACAGCCACAATAGCTCCTGTGCTGCATTACGATGGTGTACTGCAGGGCCCTTTTAATGTGCTCCTTTTATCACCAGACAGGAGAAATGTGTAGCTGGGATGCCTGTCTTAAATAATCACTTTTCCTAACGTCAGCCCGTGTATTATTCATGTAACTTACTTCATGTAATGATTCATATAGAGGGTACTGTCTAAATTCTTTTTTCAGGCTGCCCTAATCCCATGAATACATTGCGCATTGCAAGCCCCATGCAGGAGGAAGAACAGACTTGTGTTTTCTGGTTAGATATTCACTGGGCTGTACTATGGGCATGATTTTCTGTTTTATTGGCAGCAGCTTAGAGTGAGGACTGCTGCTTGGCATTCACTTCTTTATCCATCAAGATGAAATGGAGAATTGTTCACAAGGATTCTTAAAATACTGTAGGCAGAAGACAAACGCAACCAGATCGCCATCTGGAATGTGTCAGCAGAGGGGACTAACTCCTTTCTGTCCCCCAGCTGCTGCTTTGGTTCAGCTAGGTGTAACACAAAACTCAATTCAGAGGGAATCCCCTTGTTCTTGAAGGTAGGCAGGGATTTAAACCCTCCCGAAGATAATAGGATTTAAGTCAATGTCCATAAGCTCTGCAAGAGGAGACCCTGTGCTAAGCTTATGTTAGTGAAGATGTGAGTGTGTGTGAAGGGCAGATAAGCCTGGCTGGAAACTGTGCTAGTGTTTAACAACATCTTAGCAGCTGCCTTCTGTGTGGCTTATGAAGTGCATGTTTTGCTGCTGCATTTGTCTCACTTCACTTGTTTGTGATGTGCGGATTAAGTCCTTGATTTGTCCTGGAGACGTCAGTAAGATAGAGCACTGTTAAAGGCAACACAGACCTGTCCACTGTGGCACAGAGTGTGGAACAGGCACAGTGGTTTCTGCCTTCTCCTCCTCAGCTCAGCCTCATCTCTCACATTTGCAGTTCCCTGCTGATCCTTTCCTTCTCTGGGACCTCATCCATCAGGTTAGCTGTGCTCCACCACTTGTGAGGTCCCGGAGCAGGGCTGAAACCATAATGCAGAACTGTATGCTGTAGTGCCCAGAAGAAGTGCAGGTAATTGCTGCAGGGGTCTTCATTGCCTACAATCCTGGAAATTTGTGACACGAGGTATTTCATTTTGCGATCAGATGCTTCCAAATCATAGATTGGAGAATCTCAGAGGTGAAGCAGGAGGCCTCCATCCCACTGCAGCCTTTGGTGAATGTTGGGGGCCCATCTGCCTCTGTTCTCAGATAACTTCTTCCTAAATTCTTAAGTGAGTAAGGGCATAAGATGAAGGCTGCAACCTCAGACTGCAGCATGTTTATGCTGATGATCCACTATCTTCTAGGTCCTTTCTTCTTTGTCTGATGCTTTGAGTATGTGCATTTTAATGACATTTTGAAGATGAAGAGGTAGCATTGATATCTGATGGATACATTTTTCAGAAAGGATGGTTTTATTGGCTTTTTCTTTTTTTTAATGCATACTGCTGGCGAAGAGATTTTCTTGAAGCAATTGGATTATGCTGAGCGCTATCGTGATGTCTGTTGCCAAGACGAGGGTAGAAAGGAGAATCCTATGTAGGTGTCTCCGCTTCAGAAAAACAAAGCGAACATAAGTTCTGCACCCGTTCAAGGCCTTTTAATCTACAGCAGCTCTGAATATTCCTTGTTCATTTGTTTGATGCCAAATTCTCCCATGGCAACCTGTAGATGTTGGTTTGTTCTTCATGAATTCCCATTTAAGCCAAGGAGGAGGACGTTTTCCAAGGAAGCAGATCATTGACTGTGGAGGTGATACCAGTGAAACAACTAATAAAATAATGGCCAGCCGACTTACTCCATCCATGATCCAAACCAGGAGGAGAAACACTGGCAAAGTCCTTTCTTCTTATGCCTTTCTTCAGGAAGCTTTGTTTTGTTTGCTTGCCTCTGTTGGGTTTGTTGGTTTTCATGCTTTCACCTGTGTTGTCTGCTCTGATCTTACATCTGTTTGCCACATTTGTAAGCTGGTACTGAGAACTGAACGTGCTTGTTTAGTACCCTTACATGAAATTAGCAACCTTCAGCCTGGTGCTTGTAGAGGTATGGCAGGAAGAACTTAACTAAGACTTGTACTGCTGAGCATTTTCTTGCCAAGAGCCTGCCTGGAGTAGAGTCACATGGATGAGCAAGAATCTTTCTCTCACAGAGAGGGAAGAGAGGGAGAAATGAGGAAACTTCACATGCATTAAAGAGTTTATCCAGGATTTGGTTATGACAGAACAGAAGACGCTTCTTGATTCTTGTCCCCTTTGAAGGAAGTGCTGCATACTTTTCATGTAAACATCTATTGCCATATACCTGAATCTTTCTGGCTTTTCTTTTTTATATATCTTTCATAACGAAAGTTGGCTATTCTGCAGGCCAGAGGAGCACGGGTCTTTCTTACCGACTGCATCCTTTTGGCACAAATTGAAATTGTCAGTGCTGAATTTTTGGACTGTGCTGCATAGGAAACATCTGCAGCAGCAGATGTGGAGCTGGGCAGGAGTCTAGTGCATGATGCATGACATTTACTCAAACTGTTCTGGTAACAATGGGACTCTGACAACATAAGCCATCAGTTTGCCTATGGCCCATGGGTAGTGGAAAGTTCAGATACAGGTTCTAGCAGTCTCCAGGATGGGGATCCAACAGCTTTTCAGGCATTTAGGGAAGGGATATAGTTCTTAGAGTGGTGGCTGTGGGATGTTAGTCCCTGTATGCAGCTGAAATTTCTGCTTTCACTTCCAGCAGCTGCAGATGAAGCACGCTGAGGCTCTTCTGAGCACTCTAACTCTTCTCTTCCAGTGGTAAGGCAGAGAGCTCTCTGCCTTGAACACTTCTCACTGGGAGGCTGCAACTCTGCATTGCTCGTTACATGCGCTGGGATCAAGTGCTCGGTCAAGGCTACACAAAACCTTAAGCATTTGCTAAGTTGTGGCTTTGAGAACTGTGTTGGCTGCCGTCTTATTCTCTCTCTGCTACAGCTTGGTTGCTAAGTTGTGGCTTTAGTTAGTTCTGCTTCTTGCAGATTGGCATTAGTGACGGGTGTGTGTGTCTCGAAGGACGCAGGGCTTTGCTGAGAAGGCTGAGAATTTCCACAGGTTGCTGAGTGGACGACCATGTTGTTTGCTAGAGGGTAATAGCTGCAATTACTGGCATGGTGGAGGTTACTGGTAGCACTCCTGTCACTGGTATGAATCACCGTGCATATTAGAGACAAAACAGTTTAAGCAAATCGTGTGTCTCTCTACTAGGAGCAAATCGATGATCACACTGTGCAATTCAATAATTGATTTTTTTTTTGTGCAGTTTTAAATGAGCTGATTCAAATTGGTTGGACAATGTCACTGTAGAAATGCATTAATACATCAAGTAAGTTTAATCTGACTTCTGATGTGCGTCTTACTGAAATTTGCATTTGTCATTACGTACAAGAGTGAAGCTGCTTATCAGCTACTTATGATTTTGCAGCATGACTTGAATCTTGTAGCTTTTTTGCAGTGATACTGACCTTGCAGGAATGTCAAACGTGCGACATAACAGGAATTCGGGATTGAAAGGGCTGTGCAATACCTTCTGTGGAAAATAAGGAAGGAAGTGAAGAAAACAATGTGGTGCTTTCACATCGAAGGCCAAATAAACTCTGCCGCACCACTCTCTCAATCCCCCTCCTCAAAGGAAGAGGGGCAGGGAGAAAATGTGATGGAAAAAAAGGCTTATGGGTTGAGATAAGGATAATTTAATTAAAGGAAAAAGAAAGAGAAAAAACAAGTGAAGGCTGTGTGGAAGCAAAGAGTGAGAAAACAATTATTCTCTACTCCCCATCAGCAAGCAATGCTCAGCCACATCCTGGGAAGCAGGGTCTCAATATGTGTAGTAGTTGTTTGGGGGGATAGACGTATTCATAAGGAGAGCCCTCCCTTCTCTTTCCCACCTTTTATTGCTGAATGTGACAATGCACTGTATGGAATATGCCTTTTGGTTGGTTTAGGTCAGCTGCCCTGGTGATGTCCCCTCCCCACCTCTTGCCCACCCCCAGCCTGCTGGCTCTGGGGGGGTTGGATGGAGTCCTGGTGCTGTGCCAGCACTGCTCAGTGATAGACAGCACACTGGTGTGATACCAGTGCTGTTCTAGCTACAGGTGCCGAGCACAGCACAGTATGGGCTGCTGCAGGGAAAGTTAACTCCATCCCAGCCACACCCAGCACAGAGCCCAGTCTGTAATGGTGGAGCTGTTTTGGTGGCTCTTGCCTCCTGGGAGAATGGGAGCAATGAAGGGGAAGGCAGACAACAATTAAAGGGAAAGGTGTGCAAAAGAAATTTGTGTCACTGCTTAAGCTGTCAGATAGCTGAACTGTCTGTGTCTCTGTGTCCCTGGATTCACCTCTTCTTTTCTGACAGTGAACCCAGGCAAGGTTGACCAGCGGAAAAGAAGATTGAACCTTGAACCTTGTGTTTAAGGTAACTGCGTGTGAGCTGGTTGTCTCAACTGCTGGCCTAATCTGTAGGAGAACCTGGTGTGTCCTTGGGAAAGTCACTCGCTCTCTGGTTTAGGTGGTGATTCTCCCAGCTCCCCTGCATAGGAAGCAGCATGTGGCTCCATTATCCCTAGAGCAGGACAGGGACAAGTGTGACACAGGCACCTGAGGACTGTCCTTCTTTTCATGGGAAGGTGATAGCATCCTATGTTGTTCTGCCACTCCTTCCTCCATTTATTGGTTCTTGGCAGAATGGAACTTGCAGACTCAGTGGACTTGACTTGGTATTTGCAGTGAAACTTTGTTGTTCATTCTGACTCCTTTCCACAATTTTATTGCATCTGTTGTGAGACCTTTTGCATGCTTCCTGAAGGGGCAGAAGCTGTGGGACTGCTTGGTCTCTGTTCCAGTACCTGTCCTAAGTATGTGTGTCTGCTAAATTCCTTGAAAATGCAGGTGTTAATTAGAATTTTAATTTGCAAGAGGACTTTGGAAGGGTTTTACTAAAACATTTTTTTAATGAAAAGCTTTTAAATACACAGTTTGTATTTTCTCAGCAATCAAGGAGAGAAACACTCAGAACAAACTTGAAAGACTGTGAGACTAAGACATGATATCCAAACAGCTGTGTTTTTAATCTGTGACAGCCCTTTATTTTATACTGGAGTTAAGTGTACATGTGCCACTCTTCCCTGACACCAGTACCAAGAGAAAAACAGCCCGCGGCATTTGATGGCGATAGCAGCGTTAATTTTTAGGACCTAGGCATCTTATAAGAATTCATGGCAATTTTCTTTTTGCCTTTGGAAATAGCAGAGTTTCATCCAGTCTGTTTCATGCTCTTTTAAAACCAGCCTTCCCCAGTCAGCTACATCGCTATCAACTTCTTTGCTTCTCCATCAGTTATACATCAGATGCAGCATTGCAAGAACTGTTGTCCAACTGTTGTACTATTGCAGGTTGAGACTGCCCTGCTGTCTCTGGAGGGCTGAGAAATTCCTAGTGATGCTCAGGTGTAGGGTGGCAAGTTGACTTTGAATTCAAAGCATTTGGTCTGGGATTTTGGTTTAAGCCCTCAAATTTTTGATGAAACAGGCAAATAAAGCAGTCCAAAAGAACAGCAGAAGTTGGTGCTGGTTTTGAGTTATTGTTAGTTTCCTCAGTAAAGGACAAAGAAGAAATCCATGAGTGACTCTTACTGAGTGAAATGTTTTGTGAATGAACCGATTTCTCTTTGTACTTTCATTCAGATTTATTTTTTCATTAAATAAAATATCTTTTTCTTAAAAAATGATGATGAGAAGAAGAAGCTATTCACAGGTCTTGGTAACTGCCAGCACATCAACCTAGCTGCTTCTGTGCACAGTTCTAACTGGGTATAAAACTGCCTGTGAGAGTGTTTGGAAAAAAAACCCGTCTTCCCTTAGAGACAGACAAGTCTCTCTCTCTTCCTTTCTTTTTTTTTTTTTTTTCCCTCCTGTATTCTTTATATTTAAAGCCCTCTTCATGTGACAGATGTAACTTTTCCCTATGTATTTTTCTTACTGCACAGTTTAAACATCAGCTGTTCCTGTTCCATGTCAGCCAAGCTGCACAGTGATAGATTAAAAGGAACATGAAAGAGGAAATTTATAATTTCATGGAGATGCATTAAAATGCTGAAGAAAAAGGTTAAGAGGGGACACAACTGCTCTCTCTGAATACATGAGAGAGGTAAACACTGCACTGAAGGAAGAGCTACTTAAGGTGAAGGACAATATTGGTAAAAGGATAATGGGAATAAATTGGCCATGAACATACTTGAGTCAGGAACTAGAAGAGTGTTTCTGGTTAGCAGAAGAGGAGAGAGGTGGTGGGGGGAGCCTGCTGCTGGGGGAAGTGGGAAAAACAGAAGCTGGTTCTCAGGTGGGTTTCAAAACATGTGTCAGTGTAATTGTGCATGCTATAGAGATAGGGCAAGAAAGGCAGGCAAATTATTTTCTATCTTGAGTACCTCTATAGCAGAGGTGTAATATATATATATATATAAATTTATTATAAGATTGCAGAGGTGTAATATATATATATAAAAATTTATTATAAGATTAATATATAGTATGTAATGTTTATGTTTTATATATATTGTAAATATATATATAACAAAGAGCAGACAGCCTCTGACTGATCATTTATAAGAAGCTCCATAATAACAAAATCCTCTTTAAAAGATATTTAGTTTTTATACTCGATTTTGATGTTGTTCTAATATGTGACAGTCTCTGATGTGGTCGAGGGGTCTCACCCAGCTCAGTGGGGACCACCAGTGGGAGCCACCCCTCTGGGTGAGGTTGTCATACAGCTGTGGTTAGATCTCCTTTTTCTGAAAACTTTTTATCCCTGTTGGGTCTGTATTGTGAGGAGGAAAGGTCTGCCTGCCATATCATCTTACTGGCTGGCCCAAGGGTGATCTGAAATCAGCTGTCAGATTCAAATCGAAAGGGATGTTATTTCAAATAACTTAGCGTATTTGCAAAGTCATTTCTGGAATAGCCGAGTGGTTTGCTTCTGAGTAAAGCAAGCTCACAGTGCCAGCGGATATTTTTCTATCTGTGATGTTTTGGCCGAGGCAGAGATTTTGGGCTTCACATAACAGTATCTTGAAATTCCCCATGCGGTAACAGGAGCTTTGGCCCTGCAGCTGAAGTGGACTGTAACTGTGAGCCTCTCTGGCTGGCTAACAATACATATGTGGCATTAGACATGTTTTTAAACACTGAGATCATTTTAACCCACCTGTCACTTCCTTTTCCACTTCTGTTTTTGTGTCTTTTTTCTCTGTACAGCTCTATTACTTCTACATGCAGTTCACATGGAGGCATGCTTTTCTGCACTGCTGTTTTCAATAACTTTTTTTCATTTGTTTTACATTACAGCTGAGAAATAAATCATTTCAGAGCTAGGTGTTCGTGTGGAATCTCCTGCCGATTTTGAACGGTTGTCTGAGAACAAGCTATTCCGTGTCTTTCTCAGTACGTCCTGTTACTTGTGATGGCAGATTGTTAGACTCAGTTTATGCTCCTCAGTTTCTGGTCCTGCTCCCTCTCTGGCCTCAGGTTCATGTTCAGGTGATTTAAATATCTGCCTACATAGGTAGTTTAGGAGTGTGTCTTGCGTTGGCTTGTGACCTCCTTGTGTGACCAGCCAGGAAAAGAGGCATAATTTGTCTGCAGGACTGAATGACTTGGGTTCAGATTATCTTCTGCAGTATTGTAAAGCTCTATCCCCACGGCTTGATAGTTTTCTACCGAAGTGTCCTTAAAACTGTGATTACTTCAGGAGTGCCTACCCAAAGTGCCTTTAGGAAGGTTACACAGGCGAATGGTAGGAAACCAACTCACTCTCATAGTAAGATGTTGGCTTCTGGAAGAAAAGAGGAATGTGCCGTCCCTCTCTGCAGACTATGGATCTTATCGTATAGTCTGGGAGCACACTTACCAGGCAGAGATCTGAGTGCAGTTCACATCTCTCTGAACACCATGGTCCCTTAACCAGTGTCAAGGTGCTCCCTTTTCTGGTTGTGTGGCTGGAGATGTCCTGATGTAAAGACGATGTCTTGCCTTCTGGTTAAAGGACTTGAAGGTTTTGCTTTTCAACAGTCATCTGATAAAATCTTGCAGGTGACTGTTCCTGTCTGGACCTCAGTTCCTCTCTTCCAAGACTTGGGTCCTTGCTATGCTCGCGGATGTGCAGACAGTTTGCTGACAGGTGCTGAAACACAGCCTCTTGATCACCACCACAGGCAAGAGTGTTCTCCTTTCATGCTGGCTAAAGTGAAGACCAAGCTGCTGTGATTTTAACTCTGCCTCATACCCTGAGTCTTCTCCACAGGTTTAACCATCTAACCATGCAGGGAGTGTCAGCTTCGATGCTTCCAACTATTGTGAATTGCCCATCCTGAATTAAGAACACCCATAATTTTTTGTCTCTCAGTTATGGGCATGTTGTCTTATTGCTGGTTCTTACACGGTTACTTGTCTGATACTTATTTAGGACTCACTTTTGTGTGTATTTTGCTTTGTGCAGTAGAAGACTAGGTTCCTTTTATGTGTTTACAAAATTATTTCTAATTAAAAGACAGCAATTGAGCTCATCATTAGACAGCTAATCTACCTCAACAGAGATAAGCTCTGGATAAGCCAGTGAAATTCTGGGCTTGACTCTGCACAACAGCATCCTGAGACTTGGACACTGTTCTGATGTGGCATTACGTAAGTTATAAATATCAGCTTTTCTAAACATGTCCTTTTGGGCAAAGATCTGTCACTCTACAGCAGCTAAAGACCAATGTTTCTACTCTTTTTTTTTTTCTTTTCAGATGCAAGGAAAATAATCACATTTTTTTTCTTCCTCTCCTTAAAAAATTCATTGCACCCCCTCTGCCACCCTTCCCCGTGCCCCCCCCCCCCCCCCCAAAAAAAAAAAAATCTCATAGGTTTAAGTATTTCTTTCCATACAGTCTGAAAAGAATGGGTGACATCTGACCATCTCCACTTCTGGATATGCATGGAAGAGGACTTTGAGGCACATTATTAGGGAAAGGCTGGCTAACCCAAAGACAGTATTAGTTACATAAGATTTCAGACGTACCTCAAGTGCAGCATTGATGCTTTGGAGTGAAGCAATTATCTATTTTGTTGTCTTAAGAACAGAGCGACCTAGATTCTCTCTTCTTCTTTTTTTTTTTTCTTCTTCTTTTTTTCTCCTTTTTTCCTCACGGGGTGGCCCACTTAGTTGATTAAACTGCAAGTCAATTATAACTGGTTGTGTTACAGTTGGGAATAAAGCAGATGTATAAAGGTGAGTTGATAAAGTCATTTATTTTTTACTTTTTTGGTTAACTGGAAATTATGGTCGGGATTAAGTGAAAAGCATTAGTTCTAGTAGCTTTTGGGTGACTGACATCTCGCAATAGTCTTTGCTGGCAGCGTGGAATGTGAAAGTGATTCAAAGAGAAGTTGTGCATTTCATGGTATGAAAAAAAAAGGTACTGGTCTAATTTATAAAAGATTTAAAATGAGTGTTAAATCCAAAAGAAGTCCAAAGTCAGCAAATGCAGTGACAGCCGGGTTCACATTTTATTTGAAGTGAATCCGTGAAACTATGCACTATTTATGATTTTGATGCACTATTTTTAATGTACTATTTATAATTTTGGTGCATCTGCAAATACTGTAATAAATCATCAGAGGTATGGGGAAGACAATTAAGTTATCCAGGCAGGTTTTGCACATTCAGTTACCAAACTCCATCTGAAAACAATCTGTGCTACAGTCTTTGGTCACAGAATTATCCTTTGGGTTAAGTAAGTACATGACAGCTAAGTAGGAATAAACAAAAAGCCAGATAACGTGTGGTTCATGGTAAAGCTCATGTTTAATGGAAACTGACATTGGCCAGGGTCATATTTGTTCCCTCAGCTGTTGTTTTCTCCTCTTAAAGCCTTCTGTGAGCTGAGAGGACAGAACAAAACCAAATCTGTTTATTGCAGGACAACCTGGGAAATAAAACCCCTCTTCCCATGAAGTTCAAGGAGGTAAATGATCCAATGAGATTTCTAATTCCTGAAGCCAGACAGAGTCCAGTTACACTCCTAGGTAGATATCTGTAGGTAGATACCTGCAGCAGAGACCAAGCTGTAGGTGGGACCCAGCACCAAATTTATGCATCAGCTCCAAGTGAAGGGAGGTGTATCTTCTGTCTCCTTGGGCTGGATGCTCAGCCCTGCCTCTTGCTGTGTTACTCTTTCATCTGCAGCCGATCAGCATGCCTTCATGAAATTTCTACCTGTCCCATCAAGCATGACAATTTTGCCAGTTGATAAAGCAGATGGCTTTCTACTCTTATTTCTGTATCTGACAGTCTGGAAAGTTGATACTGTAAATCTATTTCCTAATGGTGGGATAGAGGAAACCTACCCATTCCTGCTCTAAAAAGCTCCATTAACCAAGTCCAGTTGTAAAGTGCTGTGTTGCTGCTTGCTTACTACTTCAGCCTCTGAAAATGGGCTCAGAGAGAGCTGCTTACTCTCCTTACCAGCCTGAATTCCCATTTCATTGCAGCAGCACATGAAAAAGTGTCCACCTATGCTGAAGCTGGCCTTCAGTACCTGGGGACTTGAAGAAGCTCCTCAGGGATCAGAGGACTGGAAGACCTCTTTCTTGTATTTGTATTGAGCTTCTCTGTATCAGGGAGGAGCAGGCTGGTAAGGGAGCAGCATGCAAGTATTCTGAGAAACGCTGTACCGGGATGGTGGCTGAGTTCATTTCTGTTGAAGAGAGCCAGATCTACTCTAAGGGCAGCTCACATAGAGCAAAAGAGGAGGATCACATCTTTCTATCTTCAAACATTTTATGAGAATGAAGTGCTATTCATCTACATGGGGATTTTTTCTCCATTGGGAGGGATTCATCAGAGAAACCATAGAAGATAAAAGCCAGTCCTGTAATTTGAGGGACTTGAAGGCCCTAGAAGGCCTTGACTCAAAGCTGACTGACATCAAGGGGAGGCCACACTTGATTTCAAATGGTTAGAGTGCCGTTTGAATTTTGAAAACATCTGACACACGCTTGTGCATCATTTCTGATCCTTTTTGCATCTCTTCTTTGTTGTGCTTTTATATTGACTTTCATTGTTAATTTTCTGTCCTCTCTCAGTAGCTAATACACAAGGATATCGGCCTATTTTACAGCCTTCTTTTTTCCCTCCTTTTCATTAACTTTCCTGTCAGGATGTTCTTTCTCTTTCTGTTACTTTGGTGCTAAGGTAGCACTAAAACCACATAACAGGAAAGCTTGGGAGCATTTTCTTGAGATGGATTCATCAGGAGCAGACTGTCCACTTGGCATTCCTCTTGAGTCTAGAGACAATTTGCTAATGCTGTTTGGTAAGGCCAAAGATGCTGTCTGTGTCTCAAGGAAATGTGATTTGTCCTTGTCACCTCTTATTAGGATAGTGATGGAAGGGAGGAAATGAAACAACAAACCTGGTTTCATTTGATGGCAAAGCACTCCAGTTATCCACCAGTAAGCAGAAGGCCTTCTTACCCCTCCTTGCACTGCTGTTCACTTTGAGCCATGTGCCCAGGTTCTGCTTCTTGCCATCGTCTAAAGCCAGGGGTTGATTGGAGCCAGCAGTCAGGATGAAGACTAATACTTGATACCCTGTGAAAGTGCATAGTGCAGCAGTGTGGATTACAGGGCCGATATTCACGTGGCACTGCTGAAAGAGCTGGTGTGAACTGCCAGAGGAACACACATGTCATCGCTAATGCTGTCAGAGACTGTTTCATTCGGTGAGCTGTTTCTACTCTTGCTGACATGGTAGTTTTGTGATGAACTGGATTCACAGTGCAATTGTTGGGATTTATACTGCAGCAATGTGTGTGCCACTCTCCCTGAGAAGGACCGGGATTTGCCTTTAATGGGAGAGCATGGTGAGCTTTGGCAGGAATATGTGTGCTGACCCAGGATGGAGAGAGAGTGGGCTCCTTCATGTGTGGGGTGTTCTTCAGAGCTTCCAGAAGTAATCATGGGACCCTGTTCATGTGAAGGCAGGGTACCCTGTGCTGTTGCTGGCTGTGCTGTACCATGCACCACAACTGAGGGAGCCTGTTCACAGCCTTAATTCCAGTAGATTTCTCCTTTGAAGAGCCATTCTGTGCTGAAAATGGCATTTTGTTTCCCTCCCCATCTGTTAAATGTGTTCATTGCCACACACACACACACACTCACAAAGAAGAAAAAAAGAAAAAAGTTGGCTTTGCTAAACTGCTAGCCTTGCTGAGATGGTGACCTCTCTGTGCCTCCCACTAGTGTGTGCTCACAGTAGCTGCAGAGTACCACTGTTGTACAGGGAAGACCCACAGTAAAAAATCAGATGACTACATGTCTTCCCACACATTTGTGGAGGTGGTACTGTTTAGCTCATAGCAAAAATATTGAATATGAGCAAGAAGGAACCCTTCCTTGACTGCACTGATTATAGGAGAAAAGTAAGCTCAGAGGTAGGAGAATAGTCTGTGTTATCCACTATTCCGCATAATTTTCAATCCATGTAATAGTCTGTCCCAGGAAATCAAAGAGACTTCCTGTGATTATACCACTGACAGTCCCCGAGTAGCTAAATGCAGTTCATGGTTCAAGCAGACAGACCTGAGCTTCCCTATCCTCTGGCAAATGCTCACCGTTCATGTTTGTTAACCTTTTAATTAAAGAGCCAAAGTGGTAAGAGGTAACTGACTTGAAATGCAAAGCACTCTGTAGAGCTGTCATTTTAACAAGGCCCCTTTTCCCATTCTCTTTAACTACAAAGCCTTTATAAGGGAACAGCCTCATGAGTCAGTCTTTTATGTGATATTAAAACTGGTAATAACTGCTCTTTAAAAAAAGAAGTAATTAGTTGTGCTGGGCAGAGCAGGGTTTTTTTTGCTTTCATTCAAATCTGCTCCTGCGGCCTCAAAAACAAACCAAGGAACACATACTGGGGCATTAAGAGAAGAGAGCAACACTGGCATGATTTCTCATCTCCTTGGAGAAGCCGGTCTATCCTTGCAGCCTCTGCTAGTCAAGGACAGAGAGCACCACAAGTCATCAGCCACTTGGACACCTGGCTGACTGGTCACGAGACGTGTGGTACCAGTTTGGTAAATGAGGCCGAGGTGCCTATCCATGGATTTTCCTCCCTTGCTGGCCTATTGGATTAGGCCATTTTTCAGAGTGAATGTGGAAGTCCCAGCGGTTTCACAGCACATCCTGGGCCATCAAGGGTTTTTGGGGAACAGAAGGTGCGGGCAGGGAGATTTCTCCCTGTCCACTATCATCATAGCACCGTATCAGACGCAGAGACACTTATCCTTTAGACCTCATTCCCAGAATGTTTTCAACTTATGTTCTACAACGCCTGGTAATTGTTAGATGCTTTCTCAGATGCATACTGTCAGCAGGCCTCTGCGTTTGAACAAGCCCAGTTTGGCTTAGACCTGCACTGACCTTTATGTGTATCAGGATGGTTTCGGTTTGTCATTTGATGAATGCAGAATGTATGCCTGGACTCAGCATGACTTTCTTCAAAGATGGTGGCTGTAGCCACACACCAATGGGACAGACAACAGCATTGTTACTGTTTTTTAGAGTGTGGCCTTTAATTTTCTAGTGTAGTCTCATGGAAGAAGTAGCTGGATTTCAGCAAGGGGTGATCTGTCTGTAAAACAACGGTGCTGTGTTTTCACTGCTGGGGGATCTACGTCAGACAGATAAGCACAAATAAATGGCTGTGTGATGCAAACCAGTCAGCCACCACATCAAGTGATGCAGACAGTTGAACTGGTTTCAGTGGAAGAATAAATTTGTAATGAAAAACTGTTCATCGTTATCTAAACCTCAGCTTAATTAACTTGTGACAGACTCATCTGTGTAACTTTCCAACTGAAGTGTTGAAGTTCCTGAACAAGCTTATTACAGTGCTTAAACTGATAGACCAGCTTGACAATGGAAAGTAACACAAATCATTTTAACTAAAGATTGTTTCATTACATAACATTTTAAAAATGTGCTTTCCTCAAGTAGATCTCAGCACCTCTGGGGAACATTTACAACTTCTTCCTATGAGTAAGTGTGTGTTCCTTCTCTTGCCCAAAAGGTGATAATGAAGTCTTTAACAGGATCTGTGGTGGTTCTTTGCTACATAGGATGAAATACAGCATCAGTGTGTGTGCTGGCCGGCAATAAAAGGAACAGGGTGAAGGTCGTTTAAGCATTTTCAGCAGAATACAATTGCTCGGAACATTGGGATGATTTGCTGCCTGCTATACTTACACTATGCCAGAATGAAGGAGATCTGTATTTAGTAGCTCTTCTCTTTAATCTGCAACATAAGCCATTTCCTGGCACATTGCATTGATTTCCATCTCATCATGATCTTGTAATAATTGCAGAGGCAGGACAGAACCT
This sequence comes from Cygnus atratus, assembly GCF_013377495.2. NCBI lineage: Eukaryota > Metazoa > Chordata > Aves > Anseriformes > Anatidae > Cygnus > Cygnus atratus. The sequence continues at coordinate 54,940,215 of NC_066396.1, read as the reverse complement.
CAGCTTTTCTCATTTTTCTAGTGTCTTCCATGCTTTAGCTGTGGCAGTAGTTTAGATCTCTTTTAGTCTCTTTTTCAGCAGAACTGCTAGTGAGTCTCCACTCCCTTGTGGGGAGTATACTTGTACTTTTGCACTTGCATATTCCTCTCTGGGTAGACAGCTTTGGTTTTGCAGCTTGTCTGTTTCATGCTATTATTTGAGAGCACTCATGATGCTAATTTTGCCCTGTGTTGCAGCCCCTTTTAGCTTGCCATCATCCAGATAAAGAACTGAAAACATTCTGGTATGCTTGAAGGCTGCTCTGTTTCTTATTTTTAAGCCAGTAATGCAAACTGTTTTGTCTCCTAACAAGCAGGTATCATCATACTTCCTTACACTACCCAATTTACACTTACACTACCTCAACAATGGGATAAGCATCCATGCTGTCATTCAAGTGATTAATTAAAATGAGGGAATAGACCTTGCAGAACACTCTCCCTGCAGCGGATCCGTCCAACCTGACAGCGAATCAATTGGGCATTAGCTTCCAGACTTAACAAAGCAACGCAAAGCAATACGAGTGGTCTCCAGGAGCCTTTTTTGTAGTTGTTTCTGCAGACAGCCTGATGGATGCAGATCACACAGCTAGCCAGCAGATTCTGGGGTCCCCTCAAAGAAGCAGCGCGTGATGAAGTGCTCAGAGACCTCCCAGAAGAGCTGGCTCCATTCAGCAGGATGGAGAGAGCACAGACAATGTTCCTTTACCATATCTGCCAGATGGCCAAATCAGCTGAGGTGGATCCCATTGGGAATGTCTCCCTGGCAGAAGGGAAGGTCCCAAATGGTCACAGCCAGAGGTACAATTTAGGTTGGCTGGAAATACTTGCACAGAAAAAGGTTTGGTTTTGCTTTCATGTCTGCTAACCTGCAGTTAGATTTATAGCTTCACTGTGGCAGTTTACTGTTTCATTCCGTCACTTACCTCTGTTAATGCTTGACAGGCACATGGAGCAAGGAGGGGTGCAGAGAAACTAGAGAAAGTTTTGGGGAGAGTGAGGAGGTATCCTGACAGCACGGTTTGTAGTCTCACTGGTGTTGTGTTATCAGCTGCCTCAGGGCTGTGAGTGTCTCAGAACTGAGACATGCCCCTCATCTTCTGGAATTCAAATAATAATGGTGGCAAAATATCCATAAGGTTTGCAGTTGGCGTTACACTCAAACCAAGATAGCCAAGCTGTTGTCTGGGCTATGTCTGTTGCTATAACCTGTCTCTGTGTGCTCTTCAGTCTGTTTTGATGGATGTTGATCCTCTCTTCCTGAATGAACCAAAGCCTTCTAGCAGCATGTAAGTCCTCTCTAACTATTAATGTGTGCATAAAGTGTAGCGGTTAAAGCAGGGGGCATCTGAGCCTCAGTTCAGTATGGAAGAGACAACATGGTGGAGGTCTCACATCTTTCAGGGACATTGCTTGGTGTTTTGACAAAAGGGAAGGCCTAATCAGCACGAGCCATTTCGATGTGCTGTGGCTCCATTTAACTTTTTCAGTGCTGCACGTGTGTATGCAGTCATGTGGTGGAATTGTAGCAGCAAACAGGAGAGTTTTTTCTGAAAGACTATGGGAATTGTTTCTGCACTGGACACCTCTAAAGCTGAGGTAGGTGAAGTGGGAGGAAAAGACCTCTCAAGTAGTTTTCATTTTCTAAGCTGGAAGGAAGCCTTCAGAATGTGAGCCAGAAACCAGACAAATTCCCTTTCTCTTCCAGATTGTCTCGTGGGAATTGTCCTCCATAGCCACATCAATTGGGCAAGCCACTGATAAGCTGGAAATGCAGAGACGCAGCAGGCTTTCTGCTCCTTGGTGTGGCCAGGGTTTCCATAATGGAGTTAAAACTGGAGCTGTTTTCTTGTAAGCAGTTAGATACAGTTCCTATGGGTCTCATTAAGTTTCTTATATCCCCACTGCTCTTCCTGGAAACTTAAACCTTCCTGTTAAGAGTGTGGCCACACAAGGGCACAGTGCAAACAGAAACTCCCCCAAAGGTAGAAATGAAAAGGAGATATCCTGTGGTGGAATTATTTTGTTTTTCTTAGCTATATGAATGCAAAGGCAAATTATTTGAAGAGGCACGCAGAGGATAAATGTTCCTGTAGATTGTCTGTGGGAGTGACAAGGGGAAGAAGTGGAAGAAAGTAGAAGAGATACCATTTTCACCAAAAAAAAAAAAAAAGAAAGAGAGAGAGAGAGAGAAAGAAATAGAAGCATGGTTTACAGGAGCTGAAAATAAGTATAGAGGCTTGCAGTGGCAGTGGATAAGATATACTGCCCCTCTTTTTGTGTAACAATCACAATTACAGTTTTCTCAAACTGAGCTAACTGTCATAAACTTAAAAGTGACACACTCACTTTGAATATGCCCATCAGTTCAGCCCTTAAGATTCAGTCTTCTGTTGCAGTGGCAGCAGGGACATGTGGCCTGGGAAGAGGACAGGGATGTTGTTTGGATGTGCAAGGACGGGATCAGGAAAGGCAAGGCACAGATGGAACTGAGCCTGGCAAGGGATGCAAGGAATAACAAGGAGGGATTCTACATGTATATTGGCCAGAAAAGAAAGGCCAAGGAGAGTGTGCCCCCGCTGATGGATATTGAAGGGAGAACTGGTAGTGACAGACATGGAGAAGGCTGAGGTACTCAGCAACTTCTCTGCCTCAGCCTTCACTGACAGTCAGGCTTCCCACGTCTCTCCAGTCCCTGACCCTCTAGGCGAGGGCTGGGGGAGCAAAGTCCCTCCCACTGTAAGTGAAGAGCAGGCTGGAGACCCCCTGATGAAACTGGACAGGTGCAGGTCTGTGGGCCCGGTGCCATGCATCCCAGGGTCCTGAGGGAACTGGCTGGTGGAGCTGCCAAGCCTCTTTCCATCGTATTTGGAAAGTCCTGGCAGTCAGGTGAAGTCCCTGGTGACTGGAAAAAGGGAAACATCACTGTCATTTTTAGAAAGGGCAGAAAGGAGGACATGGGGAACTACAGACCGGTGAGCCTCACCTCTGTGCCTGGCAAGATCATGGAACAGATCCTCCTGGAAGCAATGTCAAGGCACATGCAGGACAAGGAGGCGACCCTAGACAGCAGCATGGCTTAACCAAGGGCAAATTGTGCCTGACCAGTCTGGTGGCTTTCTATGAAGGAAGGGATGCCCTTGTAAAGGGACCTGGACAAGCTTGGGAAGTGGGCCCACGTGAACCTGTTGAGGTTCAACAAGTCCAAGTGCAAGGTGCTGCACCTGGGTCAGGGCAATCCCAGACATGAGTACTGACCGGGAGAAGAACTCATTGAGAGCAGCCCTGCAGAGAAGGACTTGGGGGTGCTCGTGGACAAAAAGCTCAACCTGAGCCAGCAGTGAGCGCTTGTAGTCCAGAAGGCCAACTGCATCCTCAGCTGCATCAACAGAGGGGTGGCCAGCAGGTGGAGAGAGGTGATTGTCCCTCTCTGCTCTGCCCTTGTGAGGCCCCACCTGGAGTGCTGTGTCCAGGTCTGGGGTCCCCCGCACAAGAAGGATGTGGGGCTGTTAGAGTGAGGCCAAAGGAGGGCCACAAAGATGATCAGAGGGCTGGAGCACCTCTCCTTTGAAGAAAGGCTGAGGGAGCTGGGGCTGTTCAGCCTAGAGAAGAGAAGGCTCCATGGAGACCTCACTGCACATTAAAGGGGGCTTATAGGAAAGATGGAGAACAAATTTTTGCTTGTGCAGATAATGACAGGACAAGGGGAATGGTTTTAAACTGAAAGAGGGGAGATTTAGATTAGGTTTTAGGAGGAAATTCTTCACTCAGAGGGCGGTGAGGCACTGGAGCAGGTTGCCCAGAGAAGCTGTGGATGTCCCATCCCTGGAGGTGTTCAAGACCAGATTGGATGAGAGCCTGGGCAACCTTATCTTGTGAGGGGCATCTCTGCCCATGGCAGGTGGGTTGGAACTAGATGATCTTTAAGGTCCCTTCCAACCCAAGCCATTCTATGATTCTCTTCTGAAAAAACATGTAAACCCATGGCAGACCGCAGTTGTGTGTGTGTTGGAAAATGCATTTGATCTCTCTTACAGTGGTTTTGGGTTTTGCTCTTTTTTTTTTTTTTTTTTTTTTTCATGCCTGCCATCAAGAGGAGGTGTGATTTCCCAACAGCCAGGAAAAGTGTAGTGTTCCCTTTTGTATAGGTTTTCTATGTGTTAGTGGGAGAAGAGGGGAGAAGAGGAGACAAAGGAAAAATCTGTTGTCTTTCATCCTGTACTGGTGAACAGTGAGGATAGTTCACAAAACAAGGAAACCTCTTTGGGTCTTTTAAAACTGGGTAACTGGAAATCAGCATTTGGTGTTTGCAAAAGGAAAAAAAAAAAGAAAGAAATTGAACCATCTCAAAGATTGAATAGATTGTTCTATTTGTGGTGTTAATGACAGTTGTGGCGTGGCACTCAACAAGGATTTACTTCAGGAACATTCAAACTTATTTCTGTTAATGGTTTTCTCTTTATTCCTTGTGTTTGAAGCCGTGGCTTTGTTTTCAGTTCTAAGCAAAAACAGAACTTCAAAGAGCTATTTTGGTGCTGCTAGATATTCCCCAGCTCCCCCCATCTCTCCGTCTGTCTCAATGTCACTGTCTGTCAACCTTGCCATAGACAAACTTCAAAGAGGAAAAAAAAAGTATCAGCTTTTAGTAGTTGCCTTAACAGGGTAAGTTTTAACTCAATATTAAGGCGTGACTTTCTGTGTAAGCTGAATAATTGGCATGTTTAGCATAAGGGGATGAAGATTAATGGGATTCCTGTGATCTTTGCTGAAGATTCATGGCTTTAATCTGGAGATACATTAAATTAGTGCCCATCAGAATATGTCCAATTCCCTATCTGAAACAAGCTTTTCAATGCTAAGGGAAAGCACAGGCTACAATTTGAGCAAGGGCTAAAAGGTAAGCTTATGTACAGCCCCTATGCTGGGCTGATACTCTACCATCTTCTGTACACAATCATAGAATCGTAGAATCATTAGGGTTGGAAAAGCCCTCCAAGATCACCTGGTCCAACCGTCCCCCTACCACCAACGTCACCCGCTAAACCACGTCCCTAAGCACCACGTCCAACCTTTCCTTGAACACCCCCAGGGACGGTGACTCCACCAGCTCCCTGGGCAACCCGTCCCAGTGCCTGACTGCTCTTTCTGAGAAGAAATGTCTCCTGATTTCTCCTGTCTCCTGACAGTCATCAAGTGCCAGAACACCTCCCTTTCTAAGCCTTGCTTTTTGTAGCCACTGGCATTTACATTTGTCAGCAGAAAGTCCAGCTAGTCCCTCATCTTAGACATCTGGCATTCGTCCTCTTTGAAGAACGTGCAGTGACAAGTTTGGAAGCTGCTGTTTTAGGTCATGCCTTACATTTCTTTGTATCAGTTCTCTCTCCAGTATTGCTTTGGATAAAACTGTGCTTCTGGGTTCCTTTGCATAGCAAATTTAAAATAACAAGTGGCTGATAGTTGGAATTGAGGCTGAGAGAATGATTAGCTCACAGTGACACTTATTTTTCACATGCATTCTAGAGAAACTTATGATACCCTGTAGTAGAATGATAGAGTCATAGAATATCCCAAGTTGAAAAGGATCCACAAGTATCATCAAGTCCAGCTCCTGGCTGCACACAGGACCACACAAAAATCAATCCATGTGTCTGACAGCATTGTCCAAACGCTTCTTGAACTTCCAAAATTCAGTCTCTACTTCCCTGGGGAGCCTGTCGCAGTGCCCGACCACCCTCTGGGTGCAGAACCTTTCCCTAACACCCAGCCTGACCCTCCCCTGTCCCAGCTCCATGCCGTTCCCTCGGGTCCTGTCGCTGTCCCCAGAGAGCAGAGCTCAGCGCCTGCCCCTCCGCTCCCCTCGTGAGGGAGCTGCAGGCCGCCATGAGGCCTCCCCTCAGCCTGCTCTGCTCGGGGCTGAACGAACCAAGGGACTTCAGCCGCTCCTTGTGTGCCTTGTCCTCTAAACCTTTCACCATCTTTGTAGTCCTCCCTTGGATGCTCTCTAATAGTTTTATGTTCTTCTCATATTGTGGTGCCCAAATATAATTACAGTGTCTGAAGGCTGTCCATTCTCCTTTGTGCTCTTCGTTACCCTTACAACTGTTTTTGTCCATCTCCAGGTCTGCATTTCTTTAATTGATCAGCAGTAATTTGTAGGATCTGCAGTCCAAACCTGTGCCATATCTTCTACCCCATGCTCCTCTTCATAGCATCAACTTGCCGGGGTCCCTGCTATAATGCCAGGCCTGTATTCTCTTAATCTATGCCAAATTATACGACAGTCATAAATACAACCAACAAAATAGCTGCCTGTTTGTTCTATCTTTTTGAAAACAAATGTTTTAGTATTGAAAGATAAGCAAAAGTAAAACATGTTAGCTATAGCCACCAGGTCATCAGAAAAACTGCTGTTTGAGCTAAACTAAGTATAATCGTAGTTCCGGGGGGGTGGAGGGGGGGATGTGAAAAGCAGTTCAGACAAAGGAAAGCTGACAAGCCTCAGCCCTGAGGCCATGCAAAGTCACAAGAGTTTTCTCTCTGGTACCAGCAGTGGCGGTATTGCACTAGTGGGCTAGAGGGCTGCACTCTAGAACAGCTCCAAATGGCCTCAGTCAGTCACAGGTCTTTTGCCAGGGTGAACTGGGAGGCATGGCTGTTGTGGCTGCTTCCCTGCCTCTCACCTTCCACCTAGATGGCTTGGGCCCATTCATTCCTTTCCTCAGGTTTCCTGTTTCTAACTGCACTTTGTATGGCATAGTGTACCAGTGCAGACATCCTGCTCTGACAATGTCATTAACAGCTCTTTTTTTTTTTTTTTTTTTCTCCAGCTCTTAAGGAAAGTTGTAGCTCTACAACAAGTTTAACTTCATTTACATTTTAATGACTTGACCCCCCCCCCCCCATACCAACCTGTCACTCATGCAGATGAAGATTACACCCACGTATCTGTGATCTATAGGGCACCGGCCTTTTTTCCTGGTGACGTGTTTGTTTAACACCTAACAAAGCCACAGTCTTGGCCGTGACTGCCAAAATCAACAGAAACCTGAATCTGCTGATATTTGCTACCAATATCTTGCTATGGAGACTTTCCAGTGGCAAGCCCAGTGCATCATATGATGTAGTGAACAATACACTGACTCCTGTAGCATATGCAGGATCTTGTGTTTGCTGTTTTAATGCAAATGTGAGGATTGCACTACTGCAGTTTGCTTTCATGTGAGCAACACAAGTTCATCTCATGATTGGGCTCATAAGACAACTCGCTGTGGATTTGGGAGTCAGCCCAGATCTTGTGCAAACTTAAAGCACTGAAGAGAAAGCCATATGTATGCTTGAGCAGGCAACATCCAAAATCTAGTTGGAATGGGTTAAAAATAATTTAAAATAATTAAATATAGAATTAATAATTAAATATTTATAGAATATATATACTATATAATGCAATATATTATATATAATATAAATAATTATAGAATTATAATTAAAAATAATTAAAAATAGAAAAGTAACAAAAAGGATAGAAATATCTTTGCTGAAAATGAATATCAAGGTAGGTTATTCCAAGAAGTATGTACACAGTACCCTGATAAACCACGAATTATGTTATCAGCCAGACAGAAACAGACCAAAATTTTATGCAACAAGGACATGTTTCTTTCTGAGAACATGCAGCAATTTTGACTTTCCCTGTGTATTTGTGCACTTTTTATGACATGTACTAAAGCAGATTGCAGGTCTCCATTCAACAGGGCATATTCTCTGCTAATGTTGACTTAACAGAATGGCAGGCTGGTTCACAGCATCTAAGAACTCAGCTTTCACCTGTAGCTCTCAGAAGAAAGTTTTGTGCCCCCCTTATACACATTTACTGGTGATGCAAGCTGATGCATGTAGAAGACTAGTGCTGTATGCACATGATATTTGAAAATGATGAGAAGCTGCAAATGGTTTGAGCCTGCTTTGTATTCAAAGTTGGAAATGTAAAGGCAGAATAAATTACACTGGGACAGAATTTCTGTCTTGCAGTGAGTGGGAACAATTTTTGGTATTTGGCCTAATGGCCAGCAGCCCTACAAGAAAGCATTTCTTATTAATAAACACAGGAAAAACACAGAGGGAATCCTGATAGGTACAGATCATGGCTGAAAAAGGGGTTGAGAAAGGAAGATCCTGCCTTGTGGTACTCAGTTCTGCTCAGTATGCAGGAGGATTGACCTGGATCGTTCCAAGCAGCACAGTTGTAGCCATGAAATAAGCACTGGTCAGCCAAATCTTAATGCATCAAAGTTGGGTTCTGTGTCCTAGCTCCTGTTATTTCCCAGCAGCTGCTTTGTGGCTACTGAGACTGAAATTCCCTCAAGATTCAAATCCTATTGTACTCCTTCACACTGTGAGTTTAATACTTCCTTTTGAACAGTGGGAACACCATAGCATTTATGGAATCAGTTTCACTGCTGTTTATGGTCATTTCAGGAGGATATTAGATGGCAGGATTTTAGCAGATCAAATGAAAGGACCATATAACCCAGCGTTGTCTCCAACAATGGATATGTTAGGAAGACAGCATGAGGCTAAGTGTAGTGGGGATCTCACCCAGCACATCTTTCAGCCTTCAGCAGCTGTGGCTTCAGATCCAGCATGATGCCTTTTATTTAATTGGTAAGTATGTGGATTGTCTGTGTGGGTGCAAGGGAGTATTTGTGTAAAAAAGGAATTTTAATTGGGATTTTAGTATGGAACTACAGGAAAATTTGTTATTCATCAGTCTTGTAAAACTGGGTCTCCACTACCAAATCTGCATTTTAAACTGGATTTGTCATTCAAAAGAAAAAAAGTTCTGCCATTTTCTAGACTTTCTAAAGCAATAGAGAGTAAAAAATGGTTGTGAAAATCATTGTATGGTGCACTCTGTGCTTTTTGTTTCTGTAGGTTCCACTCAAGGAGTCAAAGCCATTGGACAGAAAGCCTGGATGATGTATGATTTGGGGTGAATACAGAATTCTGTTATATACTCTCTCTTGTTGTGATAATGATGGGTGAGAGCTATTAGCATAATAAAGCCATAAATCATGCTCATTGTAAAGATAAGGGCTCTGATTGCAGTCAACACTGAAATCTCTAGCATAATTCCCGGAAATCACTAACTTGAAAGGTGGAATTATAAGGTCTTGTGCTAGACAGACGCCACTGGGGAATCCATTGGCCATCCATTAGAGTAGCTAGGGCACATAATATTTGGAATATTTTATTGAAAAGCAGTTGCATACAGTCATTTAGATGTTAGCTTTAGCTGTCCTTCTCTTCATATGGGTAGGCAGATTTCTGCCTACATCCTGCACCACTGAAACTAATTCATTTATTATTTTCCCTGATTCTGAAAAGGCTGAGGAAAAATTCTGATCCTGCATGTGATGTGTGCACTTCACACTGTTTGCTTCACCAGTGTCTCACATTATCTACTCACAGTAGGGCCTTTTTCCTGTTCTGGGATCCAGCATACCAGAAATATGCATAGGAAGGGAGGTCTACACTGCATCAAGCCAGTGGTCTGCCTCTTTCAGTATCCTGTCTCCAGTATTGTCCAAATGTAGATAACTTAGGAAAGTGTAAGTTCAGGGCAAAACAGTAACTTCACAGAATATTCTCTCATCTCACTGTTTTTAGTTCAGGGACTTCCCAGGATATAAGTAGTTTCTCTGCATTTAATGGTCGTAAGTGGAATTATCTACCATGAGCTTGTCCAGTTTGTCCTTGAACCTGTGTCACCTTCTAGTGTGCACAACACTTTGTGTCAAATGTTCCACCAGACTCCTACCTGTTGCGTAAGAATCCAGTTCTTTCTGCTGGCTTTGAATCTGGCTACTTGTATCTTAATTTGTCTTCTCAGCTGGTTTTCTGGATTGTCTATGGGACAGGGGAGGGCACTGTGTTTTCCTACCATGGGGAAGTCTGTTTCATACCATGACCCCACACTCAAAGGGATTCTCCAAGGAGGCCTGTCCCCACTGTACATCTCTTGGTCATCTTAGACTATTATTGCTGTTGCTATTCTTTTGTTGTTGTTTATGGATTTTAAGTTAGTCTGAGAAAATTAGCATAAATGGAAACAGGAGAAAAAAAGCAGCTCTTGCACTGACAACAAAACAGGTAAGTCAAATGATTGAGGCTGAGGTTGGAAAGTGTTTACAAAAGAGCATAAAATGGGCAGTTGCATCTCTCCTCTAAGGTGCTTTATGTGAAAGCCACCTCAGTGATACAGATTGCTTCTGCAGGAAGAGGTGCTTGTGCTCTGTAGGGATACAGCAAGGGTTAACTGAAATTCCTTTTGCTTTCCTACCTGTAGTGGGTTCACCTTGGCTGACGACCAAGTGCCCACCCAGCTGCTCTCTCACTTCCTCTCCTCAGCAAGATAGAAAGAAAAAATAACATGAAAAGGCTTGTGGGTCGAGATAAGAACAGGGAAATCGCCCACCAGCTACAGTCACAGGTAAAACAGACCTAACTTGGGCAAGGCTAATTTAACTTACTTTCACTAAATAATGGAGTAGGATAAAACAAATCTAAAACCACCTTCCTCCTACCCCACCCATTCTTCCCTGGCTCAGTTTGACTGCTGTCTCTCCTACCTCTTCCTGTCTGAGAGGCACGGGGGCATGGGCAACAGGGGTTGTAGTCAGTTTGTAACACTTTGCTGCTCCCTCCTTGTACTCTTGCTCCAGTGTGGGTTCCCTTCCAAGGGGTACGGTCCTTCACAAACTGCCCCAGCACGAGTCCTTTCCACAGGTTACAGTCCTTCAGGAACGGACTGCTCCAGCATGGGCCCCCCACGGGTGGGCGGCAGCTCCACCCAGACCCCCTGCTCCTGCTGCGGGGGCTCCTGTCCACGGGCTGCAGCTCCGGCCCGGGGCCTGCTCCTGCGGGGGCTCTCCATGGGCCGCAGCCTCCTCCAGGCCACATCCACCTGCTCCAGCGGGGGCTCCTCCACGGGGGGGCTGCAGCGTGGAGATCTGCTCCGTGTGGGACCCGTGGGCTGCAGGGGGACAGCCTGCTCCACCAGGGGCCTCTCCCTGCACAGGCCGCAGGGGAACTGCTGCTGCCTGCCTTGAGCACCTCCTGCCCTCCTGCTGCACTCACCTGGGGGCCTGCAGGGCTGCTTCTCTCTACATTTTTCTTGCTCCTGTCTCTCACAGCTTTTTTCACTGCAGTTTTTTCCCTTTCTTAAATATGCTCTCACAGAAGCACAATCGGCTTGACATGATATCAACTTTTTCCAGCAGTGGGTCTGTTTCGGAGCTGTCTGGAATTGGCTCTTTCTGACATGGGGGGCAACTCTTGGCCTCGTCTCATCAAGGCCATGCCTGCACCACCTCCACTACCAAAGCTGTCCAATGTAAGCTCAATACACTAACCTATGCCATAGTGCTGTGGAAAACTCTGTGATAATGTGTCTGACAGCAGAAAATCTGGGCCATTCATAGGTCTGTATCTGAATGACTGAAGTGCTAAGGGTAGTAACTGGGAAATACCTGGACCTCTGCTCTCAGGATAAGTGGATGGTGGAAGACAACCCCCCTATCAAGAAAGTGTTTGAGCCCTTCAGGATATAGTATGGTGCTAAAGCTTGGGGGTTAACAATGTTCATCCACTTTGACAGGAAATAATTCACTCATATTCACCTGCCTAAGTTGGTAAAACCAGGCACATGACTACCCCCACAAATCAATACAGAATGTAGATGGCCATAAGACCTAAAGAAGTGCCAAGAGACTCTCTGACTGGGGAAATCACAGCTTCCTATAAGCTACTAAAAATCTACCCTAAGTTTGTTTGTTTGTTTTTTCCCCAGGAGTCTGTGTTTTATGCAGGTTGTAGAACTGGCTGCTCTTGCCTTTGTTTAGGCATGATATATTAGAAAAGTCTTCCCAGGGTGGTAGTGCACCCTGCCACTGAACAGAAATACTGAATATAAATCAGTTTCATGGAGGTAAACTTGTCAGATGTGAGACACCTGTTTCACAGGGAAGATGTTTCCAGGTAACACTTTGTCCATGAGAGGTGGTAGCATAGATCTGCTGGGCAAGCACAGATGGTATTTGCCTGTAAAACAGCCAAAGTGTCCCACACTTACCTTATTGAACTGCTGGATGATCTCAGGCGGACTCTTGTGGCTGTGCCTTTCATATGGGTATTCTATGCTGGAAGAAATCTTGTTTGTGACACATGGTTCCAGAGGCGACTGTGTCCCAACTAAAGGCTTATTTTTGTGAATATGCATGTCTGCAGGGAACAATACTGGAGTGACTTCTGGATCTTTTGGAGCAGAGGTCCTAGCTTTTCCCCTAATTTTTTGCCTTATATTTTACTAGTGCATATGAGTTTTTGCAGATGGTACTATCGGCAGTGCTCTTCTACATATTTTCCTCATCCTCAGTAGTTTTGTTGGAGAACTGTGTGGTTTCTCTCTTCTAACATGCTTCTGTAGTGCATTTGAGGGATGCCTTGATTGGATAGAAAAGTGTCAGTTTAATTCCCATGGTGCAAGTGAAAGAACACAGATTACCTCTGATGATCAGCAGAAGTGGTATCATGAAGGGGATTAGTGATTTGAGAGAACAGAAGTATCCAGCTTTTCATGGCTTCCATGTACACTACAAGTAAACCTGACCTGCAGCTTTTCTTTTGTCATCCCTGCAGAAATTTTGCACATGCTAAAAATTAAAATCCTTTTCCTGTGTTTAAACAGTGAACTTGTTCATAATTCACAACAATGAGGGAAAAATAACCTACAAGAGACAAGGAAGAAAACAGTAGTAGCATGGAGAAATGTTGCTTCTTCTCTGCTTTTGACTTGTTCATGGTAAATGATCCGTCCTAAAGTGCTCCTGAAATCAGGAAAACAGCCTGCAGAACGAATAGCTCAGAAACTTTAGTTCTTATTGCAATCACACAGCAAATTGTCATTTATGTGAAAACCAACATCTTAGAATTTCCTTAGCATTCAGGAGAGGGCTTTGTGAAACTTTTTTTGTCCTTCTATCGCTTTTTTCTTTTCAGCACTGAGCAAAGTTGTCATATGGGTCATGTGCTACGTTCATTTTGTGAGGTGGAGTGGCATATCAATGACAGCACTGTTCCTTACTGCACAAACTAGGTATGGGGATGATAGCTGCCTTTTAGAGCTCAGTTTTTGCTCATGTCCCGCCACAATATATTGTACTGAGACAAACTCTGGCATGAGATGTCCATGAATATGCAGGGACATATCTGGATTGTGGAATCTGGACTGTCAGAGAATGTGAACTAATGAAATTGTCAATAACTTCTTTCCAACCCAGAAAAGCATAATGCTATGTCTTGGACCAAACCTTATATTACCTCTACCTGAAGGACAGTTCCTGCTGGCAATATTTGGGTCCTAATTCCTATACTTAGCAGGAGTACTCTCAGAAGCCCAGAACTGCTGAGTTTGGAAGGGACCTCTTGAGATCATCTGGTCTAACCCTCCTGCTCAAGCAGGGTCAGCTAGAACTGCTCAGGACTGAGTCCAGTCAGGTGTGGAGTATCTCCCTATATACTCATTGAGGAAAAGAGAGACTGTTTTCAATATATGTCGTGATGACAAAGTACTGGTTAATCCTGACTTAAAGAATGGGAGGAGGGAAGTGCCAGGATCTTGGTCTCTGGTAGAGAAGAACTGAACTCCTGCTTGGGAGTAGGCTGGGGTCTTTCTTCATCTGAAAGATTAGAAACAGTTCACAAAATGATCCATCAGATAATGTGATGCAGAAGCAACTCCTGAGTCATGGTAGGAGGATGGAGTGTATGATTTCTTTGGGTTCTTTCCAGTCCTGTTTCCCATGATTGTTTTCTCTGATACAACTCTTCTGAATTATTGCATTAATGAGGAGCAAAATTTTCTCATTTTAGGTTGTGACAAATTATTACAGTATTAATTAGAGCTTGCATAGCCAATTTCATTTTTTTGAGGTTTTAAAAAATGTTAATTACTTTATTAGTAGTAATTAGCATATTCTCTGGGAATTACAGGATTTCTTTTCCCAGATGTTTGTTTGCCACTGATCTTATTTCTTCAGATTGTTTCTTGTTCTCACTGTGCAGTTTGGATGACGCATTTTCACCTGGTATGTTCAAGGCACACTGTTTATTTCCCCTAGTCCTTTTATTTCTGATGAGAGTGTTAATGGGTGCAGAGAGTATGGATCTGTGATAGGCTGACTGTAAGAATGAGGAACAACTTTCACGGAATCATTGCATAATGGAATGATAGAATGGTTTGGGTTGGAAGGGACATTAAAGATCACCTAGTTCCAACCCCCTGCCATGGGCAGGGACACCTCCCACCAGACCAGGTTACCCAAAGTCCCATCCAGCCTGGCCTTGAACACCTCCAGGGATGGGGCATCCACATCTTCTCTGGGCAACCTGTTCCACTGCCCTACCACCCTCACAGTAAAGACTTGCTTCCCAGTATCTATTTCAAATCTACCCATTTTAGATTAAAGCCATTATAACTTGTCCTGTCACTACACTGCCTGACCACGAGTCCCTCCCCAGCTTTCCTGCAGCTCCCCTTTAGGTACTGGGAGGCTGCTGTAAGGGGTCTCCCCTCTGTGAACAACCCCAACTTTCTCAGCCCATCTTCTTGGGAAAGATGCTCCAACCCTCTGAGTGTTTTTTTTTTTTTTTTTTCTTTTTTTTCTTCTTTCCCTTGTAGACTGCTATTTTGCTGGAACAGTTGCAGCAAAACAGTTGCAGTTGTGAATTGATTTGGCATGTCGTCTGCAAGACTCTCGAGTACAAAGTATGTAGAAAAATGTGGCCCAGACTATTCAGTGAAGGTCAGTAAGTTGTCATGATGTGAAATTAAGAGACTGGCTTGTCTCTTAACATAGTTCCTTGCATGGCAGCGTGGCAGTGAGAGAGATCAGCATCCAATGCACAGCTGAGATGATTATGAAGGGAGTGGAAATACTGCCTGGCTCCACTGCTGGATAGATTTCACATTGCGTTGTCTCCAGATGGGAAGGTAATACCTAGCGCATAACTCCCCGATGTTCATAGAAAGTATTTGCTGATGAAAGTCAGCTTGTTCAAACCAAAATTGCTCAAAACAAGGCCTCTAGGTGTTATTGTAATACAGCTCAATTATGTCATCGTTAAATGCACAAGACGTAACATGAGTTACTCCTTAGATCTTTGCTGTCTGAACTGATTGCAAGGGAGCATAAGACGCTGTAAACGTTGGGGAAAGCAATGAGGTTTTAACTATTTTCATCTTCAAGAGTATTTCAGTCCTGGCAGAGACTTGCAAGGGAGTTGGCCTACAGATACTTTCTACTAGAAATGAATTGTGGAGAGAGTTTGATTGGTAAGTGATTCAGGGACTATTCCTTCCTTTGAAAATATTGCTAGGGATTGCTGAGGATGCACACTGCAATTCTCTTCTTCTATAAATCTTTCCCCTGCACTTATACTTGTGTTTGCTAGGTCTGTGGCTCTGTGGTCTGTGAAGACTTCCTGAGCAAGACTGCATCCTTGCATTGAAAAGAGCCTAACGTGCCCAGAACAACTTTCTTGTCCGCTCTGGCTTCTTTTCAGGCTTATATGATGCTCCAGCTCCGTGATATTACAGAGATTAAAAGAGAACCACACTGGAATCTTGCTCACCTGTGTTACCTGTTTGAAGAAAAAGGGAATCATGTAATTCATTTCAATAGTCAGGCAATTTGCTTGTTGGAGTGAAAAGAATGTCCCCAGCTATCTCTCACATAAAAGTGACTGGGGGGAATAATCAACTACAATTCATCTTCAGTGATTTTCTTCTTTCTTGTACTTACAAAATGCTGAGGACTGGATGCTCAAGAAACTTTGCTCCATGGATGAGTCACCCCTACCCCATCTAGTTCTGCAGTCAATCATTCCTTGTAGGTCTGGGGAAATGCCCACTTCAGGAAAACCAGTGGCAGTCTGAGATGGTCATGCTCAAGGGTTACAAAACTAATTAAGCCATTTGCAAAGTCCAGTGCCTTCTTTTATGTCTGCAGTCATCAAAATGGCTAGTGAGTCAGCAGAATACAGTCTCACCTCCTCTGAGCTCATGCTATTGTCTCTTACCTTTAAGGTAAGCTCTCTCTTCTCATCTGCAATGCTGTCACTTCACCACCAAGTTCCCTAGCTTTCCAGCAGTATCCCAGCTTCTTCTCATCTACTCTCTGACCCCACTACACAGGATTTTTTGTCCTTCCCTATACAGCCCATTTGTTTAGCCAGCATTGGTGACTAAAGAAGTGCTGACTGATCTGATCACTGCCTGTTTGGATAGGGAAGGTCAGCACCTTCACCTGCTGATTTCAGTTTGTCTCCCCTTCCCTGCCTTCTGCTTTTCATATAACATGTCAAGAGCTTTCAAGCTGGCCTATTCCATCCAATCTGTTTCCAACTGGAAAACACATCTGAAACAGTGTATGTTCCCCTGTCAGTGAGAGAGAAGAGAGAGGATATCATAAAAATACCACCATCACACTCTGATGGGATATAAATAATGTTTTAAGGAAGCAAGCTTAAAAATCAAGAAAAAAAAACTCCTGCAAAACTAGAAGATTCAGCAGTTAATATAGTAGGTATTTTTGTAAGGAGATAAAGATGTCCTGCCCAGCCCTGCTAAGAGAGCCCTGTCATAGAAGTTTGACAATGCCTCATCTATTCTAGAGTGATTTACTGAGTGTGTGCTGGTTTTTGACTGCTCCTCAGGATTCCCTCAGAAAGCAATGCTGTTGCAGCAAGTAATCACTTGAAGATGTAGGCAAAAGCATTTAGATGAATAAACCAGCTGGTTTGTGAATATCTTGTTAACACTGATTGAAATATTATTATTTTTTTGGCAGAGCATTGCTGTATTTTGGTAACCAAGGCTCTCACCACGTTCTTTGAACATCTGGACATACAGAAATATTATAATTAGATTGCAAACTTTTCTTTCTTAGTCTTGCTACTCTTTTTTCTAACTTTTTTGTCCTCCTTTAAAGAGGGGAAAGGGAAATTCTCTCCGATAGTTTGAATGAAGTCAGGGATTTTTGCCTTCTCAGATCTGGTTTCTGTAGTGGGAGAGACTGAAATCAAAGTGAGAAAATAATGAGAAAAGGTCTCCAGAGGACCTACCCAGAAAATCAACTGAGCTTGCTCAAAACTTCAAGTTTGGTTTGTAGGGTCACTGAATTCGTGGACAAATTTACGGGCTCTGTCAGACTATCATTTCTTTTCTTACAGAGTTCAAAGAGAGACTACATTTGTGCAAAGCCTAGGTTCCCAGCCTTCATGCTCGGGGAAATAAAGAATAATTTTTTGCCAGTCATAAAACTTGCAGAGTTCATCTTCTCAATGGTTTGTTGCTTTGTCACTCGTGTTAAGAGACTAATGACTGCGCAAAAATGAGCTCCCAAGACAGGACTGATTTAGTCATTGTGCTTGATTCTGTAGTTGTATCTTCTTTGTCCCTTCCAGGGTCACTGAATGCCACTTGAAGGATAAATTCTTCTACTGCTAAGACAGGGGTTTTAGTCCCAAACCCTCTGAAGACCTGGGCTGAGGGTCATTTGGCCATTGAGGGGAAAGAGAAGATCTTTTCCCTAACTTGTATTTGTTTGCTGTTAATGTTAACATGAGCCATTAGAGAAACAGCCACCCGACCATGCTGTTGTGTCCGAGCTGTAGAGAAGGTGGGGACAATGGGTACCTCCCTTGAGAGGCATGTGTGAGTTCTGACAGGTGGAGGCAGAAAAAATGAAAGTGTCAGGTGCATTGCCCTACTGATAGCCTAGAGATAGGACTGGCTGATAGGAGGCCAGATAGTGTGGAAACAGCTGAGCTGTAGGCTGCTTGGTTATCCACTGTCATGTCAGAACAACACCAAGCTCTGCTGTGTCTACACAAATGAATAAAGGAGATTCTACAGAAATAGTATCCTGCCTGTCACTTCCATCTTTTTTTTTTCTTTCCTTTTTATTTTTTATTTTTGTTTTTGTTTCTTTATATAGAAAGAATAGCTATTTACCTTGTGAGCTTTTGAAAATCCTACTGGCATCCTCTTCTGGATAAACTCACAGAAGGTGCTTCTTGTAACCTCCAGAGACAGCAGTGGATTTAATGCTTAAGGCTGGTTTCTGCAATAAGCCATAAATACCTAAAGTCAAAGAGACCTAGTGTCACACACAGGTCACTTGATCCCATTCTGAAGTAGAAGGAATTGGCAGTCTGGACATTTCTGTGTAGTACAAGTATATCTGCATTCATTTGTACTCACACTTGTACGGGCAGTGCCCTGCTCAAACCTTGTGCTGTTTTGTAGAGTCCAGGCAACCCCTGCCAGTGCTGAAGATTGAAATGCGTCATAGCTTTCCCACCATCTTCTACCCCTTTGGAAAACACAGGTTATCTTCATTTCTGATTTTGAAGGGAGGTGTGCTGAGTGAGACCAGAGCTAAACCGAGCCTGCTTGCTTGGCAGGTAAGGGAACACCTAGGTTTTTGCTGGAAAATGCTAGTGCCTCTTTTATTATATATGATTACACGGCAACACTTCTTGTGCCATCTTTTTGATTGTCATAGAGCACTCCAAAAGTAGGCTTTGTCTAAATAGCCTTTTCTTCTAATTCAAACCTCCTATAAGATCACCTTATTTTTGATTAAAAAAAAAAAAGCCAGCTCGTTCTCCTTTCTGACTGCATTTATGTAGGATTTCACCGCAAGGATGTAAATTCCATTTGTATAGAAGACTAAGTTGTAGGAGCATATTGAAATCCACTGTGCTGGTTGCACCTTAAGCCATATGCAGTCCTGAAATGACAAATTCTGCATCTGTAGTGGATAAATGTATGAGATATAAACATGGGTCCAGTTTACAGACTGGACCTGCTTTATTTTGGTGGGCAAATTCAGGAGGCTGTAGAGTGTTGCCTTCTCCCTTGGTGGTAGATCTTCTGTATTGCCAGATTTCAGGTGCACCTTTGCATGGATTACATACACCCAGCTGCAAAGCAGTCTGTGCTGAAGACTGCATGCAGTGAGGTTGAGGGAATGTGGTCGGCCTGATGAAACCTTCCCCTACATCCTAACGGTTCTGCCTCATACAGGGCAGAAATCCCTGTGTTAAGCTGACTCTCAGTGTTGAGCTGTGCTGGAAATAGTTTGCTGACATCTAGTCCTCTACTACAGTCCCATGGAGGCTGTGGAAGAAGCTGTGACAACAGCAGTGCAGGTGCCAAGTTGTTCCTGCAGGCAGTCAACTGCACAGGATTGCACCAAAGCGTCATAGGGCTCAGCTTATTGTGAGAGGAGCACAGAAGTTGTACGAAGGTCATTTTTGGTTCATTGTGCTTTCCAGTTACTGAACTGTTAAAGAGCTACTTGGAATATCTCTTTTCCGATACTCGATTAAAAAGAAATCCAAACTCCCATCACATGATTCTGGGAATGCTTTAGAAATAGCATCAGTTCCATGAGAGACCTGTGGTGAGCTTGTAAAAGCTTCCCTCTTCATGGTCAGTATGATGCAATTTGGGGTTAACTGGTTGTTCTGGCATTCTTTCTTGGATATTGTACAATGAAAATGTGATATTTCCACCCACTGAGTCCCAGCGAAGGACACTCTGGCAGTGCACAGAATCACTCTTGTGTGGACCATGAAATAAGAAGAGCTTTTGGAAGCTCACTGAAGCGCAGAACACATGTATCACCAAGCAAAACCACACCACACACCACATCTGAGCTCAAATATTCAACACAAAGCAGGTGTGTTGCTTGTTGTACAAACAGCACCTTTATCTTTGATGGAAAGCGGATGCTCTAAGGGTATGAGGTAGCAAGGTTTGTGTTCAGGAGTAATTACAAGGCTAATGCGGAAGACTAAATTGTTGAGCACAGCAGCAATTTACTTGTGTTAAAACAGGGTTGTCAGAGAAACTTAGATAGTGTTGAATCATCGGTTCTAATGCTTTTAAATTACAGTGTTATCTCCTGCTTAATGAACTGGGCATAGGAGGCTTCTAAAATGTAAAGTATTTCGGAGAGGGCAAGATCTGTCTATATTGCAAGGCATGAATATTTCTCTACAGTTGAAAACATGGACCAGGAACTTTTTTTCTTTCTTTCTTTTTCTTTTTAATGGAGCCTGATTTTGTCAGGCGTTTACTCTTCTGATTGTAAACACTGGGTAAATGCACTCTGTTCTGGTGGCGACACAGCCCTGAATTCATCAGGAGCTGAGATCACCCTCCAGGGGTTTATTAGCCACAGGAACGGGACATTTAAGCTTAAATTATCATTTGGAGGATATTTTTCAACCCCGTAGAGTTGGCTGATATGGGCACTTTGAATACAGGATGGAGAACACATGTTAAGATTTAGATCACAAGACTTAGAAACAGATACATCTTCCTGCTCCTCTAGGCAGCTCCCCTTTCCCTCTCTGCCCCCTCCGAAAAGGCCACAGAAGCTTCTGAACTCCAAAAACTATAACTGGAGTATGAACATCAATGAACAAGTTTTAAAACAGTACTTAAAGAGAATAAGTAATAAAAAGCATTATGAATATGTTTCGCCTGCTTCTGTCCTTATGAAATGTGCCCTCTTTCAAGCCTGGGTTTCAACCTATTTCAACGCCCTGCTGTATTGCTGAAAATATTTTACACTTTCCCCTCCGAGGGAAAATCTCTTTGTATCACTGCAGAGTTTAGGTTTGTGGCTGCATCTCCTCCTGTCTATAGCATCCTACAAATTGGATACCATCCTCTTCTGTTAGATGATCCTGGGGAACATGCCAGAAAGTTGGTCTTCTGTATCCAGTGTGGAGAGCCTGAGTGAGGCCCACATATACTCTCCTGCTACCCAGAGATGCAAGGCTATGTGGACTACCTAGAGCGCCTAGAGTGCTTCAGACCAAACAAGTAAAATGGGAAAGAAGGTCTTAGAAAGAAGAAAACTTAGAAAGAAGGTCTGTATTTAGTGGGCTGTAATCAGTGTGCTAGCAGGTAAGCAAGGCAGAAGTGAGATGCAGAACATGGATTTGGTTTTATAATTTCAGAAAGACGCGGTTCTCCAAAGGCTACAAAAAGTGAAGACTGCACAAGTTCATCAATACCAAACTGAAAAAGCTTGATGGTCAGATCTGTTAGAGCCTGGGTGCTTGGATTTGTAAACAAGAGTTCTCAATCTTTAACTGAGCTTTACAAAATCCCCTATGCCATTAAAGAAAATTTAGGATATCTTGAGGTTCTCTGCTCGTGTCCTCTGTATTTTATTTATCCTGCTGAGCGCTGAATGTGTGAAAGCTTAGCCTCTGTCTGTTCCTGAGATTTTTGAAAAAAATGGTTTAGCTGGGATATAGGTGAGAAATAGTATGATTATAAGCACTTCTGGAAACCCACCATGACCTCTGCATCTGTGTGAGTGTCCATGCATGCATCAAAGTCCCCTTTGGATCTCCCAAATATTCAGCACAGCAGTCTGTATCTGTACCCAAAAGATGCTAGGTTAACTGAAGCTATAAGTGCTTCAGGACATATTCCCTGGGTTTACTCCAGACCTGAGCTTTGCCAAAGTAGGACAGAACAGAAATGAATCCCAAGCTGGCTGTGTTCTGTGAGACAGCTCATCCTGGCATTAGTATGAAAG
Organism: Cygnus atratus; assembly: GCF_013377495.2. Lineage (NCBI taxonomy): Eukaryota > Metazoa > Chordata > Aves > Anseriformes > Anatidae > Cygnus > Cygnus atratus. The sequence continues at coordinate 54,918,488 of NC_066396.1, read as the reverse complement.
GCCTTGTCACCAAAGTCCTACTTGCATTCTTCCTGCCTGTTTATCTGTGTGGAAAAAGGAAGAAGAGAAAGAGCAGGAAGATGAAGGGTGATAAACCAAATCATCTTCAAGCAGCAAAGTCTGGCACTGCTTCAACAGATAGATATTTTCTTCAAAAAGGTCACCCAGAAGACTTTCTGGTTATTTGCTGTCAAGGATGTCACAGTGGGCATAGGGATGGTAAAGGTCCCAGTCTTTCTTCTTCTGGGGACAAGGTTTCAGTTTGTAATTCAAATGTTCAGGTGGACAAATCCCATCAATCTATGATGAAGTATTTCTGCAGAACACATTTAGCATGGTTTTGTATTTCCAGGGCATCTTAGGCTTCTTTCCCTTTCATAAGACTAAGGACCTATATGTTCTTTTAATTTCCAGCTCCTGAGATTGTTTAGAGTTGTTGTGCTTTCACTTCTGAACATTCAGCCCTAGGTTTTGCAGCTCTACTGATATTTTCAGTAGGTGTTAACATTCATGTGACTATCTCAGAGCAGACTCTACAAACTGGTGATTCTCTAAAAGATGTACAATCAAGTGCATGTTCTCTTAAGATTTATCTGAATGCTTTTTTAGAAACAGTTCATCTGGGAATTACCTGCATATCTGGACATGGCAGTTACAGAACCACTTGGAGTTCAGAGTGGTTTAATTCCTTTCAAAAATGCTGCTCTTGAAATTCTCTCTTTCCCTTAACCTGAAAGAGGTGGGAAGTATCCCACACAGCTAGTTGCAATTTGTACAACTATTAGATGTAATAGCGCACAATTCTTACCAGTGGTTAAAGGCAGAACTGTTCCTGGCCATCATCAGAGTCAGCTGTTGAAATTGAAGGTAATATATTTTGCCACTCTGTTTTTTGGTGATTTTTTTTTCTTTAAATAGAACTGGTCCTTGATGGAAGAATGATAATATGTGTGCATTTTAAAGTGGTCCCTGTGCAAAGAGCTGTCTAAATATTGATACACTGAAAAGCAGACATGCAAAGCAGTTCAGCAAATATTTTATTTTGGAAAATGACTACTCTTCTTATTGTCAGCTCTATATTTCTGGCCTGATTAATGTTTGCCCTTATTTTGAAAAATGGCATGTGTGTTTAAAGTATCCTTGAGCAAAAACCTTCAATGAAGCAATATTTGCCAAGCAATAAATTTGAGTGAATTATGTGGGTGTGTGAGCAAAATGGAGCAAAATGGCTTAGAAAGAGACGTTCAACTCAGATTCCAAGAGAGACATTAAAAATTAGCATGTTGCCAAAGGCTTAGATCTATTTTCTTTAATGTCAGCTGAGATTTCAGTGTTCTGCACAGGAAAGGTGTTCAGTAAGTATTTTTATTGAGACAAATGGTATGGCCACAATGTATAAAACTGGTGAAGTCTTTGCATTCCAACAGGATAAGAGCTTTTACAAGACCAGGAATTTAGATTTGCTGCTCACGAAACTCTCAGAAACTCTAAGGTTGTGTTGTTTTCCCAGTAAGTTGCTTGAGTACTGCGCCCAGAAGAACACTGATGTTTCTTGAACAGCTAAATGTTCAAAGAGAAATGTGTTGACTCAAATTCAGCCATACATTAAAAAAAAAAAAAAAAAAAAAAAAAAGAGCACATGTCAGACAAGGAAGGTAAGTGCATACTTCAATACTTCCATGTGTGTGATTTAATTGATGCTAGTTCATATGGGTTTTCTTAAAAGCATACATACCATGTCACACTACACCAATTGCTTCTGGAAGATGACATATCAGACAGACTTGCATTATTACTCATATAATACTGTCTAAATAGATTTCGTAAAGCGTTTGACATCATTTCCCACAGTATCCTACTGGAGTAACTGGTTGCTCATGGTTTGGACATGCGTGCAGCTTGCTGATTGAAGAACTGGCTGGATTGCCAGGTTCAGAGAATCGCAGTGAATGGAGTTCAATCCAGTTAACAGCTGGTCACCAGTGGCATTCCCCAGGGCTCAGTATTAGGGCCAATTTTAAAGTTTTTGTCAATGATCTGGATGAAAGGATTGAGCGCACCCTCTGTAAATTTGTGGATTATACCAAATTAAGAAGGATTGTCAATCTGCTTGAGGGTAGGAAGGATCTACAAAGGTATCTGTGTAGGCTGGATCTGTGGGCTCAGTCCAATTGCATGACATTCAACGAGTGGATTACTGGATCCTGCACTTTAGTCATAACAACCCCATGCAGTAGTATAGGCTTGGGGAAGAGCGACTGGAAAGTTGCCAGGCAGAAAAAGATGGGAGTTGGGTGGGGTGAGGGTGGGGTGGGGTGCTTGTCAACGGATGGATGAGAGTGAGCCAGCAGTGTGCCCTGGTGGCCATGAAGGCCAACAGCATCCTGGCTTGTATCAGCAATAGTGCAGCCAGCAGGACTAGGGAAGGATTGTCCCTCTGTACTCGTCTCTGGTGAGGCTGTACCTTCAATATTGTGTTCAGTTTTGGGCCCTTCATTGCTAGGTGGGTATTGAGTTGTGGAAAAGTTTTTGGAGAAGAGCAGTGAAGTTGGTGAAGGAACTAGAAAACAAGACATATGAGGAGAGACTGAGGGAACTCGAGTTGTTTAGCCTGGAGAAGAGGTGGCTGAGGGGAGACCTTATTGCTCCCTAAAACTACCTGAAAAGAGGTTGCAATGAGGAGGATTTTGGTCTCTTTTGTCAGGTGAAAAGTGATAAGATGCGAGGAAATGGTCTCAAGTTACATCATGGGAGGTTTAGACTGGACATTAGGAAGAATTTCTTCATTGATAGGATGACTAAGCATTGGAATAGGCTGTCCAGGGAAGTGGTAGGGTTCCCATCCCTGGAGATATTTAAGGGATGTGCGGACATGGCAATAAAGGACATGATTTACTCTCTGCTCATCCATGGAGGTCTCCTGCCCCTTTTGAGATTCTTACTCATAGGGACTGGAGGATGGACTAAGTACTAGATAATGACAGTTTTAATAGGCCTAGCATTTTTCCCAAGGGTCAAAATGTGACTTTGCTTTGTGGTGGAAACAACTGAATTCAAGAATTTCACTGGCCTCCTTGTTTAGAGTTAGACTGTACTTTCATCATGTTCAGGATAGTACAGTGGATAAGCATTCCCCATCCTCTCTACCTCCTTGCTTACTTCCGTATATTCTTCGAATGAAAATATTAACTCAATCCATGTCAACCACAGCAAGTATAAGCAACATCCTATGCTCTGGGCTAGCAGGAAGATGGGAGACGGACTCCATGCAAGTGTGTAAGAAGGGATCTCTATTCCTGCTTATTCTGAAAACTATGTCACAACCAACATTAAATTCAGACCAGCATTGTTGGCTGATACTGTTCAAAGTACCTGAAGGAGCATACAAGAATGGCTAGAAATATTGTTGGGTGCTAGGGACACTGAGAATACTGCACAGGCCTGTGGACATTGCAAGCTGCAGCCTGTCTACTGATAGGCCATGCTGTTCCCATCCACTGTAGTTCGTTGATTGATGCCTTGAATGCAGCCTACAGCCCAGCGAAAGGATTATGTTTGTATCTACCCTGACAGCTAATTTACTGTAGTAAATGTTGACAAGTACATTGCATGTATTTCTGAATGTAATATGTACCAAAACTTTAAAAGCTGCTGTACCAATAAATTAGCTTTTAGCAACATCAGATTAATACGAAGAGTAGATTTCTCTGGTGGCTGCTTACAAGTCTTACCTACGCAGTAAATAAGGCTGCTATCAAGTCATTCTGAGACCTTGTTCATGCTTTATGTTATGCACAAGAAAAATTCAAACTCTTATGACAGAAGGGGAAAAAGAAAGCTGACAGTGCAGAGAGATCAGCACAAAGGTTGATGGAGATTGCCAGCTAAATTAAACGATCTGTGAAAAAAAAAAAAAAGGTTTACTTAGTAAAATAAAGGAGCTGGGACATATCAGGGGCAATCCCTTCATTACATATTTTGGGCAAGAAGCAAGGTTGTGATTTTTGCTGAATTTGGTTAAGAAGAAGTATGTTTTGTGACACACCAAGGAATGACAAAAAGAGTCTGTGTGTAAAGCCTAGAAAATGTTCAAGGCTCTGTGCATTTTGGCAGCAGCAAATGAGATGGAACAGAAGAAGAGTAAAATCCAGACCAGTAGAAGGCATCTGTGCCATGGTAATGTAGAAGCTAGTCCAAAGAAACTTCATAAAGACTATTCCACCAAGTGAAACTCTATGTCACATGTTTGAAGATTGTCTTGCACTGTGGTGCTGATTGAGAGAGGTAGAGGACCTGTCAAGTGACAGTGTTCCCAAGGCAAGAAACACCAAGTACTCAAATTGTTTGGGGAAAAGTTCAATAGTGGCATCTTCTCTGGACTGGAAAAATTGTAGAATGATGTGTTGAAACTCAAAATGGTGGCAGGAAAGACAGCAAATGAAAATGCAGCGATCCAAATACAGCAGAAGTGTCAACCGGTCACTTCAGGCTGTAGAGCCACTTGGGTGGAGGCCACATTTTTTTTCCCCCCAGATTTCCATTCAGCTGATAAGTTATCTTAAGCACCAGGCTACCTGTGGTTAGGAAGTCTGTGCTCTTAATAATGCTTACAGATGCAACCGGCTCCACTATGCATTGAAGTCAGTGAATGTCTCTTTGCTCATCTGAGTACAACTTTTGCTTCAGCATGATTCAGACTTTCAGTAGCTTGCACTCTCTTTCTGGTCTGCATAAGTTAGCAAGTTGTGTTGCTTCTTCTGAAGATTGACCCAGTACATGACAAAAATCCATGTCCTTCTCATGTCTGTTCACCCAATTTCCTTAAAAATCCTCTGTGAGAGACTATCTGTATAAGCCCTACCATTGTGAAGATGGGTTTAAATATTGTGAGATCAATATTTCCATGATGGAACAGATTACATGTTTTCCCCTTGCTTAGCCTGGCAGGAGAGAGGACACAGATAGTTACAGAAAACTTTGCCTGATAGTCCTTAATGAGCTAGGAGGAACTGGGGAAGGTGTACTGCCAGGAATGATCTGTGATGGTATTGGCAACAGGACTGGACAACCCATTGCGTAGTGCAGGATCAGCCTTCTGGAATAATTTGACATTCTTCTTTGGCTGTTAGTACTGCTTGTGATGCCTGGGTCAGCAGGAAATCACTATATCTAGCAATGTTAGCTTTTCCCGAGAATAGTCACCTAATACTAGGCTAGAGTCTCTTATTATTGTAGCTTGGACTGTACAATGAAGGTAACTCAAAGTCTATTATTAGGCAACTACATTTTGCCTAGTCCTTGTACTCTTGGCAGTATGGTGTCAAATAAAAATTGGTTGAGGTGTATGGGAGGATACCTATATAATTACATAATTATATGTTTGTACAATTATGCTGGTGTTATGACTAAACTCAAAGACACAATTAGCCTCTGTATAAAAGTGCCTTATACCCTTCTAACCTGGTCTTTTCCTGTCGTGGAAGTGAGCAACTGTGCATTAGAAACTATTCTAGTGGTGTCTGTTTCATGCTGGGATTCCTTGGGTAGATGAGGATATTGAAGGTTTTGAAAAGCGTTGCTCAAGCTGCTTCAATGACATTTGAGGTCTCCCAAACAAACCAAATTTGGCCAGTTTGGTTTCACAGATCCACTTTGGATCATAGCCAGAATTGGCTAGAATTGAAGATTCTAAGAAGATAATTTCTGGTAGGAAAATGAAGGGACTCCTTCATTGAAAGGTTTGTGAAGAATTTGAACAGGCTGCCCAGAGAAGTAGTTGAGTCATCATCCCTGGAAGAATTCAGAAGATGTGTAGATGAGGTGCTTAGGTCTAGTACTAGACATGGTCTAGTAGTAGATTTGGCAGTGCTAGGTTAACAGTTGGACTTGATGATCTTAGAGGTCTTTTCCAGCCTACATGAATCTATGATTCCGTGATTTTAAGACAGGAATGAATGGCTGAATGTAGTTAGTACTACCAATATAAGTGTTGTCTCTACCCAGTGAAGAGACTTGCTTTTCGAAAAGAATCTTGGGGCTAATTGTCTGTGGGATTCTCGAGGCTTTTGAAAAAAGATCTGGCTTTCTGTTAAGCCTTGGATGCTGTGAAGCGAAGAATGAAAGCTATGGTTCTATTGATGGTGTATGGTGGAAGTACTTATGTATTGGGTTAATGCGGCAAGCTTTTTCTTAGCAGAGAGGGTACAGGGATGGCCTCCATGAGAAGAGAGAAGGAGCTTCCACATGGAATAAAACACAAAAGCCAGATCCAAAACGGACACTCTGTTGGCCAGAGCTGAGCCAGTGAGCAATGCTAGTTGCACCTCTGTGAGAGCAGATTTAAGAAAGAGGAAAAACTGCTGCACAACAGCAGTTGGGGGAGAGGACTAAGATAACATGCAAGAACCAGTGGATGGGGAGAAGGTGTTTTAAGTTTGCTTTTAGTTCTCACTGCTCTAGTCTGCTATTAATACAACTAAATTCCATTAATCTCCCTGAACTGATTCTGTTTTGCCCATGATGGTAGTTGTAGAGTGATCTCCCTGTCCTTATCTCAACACATTGGCTTTTTCATTGTATTTTCTCCCCCTTTTCCTTCTGAGGAGGATGAGTGAGAGAGTGGGTGGTGTTTGGCTGCCTACTGGGGTTAAACTATAACACCTCAACCCAACGGTTCCTTCTGTGGTAAGTGCCCATCTATTGTCAGAGTACCCTTCAAGGATTTGTACTGGGATGTTTGGGGATACAGTGTGAGGGCAAAGTGTGAGGTAGGGGTGATGGCAAGACTTAATCCAACTCTGGCTGAAGGCAAAATCCCAGCCTTTGTGTATAACATGATGAGTTTTTTAGAATTTTTGAGCAGAATTTTTTAGACTGTCAGGGGACTCTGTACAGGCTTACAGAACAGGCTCTATCATGGTAATTGCTTATACATCCATGTATCTCAGCTATGCTGAGGTGCAGCATTCAGTACAACAACATGATCTACATTCACAAGTTTCATACACATGCACAGGTATGGATAGATGCTGGGCCTTAGGCATATGCCTGAATAAAGTGTAAAATTCCTGAGTTCACTTATTAACCTTCTTCTTTCTTTCTCCAAGACTCCACTAGCTGTTAATGCCTCTTTGAAGAGTATTTGCATTAGATAAATAGCTCCACAAAATTTGCAATTCAAATGAAAAGTACTTGTGTCAGTGTTTGACAAAGCATGACCAGTGGGATGCCCTCTAATTCTGTCACTGCACAGATGGGGAGATGAAAGTTTATTACTTGCTGTATTGCATATATACAGCACATTGCCCATCACAGATTAAATCCTCACAGCTGAAGTTTGACAACTGCTAATGGAAAAATACTGATGAAGCAAAGTGTAGCCTATTGAAAAAGAAGGTCTACATTATGAGATTTTGTTTGTTTGTTTGTTTGTTTTTTAATGGAACAGCTTTCAAACTTCTGGACTTCTTGTGCTTAAAGGCAATATGTGTATGTTCTTGCAAAACAATGAATTTGTGATGAATAAGCAACATGTCTTTTATCCGTTCAAGTATAAAGTCTCTATTTACAGACAGGAGGTTGGACTGACTGTAGAGCTTATAGAAGTGAGTAGGACTGCCTGAGGGTGTGCAGTGTGCATGCCATTATGTTTCTGAGGCAGAATAATTAAGAGAAGTACAGTAAATTGAACTTCCAATGCTTTTATCAGATTCATATACAATTTCAGGCCAAAAGGATTGATAACACATCACTGGAATTATATAACAGTCTATTCTTAATAAATAATGTTACAAAATAAAGTGTTTGATGAGCGGCTTGGAAGGAACTCCTTGTTCTGCTGCAAAGTCTGTTGACATTTTTAATTTCTAGCTAGTGTGACCTTCAGTTTTACACTGAAGTGCAGTGTTAGTCTGTGTACTGAACTCCAAAACCCTGAAGCATACTTGGAGGTCTCACTGATCTAGTTATTTCAAAGCTCCTAGTTTGATAAAAGAACATCCCTCATGTAGCAGAGAAAGACAATTTATCTCTCAAAGCAAAACAAAATGATGTGAATTTGTAAAATGGCTGTGCTTGGCTTTGGGGATATTATCTCCCAAACAACTTCCTGAAGTGGATAGTGTTGTTTGTATCCTCAAGATTACTAACAGAAATAAATACCTGAATGCGTAGTTTGAATGTCTGTAATCAAAGAGGTCTTGACCTTGAGTGCTAGGCTCTATGTTGTTAACTTCATAAACCAATACTTTACTATGACATGCCCCGCCTGTTAAAGGGCGATATTCTTTTGGGTCTAACTTTATTTTCTCCATCACTTACGCAGTTCTGTGACTATTATGTGTTTTACAGCCTGTTTCTCTACTTAGTAATCCACAAATGCTATCCATGTAAGTGAAAGAGAAAAAAGAAACCTGAAAGATTATTCTCTTCATGCTGAAAAAATGGAGATCCATAAAGTCAGATGGAGATCCTAAAGTCAGGGTGTCAATAAATCTTCCTCACATTCCATCCTTTGTGTTGGTTTAGAGTTGCTTTCTAAGAACAGGGAGTCAGTTGGATGTTAAAAGTACAAAATCATTCATTATAAATGCTGTGTATATGGGAGGAGGAGGGCTAGTTCGCTTATTAGAAAGAAACTAATGGAGTTCTTTTGTCTCAGCACTGGGTTCAGCTGTGAAAGTGATGTCAGCATGAGCTCAGGCATCTTTACCTGACAGAGTCCATTCCTGTGGCCTGAAGGAATTTCCTCTCCAACTAGGAATGGGTTGGAAGGAAGCACAGTAACTTAGTAGGTTATATTTAGTGATATCTCATTTTACTTATCAGAGGATCTTTTTGGTGGAACAGACTTAATGTGTCTAAATTTTCTGATGGTAACAGCCTTTTTTAGACTTTCAAACACCAAAAAAATTATGCATGCCATGTAGTAATGTTGTAAAATACACACACATACCCACACACTGCCTTCACCACAGGGAATAAAAAGCTGCAAAGGAAATCATATTTTGATGGGACATCAGAGATGAGCCTTCCAGAAATTGTGACAGAATTTGTAAGGTCATATTTTTTTTTTTTTTATTTTTTTTTCAAAGACTCACACAAAGGACACATTCTTTCCCTTTGCCCCCAGCCTTGTGCTTAATACTAATCTACGGGTATGAACTCCAATTTTACCTTGATCCTAAGATAGGTTTGACACCACATACTGTTGGAACATAGCAGCAGCAGACCAATAGGATAAGAGCAGAGGCCACTTTAGTCCCTGATCCTGTTACTGGTCAGTGAAGGCAGTACTAATAGAGCAAGTTTATGTTTCCCCAAGCATTTTCCCAGCTTCTAACAGTGCTGGTTCAGGAACTTCTTGAACAGAAAGTAGTTTCTTTATATTCAAGAGCCCTCTTGTTCTTCTTGTCATGCAGATAGAGTCTAAGCTACACATTTATGAGAATCTACAGCCATTCATGAAAGATGCTGACTGCATACATACACCACAAAATACATTGTGCTTCTCTCAGGTTTCCACCTCACACTGTTTCTGTTAGTGGACATGGATAAGCTTTGTTTTACTGCTGTGAGATCTAACCTTTGATCAGCAAGTATCTTTTGACTTAATTTGAAAGATGTTCAGTTCCTACAGCTGAGAATATAGTCTCTTTAAATCTTTTTTGCTCTTTCCCATGCAGAGAGTGAATGGTGTACTCTCTGCTTTTCATAGGAGAAAATGGGCAGTTTCTCAGTTCTGCAGCCCATCTGTCTGCAAAAAATGAGACTGAATCCAGTTGCACTTGAGGTTGCAGATGGATTGAGAATAGCAGTCCCTCCTACTAATTCTTCTGGAGTGCATTTGTTAAACATCTCAATGCTGAAACTGCCCTTTTGATGTTCTTCCTTATGCCTGCACTTCTTCTGAGTTCTAAATGAGGACCTGAATGTATTTAACTGGAAATTGAAGTTAACAGTATTTGCTTCTCTATGTAAATCTTTCAGTTGTGCCTTTCCTGCCTTCCCCCTGCATTTGCTCCGTGCATAGGGCTACAGGATTATTGGACAGGAAGAACAGGTCTGCCTGCAGCAGGCCACATACTGGATTATGTCTTTACAAGCAGGCAAGCTACAGCCTTGAAAAGAGGCTGTTTGTGCTGTTTTGTCAGTCCTATTCCAGTGACTGTTGGATCCAGAGTGCAAAGGGTACAGAAGACAGCCCGAGCCAATTCCCCTGTGGCAAATGATGTTTGTGCTTGTTAGAACTGGGTTGCACTGAAGAAATGTGTCTTTACTAGACAAGCGACAGTGAAATTAAAACAGTCCTTTTTTTTTTTTTCCCAGTGATAGTTTATCCCAGTTGAAGCTTGCAAACATGGTCTGTCTATGTTTCAGATTTTCATGTTTGATACTGAAAGCTTTATATATTGTCTTTGAGTGCCATTGTGTTTCAAGGCTTGTGAGCATTGGTACTGACAAGGTGGTGTAATAGCAATACTCCCTCCAGAGATAGTTTGTGTTTTTTTTTTCTTTTTTTATGAGATTCCAATTCCACTTCATACCACAGAAAGTAGGTAGTGAGAAGCCAGTTACTTTCTGTCTTGTCATGGGTTAGGGAGAGAAAGCTGTCTTAATTTATAATAAACACTCTGGATCTGGACCCTGGTTGAACTTTTGCAGATACCCACAGGTGTCTTGAGGGGCTCGTAGATATTCCCCTGATCTCTCTTCAATGGCTTGGGTGACCAGAGGGTTCCCAACTGACTAGGAAACACCTGGGTACAGCAGCTTTGCTAACATCACCAAGAACCTGGAAAGGAGTGTGGTGGAGGACTTACCTTGGATAAATCTCCACCTGTGTTCATGCTGGTGCATCAGCTACTATTACGAGTACAAACTGGGTAGGCGCAACTGCCACTTAAAATACTGGCCTGGCTTCTGGTGACAGTCTTCTCTTCTCTCACCTTCCACAATCACTACAGCTCCCGGGTTCACAGAGAAAAGAGGTCAGTGTAGCTAATGAGCTGTTTGTGGATTCTCCTTGGGTCTAGGGGACAAGATAGAGGACCTCCGGGCCTGAACTCACAGCTGCAGAATTTTCCTTTCAAAGTCGGCTATTGCCGAAGTCTCTTGTTATCTTCTAATTACACCATTCTTAAGTCTGCATCGGGCTATTTCTGGCTCCATTTTGGCAACAATGACATACTGAATCACATCTGCATTCAGCGTAGCCCATAAGGGGTGGACTGAGAGAAAAAGTGGATTTAAAGAATTTGATAGTCATCTTTGCTCTAGGTAAGAGACCCCATTGTGATGCTTCCATGACAGACTCACACTATGTGAATAAAACATTGAATATTGCACACTACTAATGTGAAACAATCAGAAAAAACAACAACAACAAAAAAACCTCTTTTATACCCTAATATCGGAACCTCAGATTATGAAGCAGTGATTTTATATGTCAAGTGAATATGGTGCTCCTTTCTTCAACGCTATGAGAGACACCCTCCCTCTTTCCACTCCTTACAAGTTGCTGTAAAAAGAGCAGGATGCAATCCCAGTCAGTTGTACTGGATTTGATACACAGGTATCTAAAGCCACAAGCTGTACTCCTTGCCCAGGGCAGATCTGCACCATAGTGCAGTAATCAAGTTTTTGAGCCTGCCTGCCCCCTCAGAGCCTGTTTGACAGATATGGCTTTCAAACCCTGCATTTTCTGTTGCCCAGATAAGGCAACAGATGTGGCTGTGACTCTTAAAGAAAGGCTCGTGGTGGCTGCTTTGTACCCTCCTGCTGTACCCTCCATTCAGCAGGACAGCAAGAGGGACAGATTGTGCCTCTGAAGAACAGGCTTAGTAGACCTACAACACTAGAGAGCAGTTCTCAGAGGGAAAAAATATATTCCTATGAGGTATAGCTGATGTCTGAGCAGTCCTGACCACTGTTTGCAATACTTGCTCTAGAGCTCAAGAGAAGAAATTCTGTGAAGGGGTGAAATCCTTTGTTGGTTAGGTAATAAGCTGTTCTGGTGTAAATCCATATGAATTCAAGAAATCAGAGCTACAGTCTTACACAATGATTTTTTTTTTTTTATATATTTTTTACAGCTAGGTAGGCATTCATAAAAATGTTTTGTTTCAGGATTGCATTGTTAGCTCTTTCATTTATGTAACATTTCTGTGAGCTGAGGTATATCTTGATTAAAAAGTTTGCTTTCCTCATACTTAAATAAGAATGTGAAATCTGAAGTTGGGCAACATTTCAAAATCTTCTATAGAGAAGTTTGAAAAAGTATTTTTTTCTTCTGGCTTAAAAGTGTTCCATGCCCTTCAATTCTCTTTTGACTCTCCTGCAGTAAAAAGAAAGTACAGAAATGACATCAATTATTTTTCTTGCCCAATTATCTCCTGATCCCTTGAGCTTTTCTGAGTAATTCTATAGACTGAGGTAACTCCATACCATGCTGAAAAATGCATGGATCAATAGCAGACATGGCCTATATATTAAAAAGGGGGAGAGAAACAGCTACTGGTGGAAGACTGAAAATAGAACAAGCACAGCTTCTACAAGGCTGTAAGGTGACTTGCAAGAGGTCTTTACTCCCTTGGTGTTTAACAGCACTGCGGGGCTTTTGTCTCCTGAAGTAAATTACTATAAAATTCTGCAAGAAACTTTACTTCCCTTCTTTTTAGAGCATTTGTGCTGAGATCTGCATATTCTGTGGAGATCTGCAGTAGATCTGCGTTCTGCGTAAATCTGCAGGGCTGTGAAAGTCTCACCATGGTGAAGACTGAATGAGACACCATGAGGCATCGAGAACAAACCTATTTAGATTCTTTCCCTCTGATCTCCATGTATGGGGCTTCTCTTCTGAGCAATTCATGAACAGGGCTGTTGAATCAGGCTCTTTATAAAGTTCAGGGTTATGCAGCCTGGTCTTGATGCAAGGCCCACAGAAGTAGATGGCAGGTTGGGCAGCCACTGTGACCTGTTCTCCTGATGGCCTTGCCTGGGTTCAGTGAGTCATCTGATATTCTTCCACACAGGAAGCAAATCCTTCCTTTTTCTTACTTTAAGATGGGGTAAATCTTTAGACTTTTATAAATGGAAGTTTTGAACTTAGTAATAGTGCCACAGAATTTCACTTATCTTTCTTGCGCTTCTTAGACAAGAGAGGACTGTCATCTTTTGTATCAGATTAGAATATGGCCAGGCTATGGGCGGCATTTCAGGTGGCCATTTGGGCCTTTCTCACTGAAGCTACTTTTATGACTTGTGCTTCAAAAAATGGAGATGCTTTCACTTTTGCATCCTCAGAACAGGCTGTGGTACAAACTTAATGGTAGTGTCAGGTAGATGGAATGCCCTCAGATTCATCAGCAAGTGAAAACAAAACAAAACAAAACAAAAACAAAAACCAACCGACCAACCAACCAACAACAACAACAAAAACCAACAAAAACCAAACCACCTACCTTAGGTACTGTCTCACAAATCCCTTTTTGTGAACATAAAAATAAAGCAGCCATTGTTCTGAGGGTGTTACCCACTGGAGTCTTGAGGACCCAGATTCACAAATGTTGAGATGAAGGAGAAGACCTTACCTCTAGAGCAGAAACATGCAACAAAAATGCTACATTATTTAGTTTGGGACCAGAAGATATTTCTTGCTATTCCCAGATATTTGAAGCAAGTGGTTTTACCATGGGATGTCCTTAGTCCTGAGAGATGGTGTTCTGGTTGCCAAGAGCATATTTACTGCTCCAGGCCGGCAGGACCGAGTGGTGAAGTTTTATTTTGTTGAGGTGTTCAAAGAGTTGCAAACAGTGGGATGAGATTCCTGAAAAGCGTTTGCAGAGAGTGATGAAAGCATAAAGTCACTTTGGTGGAGAGGAAGAAAGGAATGTGGAGTTCAGAGTTGTGGTGATCAACATTAAAGACTGAAGCAGAATGTGGTGAATCTGAAAAGAGACAATAACGAGGACAAATGCAGAAGCTGTGCACACTGAGTAAGGAGGAATAGGGATGCAGCTTCTGACACTCTCAAACTACCTTTAGGAACTTCTTCAGGTCTCCCTTCCTTTGATACAGACTTGAGAGGACTTGCAGATCAAGCTGCAGATCATATTGAATCTGCTTCTTGCCAGGACAAAGATTTTAAGGTTTCTAGGTGAAATACAGTCATCACAGAATAACTCAACAATCACAGTTTTGAAAATAACCTCACAAACCGTGCCTAGTTACTAAACTTGAAGCATGATTAACACTTCAGCAAACTTTTCCTTTACGTTTAAGGAATTAATTTCCTTTATGATTAAGAGAATTATTTTTCTACTTTTATATTCTCATCCTCTCTAAAACCTCTGGTTATTTGAAATGTATTTTCAGCCTTCTCTTTCAATATGAAACAATGTAATATGTTAATGACTGACTTTTTTTTTAAATAAAGCCATATGTTTCAGACTGAAAGAAACATAACCAACTTCAGATCTTAGTTTTTCATGACGATTTTTGTCATCTCAGATCTCTTGAGTGCTTTGAACTCAGCAGGGTCCAGATGCTCCCACACTGCTTTCTCTCCACCTTTCTGAGATCCTTTTTTTTTTTTTTTTCAGCTTTCTGAAAATAGGCCACTTAGTGACCTATATGGATTCCTTGAAAAGGCCAGGCAAACATCTTGCCTAGTTTAATAGCAGCAAACAAAACCAAGGCCGTCGGAGAGGCAACTGCACTTAAAAAACATCAGGCAGAATGTGCTAGTTCTTTCATGAACTAGTTCTATCTACAGTTGATAATAGCTGTAAATTATGAAGACAGGTGTCCAGACAAGCAAGTTGATTCCTTGTATGTTTGTTTCAGTAGACTAGGATGCTTGGTGCCGCATTCTAAGCTCGCCTGAAAGTGGCTGCACATTGTTAGCTCGTTTCAGGAAAACTTTTTTCCTAAAGTTTCACTGTTGCCCTGAAAGAAAGGCTGAGAGATATGTGGCTGTGTGGTGGTAAAGAGGAGGTCCTACATGCTGTGTGACATTTGCATGAATCAAAGACAGTCACAATTAGGGCAGCAGGAGGTGAGAATGGGTTTAGAGCATCTGCAGGGCTTCTCTGACAAGACAGAATGGCCTAATGGTAGCATGGAGGTAGCTCCCTCAAGCCACAGTGATGGGCAGGCCCGGGGATGAGTGGCAGGAAAGGGTCAGCCTGGGCAGGAGTTCTGGAGGAAAGCAGGCGACATGCCTTGCCAAGTGACCCCAGAGCAGAGAACAGCCTAGGGCTGTGCAGCTGGTGACACTGAGCCTCCTGGAACAGATGTCACTCAGGCAGTGCAGGGGCATGGCTTAGGAGCACCTCTTGTGTGATGCCCAAACCACACTCCTCTGCTTCTGTTGTACCAAGGAAGCGCTTGCAGCCTAGGACTCCTGGGTTGCACCTCCATGCAAAAGACACTGCAAATTACAATGTTCCCGTTCTTTGGGGATATGTTTGTGGACCCCTTTGCTGACTCTGGGCCAGCCTTGGCAGTTCTCTGCAAGGGTAGGGATTGTGAAAGATGCCATACAACTGCCTTTGCAGAGGGAACTTTTCAGAATTGGCAAAGAATCCTGTCACTTCAAAAGATGTCAAATCTATTAATGAGTCTACTGGGGTTATGACATGGATGTTTTTAGAAGAAGAAATCCTTTTTCTTTCTTTCTTTCTTTCTTTCTTTCTTTCTTTCTTTCTTTCTTTCTTTCTTTTTCTTTTTCTTTCTTCTTTCTCTCTCTCTTTCTTTCTTTCTCTCTCTTTCTTTCTTTCTTTCTCTTTCTTTTTTTCTTTCTTTTTTTCTTTCTTTCTTTCTTTCTTTCTTTCTCTTTCTTTCTTTCTTTCTTTCTTTCTTTCTTTCTCTCTCTTTCCCTTTCTCTTTCTCTCTTTCTCTCTTTCTCTCTTTCTCTCTTTCTTTCTCTTTCGCTCTCTCTCTCTTTCTTTCTCTTTCTTTCTGTCTTTCTCTCTTTCTTTCTGTCTTTCTCTCTTTCTTTCATTGAAGGTGGAGGCTCTTGATAGCTTCTGTTCTGATAGTCCTGGAGGCACACTTTGCTTTTTACTGTCTCAATTTTGCCTTCCGGATGGATTTGCCTGTTTGGGGTTTTATTTATTTTCCATCATTGCTGCATCCTAGATAAAACTCCCACATAGACCTGAAATAGCCCAAGCTGTAGGGAGAAAAGGGAGCTAGTCTGGCTAGCAGATACAATGTTTGTGTGTGTGTGTGAGTGTATATGTTATGTTTCTGTCCGGGGGTGTATGAAGAACCTGCTGAGAGCAAACCAAATTTAAAGAGCTTCTTTCTGGGCCTGATGTGTCTGCAATCACTGTTACTTCCTGCCTATGGAAGTTCCACAGGTTCTCTTGAAAACTGTCTCTTCTACTTGGAGCCTTTATCTAGTAACTTTCAGACTTGTGAAAACATGACACATAATTGAATCATAGCAGAGAACCATAGAATGGCTTGGGTTGGAAGGGACCTTAAGGATCATCTAGTTCCAATCCCCTGCCATGGGCAGGGACAACTCTCACCAGACCAGGTTGCTCAAAGCTCCATCCAGCCTGGCCTTGTACACCGCCAGGGATGGGGCATCAACAACTTCTCTGGGCAACCTATTCCAGTACCTTCCCACACTTACTGTGAAGAATTTTTTCCTTATATCTATCTAATCTAAATCTACTCTCTTTCAGTTTAAAACCATTACCCCTTGTCCTGTCATTCATGCCCTTGTAAAAAGTCTTTCTCCATCTCTCTTGTAAGCCCCCTTTAAGTAAGGAAAAGCTGCAATGAGGTCTCCCTGGAGCCTTCTCTTCTCTAGGCTGAACATCCCCAGCTCTCTCAGCCTTCCTTTGCAGGAGAGGTGCTCCATCCCTCTGATCATCTCATGGCCATCCTCTGGAGTCACTCTAAAAGGTCCACATCCATCTGGACATCTTTTCCAGTCACCGGGGACTTCACCTGGCTGCCATGACCTTCAAAACATGATGGAGAATGGTTTGGCAACTACATTAGCCAGTTTCTTCAGGACCCTGGTATGCATTTCATTGGGCCTCTTAAAGTTATGTTCAGGTTTGTCAGGTGGTCTGAAAACCAGTATTCACTCACTGTGGGAGGGAACTCACTCCCCCAGTCCCTGCTTTGAGGTTCAGGAATTTGAGAGCCTTGAGGGATGTGGGAAGATTGCCGGTGAAGACTGAGGCAAAAGAAAAAACGAAGAAAGAAAGGATGTATGCTAACATTTCTTCAAGCACAACTTGATTGTATGTAATAAAATGTGGTGTACTGACACCTAACCAGAGCAATAGCCCATTCTGAAGAATATTTTTCTCTATTTGGTATAGTAACACCCAACTGATAACACTGTAGCTGCTGAGAAGCATCACAACACCAGTGTATTGCTATGCCAATACTAGCAAGCAACCACAGTTCTTGAAGTGTATTAAGAAAATACATGAAGGGGTACTGATTGTCTTTAAATGGTTTCTGCTTCTTCTGACAGGAAAATAATATCTTCACTTAGAAAGTGTTGCAGCTGTTTAAACTTGTCTTCCTGCTATGGAGATGAGCACAGTGATACCTCCTCAGAAGAACTCAAACATGTGGGAAAGGCTCATAATGTTGAAGGTCGGGGTTCCAGTCCCTTTAAAATTTTGCTGTGTGAGGATGTTGTGTTTCAGTGATGGTTTATCATAGAATCATAGAATCATTAATTTTGGAAAAGCCCTCCAAGATCACCTTGTCCAACCATCCCCCTACCACCAATGTCACCCGCTAAACCATGTCCCTAAGCACCACGTCCAACCTTTCCTTGAACACCCCGAGGGACAGTGACTCCACCGCTTCCCTGGGCAACCTGTTCCAATGCCTGACTGCTCTTTCTGAGAAGAAGTGTCTCCTCATTTCTAACCTAAACCTCTCATGTCCAATCCTTCTCCTCCTAGTACCCTTACACAGTATCATTTCCTCCTGCCACTAGGCTTCCACGGGGCTCTCCTTCAAAGAAACATGCCTTCCTGGGAAGTCTGCTGGGGCAGGGGGGAACAGTTTGCAATCTCCCACCTACCCACTGGGGAAGCAACTGAGGTGGTCCTAACGTCTTACTGAAATGTCTGACCATCTGTTTCGTTTTGCTTTCTTCATAAACTAAGAAAAAAAAGTTTAACTTTCTTGCCCTTCATACTGTTAAACAAATTTATCAGACTTAAGCATAACATTTTGAACCTAATCTGTATATTCTGAGTACCTTGGAACACAGAAACCCATGTAATGAATAGCATACAATGTTCTTCCATGGCAGTAGATATATGTGACTTGCCTCCAACCGGAGGGGGAAGTCATAGCAGGGTGTTATTCTCACTATTTCTTCAGTCTCATTCCTCTCTTCAGATGGGTTTGAGCCTGCTGCCTGTTGTGAAACACTGTGTGTATATGCATTAACTATGTCACCAAAGATAGTGTGTTGTGTAGTATTGCTCCAGTGTCTGATAACTTTTCTTTAAAACAACAGGGAGTTTCCTATCAGCAGGATTGTCTGACAGGCTGATGTTGTCTAGGCTTCCTGGGTAGGCTCATCGTCTTCATCAATCAGAAACCATGGGGAAGACTCATTTTCCAAGGCAACAGGAGAGTCAGGAATATGTCATCAGCATGAATTTCAGACTGCCATTAGGAAATCTATTAAAGCAGCAGAGATTTGTACACTTTGCAATGTGCAATGTTTTTTTTCTTTGTTTTCTTTTGGTTTTGGTTGGTTGGTTGGTTTTTGATTCAGCCATTCTTTCCTTTGTCTCTTTCTTTGGGAGCTGCACAGTGAATGGAAGTGAATGGAAAAATAAACTGAGACAGAAGACAACTGCTGAGCTACATGTGATTTCCTTTGCCAAAGCGACTAATTTCTGTGAAGCAGTGAAAGGAGAATGAAATAATTGTAAATCCCAGGCAAATAAATTTTGTGGCAAGAAGACCTGCTTCCAAGTTCATTTTTCTTTTGTAACTAGGAGGCACATATAACTTCTGCTGGGATGCTGCAGTGCAGGTGGCCTCATGTGAACAAGGTGCCTTGTCTTTTCCATCAGTAAAAATCCATATAGCAAGTACAGGAGAGAATTATCCTCCTGAAGTAGATGTTTCCACTTGGCCAGAAGACTCTTATCTCAAGCTCTTTGACTATCTCGAATATACTGCCATGGAAAGGACCCTGAGAAGCTGGCTTGTGGCAACAGGACTAACAGTGATTCTTTAGAGCTGTACCCTTGCTTTATTATAGTGGTCAGGAGGACAAAACAAGCATTTGCCAGGAATTATTTATCAAAACAGGAAGAGAAGCCCCGCCACCACGTTTGTGGTATATAGGAAGTTGCTCCTTCTTTTCAGTTGTGGGTTGGATGGGGTGCCCTCCTGAGACTGGGACTGTACCCTTCCAAGTGTAGTAACAGAGATCTGGCTCAAAAAGGCCTGTCTCTGGAGGGTTTACCATACAGACAATGAAAAGGGCTGAAATTCTTGATAAAGATGAACGAGGGTGCTGTGGTGCTCCCTCCCAAAGGTGCAAACAGGAGGTCTGTAACAAGGGCAGCAACAGAACCTCCTGTTCTTTTAATCTCTGTCAATTCTGTTAATATTAATCTCTCTTTTAATCCCTTCCCAGTAACAAAAGCCACAGTCTTTTCTTTTAGGCAAAAGAGTTGTATAGTACAATATTTTAAAAGAAGAGTTCATACAGTGAATGGCTTATTACTTTGGTGTAATGTAGCTAAAACCATATTGTTAAAACCTGTCTGAAAGTGGACACAATTCTTCATTCTTTATTTTTAACTAGGATTACACACAGTTCACAGAATAAGTAGAAGTCAGTCTGTTGCCTTCCAGGTGCCATGGAGGAATAGTGTCTTTCTGGACAGTGGTCAGCTTTGCACTCTTCAGCTGACAGCTTAACCAGATACACCAGGATCACTCTCCATCATATCTACATTGTTTTCATTTCTGTTAGTATTCCTTCTGCCTTCACCCAGCAGGGACACAGAAGTTGAATATCCTATCAGTGCTGGGTGCTGAATGGTGATCCGATCATTGGTTTTGTTTCATTCTTTTTGCTTTTTCTCCCTGCTGCCTTTACAAGGATTTAAATGATAGGAGTTAGGTAAAAGAAGGCTCAGGAACCTGCCTGCTGCCTGTGTTTGTCTCAGGAACAGATATGCCTCCTCCTGGCCCCTTTTAACACGTCTGTGCCTGGCCCTTGTGAGGTTGTTTTACCCTGCTACATGGTTGAACTCCACCACAACTGCTCTCACTCCCCCTTGTAAAAGGAAAAGAAGGGGGGAAATAAGATGGAAGGGGCTCAAGGGTTGAGATTACGACAGGGAGATCACTGACCAATAATCGTCAGGGGAAAAACAGACTCAGCATAGGGAGATGAATATAATTTATTGCCTATCACTAGCAAACTAGCACAGTGAGAGACTAAAAGCAAACTAAAGACACCTTCCCCCCATCCACTCTCCTCCTCCCGAGCAGCACAGGGGAATAGGGAATGGGGGCTGCAGTCAGACTATCTAGCACTTTGTCTCCGCTGCTCCTTCTCGGTCCCTCCCTGCCCCTGCTCCACGCGGGGTCCCTCCCACGGGATGCCGTCCTGCCCGAACTGAGCCTGCGGGGGCTGCCCACAGGCAGCAGCTCTTCAAGACCTGCTCCCACACGGCTCCGTACCGCGGGGTCCATCCATCCCCCAGGAGCAAACTGCTCCAGCACGGGTCCCCCACGGGTGGGCGGCAGCTCCCCCCCAGACCCCCTGCTCCTGCTGCGGGGGCTCCTGTCCACGGGCTGCAGCTCCGGCCCGGGGCCTGCTCCTGCGGGGGCTCTCCATGGGCTGCAGCCTCCTCCAGGCCACATCCACCTGCTCCAGCGGGGGCTCCTCCACGGGGGGGCTGCAGCGTGGAGATCTGCTCCGTGTGGGACCCGTGGGCTGCAGGGGGACAGCCTGCTCCACCAGGGGCCTCTCCCTGCACAGGCCGCAGGGGAACTGCTGCTGCCTGCGTGGAGCACCTCCTGCCCTCCTGCTGCACTCACCTGGGGGCCTGCAGGGCTGCTTCTGTCACACTTTCACCATCCACTCTCTTAGTTGCTGTTGCACTTTTTTCCCCTTCCTTCAATCTGCTCTCCCAGAGGCCCACCCAGCGTCACTCCCTGGCTCAGCTCTGGCCAGCAGCAGGTCCCTTTGGAGCCAGCTGGAGCTGGCCCTGCTGTGATATGGGGCAGCTGCTGGGCTCTGCTCACAGAGGCCACCCCTGAAGCCTCCCTGCCACCAAAACCTTGCTATGTAAACCCAATACAAGTTGAAGATCCATGACATGTTTTTCACCAGTGGGCACAGGCATCAGTGTGGGATGGGGAAGAGAGAAGTCTCCTTTAATATATCTTTTCTTTTTTGGAAATGTCTGCATAAAGTATGCAGGAGTGAAAGCATTTTATCTTTGGACAGATGTGGGACAATATGGTGATGAACTAGCTTAGCAATCCAGAGCATCTTTCTTGGGCAGGCTGGTCAGTACATACACTTCTGTTCACATTGGGCTTTTCATGTACATCATTAGATGTTCCTGTGTATGACCAGGTTGGAGGTGAAGGTGTGCACTGTAAACACGTATGCACAGTCCAATAAAGCCTTCTGTAATGATGGTGGAATATTAGTTACATTCAAAGGGTCACAGAAAGTCTTTATCCTTTGAGCAGGTTTTCTGGTCAAATCTTCAGTAGGTCTTGCTGGGTGCAAGCCAGTCTAGCTGCAGTCAGCAGGAATATTACTTATACCAGTGATCGAGGTAATGGTCATCCTTTTCTAAGGGCTTGTGTGCCTACAAAGCCAATAGCAAAAGAGCTTCATCCTGGTTTGAGTGTTGCAGAAAGATGCACTCAGATGAAAAAGAAACTCATCTCCTGCAGAATGTGAGATGTATTTATGTGTGAAACCTTAAGTTTTTTATCCTTTCAAAACCAAACTGCAGCAGACTGAATCAAGAGGCCTCTCCTGGCCTTAGGTTTCTTTCTGCTGCAAAAACTTTACCCCCAGTTCAAAGGAAGGTGGTAATCTGCCCACAGCTTCTCTCTTCCCACAGTTGCGTTCTACATTTGTCTCAGTCATCTGAGCATGTAGCACCATCTCCTAGTTCCCAAAATGAAATGGTGTCATCTTATGACATTAATAGCCTTTTGGCATACAAGACATTTATGTATCAGAACATAATTGTTCATGGTGCCTTGTAGGCTTCATGAGAGGCCACAGAGTAAAAAGAGAATGAATGAAATTCCACCAGGGAATATAAACTATTACAGCTAGGAAGCATGCTTATTTTTTTACAGCAGAGGAGGATTGCAACCTAACGAATCAACTGAGGTGAAAATTTCACTGCTCAGAGGCATTAAGTTTGCTAAATCAAATGTACACAGCACAAAAAGAGGTAAGAAGAACACTGACTCTGATGCATACAAATGAGATAACACTGACAGGCCATCAATGGTGTTTGACATCTTTCACAATTTGATTGTAAAATTCAGTACTTGCTTCAATATGGAAACACCCCTATCAAGTCATTCTGAATAACTGATGTATATTAGCCCAGGGGCTGCGTCTAGTTTGTCATGAAATGGATATTGTGATTGGCTATTAAGAAGGAAGGAAGGAAGGAAGGAAGGAAGGAAGGAAGGAAGGAAGGAAGGAAGGAAGGAAGGAAAGAGAAAGAAAGAAAGAAAGAAAGAAAGAAAGAAAGAAAGAAAGAAAGAAAGAAAAGAAAAAGAAAAAGAAAGAAAGAAAAAGAAAAAGAAAGAAAGAAAGGAAGAGAGAAAGAGAAAGAAAGAAAGAGAGAAAGGTAGAGAGAGAGAAAGGAAGGAAGGAAGGAAGGAAGGAAGGAGGGAAAGAAAGAAAGAAAGGAAAGAAAGAAAGAAAGAAAGAAAGGAAGAAAGAAAAAGAAAGAAAGAGAAAGAGAGAAAGAAAGAAAGAAAGAGAAAGGTAGAGAGAGAGAAAGGAAGGAAGGAAGGAAGGAAAGAAAGAAAGAAAGAAAAGAAAGAAAGAAAGAGAAAGAAAGAAAGAAAGAAAGAAAAAGAAAAAAGAGAAAGAGAGAAAGAGAGAAAGAGAGAGAGAAAGAGAAAGAAAGAAAGAAAGAAAGAAAGAAAGAAAGAAAGAAAGAAAGAAAGGAAGAAAAAGAAAAGGAAGAGAGAGCTCCATATATCGAAAACAGGTTCACTGTGGGTTTGACAGTAGATCCGACCAATGTCACCTGAAAATTATTTCTCCATATACATTGCTTAGATTTACTCATAGGCATTTTTTTTTATTCTTGTTAGAGCAGAATTAAAAGGACCTAGCAGTAGCGCAAAGGAATAAGTAATCTAATAACTGAAAAAAAATCACTTAGATATATGGATTGATATTTGGGAGCTAGAAAGAGAAAAAGGAAGGGAGATTTATAACATTCATTTGTTGCACAAAAGCACAAGTGCCATTGGGATTAGTTGTTGGTTTGCGTGCAAGTACTGTGCTCTACACAGCTCTACTGTACTCTACTGTGCTCCACACAGGAAACTACTACTGTGCAGAGATGGAGACTTCTCAGAAGAAAAAAAAAATAATAGCTAAGATTTTAGCCAAAACAATGAGGCTGATGATATAGGCTGGTGAGATCTTGCCCTAAGAAGACTGCTTTATTTTATCTACTGAAAAAGACTGTCCAGCAGCTTGCAAAGTAGGAAGATTGTTATATACTGTTCATGTTGGCTGTCTCGTTTAGTTTTGGGCTGAACATCTACAGGGTGAACACCAGGAAAATGCTGGAAAAATAATTCCTGGAAAATTCTGTGTATCTCCATGTGGATTTGTGTCAAGTTTGAAAAAGACCTTCAACGTCGGCTTTTAAAATCTGTCTTGGTGTGTGCATGGGAAATCAAACACGCCCACAGTGGTGAGAAGAAGCATTTGTCTCCAAATAGCTGGAGTTCCAAATACCTCCAAACACCCTTAAATGTTTCAGGTACCATTACAAAGAATTTGCTCAACTTACTAGATTGTTCCCCAACAAGAAGACCTCTGAGCAATGCAGTTTAGCTAGGTGGTTAAAGGGAGGAGGAGAGAAAGACTGAAGTGCCACAGGCAGAGAAAGCTGACCTTGCGGAATGGCTGAAGCAAAATTTCTTAGGGACCGTAAAATACCGGCTGCTCTGTGTGAACATGGACACTCAGAGAAAAAGCCTGCTTGTGTGAGTAGGGGACAGGATCATTTTCTGAAGAAGGCACTGGGAATGGCAAGGTTGCAGAGTTGTGTTTTTTTTTTTGTGTGTGTGTGTGTTACAGCCTGAACACAGACAGATATTGTGCACATGATCACCTTGATGTTTTGATCCCCCAAATGATCCCCTAGTATCTAGTCACAGTGATGGTTCTGTGAATAGCTTCTCACCTTTGCTTCTATCTGTCTTGGCACCTGTTATGTTGGATATGGGCCTCAGGGAAGCATTTGTTCTAGATGCTGGGTATCCTCAGTTTATGTCTTTCCTGGTCAGTTGTTATTAGGGACTATTTTAGATCCCAGTATAAACACTCAGAAGGCAGAAGGGACTCAGTCAATCCCACCAGTCTGAGGAAAAGGAATTACTACAGATGCTGAGAAAATCACAGGCAGAATAACAATGAGGAAAATGAAGAGGGAGGAAGAATGAAAGAAGACTGAAAGCAGAAGACCAAGATTATACTGCAGTGTGGTGAGCAGTGCAGAGCCAGCTACCTGTTGACTGCAGCCGTATTCGTTGCTTTGCTGCTTTTGCAGTCCTCTAATAGCAGGTCAGACAGAGCAGATAGCAGGTCAGACAGAGGGCTGGCAGGAATACCATAGATCAGGCTGATCCTTGGGACAAGGGGTAGATCAGACTGGTGCTTTGTATTCTCATTTAGTTGAAAGGACTATAACCACTGGGGCAGGGAGGGAGAGAACAAAATCAAAAAACAAATCCATACCTTATAAACAAAGTAAGTTGAAGCTCTGAGTGCTCCTTTTTGACTCCGTACTCATGGCCATTTGGATAACTTTGAGACTACTCATGATCCATAACTCACCACTAGATGTGTTCAGACTGACCTCACTGGGATGCTCCCAAATTTATTTTTCTGTGATGTTTCAGAAAACTTAACACTGAAATAGGTAAGCATTTCACTCACCCAGAAATAAACCTAAGACCATAGCTTGGCCCAGGGAGCAGAAATAGAGATTGACATGCTCTTTCTCAGTTGAGAAAGACACTTCAACTGAGTAGCTCTGGAAGAGTGAACAGAGGAGGAGCTCCATGTCTGCTTTGAGCTTTGAGATTTAAAATTCATTAAGAATTTCTTCACTTAATACAATGATAATGATCCTTACCAGAGATCCCCACTGTACCAAAAAGAGCAGAAAATGGCCTATTCAGAGATGTTGTAATTTCTCAAGTGAACTCCTTAAGTGAACTTGGCATCATTTGTTTGTTTACAGAAGAGGAATCAGTAATGTGTTTCTGTAGGTGTATTAGTTAATTGATAAATTGTGATGGTTCCTTTAGAGCTATTCAGTACTAATGTTTACAAACAGTATTTTGTTCACACGAGTACTATTTTTGAAAAGCGTGTGATGCCCTCCTGAACGGCTGTTACATTTTTATTGACATTTTAATAGGAGAAAGTCAATCTTGCTTCAGTTGAAAGAATTGGTGTGTCATTTACCTTTTTTGCTGGAAAATAGTATCTGATGGCTAATAAAACAGCAGAAAGAAAAGACCCTGCACCTTTATCTCCCAATTGACGAGGTAGAAGACAGATATAAGAGGAACCTTTGTTCTTGTCACTGGCGGGATGTGCAAATATTTGCAAGGAAACAGCTTTCTACAGTGAGCAGGGAGCTGTACTGGTTTGTTTCAAAAACATTTCTAAAAATCATTGTTTTGTTCTACTCCCAAATGGATCAAGAGCAGAGGTAGGACTAGTTTTTGTGCTTGCAAAGTACAGCAGGTTGATGTGGACACAGACAAAAAAAAAAATCTTTCCTGGATGCTCTCCTATTGTAGTGATATGAGGAAGATCTGTGCTTCTGAAACAAGTGTGACAGCGTGGATCCCTATGTGCCAGGCCCCTCTCTGCATTCCCCCTTTCTGTCAATAGGACAGAAGGACCAGGCTTTCTGTCAGGCTGAATACAGTCATTTTGGTTTATATAGTTTGTAACCTCTGTTGTTTGTGGCAACTTTGATAACTTTCTGTTGGGTTGTACCAAACTCTGCACTGAAATGGGCATCACTGGGAGGAAGTGGACGCAAAAAAAAGTAAGAAATTAGAAGCTGCCTTACAATGTGTGCTTCTGAAAAACATAGTCCTCGAGTGAGATTGTAATTTCATTGCTGCTTTATAGCTGAAGAGATTGATGAAGGGGGATGTAGCAAGGTATGTCTGAGAAGCTCGTAATATACAGATTGTAAGTCTTCAAAGAGAACCCAGAAGGGAGCATAGGAGATCTGCCTGGACAGAGATCCTGAAAAACTCAGTTCACCCAGTGTCCTTATTGCCTTCTGCTCCTGTAAACTAGTTTTGGGTTTATACTCCAATTGTCTCCAAGCCAAGATGTATATGTAAATCTGGATCTCAACTTGTTGATTAGATCATAGAATCATAGATTGGCTTGGGTTGGAAGGGACCTTGAAGATCACCTGATTCCAACCCCCTGCCATGGGCAGGGACACCTCCCACCAGACCAGGTTGTTCAAAGCCTCATTCAACCTGGCCTTGAACACTTCAAGGAATGGGGCAGCCACAACATCTCTGGGCAACCTGTTCCCATGCCTCAGCACCCTCATAGTGAAGAATTTCTTCCTAATTTCTAATGATACTCACCAATCCTGACTGTTTACAAGTCATCTGTTTACTAGATCAGAGTAGGCGAACATGCAGCATGCAGAGTAAGACACACAGGCCAAGGAGTCTACATGAGGTATCAGTGTGGGAAATAGGTACCTAGGCTCACCAGAGGTGGTTGTGTGCTTTTCCTGCAGCCTGATGCAACTTTGGTTTCCATGTGCTTGTCTGTGATTGAGGCTCTGTGGGAAGCCTCCCTTGTATGAAGTGGTAGACAGAGGAAACTGAAGAGCGCAGTGGGCTGCCATTTGCTGTAATGTGAAGTCAGATAGCCCGCACACATGGGAACATCTCTGAGCAGAAACCTGAACTTAGCCATCCCTGTTGGGAGCTGGATTTCACCCTGGTGATTTCAGAGCTGCTCTCTCAGCCAATCTAGTTCATTTTACACTAGCATATGTAATGAATTTGCTGGAGGAAGGTAAACAGGGTGGAGATACAGTGTCATATTTAAATGGTGGCATGGGAAAACAGAGGCACAATTTATATTTTGTCTAAAAGAATCTCACCTACTGGTGTGTGTTTTGACTGCAACAGAAGATAAAGTTTGTGTCGCAGCAGCCAGAGGGAGTAATTTGCAGGTATTTCTGTAGCATATAAGGGGTTTGGCCAGGAACACTTGGACAAGATCCCATTCCTTTGGATATGATTCACGTTGCAATAAAAAAATTTGCATATGAAAGTACTTTGTTTAATGAAGTCTTCAGATACATGCCAGTCCAGACCTTCCTGCCAAATTAGTGATTAAGTATCTTGACTTCTGAGTCCCATAGTGTTTGCTACAAGGCTTTTTTCTTAACGATAAATTCTCCTTTTTTTATGAGCCTTAACAGTAATAAAATGGGAGAAGACTTCTTGTATACCAGCCGTAAGCTGGTATATGCACTCTGGCCTTGATGAAAAAGGTCTTTCCCCAGTGATATCACTAATATGTTCTTAGTTCTGGTTCTGAAATGTTTCTGCAAAAGGGAGTGACCCATTCCTGCTCCAGTGTGATTAGCTGCAGATGTTTGGATGATGGCATAAAAACCATGCTGTGATTTAGAAACTGAGGTACCAGTTGTCCTGTCTGCTCAGTCTAAATATGGTTCAGCTACAAATAGCACCAAAACAGCCAGCTCATGAGCTTCCTGTTGTGTAAGGCAGGGCAAAATGAGTTGCCATCTTTTATTCTTTTCAAAGTGTACAGTTCTGACTGGGAGGATATTTTCAGAATAGTTATTGAATGTTAAAGAGAGAAACGTATTTTTAAGGCTACTTTTTCTGGCCTATGTACAGAAGTTTTCACCTGCAGAATTTCCTCAGGGCATAGCTGTTTCAAGTAACCCTCTCATTGCTGCCTCTGACACTTGTGATTTAGAAGGGGAACTTCCGTGACATCCTCTGGGATCTAAGCACACACATATGCAGCCCTCTTGAAAGACAGGCATGGGGTGCTATTTATCTGCATTATGAAATGAGCTTTGTGGAAAAGAAATTCTGCTGGTTTGACTTAATTACCTTACCTGAAGTGATGGCATGCCAAAATTTCCATCATCCTTTGCATAATTAAGGATACCCAAGATGTTCCTATTAATCTCTTTCTCTGTAAGTCATCTTTAGAAATCCTGTTCAATATAGTTTCTGCAGAAAATATCTTTGCATGTCAACATTTTGGATTTTTTTTCTTTATTTTCTTTTTGAACAAGTAACAAATTGAGCACTGCAGCTTATGCAAGTTGATTTTGTGAGTTCATGTTTTCTGTGTGAAGGCTTGATTAATGTCAGTGAACAACTGAAGGGTCTAAGGAGATGGTGCTCCTGTGACTGAGGTCATGAAGTTTAAGAATTTCATTTCTACCAGTTCAGATGCAGGATCAGTTTGGGTGTGCACGTTTCACCCTTGTCCGTGCAAAATGCACTTTCATTTACCATTTAAACCACTTACTTGTGAGGTCTTACAGAATCATAGAATAACTGAGGTTGGCAGGGACCCACAGAGATTGTCTAATGCAATCCCCTTCTCAAGTAAGGTCACTTAGATCAGGCTGGTCAGGGCTCTGGCCCGTGAAATTTTGAACATCTCTAGAGTGAGAGACTCCACAGCCTCTTTGTGCACCCTATTTTTTTTTCCCGTGTTTAAATGGGAATCACTGTATTTCAGTTTGTGTCTGTTGCCTCTTGTCTTGTCACTGATCATCGAGTAGGGTCTAGCTCCTTCTTCATTCCCTTTCATCAGGTATTTATGCATACCACTGAGACACCCCTTGAGCCCCTGAACCTTCTCTCCTCCAGCCTGAACAGTCCCAGCTCTCAGTCTCTCATTGTAGGAGAGATGCAGCAGTCACTTAATCATCCTAATGGCCCTTTGCTGGCTCACTCCAGGAACTCTGTATCTCTCTTGTACTGGGGAGCCCAAAACTTGGCACAGCACTCCAGATAAGGTCTCACTCCAGATAAGGGCTGAGCAGAGGGGAAGGATCAACTTCTTCAATCTTCTGGCAATGTTCTTCCTAATGCGGCCCAGAAGGCTGTTGGCCTTCTTTGCTGCAAGGATACATTGTTCATTAGAGCCAGAAAGGTTTGCTCTTGTTTTACTTCCTTTAAGACCACAGGATCAAAAAGCTGTCCTGGAGTTTGGCCATTTCTGGATTCTTCCTGTCGTCTTATCTAGGGATGTTGGATATTGTGTTGATTTGAAGCTCCATACTGATTAGCGATTACTTTGGCATTCTCTGTCTTATCTTTATGTCAAGGTGGATGTTATGGTTGGGATGAGAAAAAAATACAGAAAGACTGAAGGTACCATATTAATACATTCTGTGTTTCGTTCCCCTGTGTCTCATTGGAAACTTCAGAAGAAGGCATGAGGACAGAACTTCTCTTTCTTCTAGCTTGTGACTGTGACCGCAGCAACTCAGTTGGTATGCAAGTGAATTCCCTGGAGCATTCACTGCTCAACAGGTTAAAACAGAAGCTGTATTCCAGCAAAGCAAAGTTTAGGAGGACAAAGGAGACAAAAAAAAAAAAAAAAAAAAAAGGGGGGGGGGGGGTTCTACACCAAAAGTAACACAAGATATTGGAATTAAAATGTAGTGTAAAATTTTTCTTCTCATGACACATTTCCTTCCAATTAGTTAGCAACAGTACCACAATGCAGCATTCCACCCATTTAGAAGGTGCCTTTGAAATCTGGGGTGATTTAAGAGCCTGTGAGGATCCTGGGACTGTATCGCCGTTCTTGTAGGTGTCTTGTGTTCTGAGCAGCTGTAAAATCAAATGCTTAACATATTCAAAATCTTGGTCTTGTCTAAGAGATAAAAGAAAAATAAGTCTATGCAATTTCATTCCTTACACGATGAGCTGAGCTGACATTATAACTTAATGATAGCCTGGACTCAGTGCTTAGAGAAAAATAAATCATCTCTTTCTGCTGCTGAATTCTGGTCCGTAAGTAACTAGCATATTACACTGTCTGGGTAGCTCTAAGTGGAGGGAAGCTAAAAAGAGATAAACCTGATAGATTGCTGAACCCAAAGGAGTGTGATAATCAGCAGAAATGTTTGTTGAGGGGAATCCAGAAATTAATTGGTCATCAGTGTTTTATACACAGAAAAGCTGCTTAATGCTGCCCCTGTTATAGGGATGAATGACCCAACAAAGCTGCATTGCCATTCCTCTTTGTGTCAAATTCTAGCAGATCTTGCTTGCAATTTCACTTGGCCTTTCTTGCATCCCAGAAAAAGAATCATCAGCTGGGATGAGTGAATTTTCTATCAAAATTCTGGAGTCTGTGTGGTCCTCTAGGGACCCAGGAGTTGTACTCAGTGATCCTTGTGGGTCCCTTCCAACTCAGGATATTCTATGATTGTATGATTCCTGTATTACTCTTACCCTTAAGTGGAGGAGACAAAATATTCATTAGGAGAAGGCTGATAGTAGCAAGTGAGTATAAATATTTCAACCGTATTTTTTTTTGTATCTGAGAGTTGTTGACACATTTAAAGAGTAACTTACAAGGAAGAGACAAGGGATTGTGAAAACCTCTTTCCCTCACTTAGCCTTTATGAAAGCCAGCAAACAATTATTTGAAAGGATTTTGTCAGTGTCTCTTTCCAGCCTAAGCCTTTGAAAAGGCCAGATAGCTTCACAATGGAGAGGCAGGAGATGTTACATGTGTGCATGTAGGTGCAAGTGGGTGTGTGTTACAAGGTCATCCCAGATTAACTCAGCTAAATCTCAGCCAGCAAAGGACCAACCTGAGGCTTTCCTGATGCAGGAAGTAAGGACAGTAACCAGCTACCTTCACCCTGGAATAGCCTTCCTCCAGGGTGAAGGTATGTTTAATAGTAAATGTGCAGGGTGTTTTCCTGCCCCAGGCAAAGTTCAACACATCTCTCAACGGATATGCATCTTCTCTTCATCTGCATAAACAGGCTTGATCCTGCTGCAGCTCCACAGTGCCCTTATGATGAAGCATCACAGCAGATGGGCTCCCTATTTCTCTAGCACCTGCCTTCTTCCCTAGCTGGATGATTGCATGAGTCAATAGAAGTAGCTCTGAAACACAGGTTGAATGGCCTGTGTGCAGCTCTGTGGGGACAGAGGAACATGCAAGAAGCCTCTCCACTTGTGTGGCTGTGCAAAGGCTGTCCACAATAACAAAAGGCTGGCTCAAGAACGTACAGGGGCTGAGAATTTGGGACTAATGTGTATGCGGGGGGAAGAAAGAGAACCAGGCAGAGCCGGGTTCCCACTTGCATACTAAGCATTAGAGGCGGTGGTGTCTGAGGTTAAATGAGAGACATGCAGAGATGCTGCTTCATAGTGATACATGGTAAGAGCCTAGAAAGTATCAACAAATGTTTACTAATGCTGTGGGTTCCTACCTGTCACAGGATGTGTAATTTCTGTCAACAGTGAGTTGATGCTACGATTCTACGATTCTATGAACCTTCATTCACTAGACTTAGCTGAGGGAGTGAAACCACTGTGTGGATGGCAGCTTGCCCCCTTCAGGACTGCAAGCCAATTGTGTGTCCATCACGCATGTCTACAGATAGGGTCTGTTCCTCTTGCTGCTGTGCTGCTCACACATGCCAAGTAACCAACCAGGACAGGGTGGGTCCTTTGCCCACTGTGGTCAGTTTGCCTCCTCCTAAATGTATGAGAAACCTTTCCAGATTCAGAGGGAGTTGAAGGAGGTCCTGAGTGTGGGGAGGCAGAGAGAGCTGGCATCATGATGGTTCTCCTGCATTTTTACAGAGCTTTCTCTTCTGCTTTTTCTAGGGGCTACCAAAGACATGGGGAAGATGCTGGGTGGGGATGAGGAGAAAGACCCCGATGCTGCCAAGAAAGAAGAGGAACGACAGGAAGCCCTCAGACAAGAAGAGGAGGAGAGGAAAGCCAAATATGCCAAGATGGAGGCTGAAAGAGAAGTTATGAGACAAGGGATTCGAGACAAGGTAGGATCTGGCTTTCAGCACACTCTGGGTGACTTTTAATGCTCAGTGGAGAACTGCTATTTTCAGCTGATTTGTAACCAGTTCTCTTAGCACCTGGGTAAAGCCAGGTAATTACCTTGCCACAATGAACTTTCTAATCTTGTGCACTGTCCCTGGAGGTCTGTCCCTGGTTAAACACACCTCCCACAATGAGAAGCACTGCAGTGGTGAAATAGGGAGTGAAGATGAGGGAAGAAAACTGTCTGGTTTTCTCATCATCTATTCAATACTCACTTTATTTTGAATGTTACAGGCCTCTCTGTCCCTATATGTGTGCTCTCCAAGCTTGCGTTTGTCATTTATGAGAAGTGTCATCATTCACTGTGTTTCTGAGAGACAGAGTATAAGTATTTACTGTTCAATGTATTGCTCTGGAGGCTTTATTTGTGTTGATGGTTGAAATGGGATCAATCTACTTTACTTTTCATATTTAGGCTTCCACTACTCACAAGGGAGTCATTTGAGAAAAGAGAGGCTTATCTGAGGATCTTAACCATTGGGAATCTGTCTCTTCTTTTACTGAAGTTAATGGTTGATTCTAGCAATATTACAATTTAGTGTGAAAAGAAAACAAATAACGGTGAGGATTCAGGATGAGATTGAAAAGAAATACATGAAACAAACCTTTACTGGAGAAATAGCTTAATCTAAGATAGCTGAACCCATTGATACTGTGCATTAGCTTTTAGGGATCTATGTGTTCCCAGAGAAGACAGTTTTGCTGCCTCACCCTCAAGACCAGCTCAGAATTGTCTCTTTAGAACAACTTAATTTTGTTCTAAAGCTCAGGTAACATGTAAACGAAGATAACTTGGAAATTTTGGTCTTGTGTTGAGCCTATCTCTGTGCAGCTTACCTACAAACATATCTGTGAGAAAGCTTCAAGTCTCACCACAGAGCTGATAGTAACAGTAAGTAAACAGGACTATATCAACACTGGGCTGAAACTCTGACACAGTCCTTGTGATTCAGGACAGAAGCATCGATAAGGATGGTGGCATAGTGCATCTTGGAAAGAGGTATCAAGAATTATTCTGCAAAAAGGAATTTGGGGTTGAAGTTTCTAAGAAGATATAGAACTTAAAGGCAAATGTTTGGCTGTGACTCTGCCAGAGAAAGGTATTCATATGATCATTAAAGAGAGTGTTAGTTACAAGGCAGACAGACTTAGAACTTCCACCTGGTCAAAATGTGTTGGTTTTGTGATGTGAATATATATGTGACTATGTATGTCTATAGTGTAATATTTAATATAAATATGTTCATATGTGCAGCGTGTGCCTAATGTGCTCTGTGTCAGTGTTTCTAAGCAATGACATGGGTCTGAATTATGCATTTAGAAAAACAAGTGTGATGAATTTCTAGGATGCAGGTAGGCATGATAATGCCTTTTTTTTAGTGCCTTTAAAAAAAGCATGCTAGTGCCTTTTTTTCACTGCTCACTGTCCATTCTGCTATGCCACTAAATTGTTCACCAAGATAGATGGGGATTACACTTTCCTTGATGTTGGGTAAACTGTAGTGACAGCATTTAAAATATCTTAGTTGTTCTCTGTTACAAATCAGAGGTGACCTAGACCATAATTCACACATTCAAGAATAGGTTGCAAGACAGCCTGAGATGGCTGAAACATCCAGCCAATGGGTGTTTCCTTGGGATATTCTCAGCAATTTAGGCTTTGCTGAGTTAGGCTGACTACTAGGTGGGGAAGTCTCTTGGAAATGTGTTGACTCCTGAGCAGTATTGTTTTGAGTGGCAAATGGTTGCAGAAAGAGTTAACAGGGATGCTTGAAGAAATGTTATTTGACCTCAGTCAGAGCTCTGGATTGCAGTTTTTCTAGTGATGTGGTGGGTTACTCTTGAGATTAACAACAGGAAGTCCTGTTCTGGGGAGGACACCTGGATTGTGAAAACGCAGGAGCTCCATTATTGCCTCTGGTTTTCTTTCTCTTGGGATAATTCTAGGTATCATGGCATTTGAAAGAGGAAGATATTTTCTGCAGAATTAGAAAAGACAGATAAAGCTGTAGGAAGGAACAGTTTGGGTTTGGGATTTTTTTTGTTCTGTGTTTTTTGTTTTAGTGATCTGTGAAAGAGAGAGATTACTTTGTCCTGACAAAGAGATGGATTTGATGATATGCAAGTCTTTGTCTCCAAGTGTGAGTTGGTGGCTAGAACTGTGAAAAGAATGGTGGAAGAGTAGAGAAAATAATTGGTTCATTTCCGCCCTTACATGTTCATTTAGAAACAACTTCTATAACTTCACCAGCACCAATGAAAACAGAAATATAGAGGAGTAGAAAACCAAAACACAGCTTCTGTCTGGTAGACAACAGAAGTTGTTGTCAGCAGGAATGAATTAAATTCAAGAAATTTTAAGTATTATAGAGCTCTCTGATGATATTTGCATCTTTCTTATACAAAGTAGTGGGAAATGAGCAATTGAGCTGAGTGATTGTGAACAGTTTATTTATGCAGAAGAAGAATCTGAAAATATGTGTCCTAGGCTATAAACACACAGCCACAAAGACTGTGTGGGGCTGCAGCATGTCCCAGGCACAGGTCAGGGAGTAATGGCTTCATGAATCAGTTAATATTACTCTAGGTGATGCTTACAGAAAGGTTCTTCTTGTTGTTTTCATCTTTTTGCCTTAGTACTTCAACAGGTGTGATGAATACAATCTCTCTTTTATGGCTTCAGAAAGATGTGGGAGCCATGGAAGAACTTGAAAGGAATTGTGAGAGAAAAAGTAGATATGCTTCAACTAACTTCAGGTTTTTAATCCAGCCTGTGAAATTGAGATTACATATGACCTCAACCCACTATGGTGCTAGGCACAAGAATGATATAGGGGAAGGGAAGAATGGATTATGCGACAGCCAAGCATATATATATTTTTTTTTTCATAAAAAATACAAAACATTTTCATCTGGAAATAATTTCTAGGGGTGACATTTAGATATGACATTTTGATATATTTTTTTTGGAACCAGTTGTCTGCCAGCTCCTACCCAATATTAAAACTCAGCATATGATATGAAAATGGATTGAAAGAATGTGAAGAACATAACTGTATACTCTAGCCGCCTCCTACTCCAATGCCTGTGTATGGAGCTTGCCTTCTGGCCTGAGACAGGTCTGATCCAGGCTTGATCTCAGCATTACTGCTTCCACATCTTCTGGACCCTTCCACAGATGTTGATGGGGAGAGGTGCCACACCTGACTGCCACAGGCAGGGCTTTCATGGGGCTTTTGATGCTGCTGTGCCTGATGGGTCAGGTCCTGCTGCCAGTGCCCAGGTGGTGGTGCTGTGGATAGCTAATATCCCTTTTGGCTTGCTCAGAGCCTCACACCAGTACCATCAGCTTGCCATGCTAGAGCAGCCGTCTCATTTCAAGTACTCTTGGGCTGAATACTCCCTTCCATAAACAGACAGCCTTGTTTATGTTATATACCTGCATACTTTGGCTCTGAAAGCCATTTCATTCGTTACTTACTTTGATTGCTTTCGATTCATTACTTCATTCTAATGACCCATAATTACTTATTTACATAATTAATTGTTACCACCCCTGTGGTGGAACTCAGGCCTGAGAGCACCCTAGGACATATTCGATAATTAACACTCTACCTGTCTTGGCTGGTAGTGAGACAATGCCTCTAGTATGGCTTCCTGGAATTCTTACTCTTGGTTTGGAGAATAAACATTGCTGAGTGCATGCTGAAAGGGAGCAAGAGCTCAGGGCTATCCTCACAGTGGTGGGTTTCAATGAGAAAGGATCTAAGTGTGATCGTCTGTCCAAATGGCTTGGCTTCAAGACAGAATTTAGATTTGACTTTAGGCCATACTTGAGACGGAGCATGAACTGCTTCAGTAGCTTCTGCGCGCTCAGTTCTCAGAGCAAAAGGCAGAAGTGTGGCCTAGCTTGGTTTTGACCAGCCTTATGTGCCGTGGAGAACAAAAATAAAGTTTAGTTACATTAAAAGTGACTTCTGTCCTCCAAGCTGAACGTGAAATCTGTATGAGAAGTATGGAAATGTTGCAGACAGGAAAATTCAAAGGGTGAAAGAATTAAAGAATTAAATTGACCCTGCTGGGTGCTGTGTAGAAATCGTGACACAGTGCTTAGTGGCATGATCCTGTACTGTTTATATGTCCAGGAACCTCATCTCTCCCATTGCACACAAGGAGCAGAACTGTTTGCTTAATTAGCAAATGTTCAGTATTTCACCTCTGCCATCCCTTACAATGTGTATCCCAAGTTCATTTACTGTGCAGTATCCAAAATCTAAAGGCAACTGTGGTGGTTTTACCCTGACACACAGCTGAACTCCACCACAGCTGCTTTCACACTCCCCCTCCCTATTGTTTTCTGTATTCAGAGTACAAAAGCAGAAGAGTCATCATGTGTTTAAAGCCTTGGTAGCAGAAGAATGACATCCCCTTGCATCAGTGGGCCTCAGTGGGGCAGTAAGAAATGTGCAGGACTTGCTTGTCCCTTTGCTATCTGGCAACAGGGAAATGGTGAATTCTGGGGTTTGATATTTGTTCCTGGAGACAGCATGTCACACAGCAGTGGAATATGCAGTCCCTGTTCTATTTAAGTGTGAGTCCTTCTGTCTCTGGATGACTGCCATTAATTCTTACTCCCCATTTTTTGTACTGGTATATTACATGCTCCCATTGGGTTTGAAATTTTCATCTGTAGGCAGTAGGATTCTCTGCAGTATTTGGAAATGTCCATGTCCCCCGAAAAACACGAAAACTTTCCAATTCTTTATTTAAGACTTCTGTAATTTCAACGTCTTCTATGATTTAAAGTAGGTGGTATTGAAATTTACGTCTAGAACAGTGAGAACATTTGGGATGCTGGCAATTGGACAAATCCTAAGTTTAGGTCTTTGTACTCTCCAGTAAGAAAGTGTTCCAATAATGGTGCTTTCTTTATTCCTTTTTATTTATGTCTGTTTATTTATGTCTGTTTATTCCTTTTTATTTATGTCTGCAGTAAATCATTCAGTCAAAAAGAGAAACCATTTTTTGTAGCTGTAGCCTTAGATCCTTGTATGAGATAATGAACATGCAACATAAATACGCAATATAGTTATTCACTTTGAATATTTCATTTTGATATTTGGATATGTGACTGGTGCATAGCTGTAGAAATCCTGTCTTAGGCAGAAGAATATCAGAACGTGAATTAACTCTGTTCTCCAGAAGTATCAGACCTTCAAAAATAAGCCTCAAACTCAGCAGTGCAAACTTTGGTAAAACTTTGTTGCTATAAAACAGCTTCACAATGTTAGCTAAACTCTCCAGTGTTAGTGCATCTATGGTATGTTTCATTCATGGCTAACTTCAGATGCAGGTATTGCCAAGAGCTTTAAAAATTCCTGTTAAAAGGAATGAAATTTCATTGCCTGAAAACCCAATTTTGAAAGTGCAGTCTTCCTTGAGAGGAAGAAATATATATTACATTTTTCATCGGAGACTATCAAAAACTGGAAAAAAAATATAAGTTGTATTCTTTGCATGTCAAAAGGTGAAGGATCTCAAACAAAGAGATTTTCCTCAGTGATGAATTGTGTTCTATAACTCAAATGATAAAATTCGTACCTCAGTGAAATATCCTGTCTGATATCTTCCCTGTCAAATCATTGATATTAAACCAGTGATGTGAACTTTTACCCAGCACTTGTGATCTAATTAAGCTGTGGCTACTGTTGTTCAGTATGTGGGCCTTAAAATAGATTTTCAGAGTTGTCTGTGTATTACACAGATGGAGAGGTTTTATTAACTCGAGTCTCTTCATGCTTTCACAGTGGCTTTTGATAGTTAAAAAGTAAAAATAATAAAAAAAAAAACACCTACAAGAAAGGGAAAAATAATTCTTTGCTTACTTTAGTTTAGCACAGATACTCTCTGTGCTATATACAGAAGAGCGTTTACAACTGGGTCACAAGCTTTCTGGCTGTGAGAAAGCAATAGGCCTGACTATGATACTCCCAATGTGATGCTTTGCAGGACAGGGATTATACTGTGCATTCCAAGAAGTGAGCTCTAGGGTGAGTGAGTACAGTCATAATGCCACTAATGATGTTGACTGAGAAGAACTGTATTCTTTACAGCAATTAAATCATGATCTTCTCTGGGTAGAGGCTGCAAGCACAATGTCCTGAAGGGCTTACTGTGTATCTGGACAGATTTGATTCATTGGTTATTGAGGACAGTGGAAGCTGGATTAATCCCAAGCATAGCTGGAAGAAGGAAAGAACATCTGTAGGGTGACTGAAGAGCACCATACCCCTGCAGGCCATTTTCATACTAGTATTTAGAGGCATCCCAGAGGATTAAGTGATTTGACTTGTACTGGACTTCCCTCTTGCCAGAACTTCTGTACCAACCACTTCCATGCAATTTTGCCTTAGCCAGCCTATGTTATATCCGAGTCAAATTCTCGAGTTCCCATATCGGTTTTCTCCTTTCCACTGAATACACATCTTTAGCATTAAACTTTTTTCCAGAGTACTGCCCTTTACCATCTTACCAAACTACTCACTTCTCTTACCTAACACTCTCAGGCTTTGGAAACACACCGTCCAGGTTTAGGTTTCTGCTTTGCATCTCCTTGAAGTACCTCTTAGCTGTGAAGAACATGATTGTCTTTTGGGAAACAGCAAACAAACTGATCTCCTCCAATACCAGAGAGCACAACTACAAAGCTCAAGGTTAGCAAAGTTATCTGGGTATACCTAAGTTCACCAGCCTCTCTGGAAGGTTGAGAGAGAGAACACTGCCCTCCCAGATGTGCTTTTCAGCAAGGAACAGAGATTGATGTCCCAGTTAAAGAGCTTCAGGGCCAATATTATATATTGTCATCTTTGGAGTGATTCAAGGGAATCTATTCCTACCTAACCCTTGCAATTTCATCTTTATATTCCCACAGAAGTCCCAGGATATGCAATATATTTTGGTCTTCATGAATCCAGCCACCTACATGTATAGACTTCCCTAGGTGGTCTGAATGAAGCTGTGTTTGCAAGGTCTTATCTCTTGGAATTAAAATAAGTGGTCTTCCCAGGTGGGAAAAGCTGTATGGATTCCTTCCTGCACTGTAGTTTTAGGCCATGTTTAACATTAGGAAAAGAGAAGCACCATCAGCAAATAATTGGAGCTCAGAAACTAACAGACGTCTTTTTTCTCTGCTTATGTAATAGCTAGAGGCTCAGTTATTTAGAACTAAGTAGGTTCAGCTTCCAGCTGCTGATTCCCCCACTAATAACTTTTGGGGCTCATTAGGCAGGTTTTTTGTGCAGCTCTGCCCTGTTCTAACTTCATTCCTACATTTCATGCTAATCCAAATCTACACCAGTAGATGTCACTTTGGATACTTGCTAACTAGATCCCACTGGGTGGTGTTTCTGGAGTTACCGAAATGTCTCTTGAAATGCATCCTTTTTTCACTGTTATGCACTGATTAGGGTGTCCTGTAGAGTCGTTCAGCTGAAATTCTCTCTTAAACAACTTCTGTCCTACTGAGCTGGCTGGCAAAACCCGTGCACATTGCTGGCACGAGGCTCAGTAAATTTACCCACTCTGAACTGGGTGTGAAATAAACCCATGGAGATGACGCATGGTGATTAGTGCTGGAGGTTAGCAAGGAAGGACTTCTGAGTGGTGTCTCAAGACTTCCTGGCTGTGGCTTCTTGAAATGTGAGCTCCAGGCATTTGGCTCACCTGCTTGCAAAGGCAAGAGCAATGGACCCCAACAGATGGTGTACTGCAAGTTCTTTTCCAGTACCATTGCTATGGAGCACCTGTGTCTGAGCAGCCACTCCACTGGGGCTGCTGTTCTGTCACCTCTCAGTTCAATATACACTTCTGTCCAGGACGGCATCCCAGGATGCCCCATAACCAGAAGATCTATTTGGAAATTATTACCCAGCATTTCTATTACCAAATTCTCTATACTTAATAAGGAGCTTTTCAGTACAGCCCTCTCTTACCTCATCAGTTACTTACTTGTGTTACCACCAGAGGACAAGAAAGGTGGGAAGGCAGTAACTCTTCATAAGTTACTGTCTCATCATACAGTACTGCCTCCTTCTCTTTCCCTTGTACATTTTTTCCTGGTGGTTGAACTGCTGTTTTAGGAACTTTATTATTATTACTATTATTATTTTAAGAGCCAGGAGAAACTGACTACATTGTGGAGCAAAAAATCTGTAGCCTGTGAAGCTCTATTTTATTTATATAAAGTGATGTTACTATAGGAAAACAGCATGCACAGCCATTGTATATTGCCCAATTTGCATGCATATACAAATAAAGAAAAGTATATATATAGAGAGAGATTGAACAGACTTTATTTAAGTAAAAAGGTATTTTTTTCTTTGCATATGCAAATGGAAAAAAAAATGAACACAATGGGAACTTTGCGATGTGGACAAAGCTTTACTTCATTCCAGTTTCAGTGGCTGCCTGCATTTATGCTTTTCTGTGTCTAGTCCATAGCCTGGGAAAGTCCATGGTGGACCTACTCCTGTTAAAGGGACTAGCAATGGTTAAAACCGGAATTAAAGAGGCTATTGAGTTATAGCTCATTTGGTAGTAGCATTCACAGTCATCCCGTCACTGAGAAGTCAAATCAACTGCGCGAAGGAAGAAAAGCTTCCTACATGCTGGGTGAATCCAGATTTTTCTCATTGCAAAGTTTGTAGACTTGTTTTAACCTACTTCCACCAGCACAGCAGACAGCCCACTGTGTGTCTCTGTTTAGGCTTGCCATTCATGCTGGATCTCCAGGGCGGGGAACTTCCCAAACTTGTACAAGTGGAACTAAGAACCTGTATGAAGAAACTGATGGCAGCAGGTCTTTTCATTGTATTTCCTCCTGGGCACTCTGTGAAAAACATAATAGTAACAGCATGCATTTATCTCAGAAATACTAAGTAGCTCTGCTTCTGCCTTTTTGGTGCTTTTTTGTGAGTGCATGTGTGGCCAGCCACATGGTGCTTCTTGTACATGTCAGCCAGCAAGACCAGTCTGTACAGAGGAAGGGCTTTTTTATAAGACAACTCCAAAAAACTAATTTTTATATATATATATATATATATATATATATATATATATATATATATATAAAATCACTACTTTTGAATTACAGGTGGAAAAATTGAGCTGTGGGAGGTGGAACCAATCGCCCCAAATCATCCAAATCATGCAGTGCTTGAGTTGGGAATAGATTTCTTGAGCTGGAGGCCTAGGCCTAGTCTGGAGGCCTAGGCCTAGTTTGACCTTTGTGTAAATGGATTTTCTTCTCTGCCTTTCTTTTCTGCCCAAAAAAATGGGCAACCCATAGGCTGCAGGGCATGACAGAAGTTTAGAACTTAGGAGTAGAGACCAATGCAGACCCTGTATCACCACCATGTTCCCTCTGCTACTGGTCTCTGAAAGTGGCTGCCATGCCCACTCTCAGCCACTTGGAACTTTCTGAGCCAGTATAGCCAAGACTAGCTCTTGGCTAAATCCCAACAAGGGGATGAATACATCCCGGAAGCAAAACAGCTTATTTGTTGCTCTTAGGCTTTGGGGAAGAAAATATTCTTTCCTCAGTAGAAAAAACAAAACAAAACAAAAAACTTAGGATGGTGTAAGATTTCACTAAGTGACTGGAAGAACTCTGAGTTCTTTCCAAAACATTTTCTCAACATCTTTTGATTCATCTGGACTTTAAATGTAGATAATTCTGTCCTGGGTCATGCTGCTTGTGTAAACCTCAAAACGCAGAAGATGGCATGCAGGTAATTTAATCAGTACAATTGCCTGTAATAAGTACAGCTACACCAATTTCCCTTCCCTTCCCTTCCCTTCCCTTCCCTTCCCTTCCCTTCCCTTCCCTTCCCTTCCCTTCCCTTCCCTTCCCTTCCCTTCCCTTCCCTTCCCTTCCCTTCCCTTCCCTTCCCTTCCCTTCCCTTCCCTTCCCTTCCCTTCCCTTCCCTTCCCTTCCCTTCCCTTCCCTTCCCTTCCCTTCCCTTCCCTTCCCTTCCCTTCCCTTCCCTTCCCTTCCCTTCCCTTCCCTTCCCTTCCCTTCCCTTTTCTCCCTTCAAATCAGATGCAAGGGCGTGGGCTTGTACAGTTGTGGGTTCTTTTTTTTTAATGTCAAGCTAATTCAAGGACTGTGAAGGTCACCAAACAGGATATAAAGGTCTGTTCCATTTTTGCTGCAGCCAAAGAGCTTCCTTAACTGCTTAAAATCAGTCATTAGCCACATTATGTCTCTTATATTGGCAGTTTCTTATCTGAGTCTTGAATGAATGGATAACTCACCAGGACTTAATGAGACCAGTGGACTTATACATACTTGAGAAAGCAGCCTGATGCCTTCGTGGCTCAGCTAATGGATGCATCATTCTTTGCTGTTAAAAGTCATCAGAGCCAGACTCAAGGTTTGAAATGCTGCTGTTTCCTTACAGCAAGATGTGACTGTGTGCCAGCCTCACCGTGAAGCTCTGCATCTGTTCTGACATTGCTTTCAGTTTCATCAACCTGGGATTTAAAACTGTCAGGGAGAATTAGTCACCTCATATGCCTGAAAGAAGGATGGTTGGTACAAGGCCAGATCAGAATTCAGGAATGGGACTGGGTGAGAAAGTTTGTGACATGCTTTTCTTGTGGCAGTTGTATGGCTTTTGCCTGCCTTTGCAGTGCATCATCATTCCCCATGGATGCTTGTTGCTGATGGTTAAGATGGGGAAAAAGTAAAGGGTCCTCATCCCCCTCTCATAGTGACTGTCAATTCATATAGCCTTCCCGAGGGTCTCAGACCTTAGGAGTTCTCTTTCATTCCTTATTGGCCGGCTCTGACACAGTCCTGAGTAAAGCTGTCTTATTCTTACAAGACTCAAGTGCAAGATGCCCAGTCCAGGGTTGCAGACCAGGACAGCCATTTTGCTGATGCAGGAGAAGGACTGTGGCCTTCCTTTGAACATGTCGGATTCCGAGTAAGAAAGACTGGCAGCTGCTGGGGGAGAAAGTAGGCTATCTGGGGAAGCTTTTGCCCCTTCCATTATTTCCACTGGATGTGGTTTTCCATAGTTCCCTCCTTTTCCTTTCATCACAACACTGAGTTGTGCCTCTGCTGCAGGCATCCTCCTTTGCAAAGACAGTGTGTAAGTATGCCTACTTGCCTACTTATGCTGGGAAGGACAGAGACATAGTGAGGACTCATAGCTTTTTCATTACCTGCTGGGAGGGAGACTTCACAGAGGAAGGGCTTTTCCTGAGTTACAAAGGTGGAAGGAAGAATATCAGCCCCAGGACGCTGGATTCAAATTCTCCAGCATTTCCTGGAACTGTTGGCTTGGTCTTCATAAGACCAGCAACCTAAACCAAATATAGTGGAGCAGGTACAGTGCCTTTATGCTCTTGGTCCCAGTCAGACCTTCAGGCAGATTCAGAGTAGTTGTAGCCCACTAGAAATTTAGTGCTATAATAAGGCTTAGATGGCTTTTAAAGCAATCTAACACCATATAGGTCTGTAGAATCTCACCAATCATTTTACCGGTGAGCATATATTTATACATATATAAAAAAACTGCTGGGTTATTTCGATCATGCTCAGGTAATAGGGATGTAAATTTTGTCTCCTCATTAAACAGGCAAAACCTAAATTAGAAAAAAGGATTCTTTAGCCAGAGATATAAACAGAGAC
Source organism: Cygnus atratus (assembly GCF_013377495.2). Taxonomy (NCBI): domain Eukaryota; kingdom Metazoa; phylum Chordata; class Aves; order Anseriformes; family Anatidae; genus Cygnus; species Cygnus atratus. The sequence continues at coordinate 54,874,366 of NC_066396.1, read as the reverse complement.
ATAGTCCAAGCAAAGGCCTGATGTGGGAAAGGCAGCAGATGAATTGCTCCTTGAATTGATCTTTTCATTCACTCAAATGCAGAAAGTATGATGGGACCTGTAGTTGTGTTTTTTAATTCAGAATTCGTATGTCTAATTTCCTTCTTAAAAATATACTCCAGCAGCTGCCAAGGATGTAAGGCTGTTTTGGGAATGACAACATCCCAGTGTACCTCTCTTGAGTGAGAGTGGCTTGAAGGTCACAACCAGAGAGCGGTGGTCAATGGCTCTGTGTCCAGGTGGAGGATGGTGATGAGCAGTGTCACACCTCAGGGGCCTGACCTGGGACCAGTGTTGTTTAATGTCTTTATCAATAACATAGACACCAGTGGGATCAAGTGCACCCTGAGTGAGTTTGCAGATGCCACCAAGCTGAGCCTTGCAGTTGATACAGCAGAAGGAAGGGATGCCATCCAAAGGGACCTGGACAAGCTTGAGAGGTGGGCCCACATGAACCTAATGAGGTTCAACAAGGCCAAGTGCAGGGTGCTGCACCTGGGTCTGGGCAATCCCAGACGTAAGTAAAGGCTGGGAGAAGAACTCACTGAGAGCAGCCATGCAGAGAAGGACTTGGGGGTGCTGGTGGACAAAAAGCTCAACATGAGCCAGCAGTGTGTGCTTGCAGCCCAGAAGGCCAACTGCATCCTGGGCTGCATCAAAAGAGGAGTGGCCAGCCAGGGAAGGAGGTGATTGTCCTCCTGTGCTCTGCCCTTGTGAGGCCCCACTTGGAGTGCTGTGTCCAGGTCTGGGGCCCCCAGCTCAAGGAGGACGTGGACTTGTTAGAGAGAGCCCAGAGGAGGGCCACAAGGATGATCAGAGGGCTGGAGCACCTCTCCTTTGAAGACTGGCTGAGAGAGCTGGGGATGTTCAGATTGGAAAAGAGAAGGCTCAGGGGTGACCTCATTGCGGCCTTTCAGTACTTAAGGGGGGCTTATAAAAAAGATGGGGAGCAAACTTTGCTTGGGCAGATAGTGATAGGACAGGGTGGAGTGGTTTTATACTAAAAGTGTAGATTTAGGTTAGATATTAGGAAGAAATTCTTCACTCAGAGGGTGGTGAGGCACTGGAACAGGTTGCCCAGAGAAGCTGTGGATGCCCCATTCCTGGAGGTGTTCAAGGCCAGGCTGGATGGGGCCTGGGCAACCTGGTCTGGTGGGAGGTGTCCCTGCCCATGGCAGGGGGTTGGAACTAGATGACCTTTGAGGTTCCTTCCAACTTGAGCCATTCTATAAAAACTCCTGGACTTTTTTGACACATTATATCTCTGATAAGTCGGTGGTGTCTGAGGCATGTTGATTAGTAGGTGGTGCTGAAAACATTTCTTTCCTCTGTCTAGTGAGTTTTTTATATCACTGAAGATGCTGTAGGCAGAGCCTACCCATTTAAACCGTATACCTGGCCAGTGAGGCAAAAGGTTTCCCATTCAATTCTGCACTGATGCGGCCCCACCTTGAGTACCTTGTGCAGTTTTGGGCACCACAATCCAAGAAGGACAAAAAACTATTAAGAGAGTGTCCAAAGAAAGCGCTCAGAGATTGTGAAAGGTCTAGAGAACAAGACATATTAGGAGCGGTTGAGGTCACCGGGTTTGTTCAGCCCAGAGCAGAGCAGGCTGAGGGGAGGCCTCATGGCGGCCTGCAGCTCCCTCACAAGGGGAACGGAGGGGCAGGCGCTGAGGGTGGTCAGGCAGCGGAACAGGCTCCCCGGGGAAGCAGAGACTGAATTTCAGAAGTTCAAGACGCATTTGGCCATCGCTCTCAGACACATGGTTTGATTTTTGGATGTTCCTGTGTGGAACCAGAAGTTGGACTCAATGATCTTTGTGGATCCCTTCCAACTTGGGGTATTCTATGATAAAAGTGGCAAAAAAAGTATCAGAGAGAAGCAGATCAGTTTGATCATGTCTGTGTGCTTGATCCAGCTACTTATCTGGCTAGAAAATCCACACTCGCTGTCTTCACATTTCGTGTGCTCTGATGTTGTAATCACAGATTTCCATGCACTGTAATTTGGAGAGGCGATTAGGTTTGTTGAGAAAGCAGGAAGCTAGCAAACTCCTGCAGTGGGTTGAAGGATAGCACCTCCACTTTCTGCAATCATTCTAAAGTCAAATAACAAACACTGCTTACTTCAGGTTAGTCTCCTATAACATGTAGTTTTAGCTCAGCTGGGGAATTCAAGTCTGTGATTTGAATTTAGCTGAATTTTACCCTGTAACTGAGGCTAGGATATTTATGAGAGCAAGACATCCAGGATAGTATCCATCTGTTTGGTGGCTATCCATACCTCATGACATCCTTGCTACTGCTATAACTCTTCTCCATGGTGTTTACGCTCCTCACAATCTCTGACAGGGGAGATGAATGTGAAAATTTAAATCAGCAAAAGAGAAGGATGTTTATGAGGCATGCACAGATCTCCACAAACCATAGACAAGATGCAGAGCTTTCTGGAAATCGAAGGGGAGAGTTCCCTGACCCCACATAGGGTCCTGTCTGTCTGGGTCCATTTAACAGAAAATATACTTACTTTAGTTAACTCCTAAAAGTTTGACAGTGCTTTATAAATTAAGAAGTACACCAATGCCTTCTATCCATGTGCCAACTGGTCTTCTAGTATTTTCTTTCTTTGTCCTTTCTGTCCTTTCTAATCTACCCTGTTCTCACCCCTAATTCTTGTCTTGTTTAATAAAAGAAGAAATAACTTGTATGTACTCTTGAAACATTCTCTCAGTCAGTCTTGATGTGTGGTTTTGTTCTTCATGTGCCTTTCTCTCACATCTTGAGAGAGGTGGCAGATTTTGGAGGAGGAACTGAGAACCACAGATAAAGCTGAGAACTGCAAGAGGGGCTTTATGTTGAAGTCTTGCTGGAGAAGTCTGGCTTGGACAGTGAGAGGACAATGGACTCTCATCTCTCTACAGGCATTTGAAAAGTGGTCATCTCATCCCAAGACCAATGGATTTTCATGTAGGAGAAGTATGCAGGTTCCTGATCTGTTTTTTAGGGGTAGTTGCAAAGGAAAGTAATGTAGTGGTGTTAGATTTCAGTGCATGGTGAAAAAGTCCAGTCCTTCTCAAAAAGGTTTGCTAGGAAAGGTGATTTGTAAACAGAAACAAATGGAAAATGACTGGTCTGCTTTTGGATGAATGGACACTTTTCTGTCATTCTGACTGGGTGTTTGGCAAATGGTTTCAGGAGATTCTGTGCTGCCACGGGCTTTAGTTGTGTATTTGGGTGCAAAGGGAGGTAGGGGCAGCTTCAGGGCTTCACTTCAGACAGGTAGTGGGAGAATCTCAAATCAGAAACTGCCAGGGTATTCCCAGGGTTAGAGCCATCCCTGTTCCTGCAGGGGATCTGACATTGTAAAGGAGAGAGGAGGAATCTAATCGACTCAGGACTGCTCTGGAGGTTCTTTTGCTTGACAGGGGTATGTGCTCCCTTGTTCGAATTTTCATTTTCTCACAGATTTAGCATTCAGCTTAGTTTGACAAGCTCACTAAGTGTCAAGGAGAAAGGCCTGTCACTTATGCTAGTCATAACCTACCTGTCACTCTGGTATGTCACATTAGAGCCTGTGTAAGAGGCACTCTGCACTCTTGTAGAAGCTGGAGTCACAAGTCTGTTCACTGAGATTTTTGTCAAGAACCTCTGAGTGAACTTGGTTGGCAAGTGCAATCACAGTGATGGGGCTGAGGATTACTGAGGGAGAATTCAAGACACCAACGTTTTTGCTGATTTTTCTAACCTACCCTCTGGCTGGTCACTGGTGCTATTTACATAATATGGTCAATTCATATTCACAGCGCTGTTTTTTTAACTCTGCTTGCCTCACAAATGCAAAATCAGATTAAAAGCAAGCAGACAAACAAACAAAAAACCAGAAAAGACTACGTATGTTCATCTCCTTTCACTGACTGGTCCTGAGTTTCTGGAGGGCAGCTTCCCCTGCAAAATGCAGCTACTCCTGAGGAGTAAACCTGGGATTCTGAATCCTGAGAGCAGTTACAGAGGCATCAGGCAAACGAGAGAAGGAAGGGTGCTTTGCCTTAGATTTGCTAGTCCCACACTGTGTCAATCTGACCTGCGTGAAAACTTTTTGTCTCTTCTTTTTCATTTAATGATCCACATGACCACATGAATATAAGAGGTGCCATAGTTTGAACCCATTAAACTCATTTAAATCTTCTTAACACAATTATAAAACCATGCCATTCATAAAACTTCTTAGGCGAAAGTTTTTTGTGCTTGGTGACATTGTATTTTCCAGGAAGTGTCACTAGTTGGACAGTTCTGAAACATCTTTACTTGCAGTGCCAGTCCTTTTGACAACCCTGGTTCTTTTCATATATCGTTCATATGTATTATTAAGCAAGGCAGTGAAATCCTGGCAGGAGATGGTAGTTCGAACCTCCTCTCTGACTATTTCTGTATCATATGTCTTGGCAAGTGTCTTAATCACAGAACAATGCCAATGAGAGCACTGGCATAACCACAGTGCCTTAATGCATAGTACCAAAGTTCATAGATCATAGATCATAGAATCATTTAGGTTGGAAAAGACCTCTAAGATCATCTGGTCCAACCTTTAACCTGGCAAATAAAAGGAATTATTTGTAGTGACTGGGTTTATGAAAAAAAAATCTAGAACCTGGAAGCAGGCTACTTGCTGTGCTGAAGCAGAGCACCCTTTTAGTACGCTATTGCTGATTTATAACAAAGTTGTCTATGATCTGTCATCTGCTGTTAGTAAGAATGCCCAAAAATGAAAATATACCTCAGGCTTAGTGAAAGGATTCATTTGACTGACATTGACTTTTCCTCCAGTGGCCTGAAGTAGAAGAAAGGAATTTGAAATTTTGTTTCAATACCTTAATGTTGAAATTCTGGATCTTCCCCCCAGCCTGATGTGAAACAGAGTTGAGGATCCACCTATCGATTTACTGGGGGTTGGGGGTAACTCAGGTGCAGAGAGGCCACTATATTTTGTCTTCCCTAATTTTACCAAACAATATGAAATCCATTCTTACATCTCACACATATACTCTGTAAGCTTTGAATAAACAATATAACTCTGCTTTATTAGGAGAATTTCTTGTTATTTGCTCAGTGATGGCTCAGAAACAACCTGGTTGAGCCCTACATTGTTGTGTACATATGTGTTTGTACGAGATTCTGACAAAGAAACCTGAAACACAAAGCTCAGACCTTCTGTACTGTGTAGGCATTGCTTTGAAGGAATTTGGTGAGAACTGCATAGGACAAAACCATGTCTCTTCCTAGTAAAGCTGTCTTGCGACAGCACTGCTCTGTTCCTTTTCCCCAAGTTTTTTGTAATCAGAGCATCATGATTGTCAAGTAAAGCAGCTGCTTAGAAGATACTAAAAATGTCACAGCTCCTCTAATTAAAATCAGACCTGAAAGCTCTCAAGTGTTGACAAAGTGAAGTAATAGTTATTAAGGCACCTGGGTTTAGCTGCAAGAATCCAGGTCTCTCCAGCTTTACTGTAATCAAGGGCACAATGAACAACTTCAAAAGATGAATGAAAAATCAAACTGGAAGCTGCATCATGGGATGCCTATGTAAACAGACTAATTCATAAGTTTGTGCAGAACTCACAGAAGGCCACATTGGATTGATTTATCATGATTTTGATTAATAAAACACAGCACTACCTTCACAAGTCTGATTAAATCAGGTAATCTGTGTACTTTCTAAGGATTATGCTTTCAAGTGCAGTTCTCCCTCCTGTATAAGCTGACAGTATTACATGCTATATTGTCCTCATCACACTGACTAAAATGTCTGATGGCTCCTGGTTTACAAAATCAGAACTCAAAGGCAAGAACCTCAGTTACGGGTAGTGATTGGGAGAATCTAAGAGTCTTTACAATGTGCAAAATACAATGAATACCACCCCAAGTAAGCAGCCTCATGCTTTCTGAAATAGATATAGTGGTGCTGCTTTTATTACAGGGTGAAAGGTGAAGTAACACATAGGAATAAGGATAAATTCTCTTCCGGTGTGGCCTGGAGAAGAGTCTTTCAGTCACAAGTAGCAGCTTGTCTTCTGTTTCCAGCAACTGTCTGAGTTAGGGCTGTAATATGGTTCACTTGGCCACCACAGTCCCACATACACTTAATGTCAGGGTTATCCCTGTCCTGAGTACACTGCAACAGGGGTGTGCCAAAATGAGAGAAGAAGCAGATGCAGAGGGTAGATGTGGTGTCAGCTAGTTATATGGCAGCCTGGGTCACAGGCTGGTGGGTGGTTTCCTCTATGGGGCTTGAAAAGTTGGTCTGCGATACTGCAAGGAGTTGTCTGGCTCCTCTGCTTAGCCAGTTGCCTTTAATTGAGAGGCAGAACATTTTAGGAGGATGATAGCACAGCTAAGAGCGAAATACCATGTGGTAGAGAAGTGCTGTTAATGATTCTGCTATAGATTTCTGTCATAAAAATGACAGCAGAACTTTAAGGAGCTTTTCCACTGGGAAGACCACCACACAGCATAGCAAGAACAGGTACAAGCTTCTTTTAAGTTTATGTTTCTTACCAGTTTGGGATCCTACAGCAACCCTTGCCTTCCCCTCTCCCTTCACCCCAAGAAGAAAAATATGTAACACCCCAATTAATTCCAAGTCACAGTAGGTTGCTGATTAGAAGGGCAAATAAGATAATTATGCATGTTTTTTTAACCAAAAAAAATAGACTAGCTACAAATTAAAGTAACTGACAATTTTTATTTGGAGCTCTTAAACTGCAGAGAAATGTCTTACAGTATTTAATTTGTTTAAATGTAAATTTATAGATTAATACAGGAACAATTATTGTTATGCTAATCACAACATTTTTCATCTTTTCCACTAACAGCTGATTTTCCCTTTCTTTTGTTTCATTTGTGTTATTCCCTGTTCCACCCCTCTCGTCTCCAATACACCACAGAATAAACCTCTACAGTGTTCTGTTCAGATTCCCATCCTGTAAGAATCGGTGTGTTCTGATTCTTTGTTCTTATCCAAGGAGAGTATTCTTCAGGAAAAATGCAGGAGTGCTTTGCCATGGATGTTGCATGTACTGAAAAAGAGGAAGCTTTGCATTGCTTTCTGTGTAAATATTTAAACTCTTTTTGTGTGTGGTTGTGTGCATGGAGTGGTTGTTTTTGGTTTATTTGACTTAAGATACCAGCACTTCTGCTCCATGACTGCTTTTCACACAGCCTGTAGATAGCTTTCCTTTCTTGAAACAATATCACTAAATGTCAGCTGATAAGAAAATGTCAGAACCAGATATTGTATGTAATATCATAGAATCACAGAATCACTCAGGTTGGAAAAGCCCTCCAAGACCATCTGGTCCAACCATCCCCCTACCACCAATGTCACCCACTAAACCCTGTCCCTAAGCACCACGTCCAACCTCTCCTTGAACACCCCCAGGGACGGTGATGCCACCACCTCCCTGGGCAACCCGTTCCAATGCCTGACTGCTCTTTCTGAGAAGAAATGTCTCCTCATTTCCAACCTGAACCTCCCCTGGCACAACTTGAGGCTGTTCCCTCTAGTCCTATCACTAGTTATCTGCAAGAAGAGGCCAACCCCCAGCTCCCCACACCTTCCTTTCAGGCAGTTGCAGAGAGCAATGAGGTCTCCCCTGAGCCTCCTCTTCTCCAGACTAAACACCCCCAGTTTCCTCAGCCGCTCCCCACAGGACTTGTGCTCCAGGCCCTTCACCAGCTTCGTAGGCCTTCTCTGGACATGCTCCAGGGCCTCGATGTCCTCCTTGTAGCGAGGTGCCCAAAGCTGAACACAGTACTCGAGGTGCGGCCTCACCAGAGCAGAATACAAAGGGATGATCACCTCCCTGGCCCTGCTGGCTGCACCATTCCTGACACAAGCCAGGATGCCGTTGGCCTTCTTGGCCACCTGGGCACACTGCCGGCTCGTGTTCAGGTGAGCATCAATCAGCACCCCCAGATCCTTTTCCTCTGCACAGCTTTCCAGCCACTCTGCCCCAAGCCTGTAGCGCTGCATGGGGTTGTTGTGGCCAAAGTGCAGGACCCGGCACTTGGCCATGTTGAACCTCATCCCATTGGCCTCTGCCCATCAACCCATCCTGCCCAGGTCCCTCTGCAAGGCCTTCCTACCCTCTGACAGATTGACACTTCCACCCAACTTGGAGTCGTCTGCAAACCTACTGAGGGTGCACTCAATTCCCTCATCCAAATCATCAGTAAAGATGTCTTTCATGATCAGAAACATTCACTGTATATGAAATGAGGATGACAGTCTTTTCTCTGTGTTTTGTCTCTTTAAGTCATGGCTTGAATTATTTTTTGTGCCATTAACTTATGCAAATTGAAGCAGCAAAATACTAAAGTTAAGCCAAGATTTAAAGGCATTCCCTACATTAAAAAAGGAATTAAATGTGTAAGTGGTGTTAAATCTCTCACAGCTGTTCCCGAGGCCAGTTGTGCAGATGTTGGTCACTCCCAGTCCTCTGCACCTTCCTTGGCAGGAGGCTTGTGCCTGGTATGAGCTGCTGGGCTCTACTGTGTGCAGGAGTGGCGTGTTACTGGTAGAGCTGAGACACAACAGCGGGTCTGGCAATACCCCAGATACTGGCAATACCTCAGCATTGCCATGCTGAGACTTAAAGAATCCTTAAGTTATAATTCAGACCATGGGCATGATACCACAGTCTCCTTCACCTGTGTAAAGTTACGAGTGTGTGCTCCTCCTATGACTCTTCTGACTCATGGATGCTAGGGATCAGTTTCTGTCCATCTTTTGTGCTCTGTAAAAAAAACAGTAATAGTGTTCATAAACCAATGTAAGAACTGTGATGAAATCAAGTGATCAAGTGATGAAATACCAGCTCACCGGGGCATTTCTACCCTGCTGGGCCTTGGAGGTGTTCTGTACATAGAGATGTCCACAGAGCTCTGGTGCAGGGAAGCAGCTTGGACAGTGTTCCACCTTACTGTGTCTGTGGTCTTGACTTTCAAGGAACAGAAAAATTCTTACCAGTGAGCCTGTAAGAGTAAATGTAGTGAGCCTGTAAGAGCCTGTAAGGTAAATCCTTGTTGGGCTTTCCCCAGCACCATGGGTTGACATCTTTGGGCACGGGGGGAAGTTGACAGGGCTTTCTGAGATAGCTCTCAGGCAAACGATCCCAAATATTTTTGAACTGATGTTCTCATGCTTCATACACAAGATGGGTTCTAAATTGATGTCTGCTATAGCTAACTATGTTGCAACAACTGCACAGCCAGCTCTTCGAGGTCCTAAAATACTTACCTAGAAAGTGTAGAAAAAATGTGCTTATCATGGGATACCTCAACGAGAGTGAAATATGCTGCAAGTTTGCTTCTGCTGGTGCTAAAAGCATCCTTGGAACTATTTTTCCTAGCTTAAGAAGTATGGCTCTCACAGGGGAATTCTGTATTAGCCCTCATCTTGACAGATAAGTAGGAATTGATTTCAGGAGTGAAAGGTGGTTCTCAGATGCAACTCTTCATGGCTTGAATATATTTGCAATGCTAAGTTTAAATAAGAAATTAACAACTGTTTGGTACCTCTGGTGGGTGGCTTTAGGAAGTCCAAAACAGTAATGGACAGAATGAGCTGAAAGTTTATATTTAGAGTAGGAAAACATAGTAATTTGATACCAATAAAAAAGCTTTATCAGGTGTATGCCCACATTATAATACTATGTTAAGTCTTGGTAACCTTAGGGGGAAAAAAAAACATTAAAAGAATTAAAAACAGGAAAAAAACACTCGAATGAAGAAATTGAGGAAGAATAATACAAGCAAGATGGTAAGAAGTCCAACATTTATAAAGGGAGAAAAAGAGGAGAAGCAGCAATTTAGAACTGGCAGAACTAAAGGCAATAAAATGATTATTATTTTTTTTTAGTGTTGGGAAAGAATAATCCCAACAACAGTATTGATCTGCAATTAACTGAATGCTGCAAAACTTAATAATACTGGAAAGTGCCAGCAGTGGTCTTTTTTTTTTTTTTTTTTTTTTTTCTGGGAACAGGAGAAACAAACAATGCATGTGAGGTGAAAATTTAAAAGTTGATAACAGCCAAAGATGATAATAGCTATGACACAAGAAAAGAGCAAACTTAGGTGACTGATAGCATAGATACTAGACATTGGGCCCATGAGATTGATAGAACAGAAAAGGAAATGCCGATAAGATGATACCAGTGAGCTAGTATTTTGACAGACCCAGGCTGGAAGACAGAACTGATTCTTGTGTGTGGTTGGAAGTTTGGTTCATAATGTTACATTAGAAGACATTCCTTAGGTTTGGCATAATATCACATCTGAATTTCTAACCTTAAGTCCATATTAAATGGATAAAGGTGTTGCAAACAGTATCCTTGTCAAATATGTAGCTTCTCACTAAGTCTTGTGAAGGATTAGTTGTTGGACCTGGACTAGTGTAGGTTTTTACTAAGGAGATAAAGAGTCATGGGTGTAAAAAGAATAGAAAATCTATTTCCTTTTCTGCACACCAGAGTAAGAGCAAGAAATAATATCCCATGAAAAACTCAGGAGTCATTTTCAATAACAAGGCTGTGGGCAAAGTTCATTCCAGCCAACAAGTGTGCAGTTCAGTGGTGAAAAAAAAGTAGTTCCATTACTTTGAAAAATTACAGTTTTACTCAGAACCATTGTTGAATTTCATAAAAGTAAAAGAAAGAAAGAAAAGAAAGAAAGAAAGAAAGAAGGAAGGAAAGAAAGAAAGAGAAAGAAGGAAGGAAGGAAGGAAAGAAGGAAGGAAAGAAAGAAAGAAAGAAAAAGAAAGAAAGCAAAAGAAAGAAAGGAAGGAAGGAAGGAAGGAAGGAAGGAAGGAAGGAAGGAAGGAAGGAAGGAAGAAAGGAAGGAAGAAAAAGAAAGAAAAGTATAAAAAAGGCAATCATTGGTAAAACTATATTTCCTCCAGTTGGAAATTGCTTTCCATTCTATCAGATGATTAAAGACAAGAATGAAACACTTCATTGTGCTTTGGATGATGTTAGGGTAGGAACATAGCTCTGCTTGCTGAGAACTCCACTTCACCTAGCTACCCCTAAGCCATTGATGCTGCCAGAATTGAATCATCAAGTTATCGAAAATCCAAATGGATTTCAGGTTGTTTTCTTTCCCCTTTTCTGGCATGAGTGTGGAGAGGGAAGGGTGTAAAAGCTTGCAAACTCCCTGGACCAAATTCTTCCTCTCTTCTTAGGAACAAACAACTGCAGGATGAATTTTCATCCATAAAGACAAATTTATGCTGACTGCCTAAAGTACATCTCTGTTTTGCTCAATGGAGCATAGCAAATCTGAAGCAACATCGCTGTTGAGAGAAGAGCATGTACCGTGGGTACCTCTGAAAGTCCTATCTACTGATTGTCAGAGGAGGAAGCGTTGCTGAAAATGGTGATGTTGAAGACCTTTGAAGAAAATCTGTTAATTTGAAAGACATTTTATTTAGTAACTGAAGAAGCGTATGTTTCTGTCATGACGAAATGGTCCTATCTCTGGAAATACTCTTCTTCAATATTGAAAAAGCTCTTCAAAAGAGGATTCATTGTTGAGAGCAAGTAAAAAGACCACTGTAGTGGAAAGCCTTAATTTTAGTAAAACAGATCAATTCAGCCTCTGTTTGGAACTCATTTTCATGCAGTACAGCTTTTTTTTCTTTTTCTTTTTTTTTTCTTCTTTTTTTTTTCTTTTAATAAAGAGCAATTTCTTTGAGGGAGAAAATGATCAAATGTGCAGAGCTTATTCCAAAACAGCAAAGGTATTGTCCCCTTTGAATTTTTGTTAATGTTAATAGCAAAACTACCATTGACTTCTGTGGATAAGTTTTAAATACCTAGTCATAAAGAGCTCAAGACATCAGAGGAAGGAGACAAAATGTTAACCCATGACGTCAGCAAGGTGACACAGTAGGTTAGTGGCAAACCTGAAAAAAATCCATGTTCCTTGAATTCCTGTGTCTGCTTAACTGTAAGACTTCAACATCAGAAGGTAATCCTCCTGATTACCAATACAGAACAAGAAAAGAAATCCAGTGGAGACACTATTCATATTTTAAAGAGAAAGGTAAAATTATCATGTGCTTTAGACCCTGGCAGACTGTGCAAAGCAGTCTGCCTTGTGCAAATGCTCTGCAGCAATTAGCAGAGCAATTTTGATAAAATACATTCAATTTAATAAAGATGAGGAAAAGAAATAACAGAGTCCAAAGCCTGATCCCCTGCTCAGAGAAATCAGTGAGAGGTATTCATAGGCATGGATTGATCTGTTTAGGAGCATTAAGTTAACTTGATAGGTATGTTGAAAACACAATCATATATGGAGAAAAAGTAAGTTTGTAGTTTGATCAGAAGACCCAAAACAATAAATTAAAAATGGTTGCAGTGCCTTCGAGATATATAAAATGTAAATTAGTAGAGGGCATTGATGTGGTTAACACACAAAGGGGTAAGCATAGCAATTGGAAATAACTGCATCTGGTACATTCCCAGAATAGAAAATTAGAAACACATCTCTGACCTGTAACTTCTGACTGATGCAAGTAAGCTCAGTTAAGTCTCATTCTGACAACGAGGCTTAACTCAGTCCTAAAGACTAGCATGCTATAACACAGGATATTTTCATGTTTATCTTCTGTGTATTTCATGAAGTTTTGTGACCTTTTATTTATTCTCTAATTATACATTCCAAAATCATTTAAAAAAGAGCTTACATGTTTCTATGCATTTTTATTCCAATAGTAAACAAACAGTAGTCTTTACAAGCACATACTGGGAAAGCATTCACAGCACATTTCAGTTGCTTGAAAAAAAAGACACAGAAACCAAAAGAGGGATTGTGAAGAACTGATTTTACTATGTATTGAAAAATCACTTAAAATTTTTAATACAGTTTGAAGACTGAAAGCACAAAGAATGGGAAGACCATGTACAAAAGTAGTTCCTCTCGCTGTACACTCCCCCAGCTCTGCACTACAGCTTTGAGAGACAGAAGCGAGTTAGCAGACGTGTCTCCCAGGACTCAGATTCTTTGCTAGAGCACAGGGGTGGGGTGTTGCTCTCTATGTTAGGGAGGGGATTGATTGTGAAGAGATGCCTCTGAGAAACAGCCACAGACAGGCTGAGAGCTTGTGGGTAAAAGTTAAGGACCAGACCAATAAAAGGCACCTTGTGGTCGGGGTCTACTACAGGCTACTTGATCTAGGGAAGCCTGTGAATGAGGCATTCTTGCTTCAACTACAAGAAGCATCACGCTCGCACACTCTGTTCCTGATGGGGGACTTCAACCACCCGGATGTCTGCTGGGAAAGCCACACAGCAGGCTGTGAGCAATCCAGGAGACTCCTGGGGTGCATTGAGGACAACTTCCTTGTCTAGGTCTTAGACAAACCAACCAGTGTTACTGGACCTGGTGCTCACCAATGCAGACGAATTCATTAAAGAGGTTAATATTGGAGGCAGTTTGTGATCTCAAGGAATGTGGGCCTGGCGAAGAGCAAAATCCGGACCCTGAACTTCCAAAGAGAAAATTTCCAGCTGTTTAAAGACCTAGTGGCTGAGATTCCCTGGAACACTGTCCTTAGGGACAGAGGATTAGAGCTGGCAACTCTTTAAGGATGTTTTCCTTAGAGCACAATAACTCTCCGTCCCCCTGTGTAAGAAAACAAGCAGCAAGGGCAGAAAAATGGGATGGCTGATCAAGGACCTGATGGGCAAACTGAGGCACAAGAAGGAAATGCACAGGCAGTGGCAGCAGGGACATGTGGCCTGGGAAGAGGACAGGGATGCTGTTCGGATGTGCAGGGATGGGATCAGGAAAGGCAAGGCACAGATGGAACTGAGCTTGACAAGGGATGCAAAGAATAACAAGGAGAGATTCTACACATACATTGGCCAGAAAAGAAAGGCCAAGGAGAGCGTACCCCCTCTGATGGATGAGGAGGGAGAACTCGTAACAACAGACATGGAGAAGGCTGAGGTACTCAGCAACTTCTCTGCCTCAGCCTTCACTGACAGTCAGGCTTCCCACATCTCTCCAGTCCCTGACCCTCTAGGCGAGGGCTGGGGGAGCAAAGTCCCTCCCACTGTAAGTGAAGAGCAGGTTGGAGACCCCCTGATGAAACTGGACAGGTACAGGTCTGTGGGCCCGGTGCCATGCATCCCAGGGTCCTGAGGGAACTGGCTGGTGGAGCTGCCAAGCCTCTTTCCATCGTATTTGGAAAGTCCTGGCAGTCAGGTGAAGTCCCTGGTGACTGGAAAAAGCAAAACACCACTCCCATTTTTAAAAAGGTCAGAGAGAAGGACATGGGGAACTACAGACCGGTGAGTCTCACCTCTGTGCCTGGGAAGATCATGGAACAGATCCTCCTGGAAGCAATGTCAAGGCACATGCAGGACACGGAGGTGATCTAAGACAGCCAGCATGGCTTCACCAAGGGCAAATCATGCCTGACCAGTCTGGTGGCCTTCTATGATGGAGTGACTGCATCAGTTGACAAGGGAATACTGACTGGAATTCTGTAAGGCCTTTGACACAATCCCACATGACATCCTGATCTCCAAATTGTAGAGAGATATATTTGAAGGACGCATGTCTCAGTGGATAAGGAACTGGCTTGAAGGCTGTACCCAGAGAGTGGTGGTCAGTGGCTCTATGTCCAGGTGGAGGCCAGTGATGAGTGGTGTCCCTCAGGGGTCTGTCTTGGGACTGGTGCTGTTTAATGCTTTTATCAATGACATAGACACCAGTGGGACCAAGTTCACTCTGAGAAAGTTTGCAGCACAACAGCAAGCTGAGTGGTGTAGTCAGAAGTCCCTTCCAACCCAAGCCATTCTATGATTCTACGATTCTTACTTATGTGGCTGTAGAGGCAGCTGCATTTGTAAGTCTTTATATACATAAAATGAACAACTAGCTTGGTATCTAATAGTGCTACATTTGGCAGAATAATAATTTTTTAGTGAACAAATATTCTTTCAGATTGAAGAGTGGTCACGTCCACCCACAAGACCCACTCTATCATCCACAGTCTCTGGAATTTAATCTTTGCATGGTTTTTCAGTGTCTGGATGTGACAGAAGGAGACCCCAGGATTTTACATGGGAGCACAGAAGCTCAGAAGAGTTACAGCCATCTCAACAGTTCCTGCCATCTCAACAAATTCTCACATACAAGGCCAATAAGGGTGGGATTTGGCAAGTCAGCCTAGGAACTCATCATTGAAGAAAGAAGGATTTAGGACTTAGTAGGAATCATTATGAAATCTTTGTCACAATGTCAGGTGTGTTGGAGTGCTCTGTGTGCAGGTTGCTTGCCTTTTTAAGGATCATGTGTGAAATCATTCAACAGAATTGGAAACAAAAATATAATGGCGATGGCAGAGCCGTACCCAAAGAAGAGGGTGGCTGTGAGCTGGCCCTCCTGCACTGTGACTCAGGATGTGCAGAGAAAAACAAAGCCAAAGCTTTTTGCCCAGACTTTTTTTCTGCAGAAACTCTCTGACTCAACAGCATCATTGAAAAAAGGTCCACAGGTCACTGTGGGGAGCAGGCAGTTATTAATGTGAGGCATCAGGCTTGGCATCTCAAGAGCTCATATATTCCTGCTGTGTATTGAAATGATCACTTTGTGCATGATCTCCCAGTTGAGGTGCAGTTAGCAGCTATTATTATCCTGATTGGGAAACCTTGAACTCTGCTGGAGATATTTCATATTATGGGAGACATATCTTCCTTTTTTCTATGGAGTGCAAGAACAGGATCTAGTGAAGCTCATCTGTGGTTCCTCAAAGGGATAGACCCTGCATTTAAAAAGAGCTAACAGCTGGTATTCAGCAAGAAGTCTTGTTTTAAAGAAACGAGACTTGCAGGAAGCCTATCCTGAAACTACATAGAAACTGAATCCATGTGTGAGAAAGCGAAGATGTATAATCAATCATCATAAAACGAATACAGTATGCCCTTCATTTTATAAGACTCCTCCTTCTTTCTTTTTCTTTGTGCTAGCTATTAGCTGTGAAATGATAGTGTGTTTCATAATGTACATTGGAACCAGTTGGGACATACTATAGCGAGTCTCACAGCTATTGCCAGCTTTCATTAGGAGAACCCAAATGTATTCCCAGTTTGTTTCCATTTCTGCAGAAGGAATTGATTAGGCCAAAGGGGAGGGAGGTGGAGAGGACCGAGGAAGGAAGAGGAACCTTGCTGCTTTCTAATTTTAGTGAATCAGTCAGAATGAGAACTGGTAATTACATATCTATTTTAAAAACTTAAAGAAGTTCACAACCGGCACCACAGAGTTCAGAGTCAGAGGGAAATGAAACTAACTGAGGAGGGAGCCATGGGAGTATTTTGCTGTTATTTTAGGGATAAGCAGATTCATGAAGTGGGTTTGCTTTATCAAGCTTTAGCGATCTATTTAGTTGTCTCCACTGAAGCTGGTATGCTTCCTCAGTACTCAACAGGGAGAAATACGTACCTCAAAGGATGATGTCCTAGTTACCTGCCTTAGGACAGAATGTATTGCTATCCACAGTGTGTGTCTCTCTCCTAGAGAGACTAGAAAAGCTCAGAGCAGATGTTTAACTTGCATCTGTCTCAAACTGAGGAAGGTGCCCAAAGGAAGCCCCTTCTCCTATTACCAGATTAATTGCAAAACCTTTATGGGGAGGCGTGTCCCAAATGGGGGAACATCTTGCTAAGTAATTAGCTTAGTTCTTCTTAATCATGGCTTCTTTAACTACCAATGTATCTCTCTTCACCCTTTTTCTTCTGATTCATTGGAGTGTGTGGTGGGTTTGACCTTGTCTGGTTGCCAGGTGCACTCTCAGCCTCTCTTTGACTCCCCCTCCTCAACAGACCAGGGGAGAAAATAAGACAGAAAAGGTGATGGCCTGAGATAGACCTTAGGATCACTTACAACTTACTGTCATGGGAAAAACTCTATTTGGGGAAAATCAATAGATTAATTGAAATTAAAAATAGAGTAGGATGATGAGAAAAAACAAATCTAAAAACACCTTCCTCCGACCCCTCCCCTTCTCAGCTTTACTCTTTCACTTCCAACCCTTCCACCTCATCCCATCAGAGCAACAGAGGGAGATGTGGAGTCAGTCCATAACAGTTCTCTGCCGCTCCTTCCTTCTCACAGTTTTTCCCTGCTCCAGCTTGGGTGCATCTCATGGGGTCCATCCATCCCCCAGGAGCAAACTGCTCCAGCAAGGGTCCCCCACGGGCGGGCGGCAGCTCCCCCCAGACCCCCTACTCCTGCGTGGGCTCCTGTCCACGGGCTGCAGCTCCGGCCCGGGGCCTGCTCCTGCGGGGGCTCTCCATGGGCCGCAGCCTCCTCCAGGCCACATCCACCTGCTCCAGCGGGGGCTCCTCCACGGGGGGGCTGCAGCGTGGAGATCTGCTCCGTGTGGGACCCATGGGCTGCAGGGGGACAGCCTGCTCCACCAGGGGCCTCTCCCTGCACAGGCCGCAGGGGAACTGCTGCTGCCTGCCTGGAGCACCTCCTGCCCTCCTGCTGCACTCACCTGGGGGGCTGCAGGGCTGCTTCTCTCACATTTCTCACTCTTCTCTCCCGGCTGCTGTTTTGCGGCAGGGTTTTTTTTAGTTTTTCTTTTCTTAAATGTTATCTGAGGCACCACCAGCTTGACTGATGGGCTCAGTTTTGGCCAGTGGTGGGAACATGGTACAGGGCAGCCCATGGTTTCTTCTCGCAGAGCCCACCCCTTGCAGCCCCCTCTGCTTCTAAGACATTGCCACATAGACCCAGTACAGTGTGGCTTCCCAGGCTTTGTCCTTTGTGCTTTGGAAGTGCCTTGCATTTTTTCAAGCACAGTGCATAGAGGAATTACTCCTTTGTCTGGAGTTTTTTTTTTTTTTTTCCCTCAGAAAGGAAGGCCACAGGGCACAGTGGGAAAAATGTTAATGACTGCTAATTAAAATTCATTGAAACACAGCAATGTCTTGCTTTCTATGTTCTTCATCATTGTCTGCAGTGTTGCTATCCCACCCCTGGCATTAGCTGGAACTTTCTTCTCTTGGTAGCCGCACGCCGGCTCTGATAAATGCTGGTGAAGTTAGTGCCCCAGAAAAGTCAGTTTCCAAACACAGCCTGAACGGTTAGATAAATAACATTTCCATGCAGAACTACCGAATAATAACACAGTGTCCTCAGGCCTGCTGTGCCATGCTGGGAAGCAGGTGTGAAATGGAATATTGATGTGTAATGTAGAGAGCAAGAGGGTGCTTTTAGAACCAGCCACGACCGTGCTGTCAGGGATGAATTCTGTCTTCAGACAATCAGAGTCTGTGTCTCTGAAGCTCCTGCTTTCTTCTCCTGGCACACCTGTGGGAGGGGTTGGTTATGTTTTGGAGGGAACTGAGTCAGATGAGCAGGAACTGGGGCTGAGGAACCTGACACACTGGGAAAGTGACAGGCAAGCTGTTACTGGTAAGGGTGCCCAGAATGTATGAATATATAAATAGGAGGGAAAATCTCTATCAGCAAGGAAATACACACCACATTTCCCACTCTCTTTGAAAGAACTCGAGTTAGAAGCTCATGCCTGGCTTAGAAAACTGCACACAAGTTTTTTGCTAACATGCAAACTCTACTCCTGACCCCCACCTAACCTCTTTGACAGAAATCCTGCAGATGGGGGATTCTGTCCCTCAAGGCATGTGAGGTCAAGAGTAATGAGTGCCAACAGAAGCACACACCTTTCAGCATTCGCTAAGCAAAATTCGAAAGGTAATATACTTGCTTGACCCACTGACAGAGTGCCAGGAGCTGCTAATCAGAGGGCATGACATACCACCTGCTTTTCAGTCCTGCAAACCCAGCCAGCTCAGACACTGAACATCTACTGTCTAATTCTATGAGTTTCTACTTGCCTATTTTACTTGTCTTGCCCTGACTCTTGCACTTCTATGAATGCCACCAGGCTGAGTTGTTTGCTGACTTCTCTGTTTTCTGCACAGAGAGACCTTTCCTTTCTAGTGCTTCTCAGAGGCAGTAAGTTCCCTTCTGCCAGTGTCGGAGTTTCTGTTTTCCTCACTATATTTGTTCTAGCTTCTTCTGTGTGTACTTGCATGCTATTTTTTTTTTCTGAAGTACTCTACTAGTAGTAAAAGAGGCCCTTCCATGAACACAGGACTTTGTTTCTGGCAGCAGACTGAGATTTAAATAGATTTTCTCCCTACTTCTCAGCAAACAGTATTATAGGAAGAGATTCTGAATTTTAGCAGCAGGTTGGATTACCAGGGTGTTTATCCAAACATGGTGAGGCTTTGGCCAAAAAATAAAAATTAAAAATCCCAACTGATCCAAAAAAGCTTATTCTTTTAAATGATTCTCTTTATATTTGAAGAATAATTGTTCGTTAATAGCCTGAAGAGATGGAAAGGCAGTTTCTAAACTGATTGAATTCTCACTGGTTCACGGCTCTGGTAGGCATGCATAGCTGTTTTATGAAGGTAAAACTATGGGAAGGTACTCAATAATGATCGGAGGCCTGGAACAGCATGGTCAGCTAAGCATGCATTTGTTGTCCATGGTCATGGCTGTGAATGTAGGCTCAATTATTGGTCTGTTTTGTTCCAAATATTGCCTGCCACTTTGCATCACCCAAGGCTTCATTTCTGTCTGATTGTAAGGGCTCTTTCACACACCCCCCTGAGGAGTACTGAGAGTCCCACTAATGATGCCAAAGTGCTCTGACACTATAAAAGAGGGAGCTAGCATTCATTTGCCTAGCCTAGGACGATAGCTTGAGCTTGGCTGGGTACAGATATCCCATATGTGAGTACTTAGAACTGCTTCTTTTTGAAATGGACACAACAAAAAGTCAACATGCCACTGAAAACAAAAACAAAACAACAACAACAACAACAAACACCAAATAAGAAATGGAGAGGGAAAGAAAATGGGCTTGTGTCTCTTGTCCTGAACTGCCATCTGGAGGATGAATGGCTCTACCCAGCAGGAAGTTAACATTTCAGAGCTGTACCATTCCGTCCTGTCTGGATTACTGTGAGGTTCTGCATATATGGAGTGCCCAAGAAAAAATGGGGAGGCCACAAAGAGCTAAAGAGCCCTTGAAAATACATGCAGTAACTGTTCTTTCACAAAAAAAAAAAAAAAAAAAAATCCCCTTCCTTACATAAAATAGAAGCTGCTAGGAATGAGATGAAACTCCTTTGTCCTTTTTGCCATAAAATAAAGGCATTCCTATGGGAAATGGAGGGTACAGTCATCACAGCAGCTCAGTAAAGTCTTCGATATGAGGTTTCTCTCTAATTATCTATACAGTTCTTAGTCTGATGTGGGTTGTAGAGCTTCCCGGGACCTGACCTTGCTCACACACCACTGATGATGTGAAACATCTGTTCTCTGACCTTGGCCAGACAACAGAAGGGATGAGAAGGGTCAGCAGGTGATTCCAGCTGGAATGTTGAACATGCACCTCATCTCTAGTCCAGATTTTGAGACAGGAGCCCATGCTATTTGCAGGCTCTTGCAAAGGTGCTAACTTTACTGTGTAGTAGCCAATCGCAGGTGTCATCAGTTCTCTGAATTTGCAATAGCAACCCAGCCTTGCAGCGCTACACAACCTAAGTCTGTCTAGCACTGTAACACCACTCATGCTATTCAGTTGGATTGTTAGAAGGCACCAGATGTTCTCACTCACCAACTTCCATTCACTGCAAACATGACTTTCACAGCCTCTTGGGGAGCAAGAAAACTGCCTTGAATTACAAAACGAAATGGGTGCTGTGACAGATGAAAAAGGGCTAGAGAAAGATGATAAGTGCCTTGTCCTTTATCTTTTTTGCGTCCCTATGAAGGACTACAGCATGTGAATAAACACTTGTATTTCCTTACTTGCTCTTTTTGGGTGTCAGAAGTGTTCTTCCCATTTTTAAAGCATCTTTATGTCAGAGTTCTCTCTGTTGCTGGCTAAGGGGACTCAGAAGTACTTTTTGTACTTCAGAGAGGAATGTGTGTCAAAGGCTTGAAACTAATTGATTAACTACCTTTGATTTTACTGAGTATTGGCTCTAAGCTTGTGGCATTACCTTGGTCTCCACAGATGTACTGTCAGGGTGGGTGTGCTAATTAGATCCTAGCCACAATGTGGTATGGCAGGATTTATTCCACACAGAAGAATACCCGGGGTTTTGATGACAAAAATTAAACAGTCTCACAGCAAGGACTAAAGATAATCACCTAACTAATCATTCCTGAGGTTTTGCTATTGCAGAATTACATTTTCTTGTTTTGTCAGTGCAGTCAACATCGAAAACATTGGTGCAGGCAACTAGAGGAAAAAAAATTCTAAGTGAAAAGTCTGTCGGAGCTAAATGTCCTGTCAAACTTGTCCTTTCCATCCAGGGAACTTGCTGAGGATGGAATAACCTTTTAGAATGGTGTGGAAGCAATTTGTTATATTTCAGTGTGGCATTGCTGTAAGTGATAACTGTTTCTGAGCAGACTCTCACTGCAGCCCCTTTGGTAGGGTAAATCTTACTGAAGTTCTTTGTCCACAAGGAAGAAATGAATCCTTTGCCATGTTTGTCACACAGAAAGCTAGAAAAAATGCAGGTGCATACCTAAGTGTCAGTCTAGGGGATGATTTTCCCTCTAGGTTAGTCCCCAGGATTCTCAGCAGTGTTGATATGACTGTTCATTTTTTATCTGGGACTGTCCGTTGGCCCTCTAGACTCGGATATCTTTTTTGCTTCTAATATTTTGGATTTTTTTTATTTTTAATTTTTGGCTTCTGTGAAAATTAAATTATTAGGTTATGATCTATTGTGTTTGTTTAGACACAATTTCATTTTTTAATTTCCCTCAAATCTCCCATCTAGTAGAGGATTATGATTGAACACAACTGTCCCTCACAGTGCTAAACTGCAATAGGGAAGAAAAATGTGGACGGAACTTACTTTCAGTCACATACAAATTATTAAAATGCTTTGTAAGTTTCTTCTTGATGTGCAATGACATGCTCTGTTCCCTGCCACTTTCTTTGGTGGTAGCACACTCCTGCATATTCAAGAGCACTTTCTAGTGCACACAATACCAAGGACAACCTGAAGTTAATAATAGCAAGGGCTAATGTGCACAGAGAAATAAAGGCAATATGCCAGAAATAAAAGTGGCACTCAGAAAATATTTTTTAAAAAATCTACTTTTATTTGCCTCCTAGAGATTTACCAAGAGATCAGATGCAGAGAGCTTAGGTTGTTTATGTACTGAGCACTGAACTTGAAATGAATCAGCCACTTTGGGTTCAGCCTCTGAATTTTGGCTGGCTTTGACCTTCAGTCTGCCAAAGTGCTTATGATCAATAAGGCAATGAGAGTGATGTACCCCAGCAAGCACAAACCTAGCAACAGAGAATTATAATCATTTCTAAGCCTCATGAGCAGTCGATGAGTTCCCTACCCCCTGGAGAGGACAAACAATACTTCTTTTGTCAGTTATCCACATCTCCACCATACTTTGCAATGAAAAACACAGCTGACACCTCATCTTACAGTGAACCATTTCTTATCCCTGGAGCATTTGTATTCTGGTCTTGTAGAAACCCAAGCCCACACCTACACTGACTGGACTAGAGCTCTGAAAATAGAATGAAACAATGCAAATATACAACATCAACAACAACAAAAAAAGAAAACATGAAGAGCTTTTTACACATGGTAAACAAAACAGAGGCCGTGGAAAATAAATAGCTGTATCTAATCTCAATTACTGCAGGATTCTGGGGCACTAATTTTATAAACCTCATGCTAAAAGGAAGGCTTTCATTTGGCAACGCAAAAAATTTGAGGCAGAAAGGAGGAACATCTTATACTCCATGTCCTGATCTTTCAAAGTACACACAAAAACATATAAACATATATCCTATTGTGGTGGGTTAACTTTGGCTACATATCAGGTGCCCCTCTTGCCAGTCACTCACTCCCTTTCCTCAAGAGGATAGGAGAGAAAATATAATGGAAAAACTTGTGAGTTGAGATAAGGACAGGACAGGGAGATCACTCACCAGTTACTGCCACTGGCAAAACACATTCTGCTTGGGGAAGATTAATTTAATTTATTGCTGGTTAATAACAAAATAGAGCAGTGAGAACTAAAAGAGCAAATTAACCCCCCCTTCCCCTCATCTACCCTCATCTATGTCCTCCTCCCAAGCAGTTCAGGGGAACAGGGAATGGAGGTTGTGGTCAGTCTACAGCACTTCGTCTCCACCACCCCTTCATGGTCCATCCCTGCCCCTGCTCCAGGCGGGGTCCCTCCCACGGGATGCCGTCCTGCCCGAACTGAGCCTGCGGGGGCTGCCCACAGGCAGCAGCTCTTCAAGACCTGCTCCCACACGGCTCCGTACCGCGGGGTCCATCCATCCCCCAGGAGCAAACTGCTCCAGCACGGGTCCCCCACGGGTGGGCGGCAGCTCCCCCCACACCCCCTGCTCCTGCTGCAGGGGCTCCTGTCCACGGGCTGCAGCTCCGGCCCGGGGCCTGCTCCTGCGGGGGCTCTCCATGGGCCGCAGCCTCCTCCAGGCCACATCCACCTGCTCCAGCGGGGGCTCCTCCACGGGGGGGCTGCAGCGTGGAGATCTGCTCCGTGTGGGACCCGTGGGCTGCAGGGGGACAGCCTGCTCCACCAGGGACCTCTCCCTGCAAAGGCCGCAGGGGAACTGCTGCTGCCTGCCTGGAGCACCTCCTGCCCTCCTGCTGCACTCACCTGGGGGGCTGCAGGGCTTCTCTCACACTTTCACAATCCTCATTCTCCCAGCTGCTGTTGTGCAGCAGTTTTCCCCCTTCCCTCAATCTGCTCTCCCAGAGACCCACCCAGCGTTGCTCCCTGGCTCAGCTCTGGCCAGCAGCAGGTCCCTTTGGAGCTGTCTGGGGCTGGCTCTGCTCTGACATGGGGCAGCTGCTGGGCTCTGCTCACAGAGGCCACCCCTGCAGATCCCCTGCTATAAAATCTTTGCTGTATTAACTCAATAGACTTATGAATTTATTTATGTTGTCAGATACATAATCCTAGAATAAACTCTTCTAAACATGTACAGGTATCTGTGTTTGTGCATTTCTGTTGGCTTCTGGGAAGTTCTTGTAAAAAACTACATGCAGACATTGTAAATATGAGACATTATGTCCCACTTTTGCCTAAGATTCTGCTTTGTATCACCAGACAATGTTCTCACAGGAACAGTCTGCAGCTTGACTCCATCCCAAAAAAAGAGCCAAGCTAAATTTTTATGGAAACCTATAAGCAACTGTACTGTGATTGCCAATGTGAAATATGTAACTCTTTCATTTATTTATTTTTTATCCTGTCTCAGCTGCTTTGAAAAATAGAATTGACCTAGATTTTCCTAATTGAAGCCCCAAGTCAGGTTCTGGGGGAAAGATTTTCCAAAGGACCTAACAGGCTTAGGAGCAGAATATGTACAGTATTTATTTTGGCCCTGTGGTCATGAGTCATTGTGGTGATTTTAGCCAACCCTCCAGGTACCAAAAAAATCAATATTTTGAAGACTCTCTCCTATGTTCTTCTTCATGAGTCAGATATTCTCTGCTTTCTCTGGAGTTTTCTTCTCTGATTACAGATGGATGTCTTTGCTATTCAGCACTAATTTAATTACCTCTACTCCCGAAACTTCCTACGTCTTATTTCCTCTCACTGATGCTGACTGTTATGCAGTAAGGTATTGTTTTAATATGGGTGCTGTGTACATAAGGGGAAGCAAATTAACATATTTGCAAGCACAGGGAAAAAGAAAATGTGTTCTGCTGAACGTTTTGAAAAAATTGTGGTATGTGTATTAGATACCTATACTCGTTCATCTGTTTGCCGAGGAGGAGTAATTTTGTTCACAAATTACAGTTCACACCAGCTGACTGTGATAATGGGAAAAAAGCATTTTGGCTGGGACAACCTAGTATAATCCAAGCAGCAGAGCAGTGAGTGCAATGACCAATTCACTTCAGTGTACAGTCAGCATCCACAGTGGATCAAGGCAAAACTTTTTTCCCATTTCTCTGTTTTAACTAAGTCTGGTTCAGCCTTCATTGAGATTTCCCTTGACCTTAGTTTGCAGCAGATTCACAGTGTCTTGCATGCTGGGGACAAAGAGTATTCCCACAGGAGTGTGCTGCAGTCCCATTGCCAATCACAATGGAAACAGGTCTGTGGTTCTGAGGCAGCAATGTTGCACTGGGGGAGAAGGAAGTGACCCCCACAGTGTCACCTTGCCACTAGAGTATCCGGAAAATGATGCTGGTGGAAAATGGATGAAGATTAGCTGAAAGCTTTGAAGTCCACATCTGCATCTGATCTGTGCACGTGGGGAAGCTGAAAAGTTTATATCTCTGCGTATCTGCCATGGACGCCCCTTGATATATGGGCAGTCAGGTGCCCTGAGAGTAAGAGGGGATAAGAATGAAATTGATGGTGAAAGACATGACTCTAGGTGGGTGATAAATGAAAAGCTGCTGTGACTTTGACAGAGGTGAAAGCATGACCTAGCAGAGAGGAGAAAGATATATCCATTTTTTAAAAAGGATAGAAAGGAAGACTCAGGGTACTACAGACCAGTGAGCCCCAGCTCTGTGCCTGCCAAGATCATGGAACAGATCCTCCTGGAAGCAATGTCAAGGCACATGAAGGACAAGGAGGTGATCCAAAACAGCCAGCATGGCTTCACCAAGGGCAAATTATGCTTGACCAGTCTGGTGGCCTTCTATGATGGAGTGACTGCATCAGTTGACAAGGAAAGACTGACCAGTGTCATCTACCAGGACTTCTGTAAGGCCTTTGACACAGTCCCACATGACATCCTGATCTCCAAATTGTAGAGAGATGTATTTGAAGGATGCATGTCTCAGTGGATAAGGAACTGGCTTGAAGGCTGTACCCAGAGAGTGGAGGTCAGTGGCTCTATGTCCAGGTGGAGGCCAGTGATGAGTGGTGTCCCTCAGGGGTCTGTCTTGGGACTGGTGCTGTTTAATGTCTTTATTTATGAAATAGGCACCAGTGGGACCAAGTTCACCCTGAGCAAGTTTGCAGATGACACCCAGCTGAGTGGTGCAGTTGATACAGCAGAAGGAAGGGATGCCATCCAAAGGGACCTGGACAAGCTTGAGAAGTGGGCCCACGTGAACCTGTTGAGGTTCAACAAGTCCAAGTGCAAGGTGCTGCACCTGGGTCAGGGCAATCCCAGACATGAGTACAGACTGGGAGAAGAGGTCGTTGAGAGCAGCCATGCAGAGAAGGACTTGGGGGTGCTCGTGGACAAAAAGCAGTGTGTGCTTGCAGCCCAGAGGGCCAACTGCATCCTGGGCTGCATCAAAAGCAGCATGGCCAGCAGGTGGAAGGAGGTGATTGTCCTCCTGTGCTCTGCCCTTGTGAGGCCCCACATGGAGTGCTGCACCCAGGTCTGGGACCCCCAGCACAAGAAGGATGTGGACTTGTTAGAACAGGTCCAGAGGAGAGACATGAAGTTGATTAGAGGGCTTGAGCACCTCTCCTTTGAAGACTGGCTGAGAGAGCTGGGACTGTTCAGGCTGGAGAAGAGAAAGCTCCGGGCTGACCGCACAGCAGCCTTTCAATACTTAAAGGGGGCTTATAAAAAAGATGGAAAGCAACTTTTTACTTGGGCAGATAATGATAGGACAAGGGGGAGTGGTTTTAAACTGAAAGTGTGGATTTAGATTAGATTTTAGGAGAAAGGTGGTGGTGAGGCACTGGAACAGATTGCCCAGAGAAGCTGTGGATGCCCATCCCTGGAGGTGTTCAAGGCCAGGCTGGATGGGGCTTTGAGCAACCTGATCTGGTAGAATGTGTCCCTGCCCATGACAGGGAAATTGGAACTCAGCGATCTGTAAAGTCTTTCTAACCCAAGCCATTCTGTGACTCTATGCAGCCACAAGCAATTCTTGGGGAGATGGTGCCATTGGAGGATGTAAGGGTCTCAAATAATAGAAGCCATGTCTACAAGTGATCTCTGCTCCCAGAAATGCTGGTTGAAAGACTCTGATGCACCCCAAGAAAATGGCCTGAGTAGGTCTGCTCCTGAATGGTGGAGGCTCTGTTAACAGGTCACCTTTGCAGGATCCCCTAACATTCTTAAGTGTCCCCTTTCCAAAATTTACTTTATTATTGGTCATAAAGCATAAAGGGTCAGCACACCTGAGCTGACTGTGGGAGCCCATAGTAACTGTGTAGTTCTGACACTGCATGGAAGAGCTTAGACTTAAATGGATAAATTGAGGGGCAAAAATATTCTCCTCCTGTTAAAAGCCTGCTCAGAAGTTTTCTGGGGACTGTGTCTTTCTCCCTTTCTATAGCAACTCCTTGAACCTCACGCCAGGGATGAATGAACTGATTAGAAAGATGAGAAGAGAAAATGGAAGAGAGTAGAAAGGAGGGTAGGAGCAGACAAAGAGGAGACTCAGCAGACAAAATGGCCTTATGCCAGCTGATAATATTTCATGGACATCTGAATAGTACCCTAGATATACACCACTGGGCATCTGGCCCTTTGAAAAGCTATCATGTTTGTAGCTGCTGGCAGCTTTTCTTTGTAGTCTTGCTAGGACAGGAACAACTCTGAAGATGATTATCCAGCCTCATAATCTGTTTCTTAGTCTGTTTCTTAGTCCTCATAGTCTGTTTCTTCACCACAGCTTAGTCTACTCATTACCACTGCCCAGATTAGTTTTCCTTCTGTCATTACCCTAGGTGTTCCACAGTGCTGTTTTTAGAAAGGGCTGTACATGTGAGGAGGAAAACACGCTGAAAAAGTGCTCCAGAAACAGTGTCTGTCCCTATGTCTATCTCTATTTCTATCTCTATTTCTGTCATCTCCAAACAGTCTTTATGCCAATCAGTATACAAATCATCCTCCCACTGCTATGCCTTAATAACTGCAAACTGCGAAGTGGCCAGCCTGCTGTGCTCCCTGACCTCTGCATCTTTCTATCTCAGTTTGCTGAGTCAGCCTTGGAGTAATGGACGAAAGCAGCAGTGAGCTGCTTTTTTTCTTGGCTGTTGCATTGGTCCAGGCCTTTGCATGCCTCCAAGGTGGCCCATGTTTCCCTAAGCACACTTCTACAAAGGTGGAGTTGGAAACTACGTTTGACAGTTTAGGATATGCCAAATAATGGAGACATTTTGTAATACCGGTCAGCCTGCTGAGAAAGGCGGGCATGGTTTGGAGACGACCAGTTGCCTGGGTCAACTATTACACCTACAGAGGTGTGCATGCGTTATGACCAATGGGACCACCTTTTTCATCTGCTATCAGCTAGCACAGAGGACTTGATCATCCCAGACTGATCACAGTACGGAAGAAATAACCGTGGGAAGAATATTGCAATTCACCTGCTGTAAACACAGGCAGTTGTCAGCTGTTTTCCTAGTAAGCTGGGGAAGTAGGTATTCAGCAGCACAAACCTGTCACCTCCTGACAGTGCAGTGTGTACCGATAGAAGACCTTTGTCATTATCATTCAAGGGCAATCTGCAGTGTTGTCATTTGTGTTTCTGCTTTGGACTCTCAGACCAACCTTGTTTTAAAGGCTTTCTGTCCAGCCATGAGTTTTGTCTTTTAGCCTCTGCAAAACACAGAAACAATTGCACAGCTTTCATGATGTCATTGATTAGCCCTGCTTGTGGAGGCAGCTCACCAGAATATAAAATGGTTGACCCCTGCCTGAAGTAATTTCTCCTGCAAGTCCATTCCTTTCATGACAGTTCTGCTAGATCTTTCAAACAGGCTGAATTACTTGGTCAAGCAATTACTTGGTCAGTGGGTTACAAAAGAAACTAGAGAACCCAGGAGTGCTGGCTGAGTTCCAACACAGTCTTCAATATTCCTAGGGTTTTTGTGGTGAATCCCTGAATTAGGTTCTGACTTGAGGCCTCTGTACTGTTAGTCCAGTGAATGTTAACAGTAATCAATGCACTAGCAATTCATGAAGTGTCTTTTACAAATGTGCAAAATTGTTCTTGTTCTGTTCTCTGAATTCAGTCCTTGAAAAATTCCCCTGCCCAAAATGGGATAAAGATCTCAGAAATTGTAACATCAGCAATAGAGTTTTTCTACCTCAATTTGGTTGCCCAAGGAGAAGACCTTCAGACTGGTTAAAGTGCAATATTTGTTTAAATTTTGATACATGATTCTGATGTTCTGAGTTGAAAAGCCTAACTTTTTTTTTTTTTTTAGTTTTTTTAAGTTTACACAGAATAAAAAATATGAAGGACCATTTCAAATAAATAAATTAAGTTTGGCTTACAGGATTGTCATATCTTGGTCTTTTTTCAATTCCCTTTTCCAAATATGTTCTGAAGCACAAAGCATAACTATCTTTACTGCAAACAGTCTCTCTTTGTGCTTAATGAAAACTACTCTGTTAAAAAAAAAATAAAAAGAGCAAACAACAACAAAAAACAGGAAAGTGCTGTACACATGCCATATTTACACAAAAGATGTTCTTCTGGGTCAGGCTAGAGCAAGCAATTTACATTATGACTAGAATAAGTGGAGAATATCTGTGGCTCCTTTTTTCTTGAGGTGTATGGATTGCCAGCTTTTAACTGTGCAAGAGCACTGTTCAGACTCTGCTTTCTTTCTGTCTCCTGCCTTAGCCAATGCCATATAAATTAGATATCTGGTAACTGTGTCAGGAAGGAAGCCTTTCTGATATAAGAGACCTGATTTTTCTCCATTCACTTTGGTTTAGTAATTTATAAGAAAAAAGAGTACTCAGTGAGGAAAGGAAAGAGCAGAATCAACAGCAGGTTCATAATGAAATAACGAGCTTTGGCACCACTCAAAAAAGGGATCAGAGTGTTCAGAGCATGCACCAGGGTCTTTGCAGGTGGTAGCTTTGGGTGTTGGATGTAGTGATCTACTGGAATTTCTCCCTCTGTCTTGAAATATTTGGCTTTGCTCCATTGTTAGACACATCTGTGAGCTTCAGTGCCATATCCTTCCATTGCCTTGGAGGCAATTTAACTTAATGGGGACAATGATTTCCTAGGAATTACCTGAGGATTATTTAATAACTCTTCACAAAATGCTCTGAGAATGGAAAGCAAGACTCTAAGACAAAGATATTAATGTTTTTGCTTATGCCAAAGATAGCATGTGCTTTTTTTTTTTTTTCTTCAGCAAAATATATGTATGAAATTTTGTGTACATAAGCAGAAATGTTGAGCATGACTCATGTTAGCAATCGCGGCAGCTCAGTTTTACATGGGGAAGACACAGGAAATGGAGGTTTCCTATAACAACAGCTGGTATGCTATATATACATCACAACAAAGGCCTCATTTTCATGAGGCTGTGTCCACAAATAGTATGCCATTATTCAAAAGGAATATATTTTCACTTTTTGGAGATAAATATCTTAAGTATTAGTTTCTGCTTTGCATAGGCTACAAACAATAAATTGGATAGAATAATGAAATAAACAAGCTGCTGAAGGGCGAAGCTCTTTGACATGGTCATAGAAAGGGAATTCAGTATGGAGATACCCTGGGATAGCTATATTAATATTGTATTCATTTTAACTTGTTACAGTTAGGACTTCTATTTCTGAGATGTTCACAAAGTTCAAATTTAATTTAATATCAGGTAAATTAAGTGGCCCAGTAGCATGCCACTGAGGCAAGTTTATGCAGAAAACAGAAGACTATAAAGCTCTTCATACCATGTAAAAGTGTGAAAGTTCTTCATACTTAGCCTTTTCAGAAAAGTCACAGCATATTGTGTAAATGAAAAGGGAATACTCAAAGTAGTCCCATCATTTTGAAGGTGAAGGAAAGGAGACAATTTTTTTTTCCACTGCCTGTGATGGGCTGCAGGGGGACAGCCTGCTCCACCAGGGGCCTCTCCCTGCACAGGCCCCAGGGGAACTGCTGCTGCCTGCCTGGAGCACCTCCTGCCCTCCTGCTGCACTCACCTGGGGGGCTGCAGGGCAGCTTCTCACTCCCCTCTCCCAGCTGCTGTGGCACAGCAGTCTGTTCCCTCTCTTAAATCTGCTCTCACGGAGGCCCCACCCAGCATCACTGATGGTCTCAGCTCTGGCTAGCTGTGGGTCCCTTTTGGAGCCGGCTGGAGCTGGCTCCTGTCTGACATGGGGCTGGACTCTTCTCTGGGAGAAAAGCAGCCTTCCCCACTATCAAAACCTTGTCCTGAAAACCCAATACTCTACATGTGCTCTTGGCAGAAGGCTTCATGAGTCAATAACATGAAGATTGGAAGAACACCAGGTTGGCGTTCCCTTTGGTAATGACGGAGAAAGAATAGCAGGACAAATAACAAGTGAAGCCCAACAGGACAGTTGAAAGAGAAATCTTTTTCTTATACCTGTGTCTTTTCATTTTTCCATATTTCTTTGATTTAAAAAGACATTTCAGAATGAATCAGGTAACACATGAGAATAAATCTTTTAATTGTAAATGCTTGCAAAGTTCCAGATTAGGTGAGAATTCTCCAGCAGCTGAGGTCTCTAAGAAAAAGACATGTTCAGGTCAAGATGACCCCTGAGGTAGTAGGGTGGGCAAGTTGCCCTCTGATTGTCTTCTCTAAATATATATTTTCAACTTTGGCTGATAATTATGTTTTTGTTGTTGTTGTGGGTTGGAATGTGAATTAAATTTCATAGACAGGACTGTGTAAGAAGAGAAAAGGTGTCCTGTAATTTGTATATGAAGCAAGATAAGAAACGGGCATTGAAATCTCTCAGATATCTTTTAAAAGCTCAACAAGTAAATAAAACAGCAGTTACAGAGATGGCCGTATTGGCTACATCTGTTCATAGACTCAGCAACCACACAAAACCACAAATTCCCTGAAGAGAAATGTAACCAGTATCACCCATATGCCAAACTTTTCCTAGAAATGTAAACTGTTAGCTGATATGCAGCATTTTTTCTTGGGATACAGACTTAAGTCTAATTTTGGGCTTCTCAGAGCACCTTGGGAAGAGTTTTTTTCTCAGTGAAACAGCAACATTGCCAATCATCCACAGTGAAGACAACCATAAACAATTCCCATCACCACAGATGGTGCACAGCTGTGTTGTGGGGTGCCTTTATGCACACCTCCAGATACCAACCATCCAGATGTAGCCACAGTAGAGGAGGCTTGGGGGAATTTAACCACCCTGACATCTGCAGGAGGGACAAGGCAGCAGGGCATATGTAGGATCCATCTGAATATCAGGAAAAACTTTCCTGTGTGAGTGACAGAGCACTGGCACAGGTTGCCCAGAGTTGTGGAGTCTCCCTCCGTGGAGATCCCCAAAAGTCACCTGGACATGGTCCTGGGCAACCTGCTGTAGGTGTCTGTGCTTGAGTAGTGGGTTGGACCAGATGACCTCGAGAGGTCCCTTCTGACTTTAACAATTCTGTGATTCTGTGACTTGGTTGACAGCTGCTACTAGCCATGGCATGTGCTGGTCACAGAATCCTAGAATCACAGAATCACAGAACCATTCATGTTGGAAAAGACCTCTAAGTTCATCTAGTCCAACCTTTAGATGGGTCAGATGGATCCTCCTAGGATGTGCTTTTCCACCATGGAATTACAGCTCTCAGGAACTTCATGGATTTGTCTTAGCAAAGCATTATTACATTCACCTGCATCCCGCTGCCCACTATAGGCTTCACATGCACACTCTGTGTCAGCTGAACCTTGTACCAGTCAGAGCTGTGAACACATCAAGCTAGCCAATGGAACATGGTTCCTTCTCTACTGAAAAGATTAAAGCATTCCCTTGTTTACCTTCCTTACATTCACAGCAGCTGACACTGCGAGTGTGTTCTGCAAGACATGTGTGAAGCAAGCAGCAAGAGCACCAGTCCTCATTATCTGCATGTCCATGTATTAGGAGGGAAGAAGATTGTGCAGTGAAAGTTCCCAGTGGTGAAAGAAGCTTTATATGTGACCATATAAAGTATATACATAGTGATACATAATAGTTTATACAGACTTACAAAACATGCTAGTTCAACCATGGAAACAGCAGATACAATTATGTATGTTATGTTTGTTTAAGTTTGGAAGTATGCAATATGATATGATTACGTTTAAATATTGCAACTGGCAGCATGTGACTATAATAATCTTAACAGTATACAATCACAGTAAATATTAGTAGGATAACGTTGTGGTTATTTTAAGCTCCTCCAGATCCCCAAGGTCCCCCAAGGTCGGCAAGACCACTCTGTTGGTTGAGGACCCATCCAGGGTACAGAAGTCCCAAGGGCATCTTGTGCAAATCAGTGGGCTAAGATGTTCACCTTAGCAGCAGGTTGTTCTCAGACACCTAGATTCTCTGCACTGGGTATCTTCTGCTGGTCCCATCCTGCACCTTTGGAGTTGTCTTTGTATTTCTCTCAAAACTCCATGACCATGGCTTTCCGTATTTCCTTAGTTTCTCCAGGGAAATCACCCGATCCTAAGGAGTGAGTTCCAAATCTAACCCACAGACAACCATTCATTTGAACCTTAATTGCATCTGTCTTCCTGAGGAGTCGGCTCCAGCACTGACCCAGAGATAAGTAGTAACTTTCTGCAGGTGTCTTAACGATGATGTTACTGAATTATTTATCCTGTGACCTAGATATTTGCTAGATAGATTTGTTCATGTTTAGCAAGCAGTGGTAACTTGTCACAAATAATACTAAGTATCTTTTTAGTGCGTTTACATTTTAGCTGCAATCGCACCTTGGCTCATCAGTCCCCCTATTCCCTATTTCCCTTAGTGCCATTAGAGTTAGATCTAATTCCCAACCTGTTTCTGGATAATGCACTTGCTTCTGCTTCCTGTGCAAAGCAGAAGTAAAAGTGGAATTAAGTTATAGGTCAATGGCAGCCTTGTTAGCCTGCTCCTTTCCTGACGTGCAGTCAATGAGTGAGGGGTAAAGTTTCCACCTGATGTCTGAGGACTCCAGCCTACCAGTTTTTTACCAACATATGATGCAGTGCAAACAACCCTTACGTAACAGCATAGTAAGGACTTTAGGAGCCACAGGGTAGTTTAAAATGCTATTAACTATAAGGTGGCATAAATGAAGGTCAAGCAGATAATCACACAAATGCAGCTTCTGATATTAAAATTTGTGGGGCTGGACTTTGAGAAAAAGATGAAATTGTTCTTGTCCTTCACATGTTTTGGAGGTAATGCAATATTCTCCCATCCTCAGGAATGCCAGAGAATGAAAAAAGTTCTTTTTATTTTTTTTTGGTTATATATATACATATATTTCAGTTACATATTGACTTCACATAAAATATTTAAAGTGAAGACACTGAGATGCTTGTTTTAATTTTGTACCTGTTACTTTAGGACTCTCTGTAATACGACTTCATCTGAAGCAATTTCAATCCTAAAAAATACCATTTTATTCACCTGCAAGTTACACAGCATTACGTTTTTATTATAAACAGCATTAAAAACTATCACCGTCTTTAAGGTATAACACTGAATAAGCAGTAAGACTGGCCATATACTGTAAGAACTAAGGTCAGTCTAGCACCATGCAATTCACTGAGGGCCATCAGTAGAGACTTCCTAAAGAAAGGTATAAGAACGGGCTGACAAATAGAGTCCTAATTCCTTCATATAAACACTGAGCTTCCCTCTGTCCTAGTACACAGTAGCACTTGAGTGGTTGTTTTGTTCCGTAGTTTCCTGTGCCCTGGCTGTTTGTTCAACAAGTTCATGAGCTATAGAGTCCACTGGCCATGAGCTCGTAATTGTACCGAGACGGCAGATTTGACAGCTGCAGAGGACTGGTGGGTTATTGTGATTTGTGCTGTCTCCACTACTTCTCTTCTCCTGTAGATGGTAAAGCAAGGTCATGTCTGTAGATAGAAGATGCTGGGAAACTCCTGGGGACATTTACCTGTAACTTGAGAGGAACAAGTCAGCCATACACGGTCTGCAGACTTGCAGCGTGTCTCATTTCCCCTGCAGTGCTGGCTACACTGTGTTGGATCTTCTTTTTTAGTGTTCAGCCCTGTGGCTGCAAATCAATCAGATGCTTCCTTTGCCTCAGATCATCATTTGTCTTGAGCATCTCTCCCATGAAATCTGGTGTGACTGGCATCCACTGGGTATAAAAATTGTAAGATAAATGTCATTAATGAACATTTTGGCTTGGAAGAACTGATTTAGAGAACTTGTTATTTTTGAAGTTGCTGGTTTCAACCTTGCAGACTGTCATCCCAAATATGAATGATGACTGTTGATACTGAGAAAATACTGAACACTTTGTACCAACACAATTCTTTGATCTTTTTGAAAACATATCTAATTTTCTTTTCAGAGGTCCTTGTTCATACAATGTGTTCTGCTAGCTTTTGCAGGGCTTAGGTTGGTTAGTTACCTCACAGTTCCAATATACTGAGAGCAATCTTAATTCCATTTTGGTACTGTAATTAATATTTAGGCAGAAATAAAGGAGTGGCTCTTACACAGCAAGAGTTTTGAAGCTGGCAGCTGTTACAGCAAACTTGAATGCCCTTCCCCTTCCTCACAAAGGTCAAATGCCTCTCTAATGTAGCTGAACTGAAATAATTGTAAGTGATAAAGAAGGTAGCTTGCAGGTATCCTTGTTGCTATAGATTTACATGTGACAGTTTGAGTTGATTTTATTTTCATCATCTATCACTATAATCTCTAAAATTTCAGTGCAAACACTTTTGCTGAAATGTGTGGAGGCTGAGGAGTGATGAGAGCTGGTGGTGCAGAAATCATTTTCCTTGGACATGCCTCCAAACTAGAAGTTGGAAAGAAAATCCAAGTCACTGTGGGAGTAGGGATACTACGGCAATTCTCTGCCCAGTCTGATTCAGTCAGGCATATCTTTACTCTCCCATTAAATCTAGCATTTTGACTATAAAATCATAAAATGAAATTCTGGTTATTCATGTAAAGTCAATAGTTTCATGCTATCATAGTTCATACTTTCATTGTTTAATTCTCAATGGGAGTGGCAAATTTCAGGTATCCATTATACTTGCAGTCATAAGGATGTTTTCCTCCAGACAGTATGTCAGCTTTACTCCAAGAAGTGTAGAGTTTGGTGTGCACATAGAGTCAGAATTTCTTATGAAGGTTCGTTTTCA
Organism: Cygnus atratus; assembly: GCF_013377495.2. Classification (NCBI taxonomy): domain Eukaryota; kingdom Metazoa; phylum Chordata; class Aves; order Anseriformes; family Anatidae; genus Cygnus; species Cygnus atratus. Next base: position 54,838,118 of record NC_066396.1, on the reverse strand, counting down.
TTGAGAGGTCTTTCTGTCCCATTTATACCAAAAGAACAGGGATGGGCTGGTATAGAAAATCTCCCACATGAGAATGTCTAAAACTGTCATTTTTACTGCAGTCTGTCCTTTCTGGTTTGTTTTATTTTGTTGAGAATAGTTTTTTGCGTGTTTCTGTTTTGTTTGTTTGTTTGGTTGGTTGTTTCTGAAGTTTTGCCTCATCCATAATCCTTTACTGTAAAATGTTGCAGATGGAATTTCAAAATCATTTCAGATGAAGAGCTTGAGCATCAGACTTGGTAATAGAAAAGGGTAGGTTCAACAGCAGTAGAGTAACACCCCAAAACTGTATTAACACACAGAGCTGGTACTGTCTTTGTTAGACCCACAGCTATATAGTCCCAGATTCTCTTCCATACTTGTTTCTGAGTGACCTGAGCATCTGACTGTCCTGTTTTGAGAGAGCTGCCTGTCTACTGGGCTGTATGTAGGGAAGAGTTAGGACTTCATCTGCCATCCTGTCCAGTGTGCAACTGACAATGTGTTCTCTCTCTCCTGCAGTATGGGATAAAGAAGAAGGAGGAAAAGGAAGCAGAGGCCCAGGCTGCACTGGAAGCTAATGCTGAAGGGAGTCTGACACGTCCAAAGAAGGCGATCCCTCCTGGCTGTGGGGATGAGGAGGAGGAGGAAGAAGAGAGCATTCTAGACACAGTCATCAAATACCTACCAGGGCCCCTGCAGGACATGTTCAAGAAGTAATACCTGCAGACTGTTAGATGGGCACTAACAGTACTGCAAAGGATTTCTCTTTTGCCCAATGGGGATTTACAATCTTGCCATCCATCACGCAGCCCTGCCCACCTCTACCCTCTACTGCTCACTAGGAGTTCCTTCGCTTCCCATTCCCCTCTGCCTATTCCCTTTCCCTCTACCCCAAGACTCATCCATTCCTTTTTTGTACATAGTCATATCCAGTAGATGCCTCTGAATGGATGTAAAGATTAAAAAGCTGCAGACTACACAACTTTTATTATAAGCCATAGTAATATGTATGTTAAATAAGGCAACTGTACATTAAGCATAGAAAAGGAACAACTTCACATGCATTTTGACCCAAAGCAGGAAGAAGTGTTCACTAAGTGTGAACAGTGGCCTCTTTAGTTTTCTTTAATTATTTTTATTATTATTATTGATAATAATTATTAGTTATTTTTATTAATGTTCTTGTTGATTGGGTCACACTAGCCATTTGTTGTTGACCACATCTACCCTTGGAAATAATGTCTCAGTTCTCCCATGGAATCAGAGCTTTTCAGTTTTAATTCCATCACTGGCATAAATAAGAGATTATTTGGAAGGTAAATCATGCATGGCTTACACAGCTGACATCACTCAGAACTGTGGAAGAAGTGAGTCATTTGCCTTCAGATGCTGGCAGAAGTTAAATGCCTCAGAATCTAAGCAAGAGTCGTGCCACTTTGGGAATTAGCCATACACTTAACTTGAACGAGTAGATTTGGTCTGACAGGGGCCATACAGAGAGCTGGAACCACAGTGGGGTGTGTGGTGCTCTGTTAGAGGACCTCCCCACCCCTTTGAAGTCAATGTCCAAGAATTTTGGTCACTTCAATTAACTAAACTTCCTCTTTCTGCCCAGTGCTGTATGCTGCAATCTCATTCCCAGCAGTGCTTTTGGGACAGACATTTGGTCTTCGGCGTATTGTTACTGCTGTGTCCTGCCCACCCTCCTCTGCAGTTGTGGGAGAGAGTGGTGGCCTGAGTGTTAGATATGGCCCTGAAGATCCAGAAATCTTAAGTTTGCCTCCTTTGTCTCATGCTAAGTTACTCTGCTGCCTTGAGAAGGTCACTTATTTTTCTGCCCTATTTTCTCCAGCTGTAAAATGTAGGTTTCAGTCAATACCTACTGTAAAGGCATATAGTAAGGATGAATTGCACAATGCTCCTCTAGTGCTGTGCAGGAGCTAATTAGTATTATAACAGTGTGGGGCATCCATTGATTCTAGTAAGGTGGGAAAAAATATCTCTCTATTATCTTGAAAGCCTTTCCTAGACACAGATATTTTCCAGTACAGCACTACAAACATTGAGTAACTGCAAAAGAAAAGCCAAATTCTACTGGAGAAGTTGACTTGCTAGTACACACACAGAGTTGCATATACACAGACTTATTTTGAACACAGTCGCTTACTAAGTTATCTGGCCTGTTATCTGAAGAGCTGATCCTATGTTTTTGCATTTGGCCACATCTCTGCATAGCTGCTGCAAGAGCATCACTGCATCCCAGTCTCACAATCTTGTAGGAGAATCGTTGTTTGCCTGGCAAAATTAGCATTGTTTGTCTCTGTCACGGGAGCAACATATCTTTCCTAAGTACCTGAAACAGATTTGGAAGCAAATATATGCTTTCTACTGACAACAAAAAGGAATGCAATCTGAAATACCTCATTATGTACCTAAAATAAAGCATTTTACTCCAATGGAACTTCTTTACTTCACTTGTTCAGCAGAACTGAGTTTAGGCAAAGATTCCAGTAGTTCCCTGAATAAATTTTAAAAGTTATTTATCATCCTTTCAAGTTAGCAGAAGCATCATAGTTAAGGCTTGTTACCTTAACTATGTAAACTAATATGAACTAATGTGAACTCTGTCTTTTAGCACATCTCTAAGTAAGGAGAAGCTATTATGAAACAAAAGAAATATATTTTGTCCTCCTCACCCATTTATTATTTGGGTGTACCAGCAGTCCTTGCTGCTTTCCAACTTGCTTCAGTCCTAGGCTTCTACCAAATCCAAGGTGGAGGCTGAGGACATTTGATCTGCAAGTCAGAACCAGCTGATAAAGAAGCAACCTATTTCAAGTTGGATCTACAAACAAGACACATTCAGTCTTGTGCAAGCTGCAGTGGGTTTTGCAGGGGAGAGAGAAGGCAGGTTTTACTCTTTCAGATAATGTCAGTGTGTTTTTTGCCCTAACTTTCATTTAAAGCAAGATGAGTGTCTCCCGCTAAGACTTTAATGACCCAGAACACTCTTTATCTCTTTATCAATGCTTGGGTATAGCACAGTAGTGCTGAGCAATTTATCATTTTCTAGGGAGAGTGTCCTGCTCACCCCATGCAAATTCAGCAACTACTAATTTAAGCCTGTTTAAGTAGACCTCAAAGAACTGAAAATTCTCCTGTCACAAAGGCAGCAGCTATTTTTGGTGCTCTGAGAGGGAACTAAATCCAACACCCCCGAAAACTAAAAGGCAGACAGCCAGGCTCTTTGCTTCGGCCACTCATTGGCAGTGAAATCTACTGATATGCCAACATCAAAACTTCCGAAACACTCTGACAAATGTCAGTGGGCTATGTTCTCTAATGCATAAGTAGAAGCAGCATACATGTGCCCTTGCTGAAAGGAATATATCTGTTTGTATTCTCCCCTGGCCTTGTTCTGGAGGAGTCTACAAACAATCAATCAAACAAACAAACAAGAAGATGAGCTCATTCTGCTTTGCTTTGGACTTATTTCTAAGACTTGCTTGTTGACCTTTCCCTAGCCCCCATCATGGACTCACTTTTCATCCATCCAAATACTGTCTCTGGGGTAGAAGCAGGGTTTGCTGCCTGGTGTCCTCTTTATTGGAGGGTACTGCCAGTTGTTTAGTTGACTGTTGTTTTTCACAGTCTCGCTGACACCTTGATGGGCAGCTGTGCACATGTGTGTGGAAGATGAAGAAAAGGGAGGAGAGAGGGTCAGGAAGGAAGAAAAGGGAGGAGAGAGAAATGAGGAGTATTTGGTATTATTTTTTTCTAACTGCGCCTCAACAGCTGTGTCATCGACTGACTGGTCTAAGTCAGGATCTTGCATGGCCTGTGTTCAAATATCACAGGCAAGTAGTGGTGTTCCTGCACTTACAGTATTAAAAATAAGGTATTTTATTCTGTGAGTTGTGCTCCTGAGCTGTGCGAACATCCAGACCCAAACTCTGGAAAAGGCCATGAGAACTCTGAGCTGAGTTTAGTACGCTGCAAGCTAGGCTCACAGAGCAGGAGGGAAAGGAGAGGGGTCTTATTAAGTAATGCTTGCTGAGCGTTTTTCATTGTGGGAGCTTCCCAGCCCAGCTGTGCCATCACTTCTTTACCTTAGCTCTCCAGACCAACAGCAGCCCTTTCTCCATGGAGAGCATAGAGCTCAGTCAGGTGTGAACTGCTGGTTTTCCTTTTAATTTTCCTTTTCTTTCAATAAACGCATGTGACAGAAGACCTACCACAGGTACTGGGCAAGTTTTACTTGGTTTCGCATCACACAACTTTTGGCACCTTGCATGAGTTCTGGGCTTCTTCCCAAGTCATTCCTCCCTCCCCAGAGTGCCTAAGCTACTCTGAACAGACTCGAAAGCAGGCACTGCCCCTTCCCTGGTGCCCATCCTTTTCCCTTCCCACCCTGAACTGCCAGCATTGTGCCTGACACCTTTGGCACATGTATGGATGTGAGAAGCATTGTCTCAGACACCTTCCCCCTCAGCACTCAAGCAGGTGTTGAAGAACGTAAGACCAAAGAGAAGTATGGTTCATCGTCTGGATTCTGAACTTCTCTTTGTCATTTCATGCCATTGTTTTATTTGCATCTCTGGTCTGTTCAAACTCAGGTATATGAGTTTTGTTTGTTGTGTTTTTTTTGTTTTTGTTTTTGTTTTTTGATTTGTTTTTTGTTATGTTTTGTTTGAGGGGAGGGTTGTTAAATAGTTTTTATTTACACTGAAAGGTCGGTGGCTAGACACTGCAGCCATTTTCCTCCACAGCTCCAAGACCTTTCTGGCTACTAAAAAAAGTCAAAGGGCCTCCACCTTTTGGAGGGCAAATAATTGAGTTTGCCATTGACCTTTGTGAACTCACATATATCTTTAGAGAAAGCCATATGAAATCAGACTGCAATATTAATTATGAATGATACTCTTGTGTTTAAAATAAAATGAGATACGAGATCATGTGCTAGATCACTTTGGAGTTCCTCTGTCTATGTTTCTAGTACCGTATGTTGGCTTAGGTCCTTCCTAGCCCCTCTCCTTCATCAAGAAACACCATACCAATGCTGCTGAATACATCTTTTTGCCAAGCTTACTGTGCTAGAATAAGCGTTGTTAGAAATCAGCTGTTGTGACCTTAAAGTAACGTCTTATGTATCTGAAACTTGTCTGTATCCATTCTGAATATGTTATCAAGATACCGTTTCTCCATGTGCTGAGTTAGTAAAATGTTTCAGTACTGCCATTAAAAAAATTGCTTATTTTCTCTCTCTCTCCCCCTCTCTCGCTCACACACATGCACAGAGCAAAACTCAATCTAACAATGCATTTTCTAGTAGAAATGCTTCCCAGCGTTCTTTAAGATGCATGCAGTACCCTCCAAGCAGCCAGATTATTTAAAGTAGAAACTTTGTGAATGTAAATTTCATTTGTTATTTGCCTGCTACTTTTTCCTGCATGATGTGGGTAAATGGTATGATGTTCTTTTTAAATGGAATCACAGACAATAAAAGAAAGAAAAAAACAAAAAAGGTGATTTCATACATTTTTGCAGTGCTTTCCTGTGAAATTCCTACCAGGCTACAGTGGGAAATGAATGAAAGTAATGTTGTTGATGCACAAATAGAACAGAAACATAACTGAGGAGAAACATGGACATTATTTTAATGGAGGTGTTTATTTATTTATTAATTTGTCAAAAACTGATAAGATTTGGCATCTAGATATGATTATCACAATTTTAAAATAAGTTTTGCTATTACAACTTAGTTGTCTTTAGGAAAAACAGAGCAGCATTCCTGTGAACAAACTACAGTCATCTGACAATGGTTATGTGCAAGCATGTTTGAATCTTAAAATCAAAAGAGTGAAAAACTGATTTGCAATGATGACAACTTTACCACTGGATCCAGAACTTGTGATATACATAAAACTCATTGGGTGGCAAGTTGCACACAGCTTATCCTCATTTTACTGCCTCAGGGACAAGTCAGAAGTTGTGATGTGGAGCATAAAAGTACTGCATCATGTTAGAAAAAAGAAAGTGAAATTAACACCTCTTAAGAAATATTGATACTCTTTCCCATAGGAAAACTCTTCTTTGGGACCATTGCATGCGTGAGTTTTTTTTAAATTCATTTTTATCTTTACAGTCAGAAGATACAACCACAAGGTTTTCACAGAGAATCAGCCCATATTATTTGCATCCCACAATACTTACTCAGACTGAGCCCAATGCTGCTATGACCAATACATGCCCGTGTCACTGCCACCTGTGTTTGCAGGGGCAAGCTCTTTATTTGCTCTAAGCTCCATCTGAGGTCTGTGTTTGAGGAAATAAACAGATCAAGAAGGTACTTTTCACTGGCTCCCCTAAGAAACAGCCAGCTCGAGGAACCCCCATTCCCTGCACTGTGGCTTCTTCCCCAGACATGCAGCGCATGAGACTCTTAATCTCAGGGTCAAACAAGGGCTGTGGTGGTTTTACTCGGGTGGGCAGCTGAGCTCCCCCCAGATCCCTACTCCTGCGGGGGCTCCTGTCCACGGGCTGCAGCTCCGGCCCGGGGCCTGCTCCTGCGGGGGCTCTCCATGGGCCGCAGCCTCCTCCAGGCCACATCCACCTGCTCCAGCGGGGGCTCCTCCACGGGGGGGCTGCAGCGTGGAGATCTGCTCCGTGTGGGACCCGTGGGCTGCAGGGGGACAGCCTGCTCCACCAGGGGCCTCTCCCTGCACAGGCCGCAGGGGAACTGCTGCTGCCTGCCTGGAGCACCTCCTGCCCTCCTGCTGCACTCACCTGGGGGCTGCAGGGCTGCTTCTCACCCTTGTCTCTCCTAGCTGCTGTGTAGCAGCATCTTTTTTACCCCTTTTTAAATCTGCACTGACAGAGGTGCAGACAACATCACTTACTGGCTCGGCTCTGGCCAGCGGCAGGTCTCTTTGGATCTGGCCCTTATGTAACATGGGGCAGCTGCTGGACTCTTCTCACAGAAACCACCCCTGCAGCTCCCCACTACCAAAACCTTGCCACGTAAACCCACTACAACACAGAATAATGTTATCAGAGCAGCGTGTTCCAGGAAGAGGGTTTAGATACCAAAGAGGGAAAGCAGCTGATTTTGACAGGCTTCATTCTGCAGTGGAGGTAAATTATTTCTGGAACCAACATTTCCTTTATTATTAAAAATATGCAGAAAGATAATTCCAGTAATTAGGCTGGTGCAATCTACTTTTCCTTTAAAGCACACTTTAAAAGCACACTTTGTCAGGTGAAACATTCTTGAGTGGAACACGATGAAGAAATCAGCAGGCATATCATGAGTGGTTATGGTGAAAAAGCACTCCAGTTATGGAGGTGCCATAACTTCCAGAGTGATCTCTGTTCTAGACATTAGTTTTAGGATGCAGTGTGCAGCGTTCTTACAAGCTCCCAATGCTCACTGACAGCAATGGAGGCACAGACTACATTCCTGGGGAAGATACCCGACTTCTAAATGAAAAGGCAATACAGAACAGCATTGTGTCATCATTGTGTGTTGGCATACTAGGAGTATGCCAATTAAAAAATATCAGCCAAAATTTTTAGTGCTCTCTCTCCAAACTCTTCCTCTCTTCATGTAAAACAAGACTATAACTGCACTCGGATATTCCCTGTTGACAGTGGCTCTGCTACATCCTGTCTCTGGTGATTTTAGAGATGTCTTGAGATAGGTGCTGAAGCTACAATTAAAAAAGGCAAATGGCTGGAGCATGTGATGTCAAATACCCATACTCTCTTGAACTTCCAGTATTTAAAGGGAAGTAGAATTCTGCTAGGTCTGTGGAATGGCAACATTTTTTTTTTTTCAGATTTTCTTAATATTTTCTTAATAATATTGTTCTGTTAGGAGGTCAGATATAGCAGTATATTAGGCAAGCTCAGCTATTAGCTGCAGCAACTAAGATTTTTTTTTGAGTCAGAAAAGGACTTCTTTAAAACTTATGTGTCAAATGTTTCAGATGGGCTGTGAGTGATTTAGACCATAGCATGCAAAAAATGCCTGTCTAAAAATGTATTTCAGTTCTATTTCATTTTTAGATAAAAATAATTTTAAAATCCACACAGACACACACAAAAAGTCTTTCCAGTTTTTCAACTACTGGTTCAAGAAGTCAAAACCAAGCAAAGGCTAGGTTGCATGGAAAGGAAAATGCGCATTGATATGGAATTAAGGCATTAAAACTACGTATTCTATTTCAACTTCCACTTGATCAGTGCTGAAAATAGCCAGAGTATGTGTACGATCACTTCAAACTTGGTTGTCTAAGCCATTGCTCTGAAGCCCACGCATGATTGAGCTGGGACTCTTTACTAATACAGTTTCTTAGACAGATAATCTGTGAATTTTCTGCATACAGGGAACCAATATCTACCATTTGGCTTTTAAACTGTTGAAAATGAGACACCTTTCCAAGTTTCTCTATCTTATCAACAGCTGAACAGATGCTCATCAGATATTCAATCCTCAGCCACAGAGAATTCCCTTTTATTGTGAAGACTCAGCATGGCAAATCACAGTCCATATGTGAACATTTCAGGTGTATGCATTTATAAATGAATAGATTAATAGAAGTTATCTCTCTGAAAAACATCTTGGTGCAGAAACTCACCTGAGAGAATTGGGGAAAAAATATCCACTACTTTTATTTTTTTCCAAATAACACTTGAAGAAATTCTAGCATTTCTATTACCAACTGTTTGTGGACACACAGGTTACAGACTGAGAGCCATTCCTATTTAGAAGATTAAATGAAGAACTGGGTTTTACAGTACTAAATGGGGATGAGACGCAAGGTGTGTGTAGTTTTTTCATGTAATATCACAGAATATCATTAAGAAGCTCCTAATGATGTCTTGTTTCTCTCTAAAAACAAGATGCTTCATCTTCTGTGTGACTGCAGCCATTTTTAGTGTGGAGATGAGCCAAACTAGCTTAAGCTATGGCAAAGAGAAAAAAAATAAAATGTCCACTACTCTGTTAAATTCATAGGCTGGCAGATGGTGATTGCTCATGAGGGTTTTTTAGGTCAGCTCAGCACAGCTCTGCACTACATTCAGGGGAAGAAAAATGAGAGCATTTTAATGGAAATTTCCTAAGCAGGGTGTATGAGTTCTCTCATTCACTGAGATTGTGAGGGTTAGGTTACAACTACAGGAGCACTAGTCATGAACAAGAACAGGCTGTGGAGAACCATCCCCATGCTCAGCACAAAGGAGCACAACGCCCAGTTATTAGAATATTGTTCACTTACTTGAGAAGCCACAGCTACAGAGCTCCTCATTTTCCCCCAGTGGTGAAGTGAGGATAAGTATAATGATACTGATGCCCCTTTGAGATCTCCCAGTAAGAACCACCCCAAAGCTGTAAGAGTTCTTTACATATGCAGACTTTTCTAAGGACTCTTGCAACACACGTCAACATTATCCAAGGAACAAATGTCAGAAAGACTCTTGGGAGTGATGAGATGAAATAACTGAAAAAGATGTAACTTACTAAGTTATTGTAGGCTATGACACCAATAAAATTACAGCAGACTAGATGACAGTCAGATATTTAGATGTATTTATTGTTCAGATGGAAATCCATTTGCCTGCTGTAAAGTCCACTACATACTTACATAAGTGTAGCGCATGGAATGCCTCCTTAAACAGCTAACTGTCCTTCATAAGCAGCTTAGCAAACAGGAGAGACATAAGCACTTCACTACAATTAAATGTTTGGTGAAGGTAAAACTGATCTGCTGTTGTTTTGTGGTGGTTTTTGTTTGTTAGTTAGTTTGTTTTTTCCCCTACATGAACTGATCTAAGCTTCTTTAAAGCTGACATACAGAGTGGCCATTCTTCACTTTGAATTCTTTCTTGTTTCTCAGAGACTGCATGTGTTTTCTACTACTACTACTACTACTACTACTACTACTACTAATGTCTGCCCTCATTTCCTTTCTCAGATGCTGAGACAAGACATTCCTGCCTCACTTAAGGCATGCTGTAGATGAACATGGGTGTTCAGTAAGCCCTCAACAGAAGTGGAATGTCAAGAATCTCACAGTGGGCTTTTCTTCCAAGTCTAGAAGTTCTCCGAATTAAGAGTATTTATTCTGCATTTTATTCATGTGTAATTACTACAGTTCCCCTAGACCAAGGATCTTCCAGGAAAAACAACGAAGGCAAAACCTTTTGCTTGTTTAAAACAAAACAAAACACAAAATGAATAAAGAATAAAACTTCTGAACACTTTATACATTAGTAAGTAATGTGAGAAATTAATGCAAAGCAAAGATTGTTCAAGTCCTCTTCCTGTCTCTCTCACTTGCAGCTCTAAAGGCTCAGGAAAGTTTGTAGTTATGGTGGGTTTACCATGCTGGGCAGCTGAACCCCACCTCAAACCCCTCCTCAAACAAAAAAAGGGAGAAGGTATGATACAAAGGGCTCGAGAGTTGAGATAAGGACAGGGTGATCACTCAAAAATTATTGTGACGGGCAAAACAGACTTAGCATATGGAGATAAATATAATTTATTGCCTCTTGATAACCGACTACAGCATAGAAAACTAAGAGTAAACTTAAAACACCTTCACCCACTTTCTTCTACTTCCTCCCCCCGAGCAGCGCAGGGGAAAAGGGAATGGGGGCTCCAGTCAGTCCCTGACGCTTCGTCTCCACCGCTCCCTCACGGTCCCTCTCTGCCCCTGCTCCACGTGGGGTCCCTCCCACGGGATGCCGTCCTGCCCGAACTGAGCCTGCGGGGGCTGCCCACAGGCAGCAGCTCTTCAAGAAGTGCTCCCACACGGCTCCGTACCACGGGGTCCATCCATCCCCCAGGAGCAAACTGCTCCAGCAAGGGTCCCCCACGGGCAGCAGACCCCCTGCTCCTGCGTGGGCTCCTGTCCACGGGCTGCAGCTCCGGCTCAGGGTCTGCTCCTGCGGGGGCTCTCCATGGGCTGCAGCCTCCTCCAGGCCACATCCACCTGCTCCACGGACTTATTTTTCCCTTCCTTAAATCTACTCTCCCAGAGGCCCACCCAGCGTCGCTCCCTGGCTCAGCTCTGGCCAGCAGCAGGTCCCTTTGGAGCTGTCTGGGGCTGGCTCTGCTCTGACATGGGGCAGCTGCTGGGCTCTGCTCACAGAGGCACCCTTGAAGCCTCCCTGCCACCAAAACTTTGCCATGTAAACCCAATGCAGCAGTCAGCATGACAAACAATGCAAATGCAGAATTCGTTGTGTATGATGTCCTGTAGTCCCAGGGTTGGTAGTAGTCACTCTCAGATAAATGACTGAAGTCTCCAGTTAAGACCAGATGCCCCATGGAAGCCAGCTGTGCTGCAGGTTTGATGCAAACTTCTGGACATACATGATAAGGGAACAACATTCCAGGATTTCAGATACGGCACCAGCTGATGTCAGGGGATAAGCACAGCCCTGTCTGTTGGGTCCTGCATCCAAACAGATCTTCTGTGCCATAACAAACACTATTGTCTGGTCAAGAGACCAGAAGGGAGGGAGAGAGCATTGCACTGACAAAGTGAATTATTGTGCTAAAACACACCTGACTACTGCTGGCTGTAAAAAGCTTCTTAAACACTTTATGTCTTTCCCTGTAAATCCCTGACTTTGTTCTATCCAAAGACAGCACCAAAATTTTTGTGACTAAAATAAAGCAAAAGATGTGAGAAAGAACATAAACACAGAGTGGTGTGGAAGAATGTGATGGGACAAGGAATGGCTGCTCAGCAAGCATAAGGGATGCCATTGAGGTGCTGGTAACTGATTCCTGCTCTGGAGAGGCAAGGCTGAGGTAAATATTCTTCCTGCATATCTCCTTCTATGGCTTGTGAGTCTCTGCACAGTGACTCTTGTCTGTGCACCAGTTTGCTGAGCAGTAAGAGACCTGCAATGACAAATTAAAGTGTTGTGTAAACCCAGGAAGCTCAGCGCTTGGCTATGGACATACTGGAAGTACCAACCAGTTCTGAAGCATTATGTGTTTATTTCTTCTGACAGCTAAACTCTGCCAGAAAACCCATGTGCCTTCCCCGCCCAGCACGGAGGCCCAGTCCCAGGTCTGCCTAGTGACTAAGCAACACATGGTCTTCTCTAAAGCGCAGGCTCACAAGGCCCAATCACATGCCTTCTCAAATCTCTCTCATTTTTGGAACATCAAGGGATGAAACATTTCCAGGTGCAAATATTTTTGACCAGCTCTACTCCTGCATTAAATAGCTCTTATATCTCAATTACCACTTACAAATCTTTCCTGTGATGCCTCCATGAAAGCCCCTATACTGCTTGCAGGGTTCTTCCCTTCCCTGACTCTCTGCTGTTGTAAAGCAATGACTCCCTCACCGTAGTCAGTTCATATGATTAGTAGCTTTTTTGTCCCCTTCCTTACCCCAGCCTTCTCAAGAATGTTGAGAAGTCCTTTCCTAAGCAGAGAAGAAGCTGAGGGGGAATGGGTTACAGGCAGTTAAGGTGACTCTGCTTGGCCTTCATTTGCAGATTTGCAAGCTGGTATCTACACGTCCCAAGAGACTACCCCAGCAACTGTACACTACACTAGCCACAGGTTCCCCAGATGCTACTGGAACACAGAAGGTCAGTGACAGAAAGCAGAACCTGCAAACCTTGCTTCCTGCTTCCATACCTCCTTCCATCCTTCCACAATTCCTTTAATAGTCTGGTTAATGGCATCCTGACTTTTTGGTTACCTGCATGTTTGGGGAGAATGTGGGACCTTCATCGACTTTAGGGTATCAATGGGCCAGGAAGGAAGATTCGTAATTCTTGCTCGCAGCTAATGACAGCTGAACTTGTGCTGAGCTTCCATCCTGTTGCCAGGCCATTCCTTGTGCCTGGGGCCCCAGCACTTGCTTCTCCTGAGTGGCAGGATTAAGATGCTTATTTCGTAGCCAGGTTGGCTCCAGTTCTTTCCCTAGTGTGAGTGCCTCACTCAGGCTCATATAGCATTTTTGAATGCAGTCACCATAGAGTGTTCAGATAAGTAATGTAACAGCAACATCTGTCAGCTTGAATTTGGAGATACTGCACAACAGCTTGTCCCCAGTGTGTTGCTGTTTGGCAGAGAATGTCTGGCTCTGCTCCACCCTAAGTCTCTGCAGGCATTTAACACCATTCTGCTTCATTAATTGGTGGGGACTTAGGCTTACAACTATCACAGACTTCCTTGCTGTCACCAATAGACTTTGGCAGGTGACAATGAAGAAATTCTATTCGTGCTTCTCTGAGGAAGACCTCCAAGAGCTATGGAGGGAGGAAAAAAATACAAGTCTCTTATTCAGGAGAATTAATTATGCTTAAGCTTTTCATACTTCCCAACCATGTTGGGGCAGGGTTATAAAAGTGCAATGAAAAATGACAGACCAACAAGAAATTTTCCCATATTAATGAGCCTACAGTTGGCTTGGTTGCAGGAAAATTAATTTTAATTGATTCATCAAAGAATGATCTCTCCTCACCATTTCCCAATGGGTTCAAAGAGATACTGATCTGACAAAACCCTCCAATGCCTCAAATTTTGCTTTGCCTACACAAAAGAAAATGCACTACATGCAAGGTCACAACATTGAGTTCAAAAAACCTCTGAGAAGAACTGCTGTCATGTGAATAGGAATCATCTCAACATGACTATGTTACTCTCCCACCCACTCAGGTGAGCATTCCTTTAGTTTAACTAAGGAAGGGGTTTAACTAAGACGTGCCACATGTTCCCTTAAGGCCCTCCCTACTCTGGCATCAGTGGAGGCCAAGCAATGTTGATGATGCAAGAAAACTCTCTCATCACGCCTTCCAATTGCATCTGTCAGCCTGCCCTGCCCAATTTCTACAGGAACACATTTTGGTACAATTTGACCGTTTGCTATGCTATCTCAGGCACACCGCTAAGACCTAGAGCTACTGCTAGATGACAATGTAATACAGGATGTAATACCTATAGCTGACAATAGCTTGGTGTGTATAACAGTTTTGGAAAATGTCTCTTTATCTTCTCTGGAAGTGACAGTCTCTGCTGGGTGCTTAAGTCCAAACTGCATGCGCAGTAATTCCCTTGCAAGTGGTAGCCATCATACTGGTGTCTGCATGAGCAGAACAGAAGAACTTGTGTGAGGATCAGCCTGTGTCTCAGAGGCTTCCCACCTTTCACTGACTCCCTGTGTTTATGGAGAAACCCATTCCTGTAGGACCATTGGTGCCATGTGACTGTGTGTACTGGGTTTATATGGCAAGGTTCTGGTAGCAGGGGGGACTTCAGAGGTGGTATCTATGGGCAGAACCAGCTCCAGCTGGCTCCAAAAGGGACCTGCTGCTGGCCAGAGCCGAGCCAGGGAGTGATGTTTCAGTGACCGGGAAGGAGCAATGGAGATGAAGTGTTAGGGACTGACTGCAGCCCCCATTCCCCTGCACCACTCAGGTGTTCTCTGTTCTAGTCTGATAGTGATAGGCAATAAATTATATTTATCACCCTATACTGATCTGTTTTGCCTGTGACAATAATCGTTGGGTGATCTCCCTGTCCTTATCTCAACTCTTGAGCCCTTTCCATCATATTTTCTCCCCCTTTTTTTTTGTTTGAGGAGGGGGAGTGAGGGGGCAGTTGTGGTGGAGTTCAGCTGCCCAGCAGGGTAGGACCACCACACTGTGTCACGCCCTTGTGGCAAATGGAAGCTGTAATCCAACCAAAGCATGTGGCTGACCAGCTGCCATCGTGTGCCAGCAGGCACATAGACAGAATGTGATAAAAACAACAGTGTGACAGGACAAGATGGTAGAGGACCAGACAGTGCTGAGTTACTAATAACTTTTTCCATCTGACTACGAAGGACAAACCTCCTTCCAAGGACATGTTGCCAGTGAACATACTCCAGCTGTGTCACATCAGTGTGCCAAAGGGAAAGCTTGTGTAAAAGGTTAAAAAGATAAGAAGATGAGTGGCCATGGCACACCATTGAGACATACCTCTATGGAGGAGGGATTTCCTCAGTAGCTCCCTGCTTCTAATCTCCCCCTGTGGTCAATATTGCTGCAGAAATGTCTTTTTAGGAAAAAGAATACACTACTATGTGTCTCTGAGTCACCAGATTCAGACTGGTTCCTCTTGGCACAAAGAGCCCAAAGAAGCAGAGAAACCAAATTTTCTCATTTGGAGTAGAAAATGTCTTCCAAGGGAATATGAGATGGGGTAGAGCAGAGGATAAGGACATTCAAGAGAACCAGGTTTCTTCTACCCTGAGTCCTGCATATTTTCATTGAATACATTCTCCAAAGCTCAGAAGTGACAAGCTCCCCAGTTAGCAATGTTTTCCCTACTGTCTCCCCAGAGATCAGACCCATCAACTCACTTTGTAATTATTCCCCAGATATGTCTTAAATTCAGGCTCAACTAAAAGCACAGGCTGCTTTCTAATAAAATCACATGTATAAACAGTAATAATTGAACTAATAGCTTCTTTTTATTTTATTATTATTATTTTTTTTACCTCTGTCTTATATCTGACATAAGAGCCCCACAGTAAAAAGCCAATATTTGCTCACAGTTAGAGTGCTGGGTAATGCACAATAGCCAAACCATTTCCACTCTGTTTTAAAAAAGTAATAAGTGAGCTATCTCAAATTCTCTAATGCTGTAGCCACTACCAAGCACTGACATTTTAATAGCAATCACCACAGAAAGGAGTCCAGTGGAGCCACAACATTCAAGGCAGGCATTACTTTGAAGTGTGGCATTACAGCTCATCAGAACTGAAAATAAAAATAAAAATAAAAATTATTTCTCAGATTTGGCAAAAGTGAAAGAAAAAAAAAATAGAAGCTAACAAACCAGGTCTGCTTTTAATCATAATCATAGCTTTGTAGATGAAAACCTATAGGCAAGCGTGGTTTTGTCACTGTCAAATGACTGCATGAAACTAACAATTACAGCTGATGGGAGCAGTGGAGAAACTAATCCCGCAGCAATAAACACTGCTTTTAAAACCTCCCTCCCTTACTGAGGACATGACTGTCTGCCTGAATGCTGGAGGGCTAACGTAAAGCTGCAGATGACAGTAATTGTCAAAACGGGCTATGGGTGAGTTTGACCGCTTAAAATTGCCCAACAAGTCCACAAGGCGTATGGCGTTTCTGGGAGAAAAGGCTGTTGTCGGATGTGCAACTAGCTGAAAATGTTCAGCTACATGCAAGCACACACAGAGTCTAATGCTAGCCACAATATCCCAGCCTGAAAAAAAACTACGTAAAGGTACCTCACAAGCACTGTGTTCTTGGCTTGTAAATGCTTGCTTACAGAGTAGTAATCCTGAGATGAGAGCTCATTTTTCCACCAACATTTTCTTGGATTTGAGACCTTGCTGGCAAAAGGTCTGATTAGAATACAACAAAGATTCAGTATTTGGTCTCTCATCTGACAGTAAAATACCCCACCTCTCAAAATACTGTTTGATTGAGACCAAAATGAAATGGGTGAGCACAGAAGTGAAAGAGGAACAAAGCTCCTCATCATGTCGTAGGCAAGTGGCTCATTGCAGTGGTGTCAAACCGGATCCCAAAGGAAGGATGCTAGAGTGTCATTGGCTTGGACAGAAGCAAGTATATTGTGTCACTGGACTAGGAGTTAGGGAAGCTTTTCTATGACTCTTTTTTTTTTTTTTTTTACCTTCCACATGGAAGATAGAAATTTCACAACAATGTTTTGTACAGTGCCAGCTGCTACTGAGGCTTCAGCTGCCTGAGATCTTGAGATGCTCCCAGGATATAAATCATCACATAGATGTATACTTACATTGCAGAGGCAAGCTACCATGATAGAGCTACACTTGATAAATAAATTAAAATCAATAGAAATTGGGGGTTTAAATCCTATGGCATGGATTAATTATTAGATTCCTCCTGCAAGAAGAAAACAGCTGTCAGAGACTCCAAGAAATTTTCCATCTGCAGGAACTATCAGAAAGAGGCTGTTTATAGATTTCTGCCTCATATCTGAAATTTGCATTAATTATAAATGAAAAAAAAAAAAGGTTTCAAACTTTTAGAGCTGGTAAAACGTTCAAGAGCTTGCTTGCAGATCTAGAGAAATGTTATTCTCTCGTCTTTATGTTATATGCAGAATTTGTAAAAAAAAAATTGTAAGACAGTTTGTAAAAATAGAAAAAGAGAGGAAAATTTAGGTCTTTAATCAATAGCACTAAGTATATACATATATATTCAAAAGGAGAGATTCAGAATCAGTGAAAAAATTATTGCTAAATCTTAGGCAGTAATGAGTTTTGACTACATGTCATGCATTAAAATGTGATGCATACAGAGAAATAATAGTGCTCTTGAAATTTGGTGACAATACCAGACTAAACTGAAAGAGTTACACAGCTGAAGAGCTGCACAGCAAAGAGAGGATCACAAGTTAGCAGGCTGTGGAGTATGGGGTGGAGTGGGAAAGCAGTAATGGAAAAGCTGTTGAGTTTATGAGGGTGCAGAACGCTTACAGATAGAAAATAGCTTACTGAAATGTTTCCTCTCAGTAATCAATTTCTATTTCATTTTTTTTTTCTGTGCTATTAACTCCAGGAGTGTGAAATCATTTACAAATTTATGCATATGGTATTAAGGTAAAATAACAGGAAACTGAAACCCTCTCCAAAGTTTGTAATCCCTGGATAAGTTCATTTCTACAGCTTTTCTACACTTGACCTCATGGTATTTTTGTTCTCACTACATAACATATTTGATGGAGGAGTTTGGTAGAAGAGCACTCTTCCATGCCTCTCTTTAAGCATCACCTGAAATAAAAATAAGCGTAAGTTTAAGGAGGTAAAGAATACTGTTCGTATCTGCCACTAGTAATTGCTTGCTCTAAGCTTCTAACCGGGTAAAGCATTATAATTGTTCATCATTTTGCAGAGCTTCCTTCAGAAAGGAAATTTGGTGAAGGATGCTCATAGGATACCAGTCTGATATGCTCACTGGTTGCACTGCTCTAAGCTATTCGTCCTTGCACTTAGAGCAGACACCTGGGCACTCCATAGCCTGGCTCAGCAGCTCTCACCAGACTGACTTCTGGACCACTATGTGGCCTTGCTGAGTCACTTTTGAGCCCTGTCTCCTCATAAGATAAAGCCTGAAAGCTTTCTAAAATGCTGTGGTTTTTTGTTTGTTTGTTTGTTTTGTTTTCTTTTGTTTTGTTTTGTTTTGGTGGTCTTCCCCTCCTCCAATCCTAAATTGGTGGGGATTTAACTTTGCTCTGGTATCATGCTGGGCTAGGCAGTGAGGGCTAAGCCAGTTCTGCCCCAGCCAGTGCCTGTGCCCAGTTTTCATTCCATGACAGAAGAAAGAAGGAGGAGCTCTTGAAGTCAAACCAACACCGAGTGCTACCAAGGTGAGGCCAGCATTGTGCCCAAGCACACGTATCTGAGACAACTTTCCAAGGCTGCAATGAATCACTACAGACTGAGCATGTGAAAACTAATTCAGACAGGGGCATTTACCTCTTAGAAACTTGAGTGGGTTTCTCCCACAGAAAGGCAGCGTCAGTCCCCTAGTACTTTAAAAACTAGAGCTTTAAATTGCAACTTAAAGGATTTCATTTTGGCACAGATGAGAACATTTTCTGCAGGTTCTGAGTTATCCTTGGAGGAGCTTTTATTCTAATTGTTCTTCTCAGGAAAATGGTTAGCAAATGTTGACATCATTTAATTGCATAATGGTTGAAAGTCACTTCATATCATTTAGTAAAGACATTGGCTTAATCTTTTTTTCCTTTTTTTTTTTTTTTTAATTATATTTGCCACAGTGATATATTTGTGTTATTAAATCATCTTGAATTTGCAAGAAGATTTTAAAAACAATGTATTTTTAGAATGAGTCATGCTCAATCAATCATCTGAACAGATCTGCTAGGAGAAAGCTGGCTGCAGAAGGCACAGCAGAGACAGAATTTCCCCAGGAGAAAGATGCAGACCAACATGATTCTCCGCAGCATGTGCCACATCAGACTTACACCAGAGCTATAGGAAGGGCAAATGTTAAAGGCAAAAAGCAACTTAAAGTGTCTTAGCATCATCAGAGGGAAGGATATTTTCATTGTCTGACAAAGGTCATTATTTTAGAAAAACATTATGAAGGCTTTGATTAGCACTGACAAGGAACCTATGCTCAGAAGAGGCATGCATGACCTGCGCTTGCTTAAATGTATAGCCTGCACCTAGCTGTGAACAAACCCTATGCTTGGAACAAACAGAGCTGAAACATGTTCTCTGCTTTGGGACTGAGACAAAAAGAACAGAATTTAGAAGCTCCTTGCTATGTTCATTAGTTGGCGAAGTCTCACTCCTGGACATCTGTCCTGCCTCTCCCACCCCTCTCCTTACAGTTTTACATAAGCTAAAAGAGCGCTCAAGAAGAGCCTGTCTTCATGGGTGGACTCTAAACCCCTCCGAATCTACAAAGGTGTGATGGACAACGGACAGAGCTCTTTGCTTTCTAAGGCCTTGGTCTCAGACTCTTGCAGCCAGAAAGTGAAAAGAGCTCCAGGTTGAGTTTTGAAAGGAGCAAGTGTTCAGTACTGAGTGGTTTGCTCAAGAGCACTGAAAAACAGTACCCTAAAGTTAGTTACTTGTCTACTGAAAACTGGGTACCACTGCATATGTATACCTGTTAACTTGTCTTTAACAGACTGCATGCAGAACAGTGGTCTCGCTACCCTTCTGTTAAAAAAAAATATATATATTCTCTTGTTCTACATTCTTCCCATAAACAGAAGAAATTTGTGTTTGTACTCTCAGTGCTTCCACATGACACTCTACTTCCTACTTACAGATGTGGTAAGAAAGAGTGACAGTCCCCCTCCATCTTACAGTAAAGTTCAGCTTCATCTTCACCTTGCATCACACCTTGTCTCTGAGTGACAGCACTAAGATTTTGAATGAAGCTTAAGAGATTTTTCATGCCAAGTAAACAGGAAAAAAAATCTTTTTTTTTTTTTTTAGGTAGCTTTGAAAATTACAGCCTAGAAAAGCCATTCTGAATGGGTTTTATTGCCTGTAGGCATTTTTATAAACAGTAACATGAAGTTACCATTTCACATTAGTGCTTTCTTTATCCATGGCCCTTGTAGGTAAGGTGAAACACTGAGTAATGCATTTATAAGAAAATAAGTGCATTTTCCTTGAAGATATGAAGTATTCAAAGGACCATTAAGTTTTGCAAGAGAGAAGAAAACTCAGCTTTGACAAAATCACCTTGCAAAATAAACCATCTGTCCATCACAGTCCTTCTGATCTGACCTCATGTGTGGTTTTCTTGCTCAATTAAAAATTTGATTGTAGAATTCCTCGATTCTTTCCCTCCTTAAGTCTTTTCAATACTGTGGGCAACAGATCACCTTTCACATGGATATGAAAGGATGGCTGAATCTGATGAATGTGGTTTTTGTTTGTTTATTTTCACAGAAAGATTTTACAGTGACAGAAACACCTGGGCCAAATACTCCACTGCTCATCAAATGCTATCTATGGTCATTTGCACTGCTCAGCTACACTCAGAGTTATAGCTGAAGTTTCCGTAAGGCATAGTAAATTAACCCAATGACACTGGAATCTAGACATAGATGTTATGTTTCTTACCCTCAGGAAGTTTTAAGCTCAGAAATTAACAAGACCAACATTCAAAAGTTTTCTGCTCTTCGTAATCTGCTGTTAGCAATGGTTCTACTACTGTACTGTCGTGGTTAAAGCTGTATTCACTTCTGCACCTCAGGAAAGGAATTTCGGTGTTTTTATTGTAAGGATTAAAAAAAAAAAAAAAAGCTATATTTTCAGCCCTCTGTCTGTGAATAGAATTTGAGTCATCCGAGAAGTTTCAAGAAAAATCAGTTAATTGGTTTCCAAGGGCTGACCAATTAAAATCTGGAACCAAGAAACATTCCTGTGCTAAGCTTTGTGTTTTAGTAAGCCTGTGTTGTTTAAAAACATCCACAGGAAAAAAAAATAAAAATCATAGCCTGTGAGAAGTTAGCTGAAGTGTTAGGGTGAAAATGTCTTTGCTCATTAGCAAGAAAACAGAGCAGGAATTTGCTTTTCTTGGCTTACGTCATAGTCTGCCAGCACAGTCACACCAGGCTGAGAGTTTGAAGATTAATTATCCCCCATATCTCCCATGAAACACTAGCTAATCCTCTGTTACATTTCATCTGTGTGATACGGGGCACTGAGTTCAGCACTGCTCCTCACCCATGTGGCTCCAGACACAGCGAGGTCTGCCTTCGGAAAGCCCAGGAATTATTTCAGATGGATCAACTGACTCAGGGGTTATATGTCACATTTCTGCATCAGACAGCTTATCTCTCTCCCTCTGTCCTCCTCCCCTGCTATTCCTCCACCCCTTGCAGCTCCCCTTGGCGCAGCTCAGGAATTCTCCCGATGTGGGCATTTGTTATTGCTCCATCTGTGCATCAGTACCAACCAGGGGAACTGATTCCTGCTGTCTTCAACATGCTGTAGCAGTCATTTTGGCTGGCACTCTCACATCTGATACTCTTCCCAGAACCTTGGAGCACCAGCTACATTGACAGGAACTACGTTCAAGCAACATAGGGAACTCCTGGAACCCAAAGGAGGGTTGTATTAAGCAGGAGGTTACAAACAACTAACAGCCTTAAGCATTCGGGTTAATTTGGTGTTGTTTCCCATTCCTTTGGCCTTTTCACGTGTCTTCTGCTTTATCCTGATCTCTGTTGCCCCTCACAAGGCACAGGTATAAACGAGACTTGTTCTCTGTGTGATAAAAGTAGGGTTCTGGCTCATTGCGTGCTGCCTAATTGTTTGAGCCTTGTTCTTTTTCTTCCTTGGGGCTGTCTCTTGTCATCTTTTAGAAGGGTCATAGTGAAAAGATCAGCTGGTGGTGCTGAACTCCTCTCTTGGCTTTTCTGAGTAGCAGAACAGACAATCAAGTCAGGAACTCCTGCCTAATGCACAAGATAGATAGACTAAAAAGAAGTTCTCAAGCAAGGCTAGACAGCCTTGCATGCAAATGAATGTGGAAAAGCTGAACATGGAGACTGGGCCTGGCACCTGTTCAAGAACTGCAGGGTCTCTAGACACCAGGGACCACAAAATTATTGGTCACATTTGAGTCAGAACAGATTCTTCAGTACTCCTGGGTTTTTAGGCTTTCTAACCTACTATGGTCAAATAAGAAATCAAATAGTAAGGTCCAGTCTGAACCCACATCCTCACATAGAACCTGACAATCTTTTTTAGCCCTGACATTTGTGTTCAAGCAGACCAGGAAGACTTCTGAGGAGAAAATTCTAATGAAGGAAAACGTTTTTTTGGTGGGAAATATTTAGTCACAGTGTGATCTTCCCAAGATGTGAAGAAGCTAAGAAAAGCTTCTGACAAAGGATAAAGCCTCTGTGAATGCTGGATGTGACAGAACCTGCCTTTGGCACAGACAAACTGATGGCAACCATGCATTTCTATGTTGCCTCTGAATGGTCTCTCTTCCTCCTGCCTGATAATGTGTATGCTTGTATTCCTGTGAAGCCAAGAGGTTCTTTGGAGAGGTGAATCTTTTGATCCATCAGCAGCTTGGCAAGACAAAACACAAACTTTCAGGTAAGATTGCTGCTCTCTGAGGTGAAGCACACCATCTTCTTCAATATCAGGGTATGGCCCTTTGGATATTGTGAAGCTGCAGATGTCAAGTGAGTCTGTTTGCTTTGCCACATTCATGCAAAACAGGAGCTTTCATAAACAATTTCCCTGATGAACTCCACTGAGGGACATTGATACTGATCCTTCTAGGTGTGTGCAGGACTCTCCTAACTCATAATAACATACTTGGAAGCAAAACTAGAATGAGAACAAAAGCTTTGTATTCTTCTGCAAGGTAAAGACCCTGCAGTCAGATGTCCCCAGGTGAGAAACTTTAAATAATTGGGACAAGCCATCTTGGAACACCAGGAAGGGAACCTGCATATCCAGCATATCACAGTCTTTATGTAAACTGTCTTTGGAAAAGTTTGGGAGATTTAGAGAAGTTTTGTGTTGAGTCACTGGTAATGATAAATCATTGTTGTGTCATGAAAACAAAACAAATCAAAACAAAAATCTGCTTTATTTTAAGTGAACCTATTGAATGGAAAGAAAGAAGGGAAGAGAAATGGAAAGAAAATTCCTGTTGGAATAAAGGTTGCAAATGATGCACTAAAATGCTGGGGAAAAGGAAACAGCCTGCAAGATCAGCAGTAGACAATTGAGCAAGAAAAGGATGCTGGTAAAGGTAGAAGAAAATCATGAGAAATTTTCTTAGGAGGCAGGAAGTCAAGGGCAGGTGCCACAGATTTAATGAAGAACTGCGAGGTCTGTTCAGAGTGTGCAGGGTGGCTGAGGTCACACAGCACAGGGAATAACAAAATGTAGGTGAGAGCAAAACTTCAGGAGTAAAACCAGGGAAAATTGATGTATGCACATATTACAGGTTGGAGTTTTGGGGCTTACAAAGTATGGAGAGGGACAGCTCAGCCTCTCCAAAACTTCTCAGCCTGCCTTTTACTCTTCAGGGCTGTTACCATTGCTAAAAACACCACCATAGCTTCAGAGACTGGGTGAGACACCAGGCTTGGATAATATTTTCAATTCAATAGTTGGTACAGATCCCTCTTTTGCTTCAAGTTTTACATTTTCCCCCTGTCAGTTTGCTCAAATGGCATATATTGATTCAAGCCACGCTGAATTATGCAGTGGGCCAGAGCATGGACCTTCCTAGCTAACAACTAGGGAGAACAATTTCCTTAATCTTTGTTTAGCACTGGCTACTAACCAGAAGTTTCTCCCTTCTCATGCAGAGCTCTCTGGTGCAACTCCCAGGGCTAAGGAATTTTGCTAACATCCTGTGTTCCCATTCATTAATTTGCTCTTTTTTGACTAACAAGGATGAACAACATTGCAACAAAAGCTGGATGCAAGGGTGCAGTTTTTACAAGTGATTTTAATAATGGTACAGAGCAAAAAGATTAATAAATGTACAGGAAATAAAATTGCAAAAATAATTTTAAAATACCCAGCTTTTGTAATAATTGGTACTTAGAAAACACTCATGGGAAATCCATTGCTTAGTTCATCTTGTACAGTATATAATTAGTCCTTCGACCCTTACAGCATTACATGCACAAGACACATCCAGCAGAAGCACTGAAGTATATTGCTCTGATGTTTCAGTACAGAGAAGTAGAGTTGTGGCATAAGGCAAGTCTCTTCCCTGAGCAACCACCCATTATCTGCTTTGGTCTTTGGAAACATAAAGGTAGAGTTCCTGATAAATTAAGGAAAACAGATTTTTTGATGAAATTTGAAAAACAGAAAATGGCATAAGACATCTGTGAGTTTATCTGCTTAAAAGCAGAACTGGAGGGGGGCTTTGCAGATATAGTTTGCTTTTGGCAACCAGTTGGCCCAGCCTGTTAGGCTAAGTGAAGTTTTCCATTGACAGAAAAAATTCACTGACCTTGGTCTGAAATTGGTTTAAGCTCATGCAAACTGAGTTGGGGATTGCAGCTGTGATTTTTTTGTGAGCACAGTCCCACAACAGAAGTACCAGCAAAATGTTTTGAGTACAGACAGTCTCCCAGCTCCTTCTCACAGGGCCTGCTGAAGCACAGACTGCCTTGAGCTGTGCAGGAGGGCACTCAGCACAAACAGCCCCCAGTCAGCCTCTCATCAGTCTTTCAGGAGCAGGCAGCACACCTGCTCATATGGCTGCCACCAGCAGTGGGCTGAGAGCATGGTGCAGGCACAGTGTCAGACATCTCGGGGTTCTGCAGTCTGTGCTCTGACAGCTTTAGGGTGTTAATCATCTCCACTTCAGCTTAGGAAGTCTTCCAGTTCCTTGTTTGCTGAGACTCTTGTTTCCAGGGATGCGTACAGGTGTCAGTCTATCACCATTCACCAAGGTTATGACAGTAATCTAAACGGGTACTTCCTTCAAACCCATCTATTTTCTTCCAGTTCTTAGATCAGGGTGGAACTGCTCAGATATGAGGTTTCCGAAAGCGCTCTTCAGGTTAAGCCCTCCGTATATTTCTTCTAAAAATTAATAAACAGAAAGAAGCAACCTGCTACATCAAAGTAAAGTTAAACAAAAATATTGTGGAAACACAGCTGAGTATAAGAAACTGCTGTGTGCATCTGTTCTTGCTAGGTTCCCCAGTGACTCACCATTGCAGAATTTCACAGGAAAGAGCTCTCTAAGATGTCTGTCTCAGAGGGCCTGTGCCAGGCTTAGTTGCAAACCAAATGAATTAATCACATTAGTTCACACAAAAAGACTCCGTCAGATATTCATCCTTGTAAATCTCAGCTGCACAGCATAATAAACCATCTCGGGGATCCTGCATTGCCTGAGAGGGGCACTGCAGGCCAAGTGGGATGTCTGCTTCCCAGTTCAAAGTCATGCCAAGTCTCCCACTGCTTCACTTCAGGCTTCCTGGCTGCAGAGGCATCTGCTTAAAGCAGAGCTGGGAGCAAGAAGTGGCTCGGAGAAAAAACACCTGGGTAGCTTGCTTTCACTTTCCATTTCCAGAGTGGGAGAAGGTTGAGCTGGTGAGTCCATTTTTCACCCTGGGAGTTAGTTTTCATACAGGCAAGAAGCAACAAGGGGTAATTATTCACTGATTCCTGCATGGCATACAGCTAGATCTTATAGGCCCAAAACATTAAGGCTTCTGAATGGGCTGTCTGCCAGCCTCCAGTCCCAAGGCATATCCTGTGTATAATACCAAGTAAAAGAAGCAAAGCCTTGGAGTGTTCTCTCCAGATACAGAAGCGCTGTACAACTGTTTGTGCTGTCCTAAGTAGAGGCTGAAATGGGGGACAAGAGAAGTCACCTTGTGGTAATGACATATTGACCCAAATAACTTTCAGGTTTCCCTCAGCCCGTCTCTGGGGACAAGTCAGAGAACTACACGAAGAGCTGTAGGTGCCAAGAAATCATTTCCTGAACTCTCCTGTAGCATTTGCAGGTGTAGCCTTCTTTTCAAAGGCTAGACCTAGGGGATGTCCTTGGATCTAGGGGATCTGCCAACTTGGATCTAGGGGATCTGCCAACTGAGCTGGCCCAGTCAAAACTTTTACACAATGTAGAAGGGGATAAAGTTCCTACACTGCACATAAAAATATGTCGGGAAAGACAGTCTGGGTTATTCCTGCATCGAGGAAAAGCAAACCAGCCACGGAACTGCTTTTGCTCAAGGACCTGGGTGCACTTGGTGTTTAGTGCAGAAGAATGGAGAAGTCCTATGGGACTTCCCAAGGGGATTTGATGTTGGGTGAGAATAGCCAAGGGTTTGACTTGTATGATGTTAATTGCTATAAGATACTACATGTCACCACTACTGTGATTGTTACGTGCCATATCAATGGTAGTACATTAAGAGTCACCCAGATTAATGATGAAGGAAATTTGGTGGAAGCGAGCAAAGTGCGGCTGTGGTGGGACCAGAACTGGCTTCAGCATGCAGCCATCCAGCACCACGCACCATCTCTCCTGCCCTGAAGGGCTGTTATGACAGATAGAGGCTGAAGGCATGGGCTAAACAAACTCAGTGGATTTTTCAGAGGGATGACCCATAGAATAAGGGAATGATACCTGTATGTGTATATATATCAAAAGACGGGAAAGGTAGTGGTGATTATTTGGGATGTATTGGAAGTGTAGGAATGGAGAATAACACAGATGTTATGGAAATGGTTGTGGATATTGTCTTGGTTTTGGCTGGGATAGGGCTAGTTTTCCTCCTAGTAACTGACTTGGTGCTGTGTTTTGGATTTAGGATCAGAACAATGTTGATAACACACTGATCTTTTAGCTACTGAAGAGCAGTGTTTGCACATAGCCAAGGACTTGTCAGCTTCTCACACTGCCCTGCCAGCGATGAGGCTGGGGGTGCACCAGGAGCTGGAAGGGGATACAGCCAGGACAGCTGGCCCAGAATGGCCAGAGGGATGTCCCATGCCATGTGGTGTCAAGCTCAGCAATAAACTGAGGGGTTGTCCAGGTGGTGCAAAGCGGGTGCACTGCTCAGGGTCTGTCTGAGCATCAGTCAGCAATTGCATACACTTGCTTTGTATATTATCATCACTATTATTATTATCATTATTTTCCCTTCCTTTTCTGCCCAATTAAACTATCTCTATCTCAACCCATGAGTTTTCACCCTTCTTTTTTCAGTTCTCTCCCCCATCCCGCTGTGGAAGGGTGGGGTGTGTGCGCTGCAGGGGGAGTGAGCGCATAGCTGTGTGGTGCTTTGCTGCCTGCTGGGTTAAACCACAACAGATCTCCTCCTCAGAACCCATTACTTCTTCCAAAACAAACCAGGGCCTGCACTATTCCCAAAAACCTTATACAAAACTGGTGAGTACATGAATTATTTGCTGCCTTATCACCACAGGTTTGGTTTAGCACAACAGACTAAATCCCAGTGTAGGTCCTTTCACTTCGTGAGATTTATCCCAGAAATAACAATATCTTTGGAATGCTCTGAATTCATTTGCAATGTTGACTTTAGAAAAAAAACATTTTTTGGATTTTGGAGTAAGTAGGAAGAAGCTTTTCACAGGCAGTGAGAATTCTCTCACAATACTTCTCATTCCCTTCTGAGTTTTCTGACGAGATGAAAGAATAGGGAAAGGGAATGTGCCTGTTGAATTATTTCAGTAACAGCAACAGTGTTCTTGTTCTTTTAGTAAATATTTCAGCTTTGTTTTGGTAAATGTTTCATTCCATCTGAGGTTTTTCTCTGTCTTTTTTAGTGAGGAAACTTGCCAGTCAGAAATTTATTTTTCTCAGAAGCTGCAGCAAAACGAAATTCCCCACTGAAAACTGACAGAAGAAAAAAAAATAGAAAGAAAAAAGAAGATACAAATAGTAATTTCATTAAAGAATTATTAAAAATAAATAAATGAACAAAACAAAACAAAACCAAAGCAAAACAAACAAACAAACAAAAAAACAACTAGTATGTATTTATTTATTTTTTTAAATTAATATTTTAACTTTGTTGGAAAGGAGATTCTTCCAGGCAGCTCCATTAACACAAAAAGTTAACACAAGAACTCCATATCATTAAAACAATGCAAAAATGGCCCTCATAATGTCTCATAAAGGAAATGATCCAAAGGCCAGAGCCTGCCTTCTCCCACATACAAGAATACAACAGTGGTGATATGACAGAAAGGAAAACAATTTGTTGTTTTTTGCAAAGTTTTTCAGCTGTTCCATTACATCTGGTACATCAGCTGGGACACAGTGATTTACAGCACTCTTTACATAGGGGTCAGCCTGCTCCAAGATCATTTTCAAACCTTTCATTTCATTGACTTCCAGAAAATAAAATGTGATAAGATTGTAGAGCTGTGTTTGGTTATTTCCTACTCCTGCCATTAGTATTTAAAATTAAAGTGATGATTTATGGTTAATTTGCACAATTTTTATCAAGTCTCACCACAAACAGTTAGCAAGACTCAACTGTGTATCCAATATATAACAGCCTCTTTATGTTATCAGTGTTATGCATAAATCTCTGATTAAAGTCATGTCAACACTTCACTCTCTTGGACCAACCCTGCTGTCTGGAAGAGGCCTCTTTGCTACGTCCTGATGTGATGATACTGACACACTGCCTCCCTGACCTCTCATTTTTGCTGTTCTTGCACCATCAAGAGATGGGGGAATTATGGTGATTTATGCTATGTCAGCAGGAGGAACACAGTGCTCAAAGACAACATACATGGATAATATTTTAACTTGAATTTATGTAAGAGAAGAAGAATGTCATCTCACTATTTTTTAACTACATGTGGTCAAGAATTTTTCAACAACATTTCTTTCACAAGGAAAGGCAGAAAAATTTCCAGATGTTGTCAAAACAAAATATTTAGCACAAGAAGAAATCTGTTCTTCATTCAAAATCAGTTTTACATTAGTAAATGTAAACAGTGCTGCTGTAAAAATGAATGCCTAAAATGTCTGAAGTTTTCAATTCTTCCATCTCAAAAATGCGTATATTTCATCCCATTTCAGATCAACGATGTGAAACCTTTTTTTTTTTTTTTCTCTTTTGTGTTAGCTGAAGCACAGAATTGAGTTAGAGGTAGTTTAATTACCTTCTTGTTAATATCTTCCTAAGGACACCCCCAAACTCCCTTTTAATTTTACTTATTTATGGATGTGTTTCTTTAGGGCTAATAAATAAACAGCTGTAAAATTAATGAAGTTTTCATGACTAGGTCCATACATTCCCTAGGAAATGCTGGTTCTTCTAGCCCTACCCCGTTCAGAACTTGGTATTTCAAGCACTTTGTTGGCA
The DNA here is from genome assembly GCF_013377495.2 of Cygnus atratus. Lineage (NCBI taxonomy): Eukaryota > Metazoa > Chordata > Aves > Anseriformes > Anatidae > Cygnus > Cygnus atratus. The sequence continues at coordinate 54,808,696 of NC_066396.1, read as the reverse complement.
TTTTATCTGTGATTTCCTTCATCACAAGCCACAGCTGTCTCCAGAGTCCTGCCATTCCATCATCTTTCCTAAGAGACATCTGCAGCACCATATTCTCTACTCACCACCCATTAGTATCACTTCCTAACCACATCAGTGCTCTGGAGTGCCTTCTCAAGCTACACATAAATTGCCTAACATGATCTGAACTCTGTACCAAACTGCGTACAAAGAGGTAACCTGTTTAGTGTGAAAGATAAAGTGTTCACAAGAAGGACGTGCCGGATTTCTGCATATGTTTGTGTCATGCACACAATCAGGGATGTGCAAGACTCCCCTCTCATTAGTTCAGTTGCAGAGGCAGGTAGGGTGGAACTGCAGGACTATTCCACTCCCCTTCTTTTTTCTACTCTTTTAGTCAAAAAATGGCTGGCAGGCAATTTTTAGCTGTGTTTTTGGTGTGTGTGGAGCCTGACAAAGAAATAAACAGCTTTAATGCTTTTTATTTTTTATTTCTTTTAAACCTTTTAGAATTAAAGTAAATCTTCTTAAAAAAAAAAAAAAAAGCCTGAAAATAATGTTTCAAGTCTTAGAATCATAGAATCATTAAGGTTGGATGAGACCTCCAAGATCACCTGGTCCAACCATCCCCCTACCACCAATATAACCCACTAAACCTTGTCTGTAAGCACCACATCCAACCTTTCCTTAAACACCCTGGGGGACAGTGACTCCACCTTTCCCTTCTTTTTTTTTATAAACAATAACATTTTTCAGGTAAGCACAAATTCCTGAAAATGGTCTTGTTTTGTTTTGTCTTGTTTTGTTTTTACCTTGGAAACCATACTCCTCTTCCAATAGGACTTATTGTTCTAATAACAACATCTCACTTCTAGTGTGATGCTAAAAGATTCTGAGAGTGCCACATGTACCTAACCTACAAGGCAGGACTCTTTTTAATTCTGAAATATGCTTGATTTGTAAATTTATTCTTTTACTGTTGAAGTACACTTGGTGAATTTGTCCTTGGGGAACCTGGAATGAAAATTGTATTCATGGACATTAAGAATAAACAACACAATGAGAAGAGAACATTTCCAGAATAATTTCTTTTTGTTTATGTTATGATATTGTAGTTTTTCCGTTTTGGTACTTTTCCATCTGATTGCTTTGGATTTAGTAGTACTACAGTTCCTCTGCATAAAGCCTTGATGACAACCATGAGCATAATGGAAGAGAAGGAGAAACAGAAAAAGGAAAAGAGGAGAAAAGGAAGAACACAAACCCGGAAGGGCTGTAGACTGGAGGAAGAGAAGAGTACTGCTGGCAACAGGCAAGAAAAAGATGTTTTCCTTTTCACTCAGAATTGCAGAAAAGCAGTAACTACTTCATGATTGCAGAAAAGCAGTAACTACTGCCCAAGGAAAAAGTCAGGACCAGAGACTCACACAGGCTGCCTATTTCTCTTACAGAAGGGGCAAAAGAAGGTGCCCAGCCACCAAGCAGGAACAGCTAGGAGTTACAGGCTATGATTCTTCGTTAGCCCCTCTGGACCAAAACAAATAGTGTGGAACTGGCTGAAGGCAGATGCACCAGCTGTGAGGGTGAGAAGTGCTGGAGGAGATAGAAGGGGTACGCAGAACTGCAAGCTGCACTGGAGGGGAACTTCTAAGAAAAGAGACACGAAGCTTTAAACGGCAACCTAAATTGCCTCCAGTTTCAGATTACTTTGCTTAAAAATTTATGCTTGAAGTTTCACAGTTTGCAATAGGTGTTAGCCTCAAACATCGCCATACAGAGAGACACATAAAATGCCTATGCCATTAAGCCATTTAAGATTCCTTTAGAGAGCAGTAAGATGTGATTATCCCTAGTGAACTGGCTGGACTACAATTTGTAGCCTAGAAACAAGATGCTGGAAGAGGAACATCAGAAAAGTGTCTTCTCCAAATTCCCCAAGTTCTCTTGATTTATTTTCCTTACTCCCCAATTATGCTAGCCCACATCCTTATCAGAGGAAAGTAATGCAGTGAAGTGAAGCGAGCCATGAAGTGAATGCAAAATGGTGAAGGGATATTCTAGTTTCACCTCTCAGAAATCTGTCGTATTATGACATTCCTTTACAACCCTACCAAAAATGCGTGGCATTTACTAACCAGTTTCTCACAGTTTTGCATTATATCACATCACATCTGCAATTTTATTGGTATCCCATCTTCAGGAGTAGCACGATTTTCATCGAATTTCCTGTACATAGAAAAAAATCCTCACAGCTGTGGAGAAAACTGCAGACACACTCCAGTTGTTATCATGGATACTCAAAATCTGCCATACCAGAATATAAAAAGGGAGGAATAGCTATGTGACACCTGAAAAACCAAGAGAAGTACAACAAAACAATTCAAAGCAAATTATAGGTCTGTTACTTCATGGGGAAAGAGAGTGTACAATGGTTAATACAACATTTTACATTTTCTTTGCTCTAGTGTTTGTAAACCAGTGTGAACAGACAATGTAACAAAGCAAGAAAAACAGGGGGCAGAGTAAGGAAAAGAACAGGATGAGAATACTGGGAAAGTTGGACAAGTCTGAAGAAACTCACCCTTGAGTGCTCAAGGAACCAGGCAAAGATTGCTTTTTCTGAAAACTAGTAGAGGAAAAGAGAAGTCCCAGAAAACTGAAACACAAACATACACCACATTCATATAGGGGAAAAAAAGACATAGAGATCTGCTGTGATATAGTCACCATAATGTCATTCCCAGAAACAACAGAATCTGGGACTAAATGGATGAAAAGGAGACAAGGACAGGTTGTAGGCATTTGTCAAGGATAGGAAAGCTGGCCTAACATATAAGGGCAGCCACTGGAAGCAATACCTACCAGTTTCAGTAAGCTTGCACATACCTTCCTTGTTAGCAAACAATGAACCTCTGGCTCTAATGAACTGTCTTAAGGGAAACAGACAGCTGGCTGGGGATGGTCTGTTTGTTTTTCAGAAGACAGTCAGAATAGTTATTGATGATTCACTGTCATTTGTGGAAAGAGATGCAAATTGTTTCCCATGGGGGTCTGACCTGAGCCTTATGTTATTCAATTGTTTCATTAATGATCGGGAAGATGGAGAGGAAAGTGCACTTACAGCATTTGCAGGTGACACTGAACTGGAAGGGGCACTCAGGAGGGCTGGATGAGAATTCAAAATTATCTTGACAAATTGGAAAGATGGCCTGAGGTCAACAAGATGAAATGCCACAGAGGCAAGTGATATGTTTTGTGGGGAAAAAACAAATGCTCCATTACAAAAAAAAAAAAAAAAAAGGTAGCCAGCTGGCTATAAGAGTGTTAGGGGTTCGGAGGCTGACATTAGCTCACAAACAGAAAATGCAGCAGGATGCTACTGAACCTCTCGTGGGATGTGTTAGTAGGAATACAGAAAGTACAGTCTGGGAGAGTGGAAAAGGCTACAGCTGCAATATTGTGTCCAGTATGGGGCAGCATGCTTCAAGGAGAATGAATACTTCTCTGAATTATTTCCTATGTGCAAATAGGATTTGAGAGAATTTAGAAGACCTTGTGGCCCACAGTCGCCTCCAGTTGTGTCCAGCTGAAGACATGCAATTATCCAGTGGCAGAAGCCAGTGACAGACAGGGTTGCTGAACAAAGGGCAAGGGGTGATGTGACAGAGGGGGATCACAACATCGACAAAACAGGGTTTAAGCAGGGTCATCTCCAACACTTGCAGGTTAGGAAGGAAATGCCTACAAGGCACCACTGTGGAGAAATCACAAATAAGACAAATATGCCTCTCTGCTTCCAGGCCAGGAAAGGTCCACAACTAGAAGTAAATATTTTAGTTACTGATCTCCATTACCCGTTAGCAAGAGTTAACATCTCAGACACTGCTATGCACTGCAGCGATGTTCACAAGTTACTTTTTATTCATTTATATTTCCAGCTGCTATGTTATTGTGATAAGTTCTTGTAAAACTCTTTGAAATTATCCTTCATAAATCTAGAAGGTTTCTGGAAACTGTGCTCCTTGTGAAGATAATTACAGAAGCCAATATTCCCTTTCAAACCATTTTGAACCACAAGCTATTCATGCCTTATTTGCCTGAAGTGGCTCAAATGTAACTCAGAGCTGGACCTGAGGATCCTGAGTCACATGTTTTTGTTGTTGTTTTTGCTTGTTTGTTTATTACATATCTTTGCAGCTGTAGAGAACATCCATAAGATATTATGGTATTAATTACCAGTAGGGAATGGGGATATAACATAATTCTGTGACAACACCATGGCAAAGCATTGAGGTAGTCATTGTAGATGAAAGTCAGTGTTCTACCTATTCCATGAATAAAAGATAGATAGTGATGTTCTTTGAATGCTACCTGGCTATAGATCTCCTCAGGTGAAGATTCTTTTGATTCAAATGAAGCTGTCTGAAAATCAGGTGTCTGCTCCAAATTACTCATGCCAGCTTCCTTTGTAGAGAGAGGCATCTCAAAACAGGAGTCTGAGAGAGGTGGGACCAATCAACTCTGGATACCTGTGGGCAAACACTTACATCTATGAAATTCATGTCACTGCTATGGAGTTGAGACTAGCTCTTCTATGGACACTGAGGTTGCAAGGAAGGCTTTAAACACCTCACTGAAGGGTTTGTTGTGCCACAGCCATAATTATCGTCTGCACAGAAGAGCGGGACCTGCTCTCCTGTGTTGGGAAAAGAACTGTCCGGTCACCAGATGTTGGTGAGTACCTCTGTTGGGAAGTGCTCTGCCTGCTAAGATTCCTTCCAGATTCTTCACTGCCCTATGACATGAGGGAGTCATATTAATAATTGCAAGTCCTCCTAGGCAATGCAGCCAGGTTACTGCAGGTGGACTTTAGACCACAGTAACAAACAGGCTACTTCTATGAGGATTGTTATCAGGTTGTGTTATCTCCCATGAGGCTGTACACAGGTATCCCCTTCCAGACCCAGGTCTACCAGAATTGGAAACTTGTTTCTGCCCCCTTACCACAGAAATAAGCTGTCATGACTGATATGGGTTACAAGGGATTCATGCCAACAGCTCTTCTGAGAATAATGGGAGGGGAAGGAAGTGAGACAGAAGACAGCTACTTGTAGAGTCATTCCGCCCTACAGCCCCTCCAGCACCTGGTTTTCTGGGGACTGCTGTAGGGAAGGGAAGGAACTGAGCATTTTCCTTCAGGTTAGCTTTCTGTGAGGCATTACATTGCCAAGTGTTTGTTAGGAATAAACTTCCTGAGATGCAGCTAGTACTAACTGGGGACAAAATGGCATTGGGATTATCTGTAAAAAAGTAGACATAATTCTTTGCTGATTACTTCCATTTGGAACTGCTCGACCCTAGACACAGGAGGCTTTTATGTAATTTTCAGCCTCTTTTCTGTCTAAAAATGTATTCCTGTAGTCCTTTTTTCATGCTTCCTCATCACTAGCCATCCCTTAAGCTATTCAAATTCTTTCTACCTCCTTTTTTTTTTTTTCTACATCAGATATTAACTCTCTGAGCTACCTTTACAGTAGCCAGAAAAGATTTTCATTTCCAAATGTAAATGTCTGCAGTAAGATTTCAAAAACAGTGGGATTGTTTGAATATCTGTAATCCACAGTGCGATGAGAAAGCCAAAAAACCTTCACTTAAAAAAAAAAAAAGCAAAAAAAAAAAAAGCTGTACACTATTTACTGGGAGGGACTAAGCTGGTTGACCTGGTTCTGGTTCTGACAGGTAAAAAGAGGATTTTGTTGTAATCTGTTAAAAGAAAGGAAATTAAATTGCTGATTGGTTGTATGTAATATTTAAAAATAATAGAGAAAAGACCAATTCAATTCCTTCAGCATGAGTTATATTATATGGATATATATATATATATATGGATATATATATATATATAAACCAAATCTCAGGGCAAACAAAAGAAAACAAAAACAAAATCAAAAAAACATTTGTGTCTCTGGAAGCTGCTAATTGAATGTGTCTGTGTAGGAATTAAATATTGATGATTTTCTTGAGCAACACATCTGAATATTTTCCATGCTGCACTTTACAGGTATGTATCCACCAAACACCTATATGGAGAGGAAAATGTCACTGCAGCAATATTAGGAAGGACAACTACACACAAAATCAGTTCTAAACCAGTTCACAGCTTAAGGATACTTCTGGTCCTTCTCAACAGGTAAGACTCTGTCACTGAAATACGTGACTGAGGTAAGAATGACAGGAAGCCAAGAAATGCATAAGGATACAACAGTAAGAATCACATGAACAGTGTGCTTAAGGCTGCAATGATTTCACCCGTTTTCCCTGTTGTATGACATGAAGCCCTTGTCTCAGGATATAAAATAAGAGCCACCCACTGATCCTTGATCCAAGCATGGAAGACTGGCTCCCCATACCATTTCAGAGTACCCACTTTCTGGCTCTCATCTTCCCAAAGTCCAAGCTAAGCCCCCTTAAAGACTCACTCCAGCCCACGCAGACAAGAGGGTCCCTAGCTCTGCTCACCAGCCACTGATGCCTCAGATCCTTTGCTCATTGCAGTTTTCTAGATTTCTGCTCCCTTGAGAAGTGATCACTGCCTGAAATCTCCCCAGCAGGTTTACTACCTCTCCTCAGACCTTGGGAGGACCTTGTGCTTTATCTAGCTCATCTCACACCACCTTCTTCTCTCTAGATAGGACTTCAGAGAAAAATGCGCACTGCTTAAGTTAGCCATGGGAAAGCACATTCATGTGAGTAATGGATGGTTTGTGAATGTGCACATGCCAGCAGAAAGATACCCACATATAGACAAAATGGAGACAGAACAGAAGAACAGAATGTAACTAGAACTAGGCAAAAGACAAGGCATGAACAGAGAATGTGATGAGGAAAAAAAAAAAGTACAGAAATCAAGTAAATTTTAACAAAAGTTTTTGTGAAAAATAAGATAACTTTTCTTCTTCTTCTTCTTCTTCTTCTTCTTCTTCTTCTTCTTCTTCTTCTTCTTCTTTTTTTCTTCTTCTTCTTCTTCTTCTTCTCCTTCTTCTTCCTCTTCTTACTTTCAGCCAAAGAAAAGTTCTTAAGTGTAAGTAAAATGCACCCTTTGTTTACAAATGGCATTTTTTGACCTATCTTTAATTAATAGACAGAGAAATAATGCTTTAGTGAAAGGCTTACATGATTCATAATCTTTATGAAACATCAAAAAACTATATGAACATGCTCAATTGAAATGAAGCTGAGTTTTGATTTAGATAAGAAAAATCCTGTGCAATTAGACTTACTCTGGATTTTTCTTCCATATTTTTGGATTAGCCACAGAATCATAAATACATTATTTTTCCCTAGGTAAGCTGGCTAACCTTTAGAGAAGATGGTAAAGTATCCCAAAGCAGTAAAAAAGTTCATCTCATCAAGAATAAATTGAGCAATAAAAAACAATTGAATAAAAGATTGTCATTTACCTAAAAGAAATCCCTAGGGACACTCAAAGTGCCCACAAATATAGGGCACAATGAGACCAGATCTTGTTATTTTCACTAGCCCATTAAGATGACAAGTAGAACAATTGGGATGTCTAGAAAAAGAATAAGCCTTAAAAAAATAAACTAAATGTCATTTAAAAGGCAGAAATCTAATACAAAGGGACATCCTGGGTAAGATGACAGAGACTGTTCTGGAAGCAGCAGAAAAAGAAGATTCCAAATAAGGCTTCAAGTAGGCATGATTTGGGAATCTAAATTCACTTTTTTGTTTCAGTTGCATTTTGATAAAATCAATTCAAAACCTGATTGAAAAAAATGGTTGAATGCCGGTCATCTACTGGAGATCATAATGTCATCTACATCACAGGATGTGATGATAGCAGCTCTGTAGGTCAGTCTGTGGAAGCGAAAAAGCAGATGGATTTGAAACATCTAAAACCTTTCAAAGGTCTAGAATTATTTGGACACTGTCAGAGCAGGATTTGGACGTTGTCTTGGGACAGAAAGCAAACAAACAAACAAACAAACAAAAACATTGGCATGTGTAAACGGGAGAGGCAGAGAGAGAACAAGAATGAAGACCACTTTAGCATCAGGTATGCAGTGCTGTGCCATACAAAGATTCCCACCTAGCTGTCACTGTTCATTCCGTACTCAAAGCTCTATGGAAAATGTAAATGATTTCTTCAGAGAAGCACTGTCAGAAATATCATTAACATTTTGATTTGGGGCTTTGAGCAGCAGTGGCATTTTTCTTTTACAGAAATTTTGTTGCTGCTTTCTCCAGTTTTCATTCTATAACTCAGAAGAGAAGAAAAATGGAAAAAAAATAAAGAGAAAAAATATTTGAGGAAGGGAGAAGCTATTTTTGATTGGTAAAATGCTAGTCGGCTCCATTCTGAAGGTCTGCACAGTTAATGGATAAACAGAGACAAATGGGAATCCACAGACCAAAAGACAAAATTTTTATTGCACTGGTCATTTTAGCTGTGCTTGAAGAAGACAAATAATGATAAAAGGATCATTCAAAATACAGATTCTTTGTCCTGAAGAAAAGTCTCTGCTGACCTTTATGTTCTAAAGCCTGTATTTTCCACAAGGTATCAATTAAACTGTGAGGGATGGAAAGAAGAACATTTATTTTACTGCAGGATGAAACACCTAGTGCCTGAATGTTTATTAGTGAATGATTTCATTATTTTGCCTTGCTTGTGCATACAGCTTTTGCTTTACCTATTAAACCATCTTTATGTTGAACTACAAATTTTCTCACTACCAGTGCATAAGTGGCTGTGTGGTGTTTAGCTGCCTACCAGTGTTAACCCATAAAAAAGGATCACCTCCTCCAAGCTCAGGAACAGTCCATCCCAATAAGCAGGAAGTCAGGCATGAATGCCCAGAGGCCTGCATGGAAGACCAAGTAGCTCCTGGCCAAACACAGACACAAAAAGCAAGTGTACAGAAGGTGAAAGCAAGGACAGGTAACCTGGGAGGAATACAGAAATACATTGTCCAACCATTCAGGGATGGACTTAGGAAAACTAAAGCCCAGATGGAATTGAATCTAGTCAGGGATGTCAAAGGCAACAAGAAGGGCTTCTGCAAACACATCAGTGACAAAGGAAGACTAGCGAAAATGGGCCCATTGCTGCGTGAAGCGGGAGACCTAGTTACGTAGGGCAGGGGAACGACTGAGGTACTGAATGCCTTCTTTGCCTCAATCTCTAGGAGCAAAACCAGCTATCAGGAGCCCCAGGTCCCATAGACCAGGTTGACAGGCTGAAGCAAGGAAGATGTGCCCTTGGTGGAAAAGAGTCAGTTTAGGGAATACTTAAGCAGACTGGACATTTATAAGTCCATGTGCTCTGATGGGATGCAACCACTAGTGCTGAGGGAGCTGGCAGATGGCATTGCTGGAAAGCAGCTTTGGAGAAAAGGAACTGGACGTCCTGATGAACACCAAGTTGAACAAGAGCCAGCAACGTGGCCTTGCCACAAGGAAGACTAACAGTATTCTTGGCTGCATTAGACAAAGTACTGCCAGCAGGTAAAGAGGTGATCCTTCTCCTCTACTCAGCACAGGGAAGGCTACTTCTGGAGTACTGCAGTTCAGTTCTGGGCCCTTGTACTATGTCCAGTACTGGAGACATATGGACACAGTGGAGAGAGTCCAGTGAAGAGCTATGAATGTTTTTAAGGTACTGGAGCATCTCTCCTCTGAGGAAAGGCTGAGAAAGTTGGGACTGTTCAACCTGGAGAAGAGAAGGCTCAGTGGCATCTTGCCAATGTCTATAAATACCTGAAGGGAGGGTGCAGAAATGAGGAAGCCAGGCTTTTTCCAGTGGTGCCCAAAGACGGCACAAGCCACAAGGGCCACAAACCAAAATGCAGGAGGTTCCCTCTGAGCATCAGGAAACACTTCTTTACTGTGCAGGAGACTGAGCATTGGCACAGTAGCCCAGAAAGGTTGTGGATTCTCTATCCTCAGAGATATTCAATAGTCACCTGGCCATGGACCTGGGAAACCTGCTCTGGACAGCCCTGTTTGATCAGGGGGTAGGATCAGGTGGCCTCCAGAGGCCCCTTTTAACCCCAACCATTTTGTTATTTTATATTTTGTTATGGAAAAATCAGCTTTTCAAAGGAGACTGAATGGACCTCAGTTACTGTGGCTATGAGAACTAAGATTGGTCATATGAGCATCAGGAGTTAAAGAATCATATTCATGTCTCTTTTAGGAAGGCCTGCCATTGTCACCAGAGTTTATTTGTCAAGTATTAATCATATATATACATGGGAACAAAAATGATGTGTTTTGTTTGTCTGTTTGTTTCTTTGTTTTCATCAGATTTGGTAACATAAGCACAGGGAATGCAAGGCATGTTGCTTCCAGGGATTGTGCAATGTATGGGGGGAAACAAGTACTAGACTGATATTCAGTGGAAAGCACTGACAGGGTGTACATGATCAAAAGGCTAAAAAGCCATTACAAACAGTAAGAAGGTTGCAAAAGAATAACAAAGGGAGGAATTAAAGGTTTATAATATTTGTATGAAACTAGTAAAAAGCATTGCAATGTTTGTGAACCTGTAGTACTCAGCCAATGAGGAACCAGGGGAGAAAGTAAGTGTGGGTGAACGGGGCATAAAAGGTGTGAAAATTGCATCCCCAAGCACCTACCTGTTTGCAAGATGCCCCTCATTGCAATAACAAATAAAATGTTACTTTTCTGAGATCGTTGCCTGAGCCTCTGTTATTGGCTAATGAGTGTTTCTCACAATATAGACATCAGCAATGCTGTTACTGCCAGAGACTCTCCAGTGGGTGTCCCTATAAAAGCTGCAGGAAAACTGCAGTTACACAACGAGGAGAAGGATAAGTGCAGGAAGTGAAAAACTTCTGTTGAGTGGGCATTGACTGAATTTTGTGCTAGTTGCAACACACACGCAGCAAAGAAATGGTCTTTGCCCCAGAGCTGTTAAGGTATTGCTTAAGTCATTCAGAGCTTTCTGTGAACAGAAAAACGAATATGCGTACCAGAAGCACTCTGACTCTTTCTTCTGTAAAAAGGATCATTTCCACTTTTCACAATTAGTTTCTCCTCATTACTCATACAGGTTACTGAAGGATTTGGAATGGATGATTTTTATTTATTTATTTTTGCCTGTGTTTAATGCTTTACTTCATTAGAAAAGTCATGGTACTTAAAAATCAAACATTTTCCATCTAATTCAGCACAACTCATTTGGGTGCTTGGTTAGAATCCTAATGCCTAATGCTTTCTTCAGCCATCAATCTGCCAGGTATGACATTAGACAGATAGTTTTCTTATCTGAGCTTGCTATTTTCCTGCATATTTTTCTTCTGCATATTTTCAGGGAGGTGACACAGAAGAGCCTGGAGTTTTCTGCTAGCAAATAAAAATGCATACAATTTTTTGTCAGAACTACTGTGTTTTGATGTGCTGTTCAGAGATGTGCTTTTCAAAGACAAACCCCCAAATTGCCCTCCTTTGCACAGCTTCTGTTGATGTTTTGCTGGCAGTCAATTCTTGTTTTCGGTAAAATAGCTCCTTAAATTGAGGAATGACTTTATGGAAAATGAAAAATTTAACTCCTTCTTAACTCCATTCTATGGTGTGGTTCAATCCAATCTTTTTCAGATCCCGTCCTATATTGTACTCAAAAGCTTTTTACAAGTTCTTGTCAGATCTCTCCTTTTTTTCTATATACACTGTTTTGAACAATTTCAAGGAAAATCTATTTAATATTTCTTGATAAAGTGAAACCAAAGAAAGAAATGTCACAGTGAATCGAGGTTCATCTGCACAATTTTGGTACAAATGTTTTTATTGGGTTGCTTGGAAAAACCCTCTTTTCTTGTTTTCTACAGTTGCATTGTTTTCTACAACTATATTATTTATTAACTTAAAACATACACTTAGCAAGACTTAGGAAACTCTGGTGGGCCAAAAGAGTCAGAGCCTCCAAAATAAAAAATAAAAAAAATCATTCTTTCTTTAGTATATGGCTCTGCACTGAAAAAGCTACCACTTTCACAAGTGTTTCTGAAGGAGATCAAGACCAAGAAATATCTAACAAATGGACTTTTTTCACCCTCTGGAAAAATCACAGATTTTCAAATATCAATTTATTGCATCCTGGATTCAAATTATAATACAGATAAACAACAGTTATGAGGGTTATAATTTGTTTAATAATTTAATTTAAGGGGAAAAAAATGTAGTGTTTTTTTTTTTTTTTTTTTTTTGAGGTGGGGGGAGGAGTCTTTCTCTACCCATTTCTGTCAAAACAGCTTGGGCTATCTGGGAAGTCAGGTAACTAGGAAGCCTGGAAAGGCTGTTTCTGCCTCTCTCCTGCAACTGGTGTCTGTTTGTGCTTAGCTTGATTCCAAGCCTCAGCCAGCTTCTGCAGGCAAAGGGACCTGCAGCCAAACAAATGAAAAGAGAAAGGCAAAACTGCTATTGCTAGAAGTTATCCCCCATCTGTCCCATGCCTCAGGCAGCATGCAGGGGAGACACAGTTCTTGTTCCTACAACTACCTTTTTCAGGAAGCCAATTTACCAGGAGATCAACCAGGACACCACGGAGAACTGAATCAAAATAGCGAATAGCCATGAATGTACCACTTGTCTCATCTTACAGTACACCACAGTCCATAATAAGTACCTTCCATCGTGTAAGTTGTTTCTAGCCTGTGAATCTTCTCCCATTTTTTTTCTTTCCTCTTATGAAAGTGTTTTCCTTAGTACCTGTAACTTACGCTGCCCTGGATGGCAAGTCTGGCACAATCAAGCTACTTTCAGAAGAGGAAGAGTTTAAGTAGAATCTTAATTAAAGATTTTAAAATAGTGTTTAATTAATTAAAGATTAATGTGTTTATCTCTCCTTGTGAAATTCCATTTTCCATAGCTGCTGAAGTACTTTTCAGCATGACGCATAATAGAATAGGACCTCCGGGATGTAATTTTAAACAGTAATCAGTGGATTTGGCCAGTTCAAATACGTTTGGCCATAACCCAGTACACAGGGCAACAGAAACAGCTTTGGGAGGAAAGCAGGTTTCTGTGTGCCATGCTGAAGATGGCATACAGACCACAGCTCTGCAGCATGAAAACAAAGGATGCAGTAAAGTGTTCTTTGTCTTACCTCTCACTCAACCATCTTTTTAACTTTCTGCAAGGCTTTTTGTGGTAGAAAAACAGCTTCAGAGGCTCTTCACAAAAAGCACAAATTCCCAAGGGAAAATAATCTTGAGACTGTAGTATCCATGGCCTCTTTGTGCTCAAGATGCAGACTGTGCTTTTCCCAGAAGTCTAATAAAAATATAAACACATCTGTTCACATTGTCTGGAGCAGAAGACATTAAGTACACTTGGTTCTCCCTGCTCTCTGTCTTTTGCCTCCAGCATGCATCTGCTAGCATGTTTCAGGCCCAGATATGAAGTTAGTTCGATACAGATCCTCATTAGGGGAGTTACATGTCCTTCCTGCAAATGTGGTTCCTCTCTCAGTATCTCAGAAAAGCAGGTTGAGTCACTGACAGGTTAAAGAGCCTTGGTCTGAGGCAGTCACAGGCTTACGATGAGACATCTCTGCTCCCAGCAACATAGCCAACTGACTGCTCGCTGTTGTGGGTGTTTAACAAGTCTCTAAAAGTGGGAGGTAGTTCATTTCCATGACAGGTTTGACTTTAGATTTGCAAGTTTATAATTACATCTAGTTGGTCCTATTATACTATGCTGCATCATGATGAAGATTACTTCAGCACCTATGGAAAACAGAATTTCACAAAGAGAGACAAACACATCAAAACCCACATGTGAGTGCAAATACCGAATACTGCTAATAAACTAACTATGCTCCTAACTATACTCCTCCTGTCTGCTTCTGATTGGTTGATTTTAATTTAGGGAAGGTAGCAAGCTAATTCTGCAGAGAAACTTCAGGATAGTTGAAAAATCTGGGAATAAACTGTGAGAAAATTGCATAGACAGGAAATTGATATCAAAATCAGAATTAATAGACTTAAAGATTCCAATCCGATAAGCAAAAATTCACAGGAGGTCGCAGGATCTGTAACCTCTGCAAAACTTTTGAGGTTGCCATGAATCTTTTGTTAATGAACTCAACCTCAGTAGAATTTTTAACTATGCTGATCCTAGCTAGCTTGGAGTTGGACTGATTACCACCAGCTGTGTGATTAGTAATGATGAGGAAAATAACTCTTCCGTTTATATGTGACATTTAAAATATTCATGACCCTGCATGCATATATAGAGATCTAAACATAGACTCAGGGATGATAAAAGATTGTTACTGAGAACTGTGTACTTAAGGAAAAAATAGAAGAAAAAAAAATGCCATAGTTAATAAAAAATCCCGCGACGTTCAAAGCATGATCGTCACTCTGAGAATGCATTTGAGTCCAAAGCTTTCTGAGATTTTTCCCTGACTGCCTGAATAAACCTCCACCAGAATAACAGTGGTCAAATGAAACCCTCCCCTAAGCAAAATGGAAATAGATGAGTGAATGGATACACAGCCAATCTCTCCCACAGGCTGTCACACAATGGGTGGCTCCTTTGAGAAAGAGCAGCAGTCCTAGACCTCGTCAAGGCTCACTGTCCACCAGGAGAGCTCCCTTCTGACAGGCATCTTATGGTCACCTGTGATAAAACCTCTGCTTCAGCAACAGGTTGGATATGAATTAAGTAGCCTATTAATCCACTCCTTAAGGAGGAACAACTAGGGATCACTATTATATAAAAGATGTGTACCAGTAAAGCTAAAAGCACCTCACTGAGGAATGTGATAGGGTATAAACCTGATAGAGCAGGGAACTGGGGCCTGGGAGAGAAAGCACTTCCCCAAGATCAGTAGCACACTGTGAAGCTCCTATAAGACAATTGCTGTCTGACTTCTCAATTATTTCTCCCAGCACTCTTGCATGCAGTAGAGAACGCTGTTTTGAGTCGTCTGCCTCCTAGAACAGCCACTGAGTCTCTTCATGGATATAACTGGGCGCAGAAGAATGATGTTTCTTAAGAGTCTTTCCTTTCTAAACATGCTATGCAACTCTTGGACTTCACTGCTGATTCCCTGAGACTGCCAGAGACCAAACCTGTTGAGACCACTTCCAGAGTCCCAAGGACAGCAGCTCCTTCCCTCTGCCACACCCCTGTGGTAACCTCTAACAGGGCGACAAATGCTTTTGTTTCTTAGTCACAATCTGAGGAAGATAGCTTGCATTCAAATGCAGAATAGTATTATATGCAGCAAACCACTTTCCAGCCTTGACCGATTGTACGGCCCACATTAGGCAGGCTTCTGCATATTCATAAGTACGCTTCATTTCCTCTGTGTCTCATAATACAAGCTGACACAACACAAATCCACTCCTACCTTCCCTGTGAAACAAACAAACAAAAAATATTAAAGATTGCAGAGATGAGTGGTGCAGAAATTAAATTCTCTCAAAAGCTTCATTTGGCCCCTGCTGTGCAAAGCCATGCCTGCCTACATTTTCTGTAGCAACAGAAATACAGCTCAGCCTGTTCCCTTAAACTTTTTATGAGGATCAACAAAAGCTAAAGGCAAGCTGTCTGGGACAAAGCAGGAGCTGCATAGGTTTAAGGAATGGAGTCAAAATGGCCCTTGTGGATGCTGCTGTGAAGGTATGAATAGGCGTGGTGACTGGGCAGAAGAGGTGGGAGGAGAACCTGGTGTGAGAATAGGGATGGTTTGGGGCTGGCGAATGCACAGAAACCACCAGCGCATCTGTATGCTGCTCACTGAGAGGTCACTTAGCCCTACCTGTGGGGGGACTACACGACATAAAAGAAGCTGTGGTAGAGCTTCCCTGCAGTCCTTCAGTCTGCAGAGCCTTATAAGATACCCACAAGGCTTAACTCCAAGCACTTTCAGCAGACACAGAGAAACAGCTGAGGCAGTGGTCTTGCATGTACTTTTGAAGTTACAACCAGAGGACAAAGCAGGGGCTTCTCTCGCGTGTCCAAATGGGAAATACTTCTGCAAGCAGCTTGTTTCATTCCTACACAGACCTTCTCTACACCTCCAGGCCACCAGCAAGAAGATATCAGATGATGCTTCCCATCCTTCAACATGGCAATGTAAGAAATTTCCACCTGTTGCTTATGCCATGTTCTCTCCTTTTGCTTCTGCTCCCTAAGGGTTTGTTTTGAACATGATAATTTTACCTTTTTCTCCCTGCCATCAACCTGTGATCTGAAGGCAAATTGAATGGAATGTTTTAGGAGAAGGCAATATGGTCTGAGCTCTTGCTTTGCACACTGGCTGGTCAGGTCAGCTCTGCACCTCCATCAGTGACGCCTCAAATCAAAGTCAGCCCTGAAGGCAGAGCCTCAGTTGTTACATTTGCTGCTTCTCCACACTTTTGTGTGAAAGTCTGATGGAAAACAGATGACTGACTGACAACAGTAGCTCCAGACATATACATGGACCTTTTCTTCCTGCATCCCACCCTCTCTCTTTACTGTTATCTATAGGATTGCCAGAATAGGGTTTTCCATTAAAAAGGCTTTCAACAGCTGAATAGAAAGGAACAAGGGATAATGTTGAATGAAAACCATATGCTGTAATGCACATTGCAAACACTACCTTTATTCACTTCTTTTATTGCCTTTAACAAAATATTAAAATATTTAATTCTAGGATTTCCCTCCATGCTCCCCTCTGATAGAGGCTAGCAAAAATAGTAGCATAAAACAGACTGAGCTGACATCCCAGGTCCTTATTTAATGTTGGATCAGTAACCATAGCATTCACTAATACCTCCATTCCCAGTTTATGTAATGCAACCTTTGGCTGCTGCTCTCTTCAATAGTTTGCACGTGGCCTCATGGTTCGTATTCACAGATGCCCCTCACCATGGTACCTGACAGGCTCTCCCTACCACCACCTATAGACAGCCAGATTTTTATCATCCCTTCACTCTCACCCAAATATTATGGCATGGTGAGCCAAACCAAGGGGACCTTC
Source organism: Cygnus atratus (assembly GCF_013377495.2). Taxonomy (NCBI): domain Eukaryota; kingdom Metazoa; phylum Chordata; class Aves; order Anseriformes; family Anatidae; genus Cygnus; species Cygnus atratus. Next base: position 54,791,673 of record NC_066396.1, on the reverse strand, counting down.
TGCAACATGGGCTGGGGTTGGGGCTGTTCTGCACCTGGTGGGCAAGGAGTGCAGACAGGAAAGAGGCGATTTGAGAGCGGACGAGACAGTGCACGGCTCCTTTGTTACAAGTTGCTGCCTGAGCTTATTTGTGCAGCACCACAGGGTCTGAAGGTCACTCTGTACAGTGACCACTGCCCAGGCCTGGGCATACTCAGGTTAGCTCTGTTGTGGATTACTAACTCCTCGATGTACAATGGTCTCCCAGTCATGATCACTACGGGGCCCCTCAGAGGCACATTCTTTCTCAGTAGCACACTGTTAAATATCATGTGCTCTCCTTCTTCCATCTTTCCCACCTTCTGTGTTATGTCTTAACGTTTGGTTCACAAGCTTCTGCAGCAAGGAGTCTCTTTTTTTTTTGCAAGTTGATGAAGTAGAATAATTGTCTTTGACATGGAGTCCTTTACACCTACTTCTACAAGGCACCAGCACCATGGAAACTTAATTTCACACTATCCATCACTAATTTGACGTAATTAGATCAGTCCTGAATCTAAACTAGCCACTAGGACAGGGCTGGTTTTGTTGTGTGTATTTAAAATGTTTTTGACTAGGAGACCCTTGAGGTAGCTGGCAAAATAATTGCTGATGCATGGATGAAGAGCCCTCTGTAGCACTCTCTGCCCTGGGAGGGTACTGCCCATTCTTCTGGATCACTGTAGGAAGTCCAGCTGTGATGAGCTGTTGCCCTTCACTTTTACTTTGGTCTCTAGAACATTACATTTACCACACAAACAGACTGCTTGTTTTTTTTTTTTTTGCCTGTGAAAAAAACACGTCATTGCTTTATGAATCATCTTGTAAATACGAGAGCCTTTGGGATGTTTAAATAAAATATCATTGCCATATTTTATCTTAATTTTCAGAAGAATGGTATTTTTTTTGACAGCAAGGCTGTTGTTCTCAAAGGGCTCCTGTTGCACTAGGAAACATATTGACCACAATAAATTTTTTTAAAAATAACAGACCAAAAACAAGAAAGAGAAAAAAAGAGGGCATTTTTAGTCTGCTTTCTGCTGATTGCACAACACACGTATGTCAGACTGTCAGAGCTCATCTGCAGTTTCCCCACGCTGGCCTTGCACACCCTGACTACCTGAGATGTGTACAGCTGAATCACTGCTGAGGGTCTCACAGAAAGTCACTAAGAGATCTTGGATCCTATTTCTCCGATGAACTGCCAGATGGAGTGTTGTAGCATCATATTAGGCATTCAGCAGACAAAGCAGAGATCACCTAAAAATTCTGCTGCTTTTGGAGTATGAAATCAGAAAAGTGCTGTAGAAAGCTCAGGAGCCAGGCTTGGCAGGGCCTGAGAAAAGCAACGGTCTAACCAACAAACCAGGTCCCGCTTCTTTTCTAGTATGCACAAAAAAAGCCAGTGAATCTGGACAGCACGACTGAGATTTCACTAAAGCAAGCTAAAAAAGAGTTGCAGACAGGCTGCTTGAATTATTTTCTCTCTCCAGAAAAATAGTTGCACATAAAGAAAATATTTTTCAGAAAAAATCATAAATATCCTAAGATAAGTAATGACTGAGAGAGAGTACAGGGAACAATCAAGCTTGTACAATGAAAGGAAGGGTGTCTGCATGCAACATAACAAAAGGAAATAGAAAAGTGCACAGGTAAAAACAGGTTCCATTAAAAAAATAAAATAAAATAAAATAAAATAATAAAATATCTAGATTTCTGTGTAATAAAAAACAAACAGCACCAGTGTGAGAGGAGAGAGCATTAAATATAATAAGAAAGAATAAACTGTTCATGGCAGCAGAAGCCAGAGGTAGGCATTACCCAGTAGAAGAAACTAACGAGAGAATTTTGTTATGCATTCTGAGACAGGTGATGTCTCTCTGTGCATTGCAAACTCTGACTACCTGTAAATAAATAAATGAGGAAGAACAAGACATTTTTCCCTGCATTTTACAGGCATGTCTTGACAGAAAAGGAGTGACTAGGACAGATCAGTCTCAGATGGACCAAAACAGTACTGCATACACAGCAGTTCATCAAGACCATCACAAACTGGCAAAGGAGGAGCCCTGCCATCCATACTGTCCATCTTACAACTCTTAGGCCTTCTTCAGGCCTGAGGGTGGACAACAACATACTGGGCTTTAACAGGTCAGAGTTGCCTGTTGTCAACACACTGGTTAGAAGTCAGTGCATCGACACATTCATCTTTTGTTTCAGATGTGTCAAAAAAATATAATAGGGAAGAGGCTATAATGCTAGGACAGAGAGGAGGTGAGATCTAATGTTAGCACTGTCCAGCTCCCACAAACAGTGTGATAAAAGTCAAGTGTCTCACTCTTTTACAGTGAATCAGAATAAATGTGACTCCGTGTCGTACCCATGAATTAGGATTGGAAGTGCTGTCAATTAAGCAGGTAAAAGCACATGTAAAAAGAGGAGATGATGACACGGAGTACTAGGTTTGCCCTCGGGGCTAATGCAGACATCCAGTTATTTCTATAAGAATTGGGAAGAGCACATCATCACCGGGGTAATAAATTGGGTAAGATCTCCTAAAACTGAAGGCACACTGTCATCCTCTATACAGAGCAAAAGTACTGTAAGGAAAGGACTGCTACAGGAGATATTTCACCAAAAGCGTTTATAGCACCCATGGAAATCACAATTTTACATTTACAGTTGTGATTGAAGTGTGATGAAGTTGTGAATTTGCAATTGTGCTTTTACAGCAAGTGTGGCAAAAAAAATGAGAGCACTGAAACCTAAACACAAAAACAGGATGGAAAAGGAGTATCTTGCCTTTTGTTGATTCAGCAATTCACCCACATGCTATTTCAAAGAGAGCCCCAAACCATTTTTAGGCCAGCACCTGCCCTTTGGTGTTCCCCACTTTCCTCCTCTTCTTCATTTTCATCCTCATCCTCATTCCTCAACAAAGGAGCTACAGAGAGATACTGAAGGTGATTTGTGGAAAGGAGACATTGAAGGAGAGGTGAGGGGCAGGCAGACAAGAACTGGGAGGGGAACTGAGAGCACTGTACAGCAGAGAGAAAATGAGATTCAGAGGAGCCAGGTGAGTGTTAACCACTTGTCACTGTGTTACTGCAGCGGAGGTGGAATTCATGCCCACACAGTACTAAAAGCTTTGTATCTCCCTCCCCCAAAACCCCAAAGTAAAAGCAGTCAAGACAGATGTGTTGTGAATTAGTGGCAAAGCACACTGTCTTTATTGGAAACGAGGTCCTAAAAAAAGCTGGGAAAGCACACATCCTCAGCCATCTTCTCGTCAATCCTATAACCCAGACAGAGGTTATTGCTACAGATGTAACCAGGAAGAAGCCTGGCAACTGATAAACACCTTGCATTTTCTGGAAATGACAACATCTTCATCACAGCTTCATTGCTTTAACTTCTTGCTGGGTTTCCCTTGGACCTGAGGTAAAGCAATTTGTTCCAACTCACTCTTGCCACATTTTCCAACCTGCCGGGACCAGCCAAGCAGATGTGCCAAAGTGAGTGGCATTCAGATGCAAACAAAAATCTGAAACAATTAATTCAAAAAACATCCTTAAACCTAACCCCCGTGCAGAAATCCCAGTACATGGGAACCTGTTTAGCTTGTCATTAGCTAGTAATAGGTACAAATTAAGCATGAAATAGAAGTCAGTAAAATCTTCATGACTGCAGCATTTAGAAGCATGGGACTCATCACCACAGATGAGAGAGCAGTGGGGGCACTCATCTTTGAAGAGGTTCTGCTCCCAGCCTGGCTTGCAATAATGCATTTTAAAGAGGGAATTAGAGAGCAGATAAGCAAAAGCCAGCATCTCCCATGAAAGGATCCAAGTGCACTGTAGACCTTTGGTCACGAACACTGGACTTCTGGAAATTCCCATGCAAGTTTTCAGCATTCATTGGTAGCAGACTCCACTCATAGCTCTCACTGACACTGGAGAGAGTGAGTGTGGCAGTGACAGGTAGATCAGCATCCAGCCTGAAGTCTGCCAAACCCTCCTGCTCTCAGTGAGAACCACTACATGGTGGCATGGCCAAGGAGACTCACACTTCTGTCACAGGGGAGGATCTGGAAGGCTCTAAGCCCTGTCTTTTCTCCACTGCAGCACAAGGACACTGGGGACAAGGTTCATAATCTCTTCTAATTTATCCAGCAATTTACAGCTGGCTCTGACCTGCATGCCGCTTGCAGTTCCAAGATGCCACATGTTACCTAAGGGCCAGAGTGTGAGGTGCATCCTACAGTTGTTGTATCCATGTGGTCAGAGGACAGATGGGCAGGGCAGTAGCCCTCAGATTCACTGGATGGACCCCTCCACACATACACATTAAGCAGCATTAATACAATGGCAGTGATTACTTCCTCCCACAATAAACTCAAAGAGATTAAAGCAGCAACACTTCGCTGCAAGGATCATAGTAGAGCTGGCACTGATTGCTGGGTTCCCTAGTGAACAAAGTAGGACAAGAAAAGCAGATTGAAATTGTCATTTTGGCTTGGGATCTGGGAGGCAAGACAACTTGATCCTGTCCAGAAGCGGGGATGTGACGTCCCAGTAAATGCTGCTGGTAACTGTAGCAAAGGCTTCTTGAGACAGTAGGCAAAAGAAAGCACCTTATAGCACAGCCACAGCAAACAATACCTGCTTTGTAGGCACATAGTGCAGAAGGAAACAATGTTCATATACTGTGTACTAATCTTGAACTGCGATGAGATAGCTGCATGGTCCTGCCTTCTTCCTTGCAACTTTCAGAAAGTGCCGTCACAGGACCTGCTTCCATACTCCGTGGCTTCCCTTGGGATGGAGGGTGTCTTACTCCAGTGAAAAATGCATTCTGACGAACACCCAGTAATCATCAGTATCTCACCGGGACCTGCCAAAGTGTTCACAATGGTACAGGAGGTAGGAGATGTACCCCACTGAGTTCTGCACGTTAGTTTACTGTCATGATACTTACAAATGCTGAGTAGACACTCTGAGCACTGCCTCGGGTATGCTTGCACCTGGGCATTTTTTTTTTTTTGCCTAGAGCAAGATGTTTCCCTGATTCACATGTGAAGGAAATTTGTACCACTTCAAGTATTTTATTTTGATGAAGACTTTTATCTTCTACCAGAAACGCTGCAATCAGACAACATTTTTGATGACGGACTTTTAGATTCAACTGTTTATAATGTATAATATAAAGGATAACTATCTCCCCTGATTTAGCTAGAAGGTTTCCTTCTAAGCAACAGTACTCATCCAATTACAGGAAATGCAATTTACAATGAAATGGAGGAGACGGAAGACACATGACTGTGATATAATGCTAAGATTTTGGCTGGCTCTATCATGTAATTGTCCTTTAGTAAAAAATCCCAAGAAGCTATCTGCTGAAGATCTTTGTTAAGGGATCTAGGTTAAAAAAAAAAAAAAAGTGTAAAAGTGCAACCTGTTTCCTAATGCATTACAAATTGCAAGAAAGGCCTGTGGACATTTAAAGAACTAGTTAAGGAGTTTTACAGGACAGTGTCAACACTTCCAGAACTCAGCAAGACTGTGCAGACAATGGAATTTGTGCAATGGGAGCCAACAGAACATAACAAAAAATTTCCTACCAATATTTTTTCCTTCCTCTTAGCACAATTTGTACAATTACAGGCATTTCAAAGACAGATAAGCATGTTTGTCAAAATGTTGTGGTTTAACATGTCAGGCAGCAAAGCACTATACAGCCGTTTGCTCCATGGTGGGATGGGGAGAGAATTGGGAGGAAAAACAAGTAAAAGCTCATGGACTGAGATAAAGACAGTTTAATAGAACAGAAAAGGAAGATAAATAGTCCTGTAATAACATAACATATAACATAACATAACATAACACAACATAACATAACAAACATAACATAAACATAACACAACATAACATAAAAATGATGATGATGATAACATTAATAGTAATAATAGAGTGTACAAAGCAAGTGATGCACAATGCAATTGCTCACCACCCACTGACTGATGCCCATCCCCAAGCAGTGGACCCCTCTACCCCAGCCAGCCACCCCCTATTAATTGTTCAGCATGACACTGCATGGCACGGGACATCCCTTTGGCCAGCCTGGGCCAGCTGTCCTGGCTGTGTCCCCTCCCAGCTCCTGGTGCACCCCCAGCCTCCTTGCTGGCAAGGCAGCACCAGGAGCTGAAAAGTCCTGGGCTCCATGCAAGCACCACTCTGAAACTACTAAACATCAACGTGTTATCATCATTATTCTCATCCTAAATCCAAAACACAGAACTATACCAACTTCTAGGAGGGAAATTATCCCAGCTGAAACCAGGACACAAAAACATCTTTCTTTATTAAAAATATGAAACTTTAAAAGGTAGATATCGACATAAAATAAACCAGGTCTTGTTTTCTACTAAGTAAATTCTGTCCCCCTAGAGCAAAGATATTGTCTTAGGAAAAGTGCTTTTGACAGCTGTTGTGATGTTGTAAGAAAAAAAAACTGGTCTGCAATGGTTTTTGAGGTACACCAAACATCTTTTTAGGTTGATAGTCACACAGTAGTTGTATGAATATTAGAAAAGGAAGTTTACATTAGCCCATCTGAAATCGTGCAGATTTTCAACAAATTAGGATTGTTAACATCCACCACATATTCTCTACCACTTATCAATGTTAATAATCATAATAAATTACTGAATGAATATCATCTGCCTTTTGAGTTTTTTTGGGTTTTTATTCCTGCAGGAAACACATCCTGTCCTTCACAAACTAAGGAATCCAAGCAAGAAAGACGTGTACATTTTATAATGAGGGATTTTTCAAACAGCAGTTACCAACTCGTATGATTTAATACAACTCCAGAGGTCAAAAGGAGCATGTTGTGTAAGATACTACAGAAGAACTGCACTTACAGAGTCTTTATCTGGTTAAAACTGGTTTATTCAGAAATTTTATATTTCTGAACTTAAACAATATCAATTGCTGAGCTTCTAATATATACATATATATTTGAAATCCCACAGTTAAGCTTCGATCATCAAAAATAAATAAATAAATAAACAAATAAATAAAGTAATTAATTAATTAATCCCATGACATGTTTTTAGTCTTTCTGAAAGCAAATAGAACTTATGCTCCCATATTTTACGTAATATAAAAAGTTGTATTAAAAATAACTGTTGTATTAAAAATAACATCAATAATAGAGTAAGAATGCTTCATTAGATGAAGACGTAGTCAGAACACAAATTAATAAACTTTCAAAGCAAGAAACATTCAGCCAAAGACATCATAATTTTAGGATCGTCTTGTTCGTGAAGGTGATGAAAGCCAAGCAGACCACATAACCAAAAACTGTGCTGCTGACTCCTTGATTTCAGCTCTTCCTTCAACTTGCCACCTTTGAGGTTGAGTAAGCAGAGTGGTACCTGTCCTACCAGGAAATATTCTCCCCCTGACTGAAATCTCTTCTGCCTGGACCACACACCACGTGTGTCTTCTCCTTGGCACTAGCTCTGAACCTTCCGTTGTGCCCCCACATGCCACGGGTGCCCCCACACCCGTGGCTGTGTGCATCCACAGCTGGGTGGACAGCCGGCTCCTTTTCCCTGGACTCTCTCACACATCTAATTCCCACATTTCCCCTGCAAGACTTCTGTAGCCTGCAAGTTCCGCTGAGTGGGGCCTGTCTCTATGAGACACTTCTGAAAGACAGAGAGACACACAGGAATGGCTCCTCAACTAAGGCCCCTAGTTGCCATGGTAATATAAAAAATAAACATTACAATAAGAATAAAGCAGTCTGGCAGTGATGAGGCATAAAGCAGCACAAAAAAAGGGACATGATAAATCACCTGGGAAACAAGATTTTTTTTTTATCTTTACTGCCCATGTGCTCTCCTTTCATATCAAAATATATAAATTTATATACCTGTATGCAAGCCCCAGACAAGAAGAGGCAGACGCTTTTCATATTTCAGTTAAGTTTCTCTATGTGTAGAACTGTAAAGTTTATTTCAAGTTTTCAAAAGAATACTGCCTTCTGTATAAACAGGAAAAAAACTTTCAGAATAAACAAAATTGACTATTCTAACCAACATTCTGAAAGGTTGGGATTTTAACAAAACCTACTGAATACAGACCAGTAAAAAAGCCTCTTTTCTCACCTCATTCCCTGCAGAACCAGCAGCACTAAGGACAGCATGCTAGGCTTCTTGCTTTTATCTGGTAGAGTCTGGCCACCCCTGTTCTCCTAAGACATCGCCAAGAAGGGTTGCTCCTTCCAATTACAACACTACTTTTCCAGAAACCCATTAGTTATTTTACTTTCTTACATTTACTTAACAGCATTGAAGCAGTTTAACATGTTCCTCACTTTAAAAGCCTTCAGTACCAAAGGTCCCTTTTCTGGAAGATTACTACCAGCATAATTGTCAAGTCAGTCTTCAAAAGAAGAAAAATGTGGTATTTTTTTCAACCTCTAGCAAGCTTACAAAAGGCTAGGAAAGTTGGACAGACATATGCCAGGTATCTGGGTTGGCGTTGCACTGGATACTCCTACATGACTTTCAGCTTCTTGTGGCCTCATATGATGTTGGCACTTTGTATGCAGCACCTATGAGCTTTTCAATTTGAATTACTATGGCTAATGTGAGCCTCCATATCTGATGTCAAGCTTTTGAGACTCTTGTTGATTTTGTGTGGCTCCCAAACCCAAACAAAACTAGAACAGAACGACAAAGATGGACTCAGTGGTATTCGGTGCATTTCATCATATTGCTTGATAACCAAGTGTCAGTTCAGATTTTTTTTTCATTCTACTACTGACCAAAAAGGGCTTAAGAAGCAAATCCAGATGAGGGTCCTTCCTCCAACTGGGCGCTATGCATGGTGCTGGGCCAGAGCTGGGCCTTGTTCTCATCTCCCACAGCTTGCTGTTTTCACTTGGGATATAATGCAGGAGATAGTCTTGTTGTGTCTCACTGCACAGGATCTTGGGCATCTTCTAAACCCAGCAAACCTAAGGACTTGCAAAGGCTTCTGTGGAGTTTTCTGCACTTTGAATATCCCTGCTCTCAATTCCCCACAGCTGCCTTGCTCCAGAGCTAGCCTGACCACATGGGTGGTCAGCAGGCTAGCACTCCCTACTCAGTTAGTCCTCTTCTCTCAGCAGGGCAGAAGAAGCCCTCCTCAGCAGAGGAGGAAAGAGGCATCCCCTGAGTCTGCAAAATACCCAGGTACAACTTTCGACTGTACAACATTAAATTATGTGTTAACTAACAGTATCCAATACATCTGTACACCAGCTATCTGAGGATCTGTGCTCTGACATGTGCGGAGCTATTTCAGTGCTCGTTAAGACAAAAGCGCTGTGTTCCCAAACAACTGAGGAAAGCAGTGTAAGAGTGGAATTAACCCGGAGTGCCCTTTAAAACAAACTGTGACTTTTAGGCAGGCTTCTAGAATAGAAATTAAGAGCTGTGGTGTGAATGGCTTCAGAAAGACACTATGTACAAGGCAACCCAGCAGATGAGGTCTCTAAACAACTGTAACACAGCTTAAGCTATTTTAGTTCAGCATAGCAAATCAATAATTGTCTGTGAAGAGCCCTACTGAGAAAAGAAGGACGTGAACTGTGACAGGTGATCAATGCAAAGCCTGTAATGGCAGATACTTGATTATTCCAAAAAGCAAAGTTTGACAGTTCTTTGTGTGACCCAGTATTACCTGCAAGTTTATCTTCAGTGGAAGGGCAACTTCAATGCGAGCAGAACGTCATGAGGCCAGAAAAGATGCAGGTCCTGCAATACACTTTGTTTTTGTAAATGGTGTCGGGGAAAATACAGAGAGAGAGATTGCCTACAATAAAGGTTCTGTTCATCAAAATAAAGGCTTTGTGAGAGAAACTCTCCTCATGCAAACTAGTAGCACAAGTTCAAAACCAGTTTGAAGTGGGACTTACTGAATACCTGTACTTTGTGATGGTACCTCCAACTGGAAATACGGCAAAAATGTCAAGATATGGCACCATCAGCAGAAAAGCCAAAGCATGAATAATCAGCATGAGCCTTCCATAGTTCCAGTGTATGAAATGAACTGTATTTCCATTTCAATAAACTACTAAGTAGAAGCTATTTTAGTCATAAGACAGATAGAAAAGCTGTGCAGCTTTGACTTTAAGTCCCAAAATTATGTCTGCAGTAGTAATTATCTAGGATATTTCCTTTTCATAATAAATGACTATTTTCCTCTTTCACAAAAGAGGAGCAATGGGATTTTATTTATTTATTAGCTCTTTCTTTTGATGCAAAATAAGGAGAACATTTGTTCTCCTCGTATGAGAGGAGAGCTGGATTCACAGAGAATGCTATTTTTACATCTCCCAGCAGTGGATTCTAAGTTGCAGTCTAGCTCTCACGAATGTCCTCACTTTCCCTTCTGATCCATCCTATCGGTCGTTTGTGTGTCTAATTTCTCTTACAGACAGAAGTACCAGTGGAAGAGGCTGCTGGCTGCTGAGGGATTTTACTCCGACAGAGCAGGGACTGTGCTGAAGGTCCTTCTAAGACATGCCCCAGTTCTTCCACTGTTTCCAGGACTGGTGCAAGACCTATTAGGGGAAGTCTTCTCCTGTGTTACACAAAAAATTCCAGTTAGAAGATCACGGAGGATCCCTGCTGCTGTGTGTCCTCTGTGAATTTAGTCACAGACCTCTGAAAATCAGGGCTGTGGCTCAGAGCTGGAACATGCTGAATAGAGTGCCAGCACAGGCAGCAGAATTATGTGACCTGAGATTGCCTTTTCAAAACCGATGGGTAGCAGTGTCCTGACAAAACCAGAGAGGCACATAATGAAACACTAGTAAAGCGAGTGAGACCTACCACCACAAAGCTAGCTGTGAATAGAAAAAATAGAAATCAACCTTGCACGAGGACATAATAGAACAACTCAGACTTTTCTCCTTTCTGTTCATCCTTTGGAAAAACAAACAAACAAACACACGAGTAATATCCTGAAGAACGTATGACATATCAGTTCTACCCTGAGAAAAAATATTATAGTTATAATATTATAATAGTTATTATTATAGTTATTATAGTTAGTTATAGTTATAATAGTATAATAATATAGTTATAATATATAGTTAGTTATAGTTATAATATTATATAATATATAATATTATATCAGCCTGGAGAAGAGGATGCTGAGGGGGGACCTCATTGCAGTCTACAACTTCCTCACGAGAGGAACTGGAGAGGCAGGTGACCTATTCTCCGTTACCACCAGTGATAGGTCCCGCGAGAACGGTGTTAAGCTGAGGCAGGGGAAGTTTAGGCTGGACATCAGGAAGAGGTTCTTCATCAAGAAGGTGGTTGCACACTGGAACAGGCTCCCCAGTGGAGTAGTCACTGCACTGTCTGAATTTAAGACTGTCTGAATTTAAGCCTGTCTGAATTTAAGAAGTGATTGGACTGTGCACATAGTCGCATTGTCTAAACTTTCGGGCAGACCCGTGCGGTGCCAGGAGTTGGACTTGATGATCCTTGTGGGTCCCTTCCAACTCAGGATATTCTATGATTCTATGATTCTATGATTATAGTTGTTCTTGACAATTAATTCAGACCACAAGCCACTTTCATTTGTTTTCTGCAGAGCCTGGACCAAGGCATGTGTTTAAAGAAACAGGGAGGAACACAAAAATGAAATAGACAGAGAATAATGTACCTACTGTATATGACCAATGAGATAGATGTCAAAGTTTGGAACCAACAAAATAGGGACTTAACAGCATATAATTAAGCTCAAATTGCAGAGGTTGTAACCTACCATATACACATTAAAACAGTGAGGTGGGAAGTGTCTTCTGGAAAGAAAATATTTCCTTAGTGTGTATACTTGTTTGAAAAATCTTAGGCCTAATTCATCAGCATGCATATGGAAATGCTTAAAGGCATGTGAATATACATGGCTGAGTCAGAACCTTAGTGAGGAAACAATGCTTTGGCTGGCAGCTTTGCTCCTTTTTCTGAGTGGCTGCTGTCATATAAAATTTACCTCTAAAGCCCTGTGACCTTAATAGAAAGAGATTATCTTCTCATCCTTCTCAAAAATTCAATTGTGCCTTCTCAAGCCAAGGATCAGGCTTGGAACAGCCTGTCTCCAACTACAGTGAGATAGTGCTTTTCATTACTGCAAACAAAAGATCTTCCTTCTAAATGCTACGACAGCAGAGAATTCAAAACACACACACACAAATGGAGGACAACCAAAATGTACGAAGCCTGCGGCCAGCTTGCTACACAAATCCCAGATATTACTGAATCTCAGGCTCCCTCGATTGTGCCTACACGTGTGCATAAATATACAGCACTGACTCCCCTGTGTGAATGCTATCGCATTGTTGTCATACCAGCAGAAGAGAAAAATGAAAGTCACACATGGAGGGTGTAGGACCAGGGGAAGTGTGCACTTTGAATGCAGAACAAGTATTTCCAGCACCCACAAAACAGAATCTAACAGGGGCAGACTACATAGCCTGGGTGCTCAACACATAAAACAGAAGAAGCTTGGTCTTATTCAGATATTTCCCCCAAATCCCCAAGGTTGCATCAGTCTCCTTCATTATGCAACTTGCTACAGCTGCCAGAGATACTGCACCTCTCCTGCTACCTGCAGCTGCTCAGCCTCAACAACGATCTGTAGGGAACAGAGAACAGAGGGCTGTGATAGAGCAGCATCTGTTTTCTCAGCTGGGCAGTGCTTCAGGATCCCCTTGAACACCTGATCCTCTTCAGACATGCACACCATGCTGCCTGGATGGATGGGGTCTTGAATGCTGGGGAGGCTGCAAAAGGGTGATCTACTGTAACACCTGCCAAGCATGCAAGCAAGGAAGAAGTGAGCCACAGCACAGGCAATTTCATTAGACCCTACATCCCCGTTGCAATACTCTTCTCAGACATTCTGATGCAAAAATAGTAATAATAATAATAATAATAATAATAATAATGATCACACAAAGCACAAGGCATAGCTTACAGGTGATGGGTGAACAAAGTGCATGCAGCATGCACATGTTTCACATGCAGCATGTCAGGGAGAGAAGATGATCCTACTGCTATCAATACAAAACACAAAAATACTCATCAGACAGTATTGGCCAGCAGAAGTATCTCGCATGCTTCTTTCCTCTGCTGCTTCCTTGTCCAGCACAGAGAAAACTGACCTCTTTTTTTTTTCAACTGTGCGTTGTCCTGAGCTTTCATCTGACAGCTGCTAATGTTAGATGAACCAGTAATGCCCATCCACCCCCCAGGAAATACATCACCAGCCACAGGTCTATTTTCATATTTCTTCATCCCATTTCAACTCTTTTTCTCTAAGACAGTTCAAGACCACAGATATTTAATCAGTTACTGCTTCTTCTAAAGTGGACTTTTAAAATCTAATTTCAGTATATCAAATCCATCATATAAGCAATGTTTTTGCCAGGATTCCACTCACGGAATCCCATGGTAGAAGTTGTGAGGTGTGATGCCAAAATAAGTTTAATGTGAGTCCTTCACACTGCTGCACCAAGGGGAAAGTTCCACTTCCCTTACAATATTTCCTTTTCCAGTACCTCATTTCCGTGTTGACTCACGTTTGTCTTCAGTTGTTATCAATTGAAGACAATGAATCAACCGGTATTCTTTAAGATGTTCTGAGAACATCATTTTCTGGCTTCATTTCCAGGGAAGAAACCAAAAAAGCACATAAAACCTAAAAGAGGCTGGTGAAGGCTGGTGAAAGGAATGCTATACTGTGGGACATAACCGCTTTGGGGCAAGGTCTGTGGCTTTACCCTCTGTTTGTACTACATGTGGTACAGTAATGCTGAGGTTATTTTAGACACTTGTCTGAGTTGAAAACTCATAGTACAGACTTCTCCTTGATCATTAGCTAGGAAGACTACAACACCAGTGATCAAGAAATGACAACAGAGAAAATGTCCACGTCCACCCACTAAATAGAGATAATTTGGCTATTTGGGTGAGTAAGAACACGAGAAATACCAGATTCTTGAATTGGAAACTGTGGGAAAAAAAAAAAAAAAAAAAAGAAAAGTAATTATGAATTTCCCCTCAAAATAATGTTTTTGGGGAAAAGGGGGAACTATTTCAGAATAAGTCAAATCCTATGGCATCATCAGAATGTTGCATTTCAACATGAACTGTTTGTCCTTAGTATTAAAAAAAAAAAAATCAATACAAAATCACTGCAAACAGAAAATCAAAAGCTTACTCTGAAAAGGGTTGACCTTATCAAAGCATTGTACTCTATCCTTTTCAAGGAAAATTCATCAGAATTGACATTTTTTGTAAAGTTTTTATTCTGATGAGGTGGTCTGTTTGGAAAGAAAAATATTCAGATAGAATATTTGCAAACAGCTCCATAAACAACTCATTTATGGAGGTCTGGTATATCATTGTCTGGAAGATCAATGCTTTTTTTTTTTTTTGGTAATAAGTGTGCCAGCTCATAAAGTTCCTGCTAGAGTCATATCTTTTCAGACTGAGATTGCTTTACCAACTAAACAATAGAGCTATCCCAGCTTTACATAAACCAAACAATTACAAGTTTGCAGTTGTACCAATTACAATAAGGGAACTATGTTTTGAAGGCAAACTGTATTGCTGAAATTGATACATCAAAGGACTTACATGGCTCAGAGTTTTAACCTTAGCTTGCCAGCAATTCTCTTTCCTGCCAGCCTACCATGGAATTGTCTTTGATATATAAGGTACTGAGCGCAAATCACAAGGACACATTATTTAATTACTGTTCTGAAAACTTGGGCTTTTGCTGTGCTCTGTTTAATGTCTGCCCATTTACGATCTATGCCACATGTCAAACACTTGCCCTTTGCAAAACCATGAAGTAACTCTGAAAAAAATAGCCTGCATGTAGCTACCTTGGGGAAGGAAATGTGGCATTCCCAGAGAGATCAAGTGGCACAGGCAGCAGGGCAGAAATGTGACAGGGTTCCTAGTCAAGCGGAGAACACCATGTATATGGAGACAGAATATCCTTGTCACATTATCGTTGTTATACCTTTGTCGTTATGCCTCTCAACATGAATCCTGTATGTTAAGCATACAGAAGAGGCACACTCAGTATTACTGCATGCAGAACTTAGAGCACAAAATAAATAAACATTAAAGACACTTTTCTTTAATTCTCGCCTTTTTTATTACCTCTCTCCCCAGGGGCAACCCAGGAAGAGTGATGGAACAAAAAAGAGTTTATGGCATGAGGTACAGTTCTCAAAGTACTGAGCAGATGCCTTCTTAGCTCCAGCACTGAAGAGTCCATGTCAGTGTGAGGAATGAGTCTTTGGATGTTGCCCTAGGCATCCACATTTATTTTACATCCAGAAAACTCATAACTAGTCCTATCCACCTATCCCCCCTCTGTCTCAGAAGCACCCTGATGGGCTATGGTTTTGCAGATAGAGAAGCCATTTCTTTCCCCATTGTACTGCCACAGACAACTATGGAGATGTGCTTCACGAGAAAGGGACTATCCAGCTTTAGGCAGCAATTAATCCTGACCAGAACACTGGAGCTAATGACAGACATTGGCTCATTGCCTGCAAAACAGATGCGCTTTCATCTTGGCTTGCAGAGTAATCAAAGTTACATTGCAATTGGCATATGACCAGGGAAAGGAGAGAAATTTACAATGGCTGTAGAAAAAGAGCATTATAAACATTGGAATTTCACACTTGTAGTATACATTTCACAAAATTCTATGAATGTGCCATGGCCTATAGAAATGGGACAGCCAGACAGCTCCAGCTTTCCAAAGAGCATCGCATTCTGCTAACAGTTACAATGCACACATTTGTATTATTTGAGGGACTGGACACAGTGATTCCTTTTAAAATATCACTTTTCTCATGGAAAATTTCAGTCGTGTTTCTTCCATTTGTCAACCAGCTATGAAACTGCTCACTTTTTTATTGTTTAAGAGTTGACATGACTGAGCCACTCTCTGTTCAATTTGTGGGGCCTTTTTTTAGACAAAATCTTCTCTTTCTTTTCATGCAGTGTTACCCCTTCAGATCCAACAATGGATTTGAAAAACTTAACTTGAAAAATTTAAGATAAAACTTATCCCCAAATCTACATTTCTCTTTATACATATTAATTAGCATTAGTTAGTCAGAGTGCTCCCATATCAGTCTTTATTTGGTGAAAGGGCACCTGTTATCTTTCTGAGGCAAAGCTCTGTTTTCAGGCATAGGAAGTAGGACTACTGATGATTTACTGCTTGACTGTGTCTGACTGGGACCAAGTTATGAAGCTGACTTTTGTCATAGCAGCCTGTATGGTGCCCTGTTTTGCAGTTGTGACTGAAACAGCGTTGATAACACACCTGTGTTTTAACTGTTGTTGAGCAGTGCTTGCAGAGCATCAAGGCCCTCTGTTTCTTACTTGCCCCTACAGCCACTGGACTGGGGATTGGCAGGAGGCTGGAGACAGAGCACAGCCAGGACAGAGGACCACACCTGACCAAAGGGGTACCCTGTGCCATGGAAGGTTGTGCTCAGCTGTAACACTGGGTTAAAGTAGGAAGAAGGTGTGATGTTCATGGTTATGGCACCTGTCTTCCCAAGCAATCAGTACGCGTGCTGCAGCCCTGCTTTCCTAGAAGTGGCTGGACATTGCCAGAGAGTGTAGTCATTGTGAGGAATCTCAATGTGGTATGGAGAAGGATCAAGGGTCAGACTGAGACTCTGTGCTGAAATTGTCCACCTCTGTTGGTTTTATGACAATATTACTTCAATTTTGGAGTGGGGAACTCTGTTGATGCAAGGGAAGTTCCTGAAGAGTTCATGATGAACGCATACCTTTAAAACAACCCAGTTTCACAGATGCAAGGCAGGGCATGTACCAGGTTTATGTGGCAAGGCTGTGGCAGCTGGGGCAGCATGCAGAGCTCCTCTGAGAGGAGATGCCAGGACTGCCCTGTGCCGGACACAGCCAGCTCCAGCCGGCTCCAATGGCCCCACCACAGGGCACAGCTGGGCCCAGCAGCCAAAATGGTGGCACCTCAGGGAAAATAGATAAAAGAAGGGGGAAAAAGCTGTGAGACATGAGGAAAACAAAGGCAAGAAATTGCCTTGCTAACCCCCAGATCAGAGAAGAAGGAGGGGAAGGAGGTGCTGAAGGCACCAGAGCAGAGCTTGCCCTGTGGTTAAGACCACATTGGAGCAGATACTTACCTGCATCTGATGGACAGGATCAATGCACTGAAGAATTAATATCAGAAAGCAATTGTTAGAAGCACAAGTTCAAGGTCACCTGAAATACAGCTGAGACACTGAGCAGTGTGGAGCTCAGCTTCCACCCATTCAGATGATCAGATGAACATGTGCTTTCTTAGTCTGGCCCTGGGTTTAAGACTTGACACAGAAGTCCCTTTGTAACAGTAATTTCCTAACACTCTTTGGTGCAGTGCTTTATTTCCCATCACAGGGTTCCTCATTGAAGAGGGGGATTAAAAGCATTGAAAAGTAGTATATAACTCTCCAACTCGACTTTATTCTTATTGGATTGAACTTTTTTTTTTTTTCCAGCAGAGAAATGTATATCATAACTGAATATCATTCCACAGAAGGAAGGGAAAAAAAATCCCTTCCTGCTTTCATCAACAGTTATGAATTCTCCTGCTGGTCTCTTTTCTTGGCAGTTCCAGTCTCCCGATTTGGCTGTCTTTCTCCATGAACGAAATCCAAGAAGCTTTTTTTCTGGTGGACTCCTTCCTTCAGAGAACCCTGTAAAGCAGAATGACACAGGTGTTTCTTGCCACTGACCCATTACTTAGAGGCTTTCAGATGATAATTTCACTGAATATACAAAGGGACCCCTCTGCATAACCCTCTCTTGCCATTTTCTCTCCTGCACAGCACTGAAGTGAAGGTACAGAGAATTTTCTGGAAGAAGTCAGGGTGTCCTTTCAGAAGAATTCTCTGCTAACATCAATGCAGGAGAGGAAGACTATTGGTTAAATAATGATTGTAAACAAATTGTTTCCCTGAGGATGAATAAAGGGGGTACAAAATTTATAACCACTATTATTTACACAGCAAATCACAACCATACAACTTACAACAGCTGAAAGCTCATACTTCATCTGTTTAGAAATAGCCATCAGAGAGATGAATGGTCTATTACTCTATAGCAAATGTAGAAAAAAATACCAGGTGCAAGGAACATCTGTTCTGTTCTTTGTGTGATAGTTAACAGATTATGTTCCCCTTTCCTGAATTTGCAGAGATCCCAGCAGCTTTGCTTTGTTTCTTCCATCAGGGAAGATTGAGACTGTTCATGTAATGTTCAGCAGTGATTTCTTTGCAGCTGCAAAGAGAGGACAACCACAACTAGTGTGTCGTCCTGTCTTCCCCAAAGAATTTTGCACAACCTTGTGCAACTCAGGTCAGACAAAATACAAGAACAGGACAGTAACAATAGACACAGAGGAAACTCTGTGCATCTAATTTTAGCATTCTGACAGTAAGGAACCCATATACTAACTTGAGGCCTCTTGTATAGGTAGCAGTGAAAGCCCAGCACATCTCAACTGAGATTCAGTCCATCGTCATCCACGAGGCTCCTCTCAGCTCTCCAGCACCACCAACTCTGACCATCCCTCAGGACCTCACTATTTTTCTGCACAGAAACACTCCCTTTTTGAGAGGGCTAAGCAATTCATAACTTAGCTTGAAAGCAGATTCCCAAATCAGCTCTCCATGCTGTGTCTCATGGGGAGCTTCCTGAAGGAGACCAGAGTCCTCACGGCTAGCACAAGGCACAATCAGTAATCAGCTCCAAATGAGTGTCAGGAAAGCCTCATTTAGAGAGCATGGATGAGGTCTTAGGCTTTCTTTAATTAAGTCAACACAAACTGTTCCATACTCAAGGTTCACCATTGCCAGCTCTCCCAGCTGTTTGGACCACAGCTCAGAGGCTGTAAACAGCAGACCAAGGTACAGAAAACCACTTGCAGAAAATCGTGACACAGCAGACAGAAGTCAAGACTTTTTCTTCTGTTCTGTGTCAAACATGCCAGGAGGAGCATTTTCAGAGACTTGCAGAACATCATCCTGCAGATAGCAAGCATGGTTTACAAGGAATCAAATGGATTTAATTCCCAGTCCTCTTGAACTGCCCTCTGTTGCCTGTGTCCTATTTTGCTGCCACATCCCACACAACACTCCAATTTGTTTCCTGTTCCTGAAGGATGCTGTGTTAAGAACACCATTGCAGGAGAGCTGAGGGAGCTGATGGCTGGTAGCAGGATTGAAACTTACCTCTCCCAGGATAAGCTCTTAGTGTATATCTCAGTAAAAATGTGAGAAAAAGAAAATTTTCAGCCCCCTCTTTACAACAGAACTGTTCTCTCTGATGCTTTCCATCAAGAGAAAGAAAGCCAGGAACACTGAAATGAGAGAGGAGAGGCTCTCCAAGGTGGATGTGGGCTTTCCTAGAGGTAGAGAACAAAGCAGGATGATTCATTTTCATGCCAGTTCTTCTGACAGCCTGGCAACATTCAGGTGGCCTCACCCATCACATGGCAGGAGACAGAGAAGGTGGAACAGTCTGGAGGGAAACCTATCTGCAAGCAACAATGATTGGATAAATTTTCCTGGTGGTGGCTACATAAAAGAAAAAACAAAGAAGAAAAAACAATCTATTGGAAGACTGCAGGCAGACTTAAGCTCAAGTAACAGTCTGGTTTGGAAAATGAACAAGCAAATAGCAGGCAGGAAATGTTCATAAGGAATGGCCAGACCAATAGCCTTCTTAATTGTTATTAATTTTTTTTAATCATTTGTCCCAGAAACTGACATCTTCTGTCTCAGGAAACATTTTGACCCAGGAAAATCAGTTTTGATATCTATCCACAGCATTTTAATAGGGAAAGGGAGTAGAGTAAGTCTGGCAGAACACTACCAGTCCAAAAAGAACAAGCAGCGTTTTCCTGGTATGCCAGGGAGCTGCAATTGCTCGGCTTCAACAGCATAGAAATAATGGTGCTGATTATATTACTACCATTTTGCCAAGAACTACCAATACTTGAAGGAAAAGGAAGATTGTTCACTTCCCTCTGCCCTTCTTCTCTAGCCAGAGCTCAGCAGGACAGTGTGAGGGATATGAACAGAAAGCTGAAAATGTAACAGCCTTCACTTCAGCAAAATCCAGGGTTAGTTTGGACACTCTGCAGAAAGAGAACATTGAACTTTGGGAGAGAGTGTCTCCATGTGTCCCCACCGACATCCACTTGCAGAAAATGGAGACCATGCTTAGGCAAGTGGCCTTTTCCTTGCAAGCCTTGAAAGGTCTAGAAATAAACACTGAGTAAATGATGGATGTGGCACCCTGTGGAGTGGCTCTCTGGTGGGCGCTGTCCAAGCACAGAGAATTCACTTCCAAAACCCCACAAGGCTTTGCCCCTTCCAGAAGTGAAACACTACCGCATCCACCTCAGTCTTCCCTCCTCAAGGCAGACTTCCTCTCTGCAGTTTTAGTGGCCCAACAGAGCAGGAAGGAAAGAAACTCTAAAAAAATATTTCTTGTCCCTCTGACTGGAAAGTCTGGGTTCAGTCCAAAGGCTCTGTTGGTGGGGAGATACCTGGATATTGCCATATTAGAGACTCAAATAAGAACAGCTGTTGCCTCCAAGCAGTAGCTCTCATGGGGAAAATACATTCTGGCCCTATTGGTATAAGTGTTCCCTTGCAGGCTTTGAGCCATGCTGACAGTAGTAGTGGCTGGGGCAGGCTCTGCTCATAAGTTCAGTCCCTGCAGTCAGATGCACAACAGCTCCATGCTTGCCCAAATGCTAGAAACAGAAGGTGGGATGATCATTTAAAGAGACTAGGAATCTCACAGGATAGCACTGTCCTTGTGGACCCTGTTGATAACTTCAAAAAAGATGTTGAGACAGGCTGCAGAGCAGAGTATTGGATAGGAAATGGCTTTCCACTTCAGAAGTGGAAGTTCCTCTTTAGAAGTTCCTCAGTCCCCTTTCTGTTATCCACCACTGAGAAAGCAAAATTATCCAGGAATCCTTTCTCTTTAACTGCTACTTCCATTTATTTCTCTTATTAGAGACAATTTCCACTATTTCTCGTCTGATGCTTTTTCACTCTGTGTACAGTTTTGTCGTCAGGAGTTGATAGATGCTGCTTATTTTATATAGTTAATTGATTCCACTGAGTGGATTCCCTCCTCTGTTCAGCTTTGTGAGCCAAGATTCACTTGAGTTGCTATTCCACAGCGTATTCGACAAGACAGTGACCACTTCCTCCACATCCCATGCAGAAGCACAGTGAAGGTGAAGGCCATGTGCAACCTGAATGAAACTTCTGGGGAAGGTGACAAATGCTATCAGCCATTTGTTGGCTACTCATCCAAGTAAAAGAGCCTGAAAACTCCACAGAGAGACCAGAATGTCCATGAATAGCCTATAAGACACATGCTAACTGACTATTGCATAGTGTCAGTTGTGCGTGCATTCTAGCTGGTAACAGCCCTTTACGCAGTCTGCTTGTGTAATTGATCAGTATGGTGTAATCCAATGCCCAGTTGAATCCAATATATATTATGTGCAACTCATTGCCTGCAAAACATGATAATGGATGGAGAGTCATGCAGCCAGTGTGTGCACCAAAATAATATATTTCATTTTTAAAGGGTGTGGAATTTAAAGCAGACAAGCTGACTGCTTGAATGTCATAAAAATAAAGATGGTTTCAGGCCATTTGAGTCTGATCATAACATCTGCCTTTTATGAGGATTATTTCAAGTCCAGAAACCAGACTTTGCCTTTCTTCCCCTTCATCTTTGAATAGAGCCATCCTTTCAAAAAACATAATGAGGAATGTGTTTTGTTGATAAATACTGCATAATGAGACTTTGCAGTTCTGGAATAGAGGAAAAATTTCTTGCTGTTATTATTTCTGAATGAACTTTTCCTTTCACAGAAAACAGAAGCAGAACAGGCAAATGGGCAAATGTTACAACCCTGAAGCTGTCACAGCAGCTCTCCTGAGAATTTTTAGTCTGCTAGGCTTGTCACGACCCATCACACTGATTGCTGTGTCACTTCGCATCTTGAATAAGCCATTCTTGGCAAAAGAGAGCTAAACTTCCCTCTTAGGCTTTGCCAGCCCACCTTCCCTGCAACTAGGGCAGAGAACTAATGCCACTTATCCACTCCTCCAGCACATTAGCTGTGGCTTTACTTCTCTTTTCTGCTGAAGACTCAGGAAACACAGTGAATGTTTAGCTAAGCAGAAGATATACAGGCTACCACTTAGGTTTTGTTGTTGCTGCAACACCATAAATTAATTTCTGGCAGCCATTTGTAAAGTGACACATATTCCCTCATTCCACACTGCTACGTCTCCCTATTCTGGAAGGCAGTGGGCAATTAGATTTGGCACACAGGGTTGAAGAAGGAAGTGGGAATGGTTGCTCTTCATGAAAGAGAACTGGGGACTAACAGGCGGAGAAGGAAAGCAGTGCATAAGACATCTCATGTTCATGATGAGGAAGGGAAAAACAGTGAGGAAGACAGGATCAGTTCTATGTTTTCTGGCTAACAACTTGTCTTTGCAATCACCTTGTTTTCCTTGTTAATGTGCTAATAAATAACAACCTCCTATATCAGTAGGAGGTAAAGTAGATTAACCTTCTTTTGCTGTAAGGAGAGCAGTTCTACCATTGCCCCATGTACCAGTCAAACATAACCCATCATAATTAGACCAGAACAATTGCACAGTACAGAATACACAATATATACAGATGTACTAGATTATTCTTCTAATAATTTTGAGATTAGAGGACAATAAGGTTTAACAGCAAACCATGGCTTCAAGTTGAACACAGGGAACAAATCAATAAAAGTTTCTCTGTGAATTGCTCATCTTTTAGATTTCCATCCAGACATGGAGTAGTGGCAGAGGATAGAAAGTGACTTGCCTTAATTAGTTTGAACATAAGAAGAAAATCACGAGAAACTCTGTATTATTCATAAATGCAACACTTCTTTTAATCTAATAACTACAAGATTTCAAATTTAACTCCATGGGAATTTTTCCTTTCTGCTCCACAATTGGTGTGTTGTTTATTTTTTATAACTTTTTCAACTGCTAAACCAGTGTCAGGTATGCTGACCTGGAAAAATATTTTGCATTATTGGGAAGCAATGTCTGAGGCTGTGTTTGTCATTGCTGATACATCTGTTAATTGACAGAAGAAGAGTGGGGGTTGCTGCTGCCTACAAGCCCCAGATAAACAACTAGTTTCTCTCTAGCTTATCCAGTTGGTCTTGCCTTCAGACCCACTTCATGCTTTTATGTGTTTTTGTTTGTTAGTTTTCACTAGAACCTCCCTTCTCTTCACCAGGGTAGGTCTGTTTCATTCCAATACCAGGCAGGAATTTGTTAATAAATCTTTCCTGAGTCCTGTTCAGCAGCTGAGCAGGTTTAGCTGAAACTTTCTAAGGAGCATTCACACACCTGACATAGAAGAATATCAGCCCAGATGCTGAGTGACTAGCAAAATGCTAATCGTGTCAGGTGAGATGTCATGGAAGTGTCAGCCATAGAGTACATGTCCTGGTTTGGGCTGGGATAGAGTGAATTTTCTTCACAGAGTCTTGTATGATGCTGTGTTTGGGATTTTGATGAAAACAATGGTGATAACATACCAATATTTTAGTTGTTGTTGAGCAGTGTTTCCACAGAGCCAGGGACTTTCCTGCTTCTCATGCTGTCCTGTGAATGAGGAGGCTACACACGAACAAGAAGCTGGGAGGTAACACAGCCAGGACAGCTGACCCAGACTGGCCAAAAGGATGTCGCTTTGGGACATTCGCAGTGATGGCCTTTGTCTTCCCAATACAGTTATGTGTGATGAGCCCTGCTTTGCAGAAATTGGCTGAACACCTGGCTGCTGATGGGAAGGAGCAAATAAATTCCTTGTTTTGCGTTGCTTGAGCATGTGGCTTTTGCATTACTTAGTTAACTGTCTTTATCTCAGCCCATTAGTTCTCACACTTTCACCTTTCCCATTCTCTCCCCCAAACCATCTGGGGCGAGTGAGTGACTGTGTGGTGCTCAGCTGCCTGCAAGGGTTAAAACACAAGAGCACACTTTTTGCTTTCCCAGCAATGACAGTACGAGTCACAGTGACTTTCCTTCTGGCTGATTCCAGCTTTCCTTCTTTGAAGGACCCTCCTCTGCTGGGGACGACCCAGCTGAAAAGCAGCTTTGCTGACATGGACCTGGGGGCCTGGTAGACACCAAACTGAACGTGAATCATCAATGTGCTCGTGCCACAAAGAAGGCTATTGATATCCTGGGCTGCATTAGGTAAACTATTGGCAGCAGGTCAAAGGAGGTGATCCTTTCCTGCTGCCCGGCACTGGCGAGGCCACACCTGGAGTACTATCTCCAGAGGTCCTTTCCAATCTTTCTCATGAATTTTATGTGTCTTCTCAAAACTATGGCACTACGGAGGAGAGAAGAACTAAGGTGGATGCTGTCAGACCCATAACACAATCCTAGCTGTTCTAATGCTCTTGAAGACCTACAGAAAAGTAGTCTGTTATTCCTCACTTTCCTTTGTCATTTCCACCACTTTCCCCTATCCCAGGCTCCTGGAGCCAGGTCCTGGTGCTGGCAGAGCCTTCCACTTTCTTGTGTACACAGGAGACCGTGTCCGTGGTATTGACTTTTGTTTATCAGAGGGGAGTTGCACAGCTTATTATCCAGAATTGATGGCGAATGTAAAACAAAAAGTTCCGTGTGCACCTGAAAGCCTCAGCAAGTTAGTACATCATCATCTGCCTGTCTGAGCACGTCTGAATGTCCTAGCCTGCTGTGCTGCAGATGTGTTTTGTTGTGTAGCAATTCTCACAACACTGCCTGATCGGGTCTAACAGAGCAAGGGAAATAGCCTGGAAAAACCTCCACAAACTGAAGCTGAAAGGAAAACAAGCAGGTGGGAACTAGCCTCATTCTGCCTCCTGGAGCACTTCAAAATTTTTATTGCTGGGATCTGCTGTTAGGGCCCCAAATATGTCTCACAGTATTAAGACCTGGTAGCAAGTCACAGAAAGATGACAATTCACCTGCTTCCCACCAGCTATCTGTGGGACTCAGCAACCCAGGTAATAAGCAAAGAACAGCTGTTCTGCCTCAGTGCAAGTTGTTCCTTCCAGCAGCCTCGGTCTTTGAAGGGTCTGATGAGTGATAAACAAGAAAACAGCAGAGATGATCTTGCTGGCACACTGCTGGAGCAAAACTCAGCTACAGATATAGTTATGGCATTTCTCTGTGGCAGAGCACCTCCTGAGGTGTTCACTGGGTCTGTGCCTATACCATGCCTTCAGTTCCTTGAAATCAGATGTGCTGGGGACCAGTTTTTCACAGTGTTTTAGCAGTACTGAGCACTTTCCCAGGGGTATATGGGCTGATATATGGGCTCTGTGAGAACCAATTCAAAAGCAATTGCTGGTGCAGACAAAATTTTGAGCTGAGAGAATTGGAAAATGGCTTGGGGAAAGGGATCAGGAAGGTGGCAGAGATCTTGATCTCTCAAGAGCAGTGCTAAGGTTTTGGCTCAGGCTCACTGTCACATTTACATGCTAACTAGAGTGACATGGTATGATGTTGCCAGCCATTACCCTGCAATCTCTTGCATAACTTTGTTTCCTTCCCAGGAAGAACTAATTACAACTCATTTGACTTCTCTGTTCTTAGCTCATTTTTACCCTGTATGTTCAACACCTTGCACAATGGAGTTCTGTTCTCACTCATGTCTATGTAGCGTTGCAATATAAGCAGCAAATCAGAAGAATGTGTTTCTACCTTTTTTTTTTTTTTTTTTTTTTCCTCTGGAACAATCTGTTGATCTAATGAAGCATGAATATGCAAACCTAAATAGGCTGGAGGTGCTGGGGAGGAAAATCAGTATATTTTTTGCACTAAATATTTATGCTTATCAATGATTAAATAATAAAAAAAATTACTAACATACATTCTTTAAGAGATTTAAATAAGCTGTCAGAAACTGGATCAAATGCGTCAACAGAAAATTTATTTGTAAATGTATTTAAAAGTAATGCTTTGTGAAATGTATCTGAAGCAGCTAGGCTTTTGTAAACATCTGTTTCTGGTACTTAGGCATTTGGGAGTGTGACCTTTTCTATTCTATTACCTTAATCTAATTTTCTGCTGCACAGAGAAAGTCCACTGAAGTCACAGGAACTCATTCTACATATCTAAGGAAGAAAG
Source organism: Cygnus atratus (assembly GCF_013377495.2). Taxonomy (NCBI): domain Eukaryota; kingdom Metazoa; phylum Chordata; class Aves; order Anseriformes; family Anatidae; genus Cygnus; species Cygnus atratus. Next base: position 54,765,291 of record NC_066396.1, on the reverse strand, counting down.
CGTCCATCAACATGTATGAAAAGGAGGAAAGCAGCATCTCTGGAAGAGAACACTCATTTCAGGATTCCATGGAGTACCAAGAAAAAAAGAAGTTCACTGTTATAGCAAGGGTTGGGAGAGCAAGCCATTCCTTAGGATCTCATCTTCCTTTCCTCTGCATGTTCACAGAGAAAAACCAGCCTGCTGATTTCTGCTGAACTTCCATTCTTTATGTAGATCTATGATGCATATTTTTGCTGGGGGCAGAGGCTGGCCTGGGCAACATTTTTTTTTATTTTTTTTTTTTGTGATGACCCACAAGCAAGTAAAACACAATCTGTGCATTTAGTTCTAGAGTGAGAGACACAGGGGATAGCACTGAAAGGAAAAATTATCTTTGTCAATTAAAAACACCAGATGCCAGATGTAGCTTTCCACAAAGACACAGACACTGCCAATTTTAGCAGTTTCTCACATGTCAAAATATTCATCAGCTACGTGAGAGAAGACAAAAGCACTGGTACTACAGTTGGCTTTTTAACTTTTTCAGTGCCTATCTCCCTACAGACAGCAAAAATCTGTCTGCAATCACATTATCCATCTCACGGGAGCCATTCATTTATCTACTAAGAACTAGCAATAGGAATCCCACAGACTCATTTGATGCTTTTCTTTGGGATGCCTACTCTCTGTGAGCTTTCTGAGTGATATATTACAGTTTTAATTATTGTGAAAATATTGAGTTTCTGCTTGGCTAATTGCAAGCAGACAGCAAGATAGTGTGAAGAACAAGCATCTCTTCCCCAAGTGAAAGCCATCAACATTTCCCACTCAAGAGGGACAAATGCCAAGTTCTTCCCTCCATTCTCCATGTCCCAGGCTGAGCTCACCAACACAGACCTTGTTCTCCTGGCCCCTTTCTTTCAACCTACCTAAGATGTCTCCATGGTCAGATGTGAGCCAGTGGAAGGGCAATCTGTAGCTGTGCTAGTACTAGCGTTGAACATGGACCTAAGAATGCTGTAGATGGTCACACCATGTCCATGGGAGCAAACCTAAAGGAAAGGGACTCATCTGAACAACAGAGAAGAGGAGACATTTGCTCTGTAGGAGAAACTTGACGCAGAACCAGGGTTGTGGTGTTAAGGTCTGTGATGTGCTCACGCACCCTAATCTCCCGTAAAGCTTGCTCCAGTACCAAGATGCTTGTTTTCTTTCTGTTCCAATCTTTTCTAGCCAGAGCTTTATCCTGAATGGAAATCCCCTTGCTGAGGAAAAAGAAGCCGGATTTGAAGAGCAACTGAAATTTTCTTGCTGTCCACCAAGGAAGACAGTGGCCAGAAGACAGAAGTCTGCCAAAGGCTGTTTCTCAGCACTCTGCTAATTTGAACTGTGGAGTCGGCCTAGAGGGTGGGTCACACAGTGAGAGCTGGTGATGTGAGAGCCAAGGAAGAACAGTTTCTTCCTGCTCCAAAGGGAAGCTCAAGAGGTTTTGCCTCCAAGCATCTCAGGCAACCGCAGCAGCAGCTTTCCCCAAGCATCAGTGGAAATAGGGCAAATGGCTCCCTCTAGCAGTTCTCAGCGTCATGCGAGGTAAAGCTCTTGGCAGCATGTGAACACCATGCACAGAAGTGTTGCCTCTTACAAGGCATAGCTTGAGCCAATTTTAGCAGATCCCTAGGGAAGCAGGCTTTTGGTGAGGAACATAGCCCAGAAGCATGAAGAACCACTTCTGAAGCACAAAGAGGTTTGTCCATCCAGATGCCTTGCTGCAGTGCAGACCACACACCCAAGTTCACTACGAGCCAGGAACAGGGGAACCACAGCAATGCAGAACAAACATGGGAACAGACTCCACTGTGCCTTGCCTGCATCTATTTATCAATTACTGAAAACATCTGCCTTGTCCAAAATCCATGTAAGACACTCAAACAAGAATCTGGAAATAACTTCCTTGTTTGTCAAGTACTGTGGTACATCTTGCAACAAAAAGCCTGATAATGGCCAAAGAAAAATTTATCTTCAAAATATTCTATTAGCTGCTGCTCAAAGTTTATCTGTAAATTAAATAATAATAAGAAGAAAAAGAGTTCACGAACACCTGTGGACACTTGTCTTCGCAAATGGTGGCAAGAGTCTGTTAATTGAAAGGCAGTTATCAGTACCACAATCATTACATTCTCTTCATTCTAAAGATAATCGTCAGTTCTTTGCTGACAGGCTTCCAAGCCCATGATCTCTCCATCATGACTGCCACAGAGCACAATCTGGCTCTTAAAACTAAAGAAATTTGGATTTTTTCAATGTATCTGGACTGGATTCTAACTCCCTCCCTATCCCCTCAGCCCCATACCTCCTCACATTCTGCCACCAACCACCTCTGATTTTATCAGTAATTACTATATATATATATATATATATTTATTTATTTATTTTTCTCCAAAGAAGCATGAACAATTGAATAAAATAAAGAATGAGAAAAAGGATAAGTGTTCCAGGGAAAATCTATCATAATAAAAGCTAGTGATTCTTCTGAGTCTTTCTTTTGAGGTTTTCCAAACATACTGTGCACACCATACACACAGCCCTGCTTTCCTGGACATCCTCATCTGGGGTCAGCAGAGATATTTATCCACTTTTTTCATGAAAAATGCCATCTGTGCTGAGAGATAGGGAGCTAGGAACTGCTGTAATATCTCATCCAATGTATGATTAATAGCACTTCTGTACCCTGACAAACAGGATGAGAAAGAAAAATCAGCTGGGCGAGCAAGATAAACCTTTGCAAGCAGCTACACACTGAGGCATCAGCACCTTCAATCCACCTCCTACCAGCAATATGAAGGTGCAAACCACAAACTTCTGCTGCTCACTGAATTATTATGAAAAAGCCATGGCAAACTTAATCTTTCCACTTTATTCCACCTAGAATAATAATTAAAAAAAAAAAAAAAAAAGAAAGAAAAAATAGTAAGCCATCAGCATGTCAAAAAACTGCATGTGCACCTGAACTGGGTACAAGCTTTTGTTCCTTTTCTTTCCCTAGATTTTAACCGACCACTCACCAGCCAAACAAGTCATGGGAATTAAAAAGCTAATCTCAAATCAATGATCCCTATCAGGTTTACAACATTATCAGCTGCTCACATACATAATTGTACTTTACTGCTTGTTTATCAAGCTTAAATGAACTCTGCTGTGACAGAACACATGGAGGAAATAAGTTTGTCAGCTGGAAGAAAGCAGCTGTCAATTTCTGCAAGAACTGGGTTCAAAACTGACTAACGGCATGAGAGTTCACATGCAACATCCATTCTCAAAAGAAATTTTCAGGAACTGATAAAGAAAAATATCCTGCAAAGGAATGCTAAGAGTGTAACTTTGGACATCCCTCATCCTTTAAATAAAATAAATAAACAAACAAACAAGCAGACCAATAAATAAGTAAATAAATAAATAAATTCAAGAAGAAGAAAAAAAGATAAATGTAGTTAGTTCTCATTAAGTAGCTTTTGCTTCTGGCTTTTACTTTTAGCAATGGGATATTTCACCTACACTGAACATTTTCTGCAGTTTTTCAGAATTTTTTTTCTGAACATTTTGGATTTACTGTTTTCAAAGCTATTCTTAATATAAAGATGTGTAAGTTACAGCAGTGAAGAGCTTCTGGTAGAACTGGCTGAGCTTGAATGACAGTGCATCTGCTGAGACATCTACAGATATCATGAGATGGAATAAAAAACCTATGCTTGTCCTGAGAGTTAAATAAGTGTTTGTCGAACTCCTTGTGTCTCCCGGCCCTGCAGACAGCTTGCAACACTTGCTGTAATGTTGGCGATATAACTGCATTTGTCCTCTGGCCAGATACACCAGGCTTGGACAAGGAGGATGAATTAGAACAGCCAGGGCAGGTCTTTAAACAGCATTAACAAAAAGTAGGAACTACTTCTTATTCCCATGGACATTATGCAATAGGGGAACAGCAAGGTGGACATGAATGTTCATTGAATTATTTCTCCATGTCACAAAAAAATGGAAACAGTCTTAACTCAGTGTGCACACAGACTTTCATGCCCTCCACACTTACAACAGAAGATGAATCTCCTCAGAGGTCTCATAAACCATGCAAATACAACAGAGATTCCTCTGCTTTCTTGGTTTTAAACCAAGATTTCTTGTTGACCCACCTTTCTCAAGAGGTCTTAATAGCAGAGCATGGCCTGTTTCCCTTGGTTTGATTTAATACTCATTCCTTATTCTGCTTGGAGTCAGTAACTTAGCAAGGGAAGTTTTCACACAATTCATTCTGTCTCCTGGATGATCTAAGAGACTGTAAATACAAAGATTTATGTGGAAATACATTGGGGATGTTGTGTCTGGATGTTTTTATCATTAAAAAATATCCCCACCTTGTGTTGCTTCTGTCCAACAAGGCAGATTTTATATGTAAATCATCCCCTAAGCATCCTAATGAGGTACATAAAACTGCCTCTTTTTTCTGAGCAGAGAGACTCCATGGAGAATTCCCTGTTTCAGCAGGGCTGCTGTAAGTTATGAGCACTTTGAAGGATGCACTAATGTATCCAAAGCAGCCTTCACTTTTATGGAGTACTCAGCAAGTACCCACATTCCATTCCTTTCTCAGTACTAAGCTCACTTTCAAGTCCTTCCAAGTAAAAGAAAATGTAGAAATATTGGAGGCAGTTATATACTTTTGAGTTAAGACTTCTTGCTTAAAAAATGAAATTCATGTATTTTGCTGGCTGAACCTTCCTAAGTGTCATGGATGCTCCAGAGGTAGAAAGACAGACACATGTTTGGCTTCTACTATGGGACATACCTCATGTGCTTTGTGAAAAAAGTAATGACAACTGATTACTGGATGAGTAGAGATGAATTTCCTCACAGAAGTTGGGATAAGACAGCATTCCCACTGCCTTGGGAGCAGCACAAAGTCTTAGTGGGCATCAGTGAATTCTGTATGTGGAGACAGGGACAATCTACCATAGGAGGGTTTGGAGATCTGTACATTTCAGTCTGTGACATTAAATAATAGAACCATAGAATCATTAAGGTTGGAAAAGACCTTCAAGATCATCTGGTCCAACCACCCCCCTACCACCAATGTCACTCACTAAACCATGTTCCTAAGCACCACGTCCAACCTTTCCTTAAACACCACCAGGGACGGTGACCCCACCACTTCACTGGACACACCAACTCTTCTTCCAAGAAAATTTTTGCCAACACAGACTCTGAGGAGTGCTTACTGGCATCACAGGCATACTCAAATCTCTTATAATCATACTGCCTCAGAACAGTCTTTTTGTCTGTGATGAAATATCCAGAATGCTAGGTAGCTGGTCCTAATGTCCGTCACTATTACTAAATGCCAATGGTGTTCAGCCTTGATAAGGTCTGACCATAGTGCTCTGTGGAGCTCTAGACCACTGTAGTGACCTGCACAGCTTTGGTTAATCCTGTATTAAGTCTGTCTGTCTGTCTGTGAGGTCTGTGGACAAACTCAAGGTCCTCTCATCAGGAGGTCAGACTAGCCCAACAATAAGGTGCTGTGGGTATGTGGAGATGAAGACACTGAATGGTTGAAGGCACTGCAAAGCTTACTTCTTGGCTCTGATGGTATGCCCTCATTGTGCCTGAGTTATTACTCCCCAGCAGGACTGTACCTCCATGGCTCAAGGAGTACATAGCTATCTGGATCTAGCTTCTTCCTCTCCAGGAACACTTGATACTCAAACATCAATGAGCCAGTCCTCTTGGGAAACCGAGGCTGGTTATTTATCTTCTTTAATGGGCGGTCAACTAGAGATGGCATGTCTATGGCATCCCCACCAAACACAAGCCTTCCTGAAGCTGTAAAATGTTGAGGATGTTGGACCACACCTTCCTATACATGTGCTAAAAAGCACAAGGTTCTCAGATGGATTAGCCAAGGAAAACAGTAGAGGGCACGAATAATCATTTTGTTCATGAATTGATAATGGATCCCTAAAGCTCCTTTGACAAGAGGCCTAAGTGGCTTAAGTCAGAAAGAGGAAGCACCTCACTGGTGTGTCATACATCCAGAAGTGCACTGCATATCCTCGGTACCCACTACAAATTGGTTAAGAATTCATAAATGGAGTTATAAGGGCAGAAGAGACCCTTTCACACTGGAAGTAGAGCGGTGAGTTGAAAGAATAAAATGCAAATAAAATACACAAAGGAAAAAATTGGAGTCACTGGAGATTAAAAAATAAATGCAAGTCTCGATCCCTGGAGACAGCAGCAAAACATTTAGAAAACTGAAACAGAAACATCAAAAGGCATGACAGGAGAAGAAAAGCTCAGTTTCACAGTTTAGACTTATCTAAAGGCATGGTAGTTAACCAAAAAAAAATAAAATAAAATAACACCTGTCTTTCAAAGGAATTCTGTGAGCATGGGAAATGTTTCTATGATAAGACTCCACTGTGAGCGTTTGCAAGAACAAAAACCTCATCAACCACTCATCTTCTATGATAGGCAGCTTCTCTGGACAGCCTTCTGCAAAAGAAAGGCAGAACAGAGAACGCTAGAGAATCTCTAAACAGTACAGATGTAGACCTTCTCCCATCTGTCCTTGATGGTTAGTTATGCCAGTTTATGCATACCTGGAAGTTGTTCAGGTAGCAGAATGAGCAGGATACCTCTCTACCTAAATCTACTTTGAAGAGTGGAACAAAGAATAACGTTTTTATTAAGCAAACCACAATCACATAGTCACAATCAGCAACGTGGTAAGAGAGACCAGAGTGTTGTGTTGTATGACCGCAGCAAATGATACCCACTTTCTGGAACTTGAAGATAGCTACAAAACCATGGAAATCTTTGTGAGTGATTTTCCAAAATCATGCACACCATCTCTTCTTTTAGCATAAAAATGGCCATTTTTGGTCTAACTCAAAAGATTGTTTAGCCCAGGTCTGTAACAGTAGACAATAGAACATATATTGGAGAAAGCATAAGTGCAAGCATGCAGCACTACCTTTGAAAATACTTTCCTAACCACCAGCAATTTCCAGTTCAAAGACTTCCACAGGCAGTAAAGATGTCTTTTATATGTCAGAGACTTCAATGAATTTTTCTTTTATAAATTTGTCAACTTGCCTTCTGGACATCTGTAAACTTTTTACAGCCACAACATCAAGAGTTATACTGACTAATGGTAACTTGTGTAAAGAATCAGTTCTTCTGCTTTGAAACAGCTTCCTTCTAATTTCATGTGTTGACCCTTACTTTTCGTTTGGAAAAGATGGTGAAAAGTCGATCTCTATTCACCTGCTCCACACCACAGATGAATTTAGAGACCTTTGTCATATCCCTTTCTTAGCATGAGTTTACACCTATCTGTCATGCCTTCTTAGTTTTCCCTTTTCCACAGTGAAATCTGCTTGTTATTTTTCCTGGTAGTAGCAGTCTGTTTATTCATTCCTAAAGCTATCACAGACCTCTGACCATTCTCCTTCTCTGTACTGTACTTTGTACTAAAAAGGTACTATGCCAAGCAGTTACAAATGGCTGTTGTTCCGCATGTGCATGCAGAGTTCCTTGGTGTGGACCAGTGAGTCATGGTCCTTAGCTAGGCAGGAGTGAATGAAGAGGCATTCAGGAACTCTGCCCAGTCCCGGGGTCAATGAACAAATATCTGCACCTGGTTTAAGTGAAAAGTTGCTAAGTACCATGGAAAAGTGTCTCCCTCCATAGGCAGAAGACAGGCTCCTGCGAGGTAAACCAGTATTTCAAAAGGTTATCTAGCACAAGAGACAGTATTGTCCCTTTCAGATCTGCAGCAGACATTTGGGATTTCTTGCAGGTTGCTGGCCCATTAGTAGAGATATAGGGTGTATGAGATGTAAGTATTTTCTCACAGTAGTCAAGGAAAACCGGTCCGTATGTGATGATAAATATGTGATGATAAATAACACACACACACACAGACATTTCCAGAAACAAACATCTGATCACTTTCACTTAAAACAGTAATGACAACTATTAAAATACATTTTACTATTTATTTCAAGCTTTGAGATCCCAGGACCAGGTTTTCTTAGGGAAATTCTCAGACTCATTGTGACCTCTGAGGACTGGAACACCAGAAGGGAAATTTGAGCACTACTGACAGCTCTCTAAGATTTGATGTTTTCTCTTAAGGCTGGTGGAGTTCCATTAATACACAAAAAAACCCTCCAATTCCATAAAAGCTACAATATTCCCGGGCCCACAAGATTATAGCACAATGGTAGATAACATGACTTAACAATACCAGAAGGGTTCTAAAACCATAAGTCAAATAATACGATCCCAACAACTGCTAGAGTCACAAATCATAAACAAGTCTTGTGATTTCATGGAGAATGATGCAATTTTGTATACTTCAGCTTAGCCACACTTCCAGCTGAGTTTAAAAGCCGTGGATAAAAACTTCCCAGAAGCATAACAGCTAAGAGCATAATTGCAGTTACTACTGCAGGAGTATGAAGGGAGATGACAAGAAAAATACAAAGATTTTTCAGATGAGAACTGTGAGAGTCCGCAAATGATGGGACAACTCTAAACCCATCTTTTCTTGAACAAAATTAATTGTAGGAATTGCTAAATTCTCCCACAGCTGGAATACTCAGAAGAAGAAAATTTCAATGAGAGCACTGTTTGCTCTAACTGGTTAAGAAAAAAAAAAAAAAAAAGGAGCTTTGCAGGAATCTTTTTTGAAAGAGCACGTGCAAGCTTATGATAGTCATAAGCAGAGCTGGATCAAGCTTTCAGCCCCTCTATGAAGCATGAGCATCACGTGCGATATGGAAAGATTGTTTCTTTCCAAAGGTATGAGCTGTTTATAAAGATCCCACTGAACATTATGAACCAACTGGCAGTAAACAGGCTTTCCCCATTGTGCGTGTATTCAGACGTGACCATTATTTGTCATAGTCATTTGAGGCTGCAGTGTCACAGACACATGTGTACCAGTACCTGAACAGCTGGCCACTGCTGAAGAGAAACCAAAGGAAAGGAGTTACACACAGGGAGAGCCCCTCAGAGCCAGTCTGAGAGTTGAAGCACACAGTGCTTCAGGTGCGTTGTTCAAAACTGAGGGTACTCTGGCAAATGTCTTAACCCTGTGGAAGCTTCAGAAGAGTCCAGCTGAAATCTTGGATGTCTATTTCAGCACCTGAGGAGCAAATCAAATGTTTAGATAGGTCAACCTGTGTTTAAGTCTTACCCTGATTTTGTTTGGTGTATATTCCCTGAAGCTTTTCAGAGCCTCCAAGATGGACAGGGAAGGATACCCTGCATTGCCAGGGGAGGTCTTACTGCTTAATATTTGTCAAAGTGAACCATGATGCCTAGATGTTCTATGACATATGTACTATCTTTTTGCACTGTTACTCTTCCCTCTTCTCGCCTTGCCTTGGTTTTCTCTTTTCAAGAGAGCTTCTGGGTTTTCTTGCTTTCTTTGTCTTATCTTGCTCTTTCCCCTTCCAGTACTCCTCCCTTCAGTCATTCTCAGTCTACCCCAGGCAGACCTTTTCTTCCCCCCTCCCAGACTCTTTGGGAAAGGTTCTACTTCTCTCTGTGTACATCACCAAAGCACTACAGGTCAAGTCAGAAAGTCATTTTTAAGGCTATGGGTAATCCCCACTTCTTTCAGGAGTGAGTTTTCTAAGATTGCAGTAAATGACATATGCAAAGATAGTGCAAATATTGGGAGGTGGGCAAGAGAGTAAGTCCCTTATCAATGGGGCAGACTAACCACACTTTTGATAGAAATGTTTTTAGTGAAGAGGCATTTATTTTGGAAGGAACATTTGCGTGTGTGAGTAATAAGAGATATTTTTCATTTTCTTTCAAAGTTTCATTTTCTTCAACAACCAAAAATGTCACTGACCTATTACAGTTTGACCTGTGGGCATGAACTTGAAAACTGTGTAACGAGTTATTTTCTTTAAGTCACATACAGGAATAAATCTAAACAGAAATACATTGCTTAAGTGTTCTTAAAAAAAAAAAATAATCCATGTACACTGACAACAAAATACACCTGTAGTGTTCAGTACACTTAGGTACACTTAGAAACATTTTTGTAAATGCTCATCAAAAATGGGGTTGTTAATGTATTTAAAAATGTATCCCCTCTAGTTGACAAAAGTTTTCTTGAGACTACGAAATTAAAAGGAGACAGTATGTTTCAGAATGAATAATAAATATTCTTCTGTTCCTGGTTCAAGTGAGCTTTCCCGGAGAAATTCAGATCAAGGTAAAATGGTCTAAGGGAGAATCACAAAGTCAAAGAATGAAATCATCAGTGAAACTTTCCAATCTGCAGAAGGAAACTGAAGTGATAAAGCTATTACCGTGCAATTTATTAAAAGGAAATTAAAATGATCAAAAGAGAACATAACTGACAGCAATTCACCATGAAATTACCATATCCAGTCATCTGGATCAGTCAAAGAAATGTTTGTTCTTTATTTCTCTGTTAAGTAGGAAGGTGTCCTGTCTCAAATGACAGACAGCCCCATCAGGTATTGTTCTGAACTGCCACATGTCAGGAGAAGGTTGTACCTTTCCATCTGAAACAGATGAAGTCAGTTCTTCAGACAGTTTTTCTGGGCAAGGCACAGGCAAAATATTAAAGAGAGAGGTTTTTAAAGAACTGAAGACTATTTCTTTTTATCCAGCCTAGCACTTAAGGCTTTCAATAGAGCAGGAAAAGCAATTTTTACCTTATTTTTGACTGGATCCTTGGAAGATAGCTAAGGAAATGAATGTGAGTCATCAGAGAGAAATGTATGCATTTCTAGATTCACAGTCACATTCAAGACAGTGGAAAGCCAATGAAATCAAAGCAAAGGCACCCCGTTATATCAGATGTGGGTTCTTAAGAGGTGACTCTAAAGTAAACATGCATCTGCATCTCTAAAATATATATATATATATATGTACAAAAAAGTCTGAAGCTATGAAATACTGATTACAACCTGTACAAACATCTTTCCCTGTTCAGACTTTAACAAGCTGTTCTGACTAGACCCCGCTCATGAATTGTAACTATCTTTCCTAAACAATGATTGTACACAGTAAAAGCAGCTCTTGAATTTCAGCTTTTCTGCTGCATCATGGCATAAACTTCCTGAAAATGCCAGGGTGCAAAAGCTAACAATGCTACAGAGAAATCAGTGCATCTCAATCTATTGAAGCAGAAATATGCTATGAATATATGACTCATTAAATAGTGAGAGACTGAAATCAAATGGCAGTATATCTCATTGTTATCACTCAGTTTACAGCAGAAAATTACATATAGTAGGTCTAATGAAGACCCAGTTGACAGCAAAGTGAAAAAATATGAAACAACTGAAATTAATGAGGAATCAGGATGGGAAGTGAAAAGGGTAGAGTTACTCTTGGTCAACATGGTTTTATCAGCATCTCTTCTCACTGACTGAGCTCATAATCCTCATTACCATGAGGGCAGTGAATCTATTTGCTGCACACTGTGACCTTTATGCTGAGAAGCATGACACCACTTCTATCAGTTCCAAAGGCTCAGAGGAGCCTACATTTGCCTGCTATGTCGGGCTTTTAGTTCAGGGCCCACTTTTCTCATGCTAAGCATTACAGTTTTGCTAGTTTTGCTAGGGTCTGACTCCCCCAAAACTCACCTGTGGAGCAAAAACTGTCACAGCTCTTTCAGCAAATTTGTATGTGGCATGTGAATCATTAAGTGATCTTCTTCTGTGCATGTCTTTCCATCTCAGCATACAGCTTTATGCAGCTTTTGCCCCTGAGGAATACCCCATTCAGTTAAACAGAAGAAACTGGGCTCCACAGTTCTCATCACGTGGTTTTCCCAATTGGAATGCCTTCCCGGGGACAGGGGACTAGACCAGTGGGCAGGCTTCTGAGTCTACCAGTTCTTTCTTCCCAGTGTGACATGGAACCAAAGCACCAGTTCAAGTTTCTCAGTTTTAGCTGAATTTTCTCCAGGGAACCCTACAGATTGCTCATGTGTGTTTATGTCCTACCTGCAAAGGATTCTTGAGTAGAATTGCTTAGTCTACAAGAGATTGTTACCACTGTCTTTTCTATGTTGACTTTTTTTGTAGTCTTTTCCATGATGTACAGTACTCCTTTCAGATTTAGCTTTAGATTCTGTCCATACCCTATCAAACAGGAAGAAAATAGAATAGGTAGCAGACTCCCAACTCATCTGAAATTCTCCCATAGATCTAAGTTACGATGTTTGAGATACATTCTGCAAATATTAATAAAAACATTTGCTCTGTCTTACTCAACAGACTAAATCAGAACCTAACAACTTATGTCTGAACCTTAAGCCTCTGAATCTAACCTTTATCTAAGAAGACATAGACCAAATCAAGCAATATACAGCAGCTGCTTTGCTGGGCTGTGAACTGTGCTGGAGGCCTAGCAGCCATCATCCAGAAGAAGGTGAAGGAAGCTGATATAAGGGCGTTGGGCTGTGTAGATGCACTGGTATAGAAAGAATGTCTGTCATCATATCTAGTCTTGCATGGGTAGGAATCATGGTCATATAACAGAAGCTTACTATGAATGGTACCTGAGCTGTATGATATCCCACTGGCAAATGCAGGAGGACATGTAAACTACAATTGCCAGGGGTGAGCTGTGAGGAGACTTATAGTTACTGCAGCTATAGAAACACCAGCCAGCTGAAAAGTGAGCAGAACTGTAGCCTGTGGAAAGAGCTGTCAGGCTGACAGAGAGCTGTGGGCACCCTCAGTCACTTCAAGCCCCAGAGACGAAAGCCCTTCACAGGATGATGGGGATGCAGGGGGACAAAGGGATAACAATGTCCCATGTTTGATTATGCACCCATGGCTCAGGTCCCAGCTGGGTTCTTCCTTACAACAACTATGAAACGACCTGGAACTGGGTGTGAATTTCAGGTCCTGAGGAGTCCAACACAGGTACTAGTAGGCTTTGTATACTTTTCTCATGTGTGTTAGATAGGGATAACATTCTTTTGTTTGCACCTTTTAACCTATCTCAGTTCATCACAAGAGGAGATACAGGGTGCCCCTTTCTGAATGCCCTCTTTATCCAACTCTACACACTTCAGCTTTCTACAATGACTTTGCCTTTGACATCTCTCAGGTCTAAGAAAAACTTGGTAGAGGAGCATTGGCAGAGTTGCTGTCTCACCAGATTACACCAAGTGCCTTTAATTCTCTGGTGTGAGCACAGTCACGCAATTAATTTCTGTTGAAGATATTGAAAAATAAGCAGATGGATTACTCTGGCTTCTCGTGCCTATGTCGTCACCTGTATAGTGAGCAGACCCTACTTGTAGGCTGGATGTGTGCAGGGAGCAGGAGGGGAAATTAAAATGGGAGCAGTCAAAAGAACTACACAAGTACCATGGAGTTGATGTTGCAGCACATCTGCCCTGATGCAACTCTGCTTCTCTGTGCCAAGGATTTTTCACTTACTACAAAGCCATGGAGCAGACAGGAGACCTGAGCTCTCCTGCTGGAAGAAAAATGCCATTAAAGACTTGGCTGTACCGAAGAAAGAAAAAAGTCTGTATGCTTAGTCTCAACCATTTGACATGTCTGCATATTGGACAGAAAGCTGGAAACAGGCAATGTCCACAGGTCTTCCAGAAGTGAAAACACAACCAATGGAGTTAAGGCTTTCAGGGCTTACAGGGCTCCTGGGATGGCAGTTAGTGACAGGGAAGACCCATAGCAGCCTGTGCAGAGAGGAGAGGGTTCTGGCCACAGCAGGCTTTCATTGACATGTTATATATTTTGATCTTGACAGCTATTTTTGTTTTCTTCAAAGTGACGCAAAACAAGACACAAAACAAAAGAATGGGCCAAGGGAACAGCTTCCAATGGTGTAGGAAAACAGGGACCCACAAAGATGAATCTTCTAATCATCAGTGGGAAAAATGCAAAAAGTTAATCTGTTATCTGATTGAAATACAGTGGAAATCAAGGTTATGGCCTTCCAAATCCTCTGTGCATAGTTTAAGCTTGAACTGTACCAAGGAAGGGAGTCAACCAGATCAACAGTGACCCTGGTACACGTCGTAACTTTTGGGTTCTCAGAGTGGCTGTTCCTGTGTAAGTGATGCTTCTCCAACAGGCATCACCTTCTGACATGTTGTGAGCAGGCCTTACATGCTAGAATTCTGCCCACAGTTGGTAGGAGAGAGGTATTTCTTTTCCTACATGCACATAGGCCTTTCTGCTGCAAAAGATCAGGCACAGAAGGAAGGATTATCATGCATCACTGAAGTCTGCTACAACAGGATGGTAGGCAGCACTGTGTGATCCACAAGGTGCACACCTTAGTGAAGGAGAATGATTGATCCCATCATAAGCAGACCATTGGTAAAATTTCACACAGTGCCATGGGAATCATCAGGGAATCTTCAAACAGTAAAGGGACGATTTTGCTCCCCAGAAAAGTCATACAGCTACTATTTGATATATTCTTTTGGGATTTGTGACTCTTTCTCTCTCCTCTCTGCTTACTTCTGAGTTCTTACCTCTCATCACGACTTCTTTATTGTGAGGGATAGCTTGAGTCTCCATGGTTTATCATCTTGTGTCTTACTGGGTTCAATGAAAAAAAGTCTTACTCCAATGCTTTATTTACTTTGAACTCTAATTCATATTCTCAGTACAGGACAGAACTTGTCATTTTAATTTATAGTTACTCATTTCCAGAAATGGTACTGTGCGTCATAATTTTGTTATTCCTCCATATAATTCATTCCTCTATAATGATCTTTGGTCTGTCTATGCAGGAAGCAGCAAGAGACCACATTCTGTCAAACACATTTAATAATACCATGAGATTGAAAATGCACTTCCCCACATACTTTCATTTCATAAAGGTTTTTCTGCAGTAGCATGCAGAAAAAAAAAAAAAAGAAAAAAAAAACTTATTTTGGAAATATCCTGTCCTTTATAGAGCATGTGTTTCCTCCTCAAACAATGATCTGGCACCAAAAAGAGAGACTCTGCTCTATGCCCTGCTGATAGCTGGATCTCAGTCAATTGGCAGACATTGGAGGCTTATGATTCAGTACACAAGAAGAGTATTTTACACCACTCTGCAGAATGAAAATTCTCCTCCTGGTAGGCATTCATCAGCTGCATGCTTTTAAGAAATATCAGGCACTAGTTAAAAGATAAGGAGCATGACATCAATTTCCTTAGAATACACAATATATGACAAGACTTGGGAACTTTAAAAAGAAGAGTGACTGTCTTCTCCATTTAACTATAATACCTCTATGAAAGACCCCAGATTGTCTGGTTGAGCTTCTGTCTTAAGTTCCAGGTGAAGGCTAATGAAGGTAGGAGATGGAACATGAAAAATCAGTGTTGAGCCATACTTCAGCCAAACTTAAACATGAGTTTGATGCTCAGGCAACGTAAGTAATCCCAAGGGACTTCACTGGAACCTACCTTGTAGGCTAAACAGAGTTAGTTTGGCCTGAGTGTTCTGCTGGAGGCTTTCTTTGGGTGAAAGGAGCACGGCCTGACAAGCCAAATTAAATGTAGCAGAGCCTCTGCTGCACTTTGGGCCATGCCCAATGAACCTATGCAAGAACCAAGTTGTCTCAGGACTTTGTTTTTGGCTTTGCGTTGCCAGACCCACCAAAAAAAGTCCTGGAGAGTTTTCCTGAGATACAAACTATGCCAGTTTAAAACCCTCATTGAAATCATACCAGTACAACCTGGTATTCTACATTTATGTTTTTTTTTGTCTCATGGAGGTATTCTTGAGCATCTGGCAAAATGTAACAACTCATTCATAGCTCTTCCTGCAGTGGAGGTGCTAATAATGTCCTTCTTCTAGGCAGCACAACATTTCATTTTACATAACTTTAAATATTGAGAGTAGGGGCTCTGAGGAGCCCGTGAAAACTATGGTTATAGCTCTTCATAAGCTCTAATAACACATCAGCATAGCAAAAGCTGTTGCACATGGCACAAGTGAGTGCCAGCAGGGCCGGGCCTCTGCCAGAAGCTGGGTGTGGGTCACCTACAGCTTCTCGGTGTGGGCAAGGGAATAGTGCTCACGGAGCTGCTGGAAGGCCTGTGAGTGTTGGGAGGGAGAATTTTGGACACACCCAAGGAGTGCAGGAAAGAAGATGGACTGCAGCTACTCAGGCACCCCATTCCAGAAAGCCATCTGCTGACACGTGCAGATGGTTCATTTACATTGGGTGCGAGTTCAAGCTGCATTGCACAGTCAGGATATGGGGCTGTTTGAAGGCAACACCAAGGAAGTGCTGGGGAACGTGATGTAGTCAGACTGGTGGCAAGGTACAGGGTCTTGTCTCTATTACCACGTGCAAAGTAAGAGCAATAACAAAGGCGTGGAACACAATAGAACATATTTTCTTTCAACACCAAGCCAGGAAACCTCATCAATCCAACAAATAAAGTTCAATGGGCAGCTCTGAGCCCTCGAGCTAATTACTAGCATAGATCAGGCCCCACCGCCCACCCTCAAAGAAGTTATCAGGCAATACCTGTGCATCATAAGCCAATCCACATCAACCTGAATGATTCTGAAAAAGGCCTAATTTCACCACACCTTGTGCACCTGAATAGTACTGCAAAGTTCATGACGTGCTGAAGTGAAGACTTGGTCCAAGGAACCAACTTTGCAAAAAAGGAATAAGAGCTAACACGGACAATCACAACAGCAATCCAGACTTTTGATCAAACCTGAAAATTATTTGAAAAAAAATCTGTTCAGTTGGAAAAAAATACTGGGGAAGAAGAAAAAGAAAGAAAATGCTAGGTTGCACTCAGTCCTATCTGTGGATGGAGCTTCAAATTCAGAAAGAGTGATTAATGGCTTGGCTTTTTTTGTTCAGTATTACATCTCTCTCTCTTTTTTTCTCTCTCTCTATCTTTTTTTTTTTTTTTTTCTCATGGAGAATTCTAGATAACTGAGGATGAAAACCTATTCTGTTTTCCCAGTGTGGGGGATCAGCTTTTCTTAACATCACCATTACTTACCTCCGTGTATCAAGAGACAAACAGATGGAGTGGGTTGTGAGTGACCTGGAGTAAAGAGGGGTTAAGTGGTGACTACCATTCTGAAGTGTCATGGTACTAAGTCTTTAACTGCACACACACAGACAGCACAGCTGTGGCTTTCAGTCATTTCCTGTCTTCCTATTTTGTCCCTTCAGCTTTGTCAGTGGAAATGATATGTTTGCAGAGGCTTAGTACAAAAAGCTCTTCTGTCATATCTGCTCAAGAGGTTTTTACAAATTGACCTCAATTGTCAGGTTCATTCATCTGCTTTCAGTGCCCTCCCTGTTTGCCCAGATTTTCCCTGGACTTGAATGCATAAGAAGCAAGAACAATATGTGCAGACTGAAAATGCCATCAGCTGAAACATTACATTAAGCCCAGATACCCACATTGAAATCTGTATTCTGCCCCTACCTGGGAAAAGTGTCCCCAGGCTGTGCCCTGAGGTTCAGTTCCATCCCTTGTCTAGTAGAGAGAAGCATTTTAGCAGAAGACACTCTTACCATGCATTTTAACTGTTTCCAGCACTGTGAGGTGGTGGGAAATGACTCATCATAAAGACAAACCCATTTTCTTTTACTCTGGAACACCTAAGCAGATCACTAGGAGAAGCAATAGGAGAGCACCATGGCTGCAGCACGGTGTTTAAGCTGCTGTTATGTTTAGTGGGAAATAGTCACATGAATTATTTCTCCTCATTATTTCAAATGATTTCTTGTCATCAGCAAGCCAGAGCTGACCTCTTCCAGTAAGATTTTGGCTAGCCAGGGTTAAACCCAGCTGTCAGCCTGTAATGGAATTTGCTGTTGGCATACTCCCTGGAGATCCAGAAACACCACTGCTGATAGTAGGTGAACAGATGGCCTCATGACCCTGGCTAGACCATCAGTCAAACTGAAAACAGAGCCTATGTTCTCTGGATTGCTGCCTGGCACTTTATCCATTAGATACTCTCTTAATCTGTGCAAGAATTAAATACTGAAGCCCATGAGCTGCATGAGAAACAGAAGTCTTTCCATATCTTGCACACAAAGCACAGGCTTGGCTTTACATTTATATTTCTAGTCTTTCTACTGGCCTCAACAACAGGCTCCTCTCCGTGAAAGTCCTGTATCTAGCCTCCGGACATGCAGGTGTTTCCCAGGAACCTCCTGTCCTATGAACACCATATGCTAGTTGACCCTTAAATTTTTTCTGTGTTCAGGAGACAGATGGTGGCACACTAACAGGCAGAAGACTTTAAGAGAGCACCTGCTGGAGGCACTCTGTCACTTCTCTCCTTCGCATCTTCTGATTGCTCTGAGCTCTCTCATGACACCTGCAGCTCCCATGAAATCTTCTGGGTTTCTCAGGTCTTCCACTTTCAACCCAGGCACCACAGAGAATTTCTCAAAATAGCTCAAGAGATTTCAGAGATTTCACATCCCGTCTTTCCTTCATACACTAACAGGCTAGAAAACAGCACTATTACTTCCAAGGAATAACGTCCTTTTGTGCAGCAAACAGCTGCCTCCCCTTTGTCCCCCATGGATGTCTTGGGGCCAAGGACTGGCCAATTCTGTCAATGACATGCTCCCTTCTTCACCTGGTGAAAAAATGCAAGAAATAAATGCAGGCTTCTGCTGTTACAGATGTAGGCATATTGCATTGTTTCTTCCAATTACTTAGTCAGGATCTTTCTTTTAAGACACATTTAATTGTAAGCTGTAAGTTGAATATGAACATGCTAGCTGGTTTAGCATGGCTTAGCAG
This sequence comes from Cygnus atratus, assembly GCF_013377495.2. Classification (NCBI taxonomy): domain Eukaryota; kingdom Metazoa; phylum Chordata; class Aves; order Anseriformes; family Anatidae; genus Cygnus; species Cygnus atratus. The sequence continues at coordinate 54,746,461 of NC_066396.1, read as the reverse complement.
TCAGCTAACACTGGCTGGTTTCTCCCAATCTGTCAGTTTATTTCCACAAGCCACGTTCAGTTGCAAATTTCCTGCTAGCTTTACTAATTTATCTAGATGTGTTAAATTGTCTTGTCTCAGATCTACCTTTTAGGGGAGAGGGAGTATATCCTATCTTTCAGGGTAGGCCAGAGTACTGCAGTGGGCCCAGGGCTCCTTCCCACTCTTGTGCCACAGCATGATTGCACATAGACATTTCCACCACTCTATGTCCTGCTTGGCTGACACACAACTGTCTGAACCCTTTTCTGCAGCTTTATGCAGCCCCCGTGTGAGCCGTGTCAGAGCAGCTTATCCTCTCAACCCTTATTTAAAAGGCTTTAAATAATATGTTTTACCTAATCCTAGCTACATGATTCAAGAACACACATGCTCAAATGAAGTGTGTTGCTGCAGCTGAGCAGATGTGTAATAACTCTGTAGACTCCAAAAATGGGTGCTACTTCCAAGCTTTCACTTCTTTTATCGTTATAACCACTCTTGTTTTCATGACCTTAACAGCTCGTGCTGCTAGTCTCAGTATCTGCTGACTGTGGACCATGCTCTCATGGCTCTCACACTTTCACCCTACAGTCAGGAAGAAAAAAAAATGTGTATTTATCACAGGTGTTTTAGAAGTTAAGCAAGGGAGAGGAATGATTGTAGTTTACAACACTTTATTGTCAACTTGTTCCTCATGGGGACCATATGCCCATGGTAGTTACAAAGCACTGTACAAAAGCACAGTTCCATGTCATGTATGACCTTCCCTGACTGGTACATCCCAATAGGTAGGAGAGCCTTGTAATGCATTTGAGTATATCTTCCTTTAAATCTGCTTGCTGCTTGACTCAGCTCCAATGGCTTGACTGCAGTTCCAGCTCAGCCACAACTTGGTATATTCCTTCCCAAGGAAGCAAAGATCCTGCTGATGTAATCACTGTTATTACTCTTTGCATTTTAATCTCTTTAAAGGTTGAGACAGCAAGGGAAAAAGGTGAATCTCATCAGAAAGGGTTTACGTGAAATGTGTTGGAATCCTTCCCCCTCTCTCAGTAAAGAAAACTAAATCACAAACAAGCGTTATGTCTGGCCTAAGGTCACCTAAATAATCAACAGAAGAAGATGACTTTGAAATTATTTTTTTTTTTGGCATTAGTTTTATTTAGCAAATCTACAGACTCCCAAAGCCTTTATTCCATGCTGATTGATGCTGGGCTGGGATAGAAGAGAGATTCAGAGACAAAATCTGACCTACAATGTACTTATTGCACAATAGCCAGGTTTCACCTATCTTACTGCATTTGCATGGTGAGGGTAAGTGTGAAAATGATGTTCTTTAGAAAGTAAAATTATAGGCAATATGCATAGCTTTTGGCATTCAATATGCTAGTGCCATGCAATTGCTGTAAGAACCCTGTTTATATCTTGCGATTAAAGGAGGCACGATGTACTTGTGTCTATATTAGACCCAGCTCTGACAGCAGACATAATTGCTGCCCTCGACAAATACAAGAATCTGGGGAGGAAAAGGTATTACAAACCTTGAAAAGCATTTCTCCTTCTTGTAGGCTGTTCACAATCGGAACATTCTTCTTCCTTTTCTGTTTATGGAGAATACGTTACAGATCTTATTCCATGCTTTTTCAGCTCCCAAAGCATGCAGAAAAAGATCATCTGTATGCTAAGCACCTGTAACATAACTGGAAATTTCTGAAATATGCAAAGAATAACCCAATACTTCTTATTTCTTTGGCGCTTGTGAGTACTACGATCTCCTTGAGGCAAAAATCACCGAGAAGCCCAATCAATCTGTTGATTCTTGTAGGCATCTTTTGATCAGGATGTTCTCTGGGGAGATAAAGCTTCCAATTTATTTTTTATTTTATTTTTTATTTTTTGGCTTTGTACATGAGTGAAACAGGAATCCTCTACCCTTCTGTATTGTCAAATGTATTCTCCAAGGGTAAGTAGTTCTGGGAGTAAATTGTGCCCTGGGATCTGGGGTCTTGCTTCACTGAGTTCAGCATTTGAATGCCTCCATCACTTCCCAACCTCAAGGCCATGCTGCAATATTGGTCTTTCCATTTCAATGTATGCATTTCCTTGTCTAGTATTTTCATTAATTGTTACTTCATAAATACTTAGTCACGTAGCCTGCAGGTGTGAGTATGTTTCTACTGTTTTTAAGAGAGTAACATAAAGAGCTTTCTTCTTTCTCTTTTCCTGCATGCTTTAAGAATGACAGACTATTTTGCAACCTTTCCCAAAGACACAGGGTTTCCATTCTCTGTGGTTGCCTGTATCTGACCCCACCTAGTGATTCTGTGTCACTACAGCTTCAGCCACACAGGACCCTTGTTTAAAAGAACACATTTCAGTGAATGGTGAGCTGGAACATACGCTGGCACCTGATTCCCCCCATCAGGAGCAAGTGCTGTCCCCACCAGGGCCATTTCTCAGAGTCCATGGGAAGAGCTCATTATGCAAATAACAACTGAGTTGCAAAAAGCATCAGAAACAGTCTTTGGTGAGCAAACCCGACCTAGACAGGCCGTGGGAGTGCTCATTCTGACATGAGGAGACATGCAGGCAGGGGGGTAGTGTTATCTTTCAGGGAGAGGCGTGGGGCAGGGGAGAGGGGGTCCACTGGTGTCTCCTCAGCTCAGGTGGGAAGCACGCAGGGCAGAGGAAGGTTCTGCAGCAAAGACAAAGGAATGAGCAGATTTTTTTTTTTTCAACATCTGTGAATCCAGTTACTGAGTTTAAATAGCTGCTTGTATTTATAGCTCTAAGCACTCTCATGCTGCTTGGGGATTAGACATAAGCAGCTATGGATAAAATATTAAAGGAGGAAAGGTGAGGAGTGAAGGGAGGGAGGAGGGGAGGAAGGGTGGGAGGGAGGGAGAGAGAAAGGGAGGGAGGCAATAAAGGAGAAAGGAAGTTAAAAGGAAAGGATTAGTAAATCCAAATATATTCTCTCTAAATAAAAAGTAGTTGTCTTATACACCTTCTAATGTCCACGGATGAGTTAACATCCCAGTAATAAGCAATGTCTGATTAAGAGTGGCTTGGCTAACAGACTAAGGCCCAAAGGGAGATTTATTCCTGTTCATCTTCCTTTTACCTCCTAGGAAGCCAGGGAGCAAGGCAAATTGCAATAATTTGTGACTGTAAAGCAAACACAGAGATCTAATTATACTGTTTTTCACCAACAGTCACTTTAAATAAGTCCTGGCTTGCATTTGCTTTTCTAAAGCCCATTAGTTCTGTCAGTAGTGTTTTTCTTGGAGGAAAAAGTTATTCTTGCTGAGTAGCCTTTGATTATTTTCATTGTTATCTGAGACACTTGTATGACTTCAAAACATTCAGTATGCCCCCTGGCCACTTCAAATGCTACTGTCTCTCTTCAGCATGGTTTGATTTGGTTTGAGACATTCATGTAATTCAGCTGACAGGGGAATGACTCAGTCAGGTCTTAATGCAGGTTTCTACTTGACCTACAAATCTAATTTCCAATCAGTCGTCGCTCTTTGGTTGTCATAGAAATTTAGACATAGACAGACAGACAGACATGATCTGTTCTAGTGCCACTTTATTTGTTTTGCCTCCTGAATATCGCAGCATATGCTCACATGGAGGGTCCTTACACACACTCTGTCTTTCACTATCCTGGTTGTACACACACTCTGGGCAGCAGCTAGTTGACTGTTCATTATGCATCTGAGTGTTAAGAGGACAGCACCAAAGCAACACCAAGGCTGTTGCTCAAAGGATGAATAAGAAAGCAGGAAGGCAGATTAGATAAATTCTAATTTAAATTAGATTAAATTTGAAGTTATCTCTTATGGGTCTGTGCTCATGGCTCCTACCTGAAGGTTTGATCCCCAACCCAGAGAAGCAAAATAAAATTTGGGAAAGTTCATTGTCTCATACCTTATATGAGTGTTCTGTTCTTCCAAATTTTTAAGCTGCTTCCATATTACTAAGGCAGGAAGTGACTATAACCTGCTACAGACATCCTGCTACAGGCATGACGTAAGGTTACATGACATAAGGTTCAGAGATGCAGCTAAGAAGTACTGTGAATGATCTTCTCTTCTTAAGGCTTGCCTTATCCTCATTCTGCTGAAAAGGACGATGAAGATGATGCTTGTCCAAACGGAGGGGTTCCCTCATCTGGAATTTCTCATCTGGTTCCCTCACCTGGTTGCAGTAGCTCCATGAGAAAAGTGTTGATAAAATGACATGGGGCTAGGTGGAGTTTCCAGGGTCCCTCCTGCTGGGAAAGCCACTAACCATTTTCCCTCTTGACTTTGTGCGGATGACCTTGACTTTGTGTGGATGCTCCTGATCTTTGCTAGAGAACCAACAGCCTTCTTACCTGTTATTCTTTCTTACCTGTTATTCTTTCTTACCTGTTATTCTTCTTACCTGTTATTCTTTTCCCTCTCCGATGTAACTGTCAAACAGTTACACACACACTAGGAATCTGACCAGCACCCAGTCTATACAAGGATTCAGAAAGCAAGAAGAACTCTGGTAGGCCTTCACTTTCAAGGGTTCCTGGGTTAAGATGCATACACTGTGGAGTCCAGAAATCCATACACTCTGACAAGAGAATTCGTCACTGTTTGCACTGTACATGGGCAGTGAAGGGGGTCCACCTTGCCTAGAGGTAGTTCTGATGCTTACCAGAGCACAGATATTTGGAAAATACATTATTCCTCAGCATTCAGAAGAGTGAAGAAAAGTGTGAAAACCCTTGGGAGGGAGCAAGGCTGACGTGCGTTTTCTCAACACAGAACCTGTTCATGGGAACTACAGGTTCCCTGAGAAATGGTGGCAGATAGGGATGTGCTAGTTGTACTACCTGGCATTTCCTTCTGACAGCCAGGCATATCTTGCAGGGAATGCTCTGTTCTGAGACTGGATCTGGACAAGTAAAAGTCCCCATGTGCTGCCTTATGCCAAGACCTAGCTCTGCTTCTCTGGCAGCCACCACTTAGTGCTACAGGTTCTGTGGCCCTGCTGAAGTCGACAAATAGCCCATGAGAATTTAACCTGCATCATCAGCAAATGCAACCTGATATATCAGGATTAGGGAGGTCTCATGACTGAGAGCAATGTTCCCAGGAGAGGGAGTAGAAAAGAGGAAGGAAAGAGGATGCAAAAAACCAGGAAAACCTCAGCTGCAGCAGGTCCATTGCAGGTTGAAGACTTAGAATATGGGGGCTAGCAATTCAGAGATGGAACAACTTTGGAACTAATACTTCGATTTTGCTCCCCCTTGGATTTTTTCTCCCCATGTACAGCTTTGAAATTTAGTTTGCTTGGTAGTTGAGGAAGGTGTGGGGAGCTGAGGGTCAGCCTCTTCTCACAGATAACTAGTGATAGGACTAGAGGGAATGGCCTCAAGTTGCACCAGGGGAAATGAGGAGACATTTCTTCTCAGAAAGAGCAGTCAGGCGTTGGAACGGGTTGCCCAGGGAGGTGGTGGAGTCACCGTCCCAGGGGGTGTTTAAGGAAAGGTTGGACGTGGTGCTTAGGGACATGGTTTAGTGGGTGACATTGGTGGTAGGGGGGTGGTTGGACCAGATGGTCTTGGAGGTTTTTTCCAACCCTAATGGTTCTATGATTCTATGATTCTATGAGCCTGTGCAGAAAATGCCTTTGTTACTTCTTTCAGACTGTCACCAGACTTCTGCAGTAGAATACTAATGTGTTGTATCAAGGTATGAAGCAGTTCTGGGGTGAACAGCACTGTGTGAACCAGGGTGGATTCTGAACCATTCCCTGGAAAGCCACGATGGTGCTCTGTTTTTGCAGTTTATTTACCATTATATTAATGTATGTATAAAGTTGGCTAACATCAGTTGGGTCCTTTGTCTAATACCATATGAAGGAACACCTCTCCTCAGAACTATTGTTGTAGTTAACTTAAGAAATGTTATTTATAATTACAAGTAGCTTTTCAATCAGAGAGGAAAGCAGTGCTTTTGAAATGCTTCTCAGCGTGTGAGTGTTTAGTGTGTTACAGTGGAGTGGGGAGGGGGCAGAGCCTAATATTTCAGGTGACTCAGGGGACACAGTCACTCCACATGCTGGTACATCCCAAGGAAAGTATTCTATTTTTCAAGCAACCAGTCAGTGCCTTGAATGTCTGTCAGCGCTGGAAACACTTCCCCTATTATTCCTTCCCCTCTTGCCACTGGTACCAAGCAAAAATGAACCTTTGTAATGTCTCTGTTAATCCCAAGAAGGTGAGATTTAGCTGAAAACATGTACTGCTGTTCGGTGCTGCAAACTCTCAGTGGTAGCTTACATGCTGAAATGTGCAATCAATACCTAAATTAGCACTTAGTAGCCAAAACATGTGGCCTAGTTTTAAAATCTGAGCAGGTGTTAAAATTCATTTTATGCTTACACTTTCTGGAAAATCATTTCATTTTTGATGAAATGACTTGATTCTATTATTTAGCTTTGTTTTAAGGAAATCAAGGAAGAATAACAGAAAGGTTCAATTTTGCACAGATATCAATTGGAAATACAGATAGCTGAAAAACATTCCTCTAAACCAAAATCAAAGAAAATAAAAATGCTATTAAAAGTGAATTTTTATTTCTGAAAAGTTAGGATTTTTGTTCCAGTTTTTAGATTAAAAAGCAGAATAGGTCACTCTCCACCAGGTAAAATGGTGACTGCCTTCATTGACTGCATTTGAAAATCAGCCATTTTTTGGATAGGAAGTCATAGGAAGTCATAGGAAGCCTACTTGCAAGATGTAGGTAGAATATAAGTTATTTGCTGCTTTCCCTTTGTAGGTGGATGAATATGTGTGTTTGCAGACCAGAAAGCCAACCATATCCTGGCTGCATCAAAAGCAGCGTGGCCAGCAGGGCTGGGGAGGTGATTGTCCCCCTCTGCTCTGCTCTCATGAGACCCCACCTGGAGCACTGTGTTCAGCTCTGGGGACCCCAGCACAAGAAGGACATGGACGTATTAGAACAAGTCCAAAGGAGGGCCATGAGGATGACCAGACGGCTGGAGCACCTGTCTTATTAAGACAGGCTGAGGGAGCTGGGGTTGTTCAGCCTGGAGAAGAGAAGGCTCCGGGCAGACCTTACAGTGGTCTCCCAGTGCCTAAATGGGGCCTATGGGAAAGCTGGGGAGGGACTCTTTGTCAGGGGGTGTAATGACAGGACAAGGGGTAATGGTTTTAAACTGAAGGAAGAAGGCTTAGATTAGATGTAAGGAAGAAATTCTTTGCTCTGAGGGTGGTGAGGCACTGGCACAGATTGCCTAGAGTTGTGGATGCCCCATCCTTGGAAGTGTTTAAGGCCAGGTTGAGCAACCTGGTCAAATGCAAGGTGTCCCTGCCCATGGCAGGGAGTTGGAACCAGGTGATCTTTAAGGTCTCTTCCAACCCAAACCATTCTGTGATCCTATGATTCTATGAATTTATTCATTACTTATTGTACTGGTGCTAGAGGAATTTGTGTGTATTTCCTGAGAAGTACTGAGAGAATAATGTCTCTTGGTAAAATTTGTGAATTGTCAATGCACATGTCTTTGCACATTTTATTTAAACTGTTCTATGTGGATGTTAATAATACCCCCAAACTCCACATGTTTTTAACTCACTACGTATTTTGCTAGGAATACCAGTACTTTATTGTATAGATGAGGAGTAAAAGAGTTGTTCAGTCATTCCATAGGGCATCAAAGGTCTCCTAATTCACAGTACTAATTTCTAATTAATATGTACTAATTTCTGTGTCAAATGTAGGCCTTTGTTTTTCTACTTTTATTCAGTCCATTTACAAAGGCACAGTCATCCAAGGTAAAAGCCATTAGGACTGGCTGTCTAGAATATGAAAACATGCCACACATAAGCATCAAAAACATTACAAATATTAAGAAGAGCAGTTGGTTTCCATAGATATGATCTTCAAGGTATTGATTGAAGCTTCAATGAGCTGAACACATGCAGATACTTTGACGACAAGCATGCCTGCCATCCCAATGCTGATGAACATGCATCAGAAATTTTCTTTTGATATGGTTCCTGATAACAGATCCAAAATAATCTGTTTACCTACCTTTCATTTATGGAATTATTGTTCTTTTATGGCATCTCAGAGAAATACATATTCCTTCCATAATTAGGAAATCTATGTTGTTGATTATATTTATCCTGTCTCTTTTCAGACTGCATCCTCAAGCCATTTTGGCACTATTGCCCAGATTATGACCAATACGTATGTGTTCGTACTTCCTTTGCCTTGTTTTGTATATTCTTCACCTAAGTTATGCCACCCATTTCCACCATTTTTGTTAATACTTTACTCCTTAGGTAGATTTGCAGACAAAATGTTCGCCTTTGCTTCTTGCCCTTCTTCAGTATTCCAGGCTTCCTAAATGTTGGGGTTTATTGTCATGTGTTCTTTCGAAACTGCAGTCCACCAATGTTATAGTCTTGCAAATTCATCCAGTTGACTGAGCTGCCATCCAGAGGGCTCTCAACAAGCTGAAGGAATTGGCTGACAAATACTTTCTGAAGTTCGACAAGGAAAAGTGCAAAGTCCTGCATTTGGGGAGGAACAACCTCAAGGACCAAGACATGGTGGGGAAAGCAGATTTGCTGACAAGGACCTGGGGGCCTGGTGGACAGCAGGTTGAATGTGAGGCAGCAGAGTGCCCTTGCCACAAAGAAGGCTAATGGTGTCCCGGCCTTCATTAGGCAAAGTATTGCCAGCATGCTGAGGGAGGTGATCCTTCCCCTCCACTCAGAACTGGTGAGGCTACACCTGGAGCTCTGTGTGCAGTTCTGGGCTCTTGTGCTGTGTCCGCTACAAGAGAGATATGAACATACTGGGGAGAGTCCAATGAAAGGCTATGAAGATGAGTAAGGTGTGGAGCATCTCTCCTCTGAGGAGGGCTGAGAAAGTTGGGACTGTTCAACCTGGAGAAGAGAAGGCTCAGGGGCATCTTATCAATGTCTATAAATACCTGAAGGCAGGGTGCAGAGAAGAGGAAGGCAGGCTTTTTCAGTGGCGCCCAATGACAGTACAAGCCGCAATGGCCACAAACCAAAACACAGGAGGTTCCGTCTGAACTTTACTGTGCATATGACTGAGCACAGGGACTAGTTGCCCAGAGAGGTCTTCTTCCTTGGAGATATTCAGAAGCCATTTTGGACATGGTGCTGGGAAGCCTCCAGTAGGTGCCCCTGTTTAAGCAGGGAGGTTGGACAGATTGCCTCTATAGGTCCCTGACAGTCTCAGCCATCCTGTAATGCACAATTCCGTGGAGAGGACAGCTACCTTCATGAAAGACTGTCTTTGGAAAACTGTGTTTCAAGGCAAGGTTTTAAGACTTAAAATTTTTTGTTTGTCTTGAAGGTACAACACTGAATCCTGAGTGTATTTGGTTACAGGCAATGTCATTCTCAAGACTATTCGTAAAGGCTGTCATAGTCTCAGCACTGTGATTGCACCTGGAAGTGGTCTGAAAAGCTGGCTTGCAGACTGTAGAGGTAATACATTCATGGTAAGCTGCAAACAGAAATAACAGATGTCTTCTGAATTATCTGAAGTCTAAGCAGCTTCTAAGCAAAGTTTATAATAGGGTCACTTTACATTCAGCAAGGGAGCAATGCACAAAGATTCAGAGCATGAGTCTTGCCAAGTCTATAGCAAGAAACTGTATACAGCCTACAAGGAAAGAGAAGGAAAAAAGGACTGGGAAATGTGCTGTCCTTTTGAAATAAAATGTGGTGTATGTTTATTGGTATCAGATGGATACAAGTGCTTAAACAGAGTTGCAGGTAAATGTCTTCCAGACTTTCTCCTTCTAAAAGGAAATCAAGACTTGACAACTGCTGCTAGCATCCTACTGCAATGTAGTGCATCGCTATACATTGTTCCTTACCAGCCAGAACAGGGTCCTATGTTCATCAGTGCTGGTGATACCATCTCTGTGCTCCTTCTCCCCATACCTCATGAGTTATGCGGGACATTCTCCCCACTATCTGCCCCAGTGCAAGCAACCCGGACCACATGCTTCAGAATATCTTGTGCATATCATCATTTTTTTTTATTGGGGGACTGGCGGGAGGGGAAAGACAAATGAGATTGATGATCCAGCAAATCACACAAATTTCCAAGTTTGAAACAGCAGGGAGACTATAAAAGCATCTTCTCTCTCACACTAATTCTCCTCCTGGAGTATGCCTTGTTTAGAGGTATGAAGTACTCTCAGTGCACCTTCTGGATTGGAGAAAATGAGTACCAACATGTGCAGGTGGCCCTGCAAGCTAAGCTTCATATTCAGGCTCAGATGTGTAAGTGTAAGCAAGAAAAATGCATAAGAAGTAGTGCTCCACACACTACTTCTTTCAGGACAGAAAAGAAAACAAACAAACAAACAAACAAACAAAAAACAATAGCGTAATGCCTTTGGAATTTCCCATCTCTTCCAGAAACCATAGGCACATTCAATAAACCAACACGGTCCTGGTTCCAGCTAAGTTATTCCCTGAAATGAGTGAAGGTGGACAGTTCCACAATCCATTCTACCTTATCCTTGCCCATTTTGACTGGCAGGTCGGGAGCAAAGACTATGTTTTGGTGCATGACTGTACAATTAGCAATAAATGACACTATTATATGGGATATTACCTGACATTTGGTGTGCCAAAGAACTGAAAGAAGCATCTATAAAAACATTGTTGAATTTTGTCTGACTCTGGGGATCTGAGATTATTCATGATAGATTGCCTAGTTCCTCTGCAGATGAATTAAATCAGAGCCATAATTGGGAGTTTGATACAGTACTGTGAGTGTGACCTTGTCATGCGGAAGATCACTTAGAATAGAGAAAGGATCAGAGACTCAGATATTCTGTTTTCTAATTTTCTTCAAAGTGCCTTTGAAATGCAAAACAATTTTGACTAAAAACATTCTTTTTAGGTGAAGTGAGAGACTGCTGGGATCTTTTGTTTTGACTTCCATCTATGAAAAAAAGGAAATAATATGAACAAACTAGTCTTACCAGTTATTGGCTTTGTCCACTGCCTGGATAAAACTTCTTGCTTCTTTATCTGTAAATGTTGTTTATTTTTTAATAGTGGCCTGAATAGAAATAATAGAATACAGCTCTTTTTTTTTCTTTTTTTCTTTTTTTATTTTTATTTTTATTTTTATTTTTATTTTTATTTTTATTTTTATTTTTATTTTTATTTTTATTTTTTAAGTGCAAACTATTAGCAGTAATATCCAACAGAACAAAACACTTTTATTTGTATATTCTTTAGTCAAGAATAAAAACTGAAAACTTTTCCAGTCAATTTGGAATGGTTCTATTTCTGTTCCTTGACATGTGGTTTTAATGCTGGACTGAAAATCAGAGATTCACAGGAAGTTTTATAGAGAGGTGAAGAAAGAGCAGAAGCCATTTATCCCTCTACTCTGTTTCCTAAAGACAGATTCTCTTTCAAGGAGTGTACTGTTCTGGAAAAGCCTCTCTTGCTCCAGTGAAGTTCTAAGGCGTTTCATTGTACTCTGCCTCCTGCACGTAAAAGATCTGTCAAAGCATTCACTGCTTTAATGCATGGGGACAGACATTGTGATGCTTCAAGCAGGTCTGTTTCACTGGGTTTTCTTTCTCATTCTGCTTTCACCTCCTTGTTTCAAACACTTGAAGAACAAAACTCAAATTTCCCATGACTCTGTCAAATAACTGAAAATAATTGTGGATGATAAAAACACTGTTTTGTTCAGCCACATGAAGAAAAAAAAAAGACTTTCTTTTTCTGACCCAGCCAAATATTCTACTCTGTAGGGGCTGCCAGGACATTTCATTAGGTTGCCCTAGCCCTTTTTTCTTCCTGGGAGAAAGTAAAGTGAAAGGAAAAAAGAAGTCCAAAGTCTTATTTACCCTTCAACTGGGTAGGTTTTTTTTTGTTTGGTTGGTTTTGTCTTTCTTCCTTCCTTCCTTCCTGCCTTCCTGCCTTCCTGCCTTCCTTCCTGCCTTCCTTCCCTCCTTCCTCCCTTCCTCCCTTCCTCCTTTTTCTTTCATTTTATACTTCTTCTTAAGCAAATCAAATTTATCTCAAGCTTACAGCCAAGGATGACTGTCACAGCAAATCAGCTCAATGTATTCTTCTGAAATACACACTGAAGGACCTCCTCAATGTCTACCACTAGTCATCATGGACCTTTTTCTCCCCTCACTCAGCTCCAAACCATCTGCAAAATTTACGCATCCTGAGAAGCATTCAGCCCAAAACTACCACATCTACCTTTTGGAAGAGTCTCCAAGGGGAGAGCGCTGAACAGAAGAGACTAAAGACCCCTGTGTACATGTCCTGATAGAGCTCTTGTCATTTGAAACACAGAAAGACTGCTGGTATGGCAAGTGGAATTGAGTCAGAACATCCCCTGTCCCTCTGCAGCTTGTTTTCTTCATGAACCACTCCACTCCACAAATCTTGGGCAATTTCCTCAGTGTTACTTGCACTCCATTCATTCAAAGAGTTCCCCACCTAGAAACACTTCTTAAATGCAAGACAGAGACATTCCTTATTTGTTGGGCAATCTAAACAAATGGAAGGAATGAGAGTACGCTGCAAACATGTTACCATATCATATTGCTTATATGATATAATATGATATGTTATGGCTAGTACTCCCTCTAATTACCTGTTTCTTTTAACATTTTAATATTTAAATTTACTTGGGAGCAATATGAACATATCAAAATAATGAGTATCTAGTTACACATAATATCTACTGGGAAGCAGCAGCAAGTAGGTTACCATCCCAGGCTTATCCCCAGTCATGCTGGACCACCAAGCATGAGCAAGTCTTAAAACCTTCCGGGCCACTGCTATAATCTCACCTCTCTGATACTCATCAAGTGATGGTGAAAGAGTTGTAGTTAGTGCAGTTCTTGGAAGGAAGTACTGTGATTGCTCAAAATACACTGTATTTAATGGGACAGACAATAAATATGATTAATTCCCACAAGATTTTCTCCCAGAAAAGGCTAGTTTATGAATATGTTAATTTTCTTTGGCAGCCAGACACTTCACACAGAAAAGCATTCAGGCTGACTGCAGCAAACAAGCTTGGAAAGTTTCATTTCCTGATTTAGAGAATATCAAGTCCTCTGCATCATTTCCAAAAACATCACCCACTCTGAACTCTGCTCTCAGCGCATGGTATATCCTGAAAAGGAGAGATTTATGTTTATTTCCAGGATCACAGGCTGAGAGCTGCCTTCCTTCGCCGCCAGAGATCACAGGATTACAATGACTGAGTAGTGTAAGGACCAACTAGTGGCACAGCGCTGCCCTGGGTTGGACAGTTTTCATCCCATACAAATAAATTTATGATCTGTTTGAGATCCTGCAGGGAGTCTGATGATCCCATTCTTTTACAGACCTCTCCAAGAGATGACCCTATAACACAAGCGTGTGTGCCCTTGGCTCACCTCTTGAATAAGTACTATCTTTATTTACAATAAATGCTTGTTCATAAAAGGGAAATGAAGAAAAATGTATCTGGAGGAACGCAGACAAAGAGAAAATGAACCCTACCCCTGTTGATACATTCTCATTGAATCTCTCCATCAGGTAGAAAAATCATCTCTTTGTAGCTCCTGCTCAGAATAAAAGAGTCAGACATCATTAGAGTGTGAATCAGTACCAAAGATGTCTGTCTCCCATCCTAACAAATTCATTTCTCTCAAGTGTCCTGACTCTTCTCTCTGCAAGGTGTAGGACGATAATAATTTTTGGCTTTAAAAGTGATCCTCTATCCATTCAAGTTTCTGTCAACCAAATTGCAGCTCTCAGGTCCTGATAAATGAAATAAAAATGGAAAAAAAAATCCTATATTGTAAACTCTGAAGTGGTGAGGCAGATCTCCATGGAACACTGAGAGAGGCTTCTTGGAGATGCAATTAGTATGTGCCATGAGAAAGTCACATCCCAAAGACTGCTTGCAGAACACAGTTCCTTTTCTGTGGAGAAAAGATCAATGAGATGGTCAGAAGTGTAAAGAAGTGTGACAGACTCCTTGAACTACATAACAAATTATTGCAGAGCCAAAAGGATGTCACCGTAACCTACTAGCATCTCACTCCTGCCCCATCCTCATCAGCTGGCCTTCTTATGGATCCAGGCATCAAAAAGTAGAAGAAAACAACATAAATGAACAGTGAAAGTCTTCAGAAGAGACTGAAACTGCTTCCCCATCCTTTGAAAAGACTACATCAATCACAAGAGAGGAAGGTATTTGAGATGTTGCAAGTCAGAGATCAGAGATCACAGCCTGGTGTGGTGCATGTTTGGTTCCAGTCCACAGCAAGTCAAAGCATATCAGCTTTAAAATAGCTCATGGGAAGCATGAACCATGCCAGGAAAATGGCACATACCAAAGGTTTCACATACAGAAACTATAAAGTATAAGAACAGGAGCAGAGAGATGTCAGACGTCAGAAGATGCATGTGGTAAATGAGAGAGGCACTCAGAGACCAGGGAGTCTGGCCACTGCCGGCTATGTAACAGCAACAAGGGCATCTTGGTATACAAGACTCAACCGGTGCAGGAACACTACTAGGGTGGGTTTAATTAGGCAGGCAGCACTTTCATCAACAGGCCATAAAATGTTGGAGAATTACATCCCATTCAGAGACATCTCCAGCCCTCAGAAGGTGTCAAATTTAACTGGAGAAAGTCCTTCCAGCCTTTAGATTGCCATTACACACCTCAGGGGGCAGAGGCCACCCCTCACCACCAGAGATCTGAGATTTCAGGCCAGAAAAGCAGGGCAGGGTAGAGCTATCCGGTATCAGAATCCTGCAACAGAGACATCCATAGGAAAGCAAATTCCCCAGGATGAGCCTGAAGTCTGGGGATGAGACCTTTACCTCTGCCTCCACGGAAGGGATGTTTCCTGTTGCCTGTTGTCTACATGCCCAAGCTCTTAGCAGGACAGCAATGCAGTGCTTAGATGGATTTGGAATCACTGCATGGCAGGAGAAAAGAGAGTGCGCAACCCTCAGTAAATTAGCAGTGATAAATATTTAAAGAACTTGCACAGCTTGCTGGCCTGCGATAAAAAGCAGAACTAGACATAGTAGGTCCTGCCTTCCCTGTGCACTCCAGCATCAGGAAAAGAAGAAACCACAGGGCGCTGACATACTGGTTGGATTAATACCTTCCCAAAGAAGTGTTATAAACTAAGAAGTAGTGCTTTACAGCTCATTACTAAAAAATAGGTGGCATGATTTCAGTCAGTCATGCCATAGCTCCAAGCTGGCAAACATACTGGAGTGTTCAACCATGTATATACATATAGATGTAATAAATATCGTAGTACCGCTCAAAGTGTTGAAGTCAGGCCTGAAAGCTGCACCGATCCTAGTAAATTAAACATGCAAGGAATGTTCCCAGGCATCTCTGACAACGTGACATGGGCTGACCTCTTAGTGAGCTGTCTTAGTTTCCACAGTAGGTGGCTGCAGGTGAAGTGCCTATGTGGAACCATAACTAAAAGGTTATTAACTAAAAGGTCCCGTTTGGGACAGTGCTAGTTGACCTGGTGAAAAGCATGCCAAGAATCTGACTAATAGTCTAACAGTCTGGGCAACTGAGTTCTGAGAATGCTACCCTACAAGCCCAGACTCATTAATATATATACAGGTATTATTACAAGGTCAGTAACCACTGCCCTGGGGAGCCTGTCCCAGTGCCTGACCACCCTCTGGGTGCAGAACCTTTCCCTAACACCCAGCCTGCCCTCCCCTGTCACAGCTTCAAGCCATTCCCTCAGGTTCTAGGTTAGAAGCACAGTCTCTGATTCAGGTTGAAATGAAGTCAGCAAAGGAGGGGGTCCTTCCCTTATTTCAGTGGGCTACCTCCCCGCACCTGAACAGATGTCTGACGGTCTGTTGGAATACGACATTGCTGAGATAACTGGCAGGATATTAAAATTCACAACCAAGCAGGGTATTTCTCCTGCACCACTCTCTGGCCATCAGTGAAACTCCATGTGTAGTTTCTTGTGTTAAGGCTAGATGAAAATTCTGGAACAGAAGTGGAGTTTAGGTTTGATTCTGAGCACATATATTTTTAATTAGATTGCATTTTCTGAGAGAACTAAATTTAATTTTTGCAAGCTACAAAAAGACATATTTATTTTTTTCCTGGTAAAAATATAATTCTGACTCAGTAAGTGTTAAACAGAAATTGATAGTTTCCCTGTTCCAAACAAACAAACAAGCAGGCAGACCAAACAGCTCTTGAGCACAGAAGCTAATATTAAACCAGTAAGAAATGCAAACACTGTAAGCTGGGAGGAGTGGTTGACATAGCTGGTGGCTGTGCTGTCATTCAAATGGACCTTGACAGGCTGGAAAACTGGGCCAAGAGCAATCTGTTGTAAGTCAAAAAGGGGAAATGCAAAGTCCTACCCATGGAGAGGAGAAACTTCATGCACCACTACACACTGGGAGACAAAGACCTGGGAAGAACCCCAGAGAAAGGTTCTGGACATCCTGCTGGACAGCAAGCTGAACTTCAGCCAAGAATGCACCCCCAGGACAACAATGCTACCTTAGGAAGAGAGCTGCCAGCAGGTTGAGGGAGGTGATCCTTCCTCCCTCCTCAGCACTGGTGAGGCCACACCTGGAGTGCTGCGTGCATTTCTGAGCCCCCAGTAGTGGAGAGACAAGGGTGTTCTGACCCAAGCCCAACGAAGGGTCAAAAGTATTCTTAAGGACATCTTTCATACAAGGAGACACTGAGAGAGCTGAGGCTGTTCATCCCGGAGAGAAGATGGTTCAGGGGAAATGTTGTCAATGTGTGTAAATACCTGGATGGAGGGAATGGAGAGGCTCTTCCAAGTGGTACTTGGTGACAGGACCAGAGGTAATGGGCACACCATGAAATATGAGAAATTCCATTTAAATGTAAGAACACACTTTTTTAGTAATTGTGATTGAACACTGAAACAAGCTGCCCATATAGGTTGTGGTTTCTCCGTCCATGGAGAACTTTCAAAGTCCATCTGGACATGGTCCTGTGTCACCTATCCTAGCAGACCCTGAGTGAGCAGCTGGGGTGAGCTACACAATCTCCAGGTGTGACAGTCAACCTCAGCTGTTTTGTGACTTCCTGACTGTCACTCTGTAAGCTGCAACACAGTATGGGTCTTTTTCTCCCTGTTTTTAGCATAGAAATTCAAACACATTAATTATAAATATATAAATGTTGTATGACTTGATTCTGACGCCAGTTCAAATTAAGAGCCTAAGCCATTACCATACAGTAGGCTTGTGTGAAAAAGCTTTCTGGCCTCATTTAAGTAAGCAGTAGACTCTGTGATGCATGTTAATAGGAAGATACACACCATCCTGTAGAATGCTTAATTTACAAAATGCAACCATTCACACCCCACCAGAGGAAGACACTTATCAAATCATAGTATTTAAAGACAAAACATTGTTCCAATTATTCATTAGGTGCTACTACACAATGAACATAACAGAATGTGACCCATGATAGTCTTTCTTCAAATATTTAGCCTGATCTTACAATTCTTGTGTAGTGCATGGTTACCTCTGAGCTCCAGAACAGATCATACCCATCACAGAACTCATCATCCTCATGTCAGCATATAGCATGTTTGAAAAACAAACTAACAAAAACAAATGTAATAATAATAATAATGAACAAAAAGTGACAACTATTTACAAATATGGGTTGAATTTGGCACATAAGCTTGTCGTATAAAAAAATGGCGGGGGGAGGGAAGATGCAGAAAGAAAAGAAAACCAAGATTTTATTTTAAGTCAAAGGAAATACTTAAATACTTAAAGCTTTTAGATAACTTATGGGTGGATTTACCAGGAAAAAAAAAAAAAAAAGGAAAAAATATCTCAGTTTTGTGCTGACCTAGAATTAGGTCACCTGAATCACAGTCACTCCAAGTGCTACTAATTGATATCTGGTCACTTACATAAAAGATTTTTTAGAAACACTAATCCACATTCTTCACTAATCCTACAAACTGAGTATTGGTCTTTTCACGGCCAGTTTACAACTTCCTGTGTTGTATGATCTACCTTTCACACCCTGATAGTCTCTTCCTTACACCTCTTTTGACCTTACCTTTTAGTGCTTGCATGATAATGAATGGGCTTGATTCTCATTGTCTATATGCTCTATTACTACATTATCCTTAAAAAAAAAAAAAAAGTTACTTAGTACAGTGTATGACAAGAGCCTACATGATTCCTATGATAATTATATTTAATTTGAATTCTGTGTAGGCATCTGTGCATTTACAGAGCCCATTTGTCCTACTTGTTTGACTAATCTTTGCTTCCCTCTACCATATGGTTATTTATTTGACTACCTCATCTTTTACACCTTTGTCCAGCAAATCATGCTTGTGAAGTTGCACGTAGCCCATAATCATTTCTTTGTTCGGTAGTTTAACTGTTGAAACCCACTCCACAGCCACTCATGTCAGTCTCTCCAGGAGGTGGAGTTCTTGTCTGATATGGATACCACATTCAAAGCTCCTGAAATAAATACAAAGTTGAGAAAACTTCAAAAGTGTCTACTTTATACCAAAGAAGAGTACTGGAAGGAAAGGAAAGAAAACTTGAAACACAGTATGAACATAACCAATTATCCATAAACTTCCTTTACTCACTCTACTCATACTAAGAACCTGCCCAAACCTTGATCTATCACAAGTATTCATGTTCACTTTATATGAAGAATAGTACTGTATAAATTCTCCTCATAAGCCATCTGCTAAAAACATTATAAACTTGATGTAAAAGAAGCATATGACATACAAAACTTACATGATTTTCAAACTGCGTCTAATAGCTTTCTTCTAAGACCCCATAACAGCAAGCTTTGTCTGAATTGAGATTATGAAAAAAAAAAAAAAACACAACACAAAACCTTCCTTGAAGCACACTGTGATTTCTATTTTATTATGTTTTACAGTACTAGCAGAAGCTACAGCTAATGTTATGTTTCTATTTCTATTCTAAACTGTTCCCTTTCCATTCCCTTCTGTTCCGCCGAGCTTTCATTCTTTTCTTTGTTCTCACACCTAGGAAAAAAGAAGGGGGACAAAGTCCATCTGACTTCAGGAGTCAAGATCACCATAGAACAGGTAGTAATTGGCAGCAACAGCAGGGAGCCCTATAGCAAGTTCCAATAATAAGGAAGGAAAAGCTAAATATGCAAAGAAATAGGGAAGTTCCAGTGAACCAACTGGAAAGCAGAAACAGATTCTCAGTTATATTGGGTAACAAACTGTGTGGTATCAGGGAGATGGGACATAGCCAACATTGGGGCATACTCATAGCAGTGTTGTCTGTAAGGAGTCAGAGACAATTACTCTTTTCCAGTCTGTTCAGCTGTTATAATAGCAGGAGAAGTCAATACTTTTCCAAGTAGATTCCAGAAGCCAAGGTAGACAAGCCTAGAGAGAGGCTCAGAAAACATGGCCTATAAGAGAAAGCTTCAATGAACTGGATTATTTTAACCTCAGAAAGGGGATCCAGAGTTTGGGTAACTTGCTAACAGCTTCCTAACACTCCCACTGAGGATGGCTTTAACTTGTCCCCACCTCCTCACAGGAAAATGCCATTGGCAATCAAATGTAGTATGCGAAAGGTGGCTGGCACCTCTGGCACCAGAAACAGTAGGACCTTGAATATCCTAAATACACAGACCCCTCAAGAAAAGAGGATTCTGGGCTCAGGATCTGAGCAGACAGATTTGGGCTTCACTTAAAAGAAACACACTTTTAGCAGTTCCTTCTAATGTGTTTAAACGCAGCAGTTCCTTCTAATGTGTTTAAATGCAGCATTTCACCCAAGATATATGATTTTTGGCTCACCATTCAAAACTATCCAATCCTCCCTAAACTTCCATGGAGTGAAGAACATATTCTGCTGCGGAGGTGACCACCTACTGCTGCCTTTAGGTACTATGAGGTTTGGGCAAGAAGCAGGAGTCAACCAGCAACTTCCTTCACATGCAGGAAGCCCATAATAGAAAGTGAAACTGCCTTATTTTGGAAGTAAACAGAGCTTTATGGTTGTGATTACAGGAAGGATGCGGCACAGTGTTCTGGGAATGGTGTTACCACAGCAACTGCCAACATCCCCTCAGAGAAGAAACTAAATTAATTAGACAAAGATCTGGCTACCCTCTTTGTAGCAGAGCCCACAACCACAGTGACATAATTATTCTCTGGGAAGGTGAACGGAAATCCTGTGCCTAGTCAATCTATGTAGCAGACACACAATTGTGTGTCTCTCTGGAAGGAGATGATTTCAAATGGTCTAAGAGTTTCCACAGATGGTTTATCTACTATCTCTTCTTAAACTGCTACTTCCTCTTGGGATCTTCACTTCTAGACACACTTAGTCTCTTTTTTCTGACGGACACCTGGGAAACACGGAGTGAAATTATTTACTGACAATAATACATAAAGACACCAATAAGAATTCTCCAGGACTGAGTGGGTTCTACACATTTCCTCCAAAGAATTTTGCATCAAGCACTAATCTACAGGAGAAATGTTGTGGAGTACACTTAAGGACGAAATTAATGCATTGTGCAAATGCATTCAAATTTTGTAGTTTCCATGATTATGTTCCTGCCAGTCTGCATGCATTTTAATGCATTCCTCCAGCACCTGGTGCCTGAATAACAACTAAATTACACGCTACCAACACAGCTTATTTGCTTTATTGAGTTATAGATGGATGAGTGAGAGAGCATTCCAAAATATGCTTGTTTCGTGCAATTCAGATTTCTGCTTCAGAGTCAACTGTTCTTTCTACCTGTACTTTTTCCAGCAAAATAGTCCAAGAGTCTGTCAAACATCTGTGAGGACTCTGTCTTTTACTCCTGCTTTTCCATCATTTTACTTGTGTGCATATATATGTGTCTGTATGCATGAAAAAGGAGGTGCTGAGGCACAGATTTGGCTGAGCTGAAGTCCCCAAATGGGAAATCATGTGGTTTATTCCAGTCCAACTGAGTAGCCACAAGACAACTATTTCTGTTATCAGTCAGTCACCTGTGTCTGCACAGGAAGAGCAACAGTGCCCACAGTGGGTTTCTGCTTCTTACAAATTAACTCCGGGAGGCTGGAGTTGCCTTTTCATACCTGCCCATGCCTACTGCCTCTGTATGCCCTCTTGAACCTATATTATTTTCAGAAATGAACCTAAACCTTACAAAAGGTTCTGCAGGGGCAGATGAAAAAACATCACTCACATCCAACATCCCCAAATGTCCAAAGGCAATTACAGGTTCCTGAGATACTGAAATCAGCAGTGCCTAATGAAGAATTTCTCCCACACAAGCTAGTAAATGGAATTTCGTTTGGCTTTTATTTTGTTCTGAGTTCTTAAAGAAAAATTGGACTTTTCTAGAACAACGCTAAAATGGCATTGTAAGGCAAAACCTTTAGTGAGGAAAGATTTTCTCTTCACAGCAGTCCTTGCTTGGGACCCTGTGGCAGACGATATACAATAAACCATGCTGAAGCAGAGCAGTGTCCACTCCACTTTGCCCAGCATAGACACATAGGGGAGGATGGGGACCTTGGTGCATTATCTGGGAGGAAACCAGGAGCCATTCTACATCCCTGGGCATCTGTAGGAAATGCAGAAATTTGTTTCCCTCCATATGTACTGCAGCCTGCCTGAGTGTCAAATGAGGACATCATATCCAGCCCTGCAGGGCCTTCACACCTACAGCTGAATTGAAGAAAAAGTCCCAGGAGGAAATAAGCAGACTCCATTACTGAGCAACCATTACTAACAACAGGGTCAGCTATCATGATGAATTGCAAGAGCTGGAATAAGCATTTCCTTACATACTTAGTAAAGGAGAGACTCACAGAACTACAGGAAAGAAGCAACAACAGGCATCTTACGTTGCACTGCTCAGAAACACATTTGCAAGTCAGATCTGATGGATGCTCTTTTCACAAACTGAAAATTTCAAAGTGTAATTTAAAGTCCTATGTAGAGCATTTTGCAAAAATCCAAAATTAGGCCAGGAAAACAGATGACTGGAGAAAACAAATGACTCAACATGCAGAGACAGAAGAAATACTGGAACCTTTTCTCTTGATGTTCTGTAGCGGTACACAGCAAGGACTGAGGAGAGAATGCAAAAACAGCCAAAATGGATCACAAAGCACTGGGGGATCCTGTAAGCTGCAACATGAGCTGTCCATGTTAGTAGAAGGTGGTCAAGACAACACTTCATTTCAGCCCTCTGGTTTGTACTTACTCGTCTTCAAGAGATTGTGAACTTCTGCTGAATATTCTTGATACAGTTGTTTTCCATCATGTCTTTTTAGTATGTAATTTCTTTTAATTTGATAAACTACAAGCAGTTGTTTCTGTGGTCTCAAAGTTTTAACAAGCTTTGTCACATGTAGACAAAGCTCTTACAAATCTGTGTTCTTAGAGTTAAAAAAGACTTAAGACTCTACGGTCTTACATTAAAAGTTGGGTGTTTTTTTTGTTTGTTTTGGTTGTTGTTGTTTGGTTTTTTGTTTTGTTTGTTTTTGGCAGCACCTAGAATAATTTTTATGCATGAGATTGTCTTAAATATAAGTATTATTAAACTACATGTGCTCTCTTTTCTTAACTCCATGACTTTTTCAGTTTTGACTCTTGAAAGTTGAATGTGTTTCATTCTCAAGCCCTTCAGTACACTGGAGACATCTAAAAGCATATTATTTAAATGAGCAAGATGAAGTAATCACATAATACCAGAAACTGGTTCTTTACAACAGGAAATGTGATGAAATGCCAAGTGCTTGTCATTCTGTATTGGGTCACATCTCCCCAGAAGATGTGAAAACCCTTCTTTCATTGCCTGTATTGGAAAGTTATTAATCCCAGGAAGAATCATGAAAGCAAGTCATACAGAATCTCGATCAAGTATTACTAAGATATTTCAGAAGATGCACTTGGCAATTCACTGCACCAGAGCTCTCTCATTCCTGATGAGGCACTGCTAAAGAAACTGCAACTACCTACTGTATCTGAATAGTAACATTTACAACTCCTCTCATGTTTTATTCAGAGCGTTAGACTTGTTTGACAGTTTCACACCTTCAGGCATGATTTAATTAATAGTAAGAGGAAAACTAATAGCTGCTTTTTTTTTTTTTTTTCCTTTTTGGAAACCAGTGACTATATTTTGGTGATGAAAGGCATTACTATAATGTAATGCTGCAACGGTCTCCTTCATTTTATGTCAGAATCATCAGGTGTAATAAACAGATGTGTAATTACATTGAAGACCCTACTATTTAGTGCAAATTGGATTTCCAAGCATATTCCTAGGGTATTCTAGTTTCTGGCATGCAGGTTAATATCAAGTGATAATGATAATCACTCAGTGACTGGAAAAAAATGAATAACTTTGAAACAAGCCAAGGCTCACCATGACTGTGCATGCCTCACAGCACTAGCAAGGCTGCCTCAACATGCTCCATTGCACTGATGAAAGGCTAGCCAACAGCTGCAGTTTCATCATCTGGGTACAACACCCAGGAAAGATGAGCAATCAGCATCTCTACTGGGGAAAAAAGCAACTCAGCAGAATATGTAGTAAACTATAAGCGACTTAGTTTTCTTTAAGATTTTCTGGGATGACTGAGGTAAAAAATGAAGCGAGAACAAAGCCTTAAAGTTTGGACCACCATAATGTAACCATTACGCTTGGGCCTATACATTCCTCTTCTATTGATATAATGGCAGCATGGAGAGGGAAAGCATCTCTTGTAGACTCCAAGGCGATGCAGGGTCAGAATGAATCACTTCCCTGAAGTGTCTGCAGCTCAAAGAGCTTAGACAGGACTGGATTTACTGATGCCAAGAATAAGTTTAGCAGCAGTGGCTACCTCGGGATTTTGTGCCTTAATGACACAAAAATGTCTGAGGTACCATAATACATGAGATGCCTGTAGTCTGACTGAGTTTGGTCTTATGTCATGCTAGAGCCAATTGAACAAAACAGACAAGCAAACAAACAAAGAAAACAAACAACAACAAAACAACCACAAAATAATAGCCACAAAGGCAAGAACTTTGAGTCTCCTGGGTTTCACAGCACAGAGAACTAATATACAACAGATGTGATGCAGCAAAAAGAAAAGCTTACTTGACAACTTAGTCTTTACCCACTGCCAGTGGGACAAACACTGGATTTCAGTTAACCTTGAAAAAGGTGGGAAAGCTTGTACAGTGGAGTGTTCACAGGCTACTAACCTTTCCCATGTTACAAAACACCATTATATTCAAAGCAGGCATCAGTCAGTCCAGCTCTAAATTTCTGTATTGCCCGCAGTCATTGAGATACCGCTTCTGTAATGTCTGAAATACATGGGAGAAGGAGGACAAAATACAACTTCATCAAACATTGAACACAAGCCACATGGCATGTTAAAGTTAGATACAGTTCCATTTAGTTTGGAAATACTAACATATTTACATTCTTACTTGGTAAATAGGCAGCTTGGAGGACATGGAGGAATCTAAACTCCAGGTGAACTTAATCTGCATTGAAACACAATACCTTCTCTTGGTGGGGCCTGCAGCATACTTTAGTCTTCAGATGCTTCTGGAAGCTATGCAGTTCACTGACTCCTTTTGAAAGCTCTTCAGTGCATGTATAGTTTGTCACAGTGAATAGTTCCCCGGCAGCTCCTATCCTGTACTGGAAGGCTGAGAGGCACACCATGGATAAAGGCCAACTGTATAGGAGCAACTACGTGAGAGAGTCTGGGGGAATACAGATTGTCTGTCTAGCCTACTTCTGGGTAGATTCCAGCTTGCTGCAGCTGTTGGCTTAACAACATCTGAAAATGACCTGCTAGTTTCACTTAAGCTACCACTCAGTTTTCAGATTTGGACTTGTAAAGTGGCTCATACAAGGTTTTTCTATATAAGAGCTGACAAAAATGAACCTAAGAAATCAAAGCAATATTTATCAGGAAAGCACAGTTAATCTCAACTCATCCCCTCTGCTATACCCTACAAAACCCCTCATAAATAGATATCACGACTGGGTTTCTTGCTCCCTTCAAACCCGTGCTCTGGTTCACAGACTGGTGATGGAGAAGTCATCTTTATCCCCATTGCTGCTGCAGAGATACTTGCTGGCTGTGCATGGGTCAGCCAGCCCTGGTAGTTCTGCCTGTTATCGAGATAGCCGTCAGGGGCTGGAAAGGTCTCTTGAAATGGTCCAGCCTTGGCCTACCTCACCTTGGGAATATAACTGGCAAGACAACTTATAAGACCCTTAGGTCTATTAAGAAATAAAGAACTTGCCAGTCAACAAAAAGAGATAGCCCTCTTCCTGAGGGCACTTCAAATCATATCATGGGGTGAATCACAGGGATCTCTCACTGTGTAGAGGCCCCTTCCTCTCCACATCGTCTGTCAAGCAGAACCAGGGCAACCAGGTTCAGAAGCCTCATTGAAATCAAAATCTATCAAGCTGGCAGCTTTTCTTTTACCTGCAAGGCCAGACATCCAGTCAAAGAAGAAAATTGCATCAGTTTGATATGATTTATTCTTGACAAATCCATATCAGCTGTTTTCTATCCTCTTAATATGCTCTTGGGAGCTTGTAAATGTATTGCTTAATAATTTGCCTAGGAATCTTTCCCCAAGATGAAGTCTGGCTGGTTTTTTTTCCCCATGGTCTCATTTTCTCTTTTTACAAAGAAGTAGGATGTCTGACCTCCCCAGGCTCCTGGGGCTTTCTCCAGCCTCCATGACTAGTTAAATATTGTATTGTGTGCCCCCTGAGGCCCTAGCAATAAAATCTGGCAGCAAAGAATTGTATCTTAAGAGCTGCTGAAGTAATCTTACCAATCCATGTGCCCTAATTCAATTAGTCAGAACTGGATGTCTTGTATCCCAGGTCATTTCTATTTCTCTATTATTTAGAAACTACTTTCAGAGCAGTCAGATGGGACAACACAGGCAAAGGTGATGTGCATGATGACCTTTGAGGTAATCACAGATCAAAGAATTCAGGGAGACAGAGACAGAGTTCAGTCCTTGTTTCCCAGCTGTCCTGTAGGAGGTTCTCTAATGCAGTTCAGTTAGCAGGTACATATCACTCAGCAACATGTGCTGTGTATCAATTCCTCAAGACTCACTGAATAGCTGATCTAATCCAAACCCTGGGAGAAGCTAAGGGAAAGAACACTTTTGACTTAAAATAGTGGAGCAGCATGTTTTCAGCAAGCATTTCCATGGCTTCCTTTCTCTTCAAGCTGTGACTGAATTTTCTTCTGAGTTCTATCAGTGAAGCAGAATTCAAGGAACTCAAAGCTTTTCGGAGTCATTTTTTGTTTTCAGCCTTTGATTCCTCACCTATAGCATGCTAGGACTGAAGAACCATGCATGTATGTTAGGAAAGTGACCACTGCAGTGTGTCATGATTTATTCATTATCTTATCCAAGCATGATGTCTGTAGTATGATCTGAGTATGTGTAACAGGAGAGGACAAAAAACTACAATGATACACACATATGAATTATATTTATATAGTATATGCAATTGATATAATACAGGGATAATAGGATAATATTTTTTCCTTTTCTTTTCTATGAAAACCTGTGCATCCACCCTTCTGACCATCCACCTTCATTGTGCACAAAGTGTCAGAAGGCCTTCCTCTTCCTCAAGAACACACACAGGGGCTCTGCCATTTTCTCAATTAAAATACATAGAGTTCACTGTGCCAGGGGAAATTTTCCTATAGTTGGATGACCAGGATTCACTAAAGGTATCAAAAGATGGTTAATTGCCCTCTACCTTAAAAGCAAGAACCATATTTCTAATCTGAATATGTCTATCTTTAGTTTCCAGACAACAGTTTTTCATGACAGGTTTAGCAGCTAAAGAAGCCCTGGTGATCCAGACCTGTTTTCTGGGTTGTTATCAAATTCCTGTTTCTTGACCTTTTCCCTCATTTAGTTGGGAGGAAGAAATAGGTCTCTTGCAACTTAACTGAACTTTTTTAATCCTCCTCTTTCTTGTATGTATCATCATGCCCAGAAACTCAGAGTAGGGGGATATCAGTAGTTATCTTATCCTGTGACTCAGACCTGGATACCTCTCCTGTCAGAATGATGGTCTTCCTCCAAAGAATATGAGGGATATTTTCAAATTATTTCTACCTTGTAGTTCCACCTGTGAAATTTAATTTCTCCCACTTACAATCGAATCCTCATCTTTAAACAAAAATGAAGCATGTCTTGGTGTGTCTGTTTTGCCACAATGACAGAGTATAGTGCACTTATATGCAGCAAGTTAAAATTTTTATTCTCAAATTTCATCACCACATAATAACGTTCTCTTTTTTCTATACAAGTAAACAAAAAGAAGTTGCTAAAGCTTTGATACTGAAAAAAAATCAGAATATATACTCTTTCAGTTGAGGAAAACAGTTCTCAGATTCTCATCATAGTACATAAAAATGTTTTCTTGTGATTTTTGCAAATATGCAAAGACAGTGAGAGACATTCATTTACCTACAAGTCCAGCTCCATTATTCAGGAAGTGGTGGGTGGATAGATGGATGGATGGATGGATGGATGGATGGATGGATGGATGGATGGGCAGGCATAAGGGTAAATGAAGGAATTATTTCATGAGCAGATGACTACAAGGATGGGAAGATGGACGTAGTACCACAAGAACCTTCTGCCTTCAAAAAGTCAGAAAAAGTTGAAAGAAAAAATTACCTTTTATGCCACTCAACTGAAATTGGATACAAGTGATTTATTCCATATTATGACAAGGCTGAGGGCAGAGCATTCTCATAATTAACTTGAAAACAATAACTTATGTTACTGAATGTTAAGAATTGTGCTTTCTCTGAGTTCTGTACCATTTCAGCAAAGAAAGGTGTAATCTATGAGGACTTTAAATCCACAGAGACCACAACAGTTAGGGCTCTCATGAAAAATATGTACTGAAATTTGAAAAGTAGAGGCTATTCTGCAAAAAATCAAGATTTTCCAGGCAGGCGTAGGGCAGAGCAGCCTGATCTGAAGGAAGTGGGACAACAAACACTAGCTGCAATATTCAATAGCTTGAGATGGATAATGATTTGATTCTCTCTGGAGTACGTGAGCATCATAATATGGATTTTTACTCCCTTTCCTTCTCTTCTAATGCCTCTTTTTAACACACACACACACACACACAAAAAAAAAAAACAGCAAAAAACACTGCCAGAGTGTTTCCAGTGTTGTGTGACCTACGTTATTATAAAGCACAAAGTCAATGCTTGCCACGGAAATCTTACTTTATTAGGCACTCTACATGGGAAATAATTGTTTTTCCCAGGTCAATGGTATCCAAAATTTTGATTGACTGCACACATATCAGTGAAATCTTTTTGAGCATGCACCCCTACATGTATATATATATATGTTTATTCATAAATTATACACATGCACTATTCTAATGATATACCATGTACCTTATAAAGCATACCCCAAATTAGAAATGGATAAGCTCACAGGCTCTCATCCTCCTGGAGGATTTCAACCACCCAGATATTTGCTGGGAAAGCCATGTGGCAGGCAGTAAGCAATCCAGGAGACTCTTGGAGTCCACGGAGGACAACTTCCTCGTCCAGGTATTAGACAAACCAGCCAGAGGAGAAGCATTACTGGACCTTGTGCTCACCAGTGCAGAAGAGTTCATTAAAGAAGTTAAGACTGGAGGAAGCCTAGGTTGCAGTGACCATGCCCTGGTTGAGTTTGTGATCTTGAGGGATATGGGCTTGGCTAAGAACAAAGTCAGGACCCTGAATTTCAGAAGAGCAAACTTCCAGATGTTCAAACATCATCTTGGTGAGGTGATCATTCCCCTCTACTGTGCTCTCGTGAGGTCCCACATGGAGTACTGTGTCCAGGTTTGGGGCCCCCAGCATAAGAAAGATGTGGACCTCTTAGTGCAAGTCCAGAGGAGGACTACAAAGATGATCAGAGGGCTGGAGCACCTCTCCTATGAAGAAGGGCTGAGAGAGCTGGGACTGTTCAGCCTGGAAAAGAGAAGGCTCCGGGGAGACCTCATTGTGGCCTTTCAATACTTAAAGGGATCTTACAGAAAAGATGGAGAAGGATTCTCTACTCAGGTAGATGATGACAGGACAAGGGGGAATGGTCTTAAACTAAAAGAGGATAGATACAGACTAGACATTAGGAGCAAATTCTTTACTGTAAGGGTAGTGAAGCACTGGCACAGGTTGCCCAGAGAAGCTGTGGATGCCCCAACCCTGGAGGTGTTCAAGGCCAGGCTGGATGGAGCCTTGGTCAACCCGATCTAGTGGATGGCACCCCCGCCTATGGCAGTAGGGTTGGAATTAGATGATCTTTAAGGTCCATTCCAACCCGCGCCATTCTATGATTCTATGGTGAGTTATCAATGAAATAAACCATATTTTTATTTTTTTGGTTTGTCTTATTTGTAATGGTACCAAAAATATTTCCTTCTAATATTTCCTTCCTAATGGACTGTCATGTGCAGCCCCTGTGGTGTGGCAATCTCACTTTGGAGGCTACTGCCCAAGATGTCAGTCTAGGCAGAGATGGAGAAAGGTGACCGAGTTGCAGAAAGGCAAGTCCCAAGTTGCTATTGGGAGAGGACAGATCTGGGGTTCAGGCCACAGGAATGGGAACACTTGGCAGAATTCTCAGGTACAAGTACAATTATCATCTATCCCAAGTATGCAAACACTGCAATTCAAATCTTCCAAATGGAGAATTTCATTTAAAACAGGGAGTTTAGGTGGTCTTTCTTTTTACTATCCAGTTCATGGTTGCTGCCCTATACGGAGTACTCTGGCCTACACTCAAGTTTATTTTTAAATATTATCCTCAACCATGGTAGCTAAATTAAAATGTTTCTCAAAACAAACAAACAAACAAAAACAAACAAACAAAAAAAACACCAAACTGCTGTCCATGTTCCTAGTCCAGCTACTAGAGCTCTAACAAAGGCACCACTCAAGTAATAACAGATTTGGCAAAGACCTTTACAAGATTCCCTTTCCCTTTCCATCTCACTTTTAAGTGAAACAGTTAGTTTGACTAAACGATTTATAAGCAACAAAGGCAAGACACCCAGCTCCTGAAGCAGATGGAAAAGAAGGTAACACTGCATGAGCCTGCAGGGCTTCTTCTCTTACCGTATGTTCTAATTATGCCTGGTGCTGTACACAAACGGGAAGAATTTAGCTCACTGAACAATGCCTGAAAAGCTATTGCTTTTCAGCAATGCAGGTGGTTCTTATCGACAATATATTAATGATTTACACTACCATTCAAACAAATACTAGACTCCAAGGTAAACATGATGTTCTACTGGCACAGAAGTTTTCACGAACTGAAAAATAAAGGGGCAAGCAGAGAGGTTATCAGCTACTCACCATGTCTCTTTCACAGTCAGAAAGGTGACTGCATGGTGCACAACTGGCAGAGAATGTGGTGGTTTCACGCTGATAGCCAGCCAAGCTCCACCACACTGCTCTCTCATTCCCTGTCCTCAAAGGAACTGGGGGAGAAAATACGCAAAGGGCTCAAGGTTGAGATAAGGACAGGGAGATCACCCAACAATTATCATGACGGGCAAAACAGACTCAGAGTAAGGAGATAGTAAAATTTATTGACTACTACTAACAATCTAGAGAAGTGAGAAACAAAGGAAAAGCAAGCCAAAAACACCTTCTCCCCATCCACCCTCTTCCACCTCCTCCCCCCGAACAGCGCAGGAGAATGGGGAATGGGGGCTGTGGTCAGTCCCTGACGCTTTGTCTCTGAAGCTTCAAGAACAGCTCCCACACGGCTCCGTACCACGGGGTTCATCCATCCCCCAGGAACAAACTGCTCCAGCACGGGTCCCCCACGGGCGGGCGGCAGCTCCCCCCACACCCCCTGCTCCTGCTGCGGGGGCTCCTGTCCACGGGCTGCAGCTCCGGCCCGGGGCCTGCTCCTGCGGGGTCTCTCCATGGGCCGCAGCCTCCTCCAGGCCACATCCACCTGCTCCAGCGGGGGCTCCTCCACGGGGGGGCTGCAGCGTGGAGATCTGCTCCGTGTGGGACCCGTGGGCTGCAGGGGGACAGCCTGCTCCACCAGGGGCCTCTCCCTGCACAGGCCGCAGGGGAACTGCTGCTGCCTGCCTGGAGCACCCCCTGCCCTCCTGCTGCACTCACCTGGGGGGCTGCAGGGCTGCTTCTCTCTTCCGTTTTCTCACCACCCCTCCCCAGGCTGCTGTAGCACAGCAGTTTTTTCCCTTTCTTCAATCTGCTCTCCCAGAGACCCAACCAGCATTGCTCCCTGGCTCAGCTCTGGCCAGCAGCAGGTTCCTTTGGAGCTGTCTGGAGCTGGCTCTGCTTGACATGGGGCAGCTGCTGGGCTCTGCTCACAGAGGCTGTCCCTGCAGCCCCCGGCTAGCAAAACCCATTACATAGAAGCAAGATGAACTGCACATAGCAAACCTTGAGGATAAGTTCCGAGAGGCCTGCCGCCAGCACAGACAGTGCTGCAGACTCTATTGCCTCATTTTCCCTGCTGTTGTAAACATGCTTGCCAGATGGTTGTCAGCTCAGGTACAAATCATCTTGGAAGCAGTACCTGCTCTATCTGTAGGAACCTAAATTAGGCTCTGGGTCATGCCTATGCAGCATGCCTTCCTCTTTGTATCCAAAGCTGCTGGATCCTGAATGGTAGAAAGTCAGCAGTGCTTTTGCACTTTCCCAAACTCCTTCTCCATGAACCTATAGGAGAGGTAGTACCTTCAGTGCCATTCCTTGATGTTTACTAAGTGACAGTTAAGACTGTGACAATTTCTTTGGTAAATGCTTTGTTGAAGTCGTGTTGAAGCTAGTCTCCAGTCCTCATATCTGCTCTTTTCTGCCCTTTTTATGAAATAATTTAGCAGTTTGGTTAAGAAATAGTTTTTAACTCCTTGAGGACCAAAATCCCTTCCCAGTCTCAGGTCTGATCCTTACTCTCTGCTAGCCAACTCCAGAAATACTATGAATATTAAATACAAAGCTAAATAAAGGAAATTTGGAAATTGGGCTTATTGAGTATTCCAACAAAATACCAGTGGACCTGTGCTGGAGGACCTGAAGAAACCCAAAGGAAATAAACAAAACAAAACAAAAGAAAATAGAACAAAACAAAACAAAACAATCTTCAATACAAAATATGTTTCCAGGTTCTCAGGAAAATGCTTCTATGACCACAAGTCTCTCTTGACAGTAAAAATGCTTCAGCATTAAAAGCTAGGGCATAGAAGGCTGTGATCTCACGGTGGCTATCTCATGAAAAATGCCATAAAGGGGTTATCACTCCAACCTACATGTATTCAGAAAGTTGCTTCTGTTTTTTTTTTTTCTTGTCTGTCTCACCCATATGTTCCTTATCAGATATAGCAACTTTACTATTTTATATATATATATATATATTTTTTTTTTTAACAGCACCATTCAGCCATCTCTAGCTCTCTTGTAAATGTGATGGATATTCTGTGAAACATCCACATACCACCAGAATGTGTTATTACTGTGTATTACTGTGTTATACAGTAGCACAGAGGTGGGCTTTGTGGGGTGTAGTTCTGTATATACTATGGCTGAGGAGTCATCCTATTCTTGAAAGAGTTTACAACAGAGTTGGACAGGCAAGGCAAAAGACTGATACCTATTGTCATTAGGTGGGGAACAAGGGCATGAGTTTCTTAGAGCTGTACAAGAAGGATGTGACAGTGCTGAAGGATGAAAACCCCTTAGATATATTTCTTGTGATATGACTGCTTTGCACATTGACAATTCAACAGTTCAAAATTCAGGAAATTACACTTTTGGACTTCTGCTTCTGTTTTGCATTGTCAGAGAGACAGATCCCAGTTGCCCACAGAAATTAGAATCAGGCCTTCTGTGTGCTCTGTAAATTATGCAGAGCCAAATACGTTCATGCAGGAAGGACAAATTCAGAGCTCTCGTATTTCTCCCAGCTTTGTGTGTAATTGTAGATGATCCAGACTTTAGCAAGATCAAGGGACTGTACTTTACCACACAGTCTTTTGTTCTGCAGCTTTTAGATTTTTATGCATAAATATATGTATTCATATGCATTTTATTCTATAATAATGCTTTACTTTACAGGAAAAGGAGAAGACAGCAAATAATCTTCAGCAGTTAACAAGCAGTGGAAAAATCCCAAAAGAAGTTTAAAACTTCTTATTAATGTATTTTTAAAACCTTCTTAGGATACAGTGAAAAAAAATAATTACAGCAAACTGAAAAATTCTAACTTTAACTTGCTGGAGTTCCTTTCTTGTGGAAAGCTCCCCTGAATATTGCTTTACAGACCAGGAAGGAAAGAAGTGCAAAAGCCTTATTAAGACATTAGGACTGGAGCCAAGAAATGTGAAATAAACAAACCACAATGCAATCTTCAACAAAGAACTAAAACACTGTCAAAGTCATTGGTAGCTCTCTTTTTCATCACCCAGTATCTAAAATAAAGCAACAAAAGTTTGGTTATTTTGTACCTTTTCAGTATTTTGTTTCCTTTTTGTCCTTCTCAAGACAATATGTTCTATGTGACGTTTTGCTATGCAAGTAGTTTGTAGTAGATTCACATATAAGGCGACAACTATCATCTTGCTTATGTAATATGATGTAGAGCAGATCCTCTAGGACTCATTGGTGGATTATAGCTTGTTTTTATCAGATACATGGTAATATAATGTCCGCAGGATACAGTAGTTTTGCTCAGGTCAGAAGCAGGAGGGTCTAGAGGATATGTCAAAAAAAAAATAAATTAAGAGGTTAACACACATTTGAAAGGTAGTGACGCTGTAGTCTGGGAAAAAGCAAGAAAACAACAGCTGTCTCTCTGAACTGTCTTAAAGTAATTCAACCCCTTGGCTTCTATTCCTTGGCTTAAAGGAAAACAGAAGGCTGGGCTCTTTACTTCAGGGTATCTGCAGAGCCTCACAGCTCTGCAAACAGAAATTAAGACAAGGAATGACAGTTGTGCAACAAGATGAACCAACACACTGCAGTTTTGCACTGACCCTTTGGTCAGTCAGTCTTGTGTTGAAACAGAAAAATATATTAACTTTCCTTGTTTTAAAATAGCTCTCACACAGAGTGTGAGAGTGTTACCCCAAGGTAAAAAAGAAAATGCCATATTCATAAGCCATGAAGGTAAGTTACATCTCCTTGTCTCTAAATCACATCATCATGAGGTTATTGCCTTCGCAGCCCGACTGATGTCAGACTTGCCAGGAGCTTATCTGTTCCCCATCCTTCTTGTCATAGACTAAAATCTTTAAGAGATGGGTATCAGGAAGAGAGCAATAAAAAGAAAGCAGTGCTCAGGAAGAGATGCAAAGGAGATGAATGCAGAAGCTCATTGGAGCTGGATGATCTGCATGAGATTTATCAGTGGCTTTATTTGGTTTGGCTTATTAGTACAGACTTAGAACAGTTAACTTTCATGTTCCAGGTACACTGATGAAAACAGCATGGCATTTAAAATCATGGGAGATGACTGTGGTAATGGTGTAAATGCAGGGAAAACAGTGTCACTAAGCTAGATTTAGCAAAACTTTCAGTGTGCTTTTCCACAGCATGTCCAAGAGGGAACTTAATAGTCTACGTGTGCATATTACTAAGTGGGGGAAAAACTGGGTGAGTTGTTGTGTTCAGAATGTAGTGGGTGATAGGTACTCGGAATCACAGAATAGTTAAGGTTAGAAGGAATCTCTGGAGGCCATCTGGTCCAATCCTCCTGGTCAAGCAGGAACGTCTACTGCAGGTTGCCCAGAACCATGTCTAGATGGCTTTCAAATATCTTTGAGGAGGGAGACTCCACAACCTCTTTGGATAACCTGTGCAAGTGTTCAGTTATTTGCACAATAAAGAATTGTTTCCTGATGTTTATATGGAACCTCTTGTGTTCCAGTTTGTGCCTGCCTATTGCCTCTTGTCCTATCACAGGGCACCACTGAAAGTGCCTGGCTATGTCTTCTTTGCACCCTCCCCTCGGGTATTTATTTCCATTGATAAGATGCCCCCGAGCCTTCTTTTCTCCAGGCTGAACAATCCCAGCACTCTCAACATCTCTTGGACTCTTCCCAGTATGTCTAGGTCCCTCTTTTACTGGGAGCACAGAGCTGCACACAGCACTTCAGGTGCAGCCTCACAAATGCTAAGTAGAGTGGAAGGTTCACAACACTTGGCCTGCTGGCAATATTTTCCTAATGCAGCCAAGAGTAAAGTTAGCCATCTAATCCATTTGGGGCCAGTCACAGGTGGCTTATCTTGGTTTTTATCTGGGAACCTCCTTGGTGTTTGATATTGTTATCAATGACTTGCATACAGAGATGTAATGCATCTCATCACATTTGAGGCTGACACCAAACTGGGGTGCAGTTGATCCACTTGAGCACAGAGCTGTCATTCAGAGAAATCCAGACAGGCTGGATAAATGGGCCTGCAGGAACATCATACAATTCAGCAAAGTGAAATGCAGTCCTGCGTCTAAGAAGGTTTGTTCAGCCTAGAGGAAAAGACAGTTTAGAAGGGACCTAATAGTAGTCTTCCAGTATTTAAAGGTCATAAAGAAGAGAGAGTCAGACCCTTCACAGTGGTGCATGGAAGGCGAACCAGAGACAGCTGTCAAAAATTGAATCAGGGGAGATTCAGATTGATAAAAAGAAAAAAATAATCACAGACTAGAATATAGAATCATGGGATATCCTGAAGTGGAAGGGATCCACAAAGACCATTGAGTCTAACCCTTAGCTCCACACAGGACTACCCCAAAATCAGACCATGTTTCTAAGAGCATTGTCCAAACAGTTCTTGAACTCCTTCAGGCTTGGTGCCATGATCACTTCCCTGGGCAACCTGTCCCAGTGCCCAACCACCCTCTCTCAGTGAAGAACCTTTTCCTAACATCTAGCTTGAACCTTCCCTGTCCCTGCTTCATGACATCCCCTCGGGTCCTGTCGCTGTCCCCAGAGAGCAGAGCTCAGCGCCTGCCCTTCCACTCCCCTCGTGAGGGAGCTGTAGTCTGCCATTAGGCCTCCTGTCAGTCACCTCTTCTCTAGGCTGAACCAACCCAGTGACCTCAAGTGCTCCTCATATGTCTTCCTCTCTTCTAGACCTTTACCATCTTTGTTGGCCTCCTTTGGACACTCTCTAATATGTCCTTTTTATAATGTGGCTCCCAAAACTGCACACAATACTCAAGGTAAGACTGCACCAGTGCAGAGTATGGCAGGAAAATCCCTTGAAGAATCTCACCATCCTGTCCATCCTTAGAAAAACTCTGTCATTTTGACAAGGTTGAAGGTGAATCCTTCCTATCCAGGGAAGCCAGCAAGGTTGAAGTCATGCAGTAAAGAGGCACGCTATACTCTTGCATAGGGAGGTAATTCACCCAAGGACTACATGCAAAGAATTCTCTGCAAACACCTGCTATGTCCACCCACAGTAGATCCAGACTATCAACGATACGAAAGATTACTGTCCATATACTGTGGAAAATGACAATTACAAGTTCCACAGGTGATCTGACTCAGTTTTAAGCCTCGCAACCCATACTTTGTGTAAGCATACAGAAAAGCAAAGATTCTCTTCTCCTTATACTCAATACCTCATAAATTAAGTTGGCTTTTTCATGCCGGATTTGCTCAAAGGAGAAAAGTGTTATGAATTTTACTGTGTTGTTTAAGATGTTCCTCCAATTCACAGAAAAGTTGGAGTTAAGAATTCTGCTCTTACTGCTCTTTTAATAGTTACATCAGTCCTCTGAAGCCACATCACAACACCATGTAAAGCATCTGTTGTTTCAATATGTGTCTTCTTGATGCTTCTTTCTCAGGAAAGGTTTTGTTTGGAAATTATACTGAAAGATTAGAAGGGAAAAATCAGCTTTCATTTAGAGGCAGGGTACAGATTGACATTTTGTAATGAAATGTGAATGACATACCTCCAAGTGATAGAGGCAAGAAATGTTGAGCAAGCAGGCTACTGGACCAGAACACCAGGAACTCGGGTTTAACTCCTCTGGGTTTGACTCAGACTTCATGGATTTAACTCTAAGCCAGGCTTCCTTCTCCATGGGGGTATCTGGGCTGCACCGTAAGGCAAAGAGTTAATAGTAATCATGTGGAATTTGTACAAAGAAAGTTAATCAATGCGTTAAGGCTTTAAGTTTTTGTGAATGAAGCAGCAAGTAATTATATTTGACGGCAGCTATTATGTTTAGTCATAAATACTGTGCTGTTGTTGATCTGGAGTTCGCCATGAAGACAATGAAACCAGAAGCATGGCCAGCATACAAAAGACTTACGGATGGTGGGGGTGAAAGTCAGGGAGCAAAATGGCAAATGGAGAACAGAGCTTTGCCAGCTTATTCTTCATGCATAGCTAGTTGCATTTGAAAATTCAGCCCCAGAGAGAATCTGTGTAGTTTTGTTTATAAACACATGTAATTAGGAGTATATAATGTGCCCTGAATAACAGAGGCATCAACATTAGCAATGAAAGTCAAGATCATCCCCGTCTGAGGCAATGAATTTTATATCTTAGAACAGAATTGTCTTAGAAAATTGGAAAACATTTCATAGACTTCTGACATTGTGATAGCTTTCTCCTCAAGTCGTCCACTTCTCTTATTACAATTCATCATATTTATGGCCGCATATAATCCTGAATTCTCTCTGTTATTTATGTTAAATCCATTGATGATATTGTAATGAGTTGTATACAACTGATTTTTTTTTCAGGAACAACTGTATACAACTGATTTTTTTCAGAAAAAGCAAGAATAGTAATGTACCCATGTTTTATTTCTTAAGGAGACATAAAAATCATTCTATAGTCTAGTGAAATTAGACCTTCTCTCCCTCCCCTCCCCCCCCCCAAAAAAAAATAGTATGGAGAGGAGATAGAATCAAATTAGAGAGAATATCAGAGCTGTACTGAGGCAATTCAACTTAATACACCATATAGTAAAAAAAAAATATGGAAACAGATGTGGTGGGAACAGATTAAAATGTGAAGCTGAGATTCTCCAGCTTTATCATGATAATTTCCAGATTTATCATCACTGGAGCAGGTGCCACAAAATTACAAAGCCCTCTCCCAGGTTCACTGGCAGATGGGTGGAAAGCAAGCTCATATTTTTAAGCCCACATTGACTTTTCACTGGACAAGCAAAGCCATGTGGTGTGCAGTACAACACTGTGAGGTATACCATGCTGTGTACATGTTCTGAAGGCTAACAAAAATGTATTTTGATTAGCATGTCTCCTTCAGGTGGAGACAGGATCTATAGTGTCCTCTCCTCTACCTGGCCCTCTCTATATCCTCAAAACCTAATAAAGTGAAATATCATTGGAGTCTTCATTTCTCTCAGCAATTTGTTTGAAAGTGACCATCAGGTACTAGAATTATTAAATGGAGTAAAATATTTATTCAGATTTACAGAAAACTGTGGGGTAACATACTGTTAATTTTTCTTAGGGAAACAGGGTAGAAAGAGGGCTGGAGCACCTCTCCTATGAAGAAAGGCTGAGAGAGCTGGGACTGTTCAGCCTGGAGAAGAGAAGGCTTCAGGGAGACCTCATTGTGACTTTCAATACTTAAAGGTATAAATACTTACTTTTAAAAGGGATGGAGAGGGACTTTTTACTCAGGTAGATGATGACAGGACAAGGGGGAATGGTCTTAAACTAAAAGAAGATAGATTTAGATTAGATGTTAGGAAAAAATTCTTCACTGTAAGGATGGTGAAACACTGGCACAGGCTGCCCAGAGAAGCTGTGGATGCTCCATCCCTGGAAGTATTCAAGTCCAGGCTGGATGGGGCCTTGGCCAACCTGATCTAGTGGATGGCTCCCTGCTTTTGGCAGGGGATTGGAGTTACATGCTCTTTAAGGTCCTTCCAACCCAAGCCATTCTATGATTCTATAATTCTAGAGTAGAAGCTGAGGCTCAGCAGAGGCTATGCCCTGTGCTGCTGTCTACTTCATCATCTCTTACTGGATCTCAGCAGAGAGTGATTTGTTAATTCACTCATTTTTGTTTGTTTGTTCCCCTGCTAAGCATTTTTAAAATGCAGACTTTTGACAGACATATACTATAGCTTTTTGCCAAAAACTAAGGTTGTATGAAAACATACTTATTCTGAACAAAGCATTCTAAATTATTATTTATTTTGTTTTTATTTTTTTGCAGAGATGGGGGGAAAAATTGCAAGGATAAAAATGATTTTCAACAAGTAACCCTGCCCTGTATTACTAATACTGTTTTTATTTATTTATCTATTTATTTATTTATTTTTATTAATGGAAGCATGTGTGAAGGCCAGAGATGCCCTGTATATAGCTTGTTCTTTTTATAACACCAACAGACACTTGTAGCCAGCCATAGTTTTCTGATTCCTGTGGGTTCCAGTAAGATGTCAGTGTTCCTTGCTGGAATAGGAGGAATTCTCTAAAACTGAAAAGAAGCAGGTGAGGGGGGGATGCAGCATGTGAAGATTGGAAATGGTGTCTCATATTAAAACTGTGTTCTGCATAACCTGTCTCCGTTTCTGTTTTCTGCACGTTCATTGGCAGCCTTTCTGGCCATAATTTCTCCTGAAGAAAAGACAAAACTCCTGTTCAGAGATAATATGGCTCCTCGTTCTGATACCCTTGTTTAGATGCTTACATGAGTGGCTCTGTTTTCAAAAGCTCACAACTGGTAACAATTTTGGTGACCAAATATGGTCTTACTCTCTCCAAATGTCTTACCATCCCATACCATGATTCTTGTTCCCCCCAAAAATGGCCAAAAAACCTGACCTCATAACAAAAAAAAAAAAAATTATTTCCTTCAGCTTTTAAGCCAATATCAGACAGCAGAAGAAAAAGGCAAAATCTTATCTGATCTCTGCAGCCCTGAAGATCAGAAAAAAAGACTTCAATTAAACAAGGGGCATATTATAGGTCTGAAGGAGTTAAGGAGTTAATGTAGTGAAAGACTCAAGTGTCTGAAGATAGCTATCCTAGTCAGTGTTTATGTTAATTTGGTCACTGCTTAGGTGCAGATGTAGAAATTTAATATGGAGCCAGAGCAAGGACAGCAGAATGTGTTCTCTGGCAGCCACTTGCTCCACTCTTCTGTCCCAAGGGGGACAAGTGATTCTGACACTTAAACTTGAAATACACTTGCTTTATCTAGTCTACAGACAAATGTACTTTATGTGAAAATAAGTATTTTTAAAAACCTTTTCAATGTAAGCTAGGTGAATGACTAAGACTACTTTCCCCAAAGTGTTTGGCTTTTTTTTGTTTTTTTCCTTTTTTTGT
The DNA here is from genome assembly GCF_013377495.2 of Cygnus atratus. NCBI lineage: Eukaryota > Metazoa > Chordata > Aves > Anseriformes > Anatidae > Cygnus > Cygnus atratus. The sequence continues at coordinate 54,705,944 of NC_066396.1, read as the reverse complement.
AGAATAATAAAGCAAAGAATATTTCAACCCAAACATTAGAACATTCCAGGCAAGTACATCTTTAATGTTTGTTACCATGAAAACATCATCATGTACAGAAGATATATACTTCCGAGAGAATTTTCCACCAGAAATAAAATATTTATATAGCTTGCCAGCTAAAAAAAAAATACCAATAACAAGGATGGCCTTTTTTTGTGGACAAGCAAGGAATTAAATAAATGAAAACAAATGGAAATAAATGGAAGAAAATCCTATCAACCAACAGCTAAATTAATGAACTGCCTAAAACTGCATAATGGAAAGAATACCTAATAGAAGCTATTCCAATTAAAATACTCTCCTTTTATCAATTGAATATTAAATTAAAGTCTTTTCAATCACATATTCAATTCTTTCTTCTGCCTTTCCTATCACAGAGCATAGACTCAAAGTTTCCAATACAAACTGTCTTGAATGTACTACAAGAACGTTAGGAAGCTCCTGACAATATGAAACAATTTAAAGGCATCCACATGTACCTGTCACAAGTAGCAGCCTCTTTTCTCTTCTAGAACAATCAGACCCATGTAAATTGATTGTGCCCCTTTGCTTTAAGATATTTCATATTTCAGTCTTTCAAGGAGACTTTCTATGTGTGAACATCACTGTTTATTGTGCAAATGTGTTCTCTGCTACCAAGTTATGTAAAAAGCGATAAAGGGGAACGAAGATTTTCAAGGGTTAAGACATTTACCTGACCAGCTGTTAAAAGAGATGCCAAAGCAGGAAAGAAATAAATGCAGATCAAATTAAAAGCATCTCCTCAGTTTTCTACAGCAGCATCCACCAGAAGAGAGAAGGACTAGCAATACTACCTTAAGTACACCAGAATTTCTTCATGTTAGTTCAAGGGCAATTTCAGAGCAAAAACTTTATGAAAACCTTAGGTCTACATCTTGTAAAACATAAAGCTACCGCAGAGTATAGGTAAAGACTCTTATTTTCCTTGAGCAACACCAATCACCTCCACTGCAGCAATATTGGCACCTAAGTTACCGTCCAGATACAGTAGGTGAATGGATTTAGGATAGGTGATTCTACTTTGTTCTTTCCTTCTCTTCCAAGATCTTTGATTCTTTGGCAGACATAGAATCATAGGATCATCTAGGTTGGAAAAGACCTTCAAGATTACCAAGTCCAACCATCAACCTGACTTACAGTGTCCCATCATGAAATCATTTCCATATAATTTATGGATTTCAAATCTTCCATACCCTCAAGCAGATTGACAGTCCTGCCTAAGTTGGTACTGTCTGTCAAATTAATGAAGGTACATACAAGTCCCTCATGCAGATCATTGGTATAAATGTTATACAAAAATAATCCCAGTACTGAGCCCTTGGGAACATAGAATAATAGAATCATTGAATCATTTAGGTTGGAAAAGACCTCTAAGATCATCAAGTCCAACCATTCACCTAGCGCTGCCAAGTCCACCATTAAACAATGTCACTATGTACTACATCTACACGTTTTCTGAAGACCTCCAGGGATGGTGATTCACCTACTTCACTGGGCAGCCTGTTCCAATGCTTCACAACCCTTTCAGTGAAGATTTTTTTTTTCCTAATATCCAACCTAAACTTCCCCTGGTGCAACTTAAGGACATTTCCTCTTGTCTTATCACTTAGTGCTTGGGAGAAGAGCCTGATCCCCGCCTGGATTTAGCCTCCTCAGAGGTAGCTGCAGAGAGCGATAAGGTCTCCTCCAAGCCTCCTTTCTCCAGGCTAAATAACTCCAGCTCCATCAGCCACTCCTCTTAAGACTTGTTCTCTAAACCCTTCACCAGCTTCATTACACTTCTCTGGACAGACTCCAGCACCTCGGTGTCCTTCTTTTAATGAGGGGCCCAAAACAGAACACAGTACTTGAGGAGGTGATCAACCATGGGTCAGATTTCTTACAGTACCTATTCACCCAAAACCACAAGGAGCTAAAATAAATCCACAGGGAAAAAAAAAAAAAGTAGAGGGGATGGAGGCGATGTAAACAAAAGAAAACACAAATACCATTCTGCTGTTACAAGAGAATGGGAATTACCAGAACACTAGCAGCTTGGTTGAATCTTTTTCAGAGTTTTGAACGATTACTCTTCCAGCATGCTTCTGTTAAACAAGCTTCAGTCCTACAAGAATTCAAGAGTTTTCAACAAGCAATAATATGAAAAAAAAGGGGGGGGGAATGAAAAAAAAAATAGAATGTACAGTGCTTGGACACAATTTCAATCAGAAATAACTGCACATTTTTTTCCTAACAGGCTGACTGAACTACTTCCCCCGAGTGGCTGTAGCACTGCAACACAACAGTTCACATATTCTCAGTTCTTTTCTAAGGAGTTAGCCACTGTGACCAGCTACATTTCACATTAGTTGTCACTGAGCACAACTACTGTTGTAGTCACACTGGTTTCAGGAACATGTAGTCAGACACAATAGTCTGGGATAGAATGGAGACAGGAGGCACTGTACACTACTTCTCATGTGAAAAGACACAGATGGCTCAGGCAGTCTCACTTTGTTAGTAAATTTCACCCAAGATAAACTTTCTGAATTTATTCCAAGAATTAAAAAAAAAAATCTAGTTAGTCATAACAAAAATAAACATTTATTCCCATCAGAAAGATTAATATATTTTGATATTTTTAGTTTTCTTAATGGAGTTACCACATTTTCTCATGGTTTTGTAGATCAATTCCTGTCTATACTGCATAAAGCTTACTGCAGTGCATCATTTGCAAATGCTGTCACTGTACAACCTAAGAACATATATCATTCAAAATGAAAACTGATTCACATAAATACCCAAGAACAACAAAGTAATGCTGATCTGGACTTTAGATAACAGTTTCTTTGGAAAGAAACCAACACAAAAACTTGCAACAAAACAATCTGACTATAGCAACCTATATATATATATATAAAGTTCTTTGCCTCTGTGTTGAATATGCCTGAAGCCTGAAAATGCACAAATTCTCAGTCCCAGGGAAGAAACAAAAATCTTTATATGCTTGCTTTTGTCACTAGACTCTTGGAGAATCATCATAGCCATTTCAATTATTCATATGCAAATGTGCTAAAACATAATCAGTTACTTATAAACAGCATGATGGGGTATTGCATTGATATAATGGCTGAAATGTCTCTTAAAACATGATTCGTTGCATCATTAGGCCATAATCTGATTTTGTGATTTCTTTTATTAACTAATTCTCCGATGCAAGTCTCCATCTGTATGTTCCAAAACAGACATTTGGAAAAGGCAAATAATTTCAAATTATCATCTCCCTCCCTTTCTGTGAAGGGAATAATACCAAGACAAGTCTTTTAATTTGTTCTTTTCTGTTCCAGTGCTCAAGGCAATAGTTAGAACATAATCCCTCGAAAGAAGGGTTTGCAAATCTGTTTCATTCAATCTGAACTCAGCAATGAGGGAAACACTGGGAATTTAGAACTCAACAGATCTGAACAGTTTTGGTTGCTTTCTGGTGAATCAGCTTTGGTTTCAGAGGATATTTTTTCACTTTCAGTCTTTTCTGCAGGAAATGTTTTAGGCTGATCAACCCACTGGTGGATGGTAGAGGAACTGCAGAGCATCCTTTATCAGCTCTGGGATGCTTTTGACAAAGGTACATCATGGATTGTTCTATGCAGTGCAATTGCTGAATCTCCATCACAATTAGAACTTCTATTTTTACTAACTTTCCCCAAATTAACGTTCACAAGAATTAGTAATAGCATGTCAAGAAATGATAGCTCAATTGTTCTGATGGGTTTCAAGTGTAAACTGGAGGGGATTTTAATTGTCATCTTATATATAGCCAATGAAAAGACTTTCCATCCTCCCACACGTGTCAGTCAGATATGCATTTCTAATTCCTTTTAAAGGATACTTTTTCTCTTAAGGAAGATTTGCGGTACAATATAATAGGAATTAATCTTTGTAGAGTTGTAGCACTTTCTGCATGGAAAGAAAATATGTTGCTATTTAAGTTTTGCTTTTTCTTTTTTTTTTTTTTTTTTTTTACAAAGTGGAAAGTAAACCGTTTATGTTTTACAGGTTTTTATTTTTTTTTTCTTTTTTTCCTTTTTTTTTTTTTAATATCTCTTTTTAAGACCACCATTAAGCTTGCACAGGTAATACAAAAGCAAGAGCACCAACAACATAATTGTCATTTTTCCTCTCCTTGACAATGGATGGATCACAGCTGAAATATATTGGAAAGATTTAATGGCCAAACAGAGGGACGATCCCTTCCAAATGTGTTATGTAAACAATAATCGAACAAGAAATATGCCAGACTGAAGCTGCACATACATCTCATTTCAAGCTGCCCGTTGTGTTAGACATGCTAGACTGGCTCTTATTAGTTTGAAAAGCAGTGGGTGTGTTAAAAATAGGTTTCTGAAGAAAGGTTCTTTCTGCAGGCTTTAGAGGAGAAATCAGCACTCTGTAGTCAAGAGCTCTGAACCCACTGTCCGCAGAGCTGATCAAAGGCCTCATGGTACCTTCACCACCCCTTGACCCCTTACTGTGAAGAAAATGGGCAAATCACTAAAAGGTTCTTCTCATTATTTTCCAGGAAAAGGCAGCCAAGATGCAGGTGCTTCTTTGTTTAAAGTATTCAGAAAGGGTCTGTCTATACTTTGGATGATTCTGGTCTTATCAATGTGTAGTGCTTCCTGCTGCTATTAAACTCACAAAAAAAAAAAAAAAAAGACTTGAGAGCAACCTTTCTGCATCTAACCAAATGTCATCTGCCATGGGAGCTGTCCTATATAATGACCACTTCATGGAGTTCACAAAGACAAGGCACATACATCATCCATCCCTCTCAGACACACAGTTTCCATCTGCAGAAATCCCAGACCTCTGGTTCCTAGGAAGACCTTCAGTCTGCTGCTGCAGATGTGAGCGTGCCAGGCAGCAGCAGTGAGAGGAGAAGAGAAGACACGATCATTTGCCCAGAAGTGACTTGTCTGTGCCAAGAAACAGAGGCAGCCTCCATTTGCTATTCCTTTCATTTCCAGGGCAGTGTTCTTTGTATGAGCATTTGAGGAGGAGTTCTGTTTTGCACAGCTACCCATACTCATGTATAAATGGGGCGTATTTGCATCTGATCAGGCTTTTTGGCATCTGAATACAGGTCTGTGAGAGAAGTCTTTGGCCACACCACACCACCTGTGGGGACTACAACAAGAGAAGGCTGAATGTCAAATTTGCTTGATTGAGATCAAGAAGGTACAATCTCAGCTGCTCTATTAGAGGCAAAGACCCTGATGTTTTTAAATTGTACATGTCCAAACACATCAACAAGTTTTGTGCTGCCCTCCAGTAGCAGCACACTAGCAAGTTTTAAATATTTGAGGCCAATTTTATTTCAAGTTACCTCATCTTCTCTTACTACCTTCCAGTGTTTTCTTCTTGGGCACAGAACCAGGCTATAGGGAATAGGACCACACAAAGAGGCTACAAGAGCGCTATCCTGTGACCTTGCTGACCAGAGCAATTGGCAGGTGTTCAAATAATTTCTTACATCAGCAGACTGCCACAGAGCCTTGCTGCCACCAAATGCTTCTGACCAACAACTAGTTTGGAGGTCCCAGTTTTCAGCCACCAGAACTACCTCTCAGTGGTGGTCAAGCGGGGAAAGGAAGAAGAGACCAAAGCTGTGTCACCTCAGAAAGGCAGCTCTGCTCCTCCTCCTCCCACAAACCCAGCTATTCATCATCACAGGACCACAGCATGAGCTTTGAGAAAGAAAAAGGGAAAACTTTCACATTCCTCCTGGCTTTTCCTGATAAAAGTCAGGTCGTTCAAATAAAAAACTTCAACACTCCTGTCCAGCAGGAATTTCCTACTTTGCATCAGCTCCCCAGGTTGTGCCGCTGCTGTTCTCCCCTCCCTTTCACCAATATATTTTACCAAACCACATAATTTGAAACTCAGGGGGGTTTTGCATTGTTTTGGTGAACAGTGCAACATGCAGACCTCTCTGGTGCCGCACTCAGGTGTGCATAAGAAGGGTGCCAGAACTAACCCCCTTTTCTCCCACCTGACAAGGACACAGAGGATTCATTTTCTTTCAAGTCCTCCGGCTCTTGCAGAAACATTTGCAAAGAACACAATCTGCTCACAGATGCAGCATGAACAGCAAAACGGGCTTAATCCCACACGTGAGCACTTTGCTCGTTCAACCAGACCTAACTGCGGCTTTTCGAAAGCTCAGCAGCTCTGCAGTGTAGCATTGCAGTCTCACACTGCAGCCTCCAATGCCTGCGCCGAGAGCTGATGACCGTGCACTGCAGTGCGACGCTCTCCTACCACACTACTGCAGTCTGTGCAGAACAAGGAAAGGACGGCGGCAAAACGAGAGCTTCTGGCAGGGCTCAGCATCCTGTTTGTCTTCAAGGACATTGCTTTGATGAAGCAGGTCTCCACTGTTTTAATGCCGAACTCAAAAAGCAGAGTGCTGATTCTTTGATTTCAGGTTTGACAAACACTCTGTGGTTAAGGATTAACTCTGAGGAGCCAGAGGGACCGTGGCGTGTTCTGTACTGTGTCAAGCCCCACATTTTCCTTCTACTCTGATGGAGAGAAGTTCCTAGCAGATCTTTTCAGCACTGCATTGCTTTCCAAGTGGTGCTGGGAGACACAGCAAATAGCACGCAGAGTTGCATGGCTCTCACAGCCATGTGTGTGTCACACAGCCAGCTGGGCTGGGGGATCAGCATGATTTTAAACTGTTAACACCTGGCCAGACACAAACTGCCTCACTTGGAAAAAATTCTGCCTCACTAAACAAGGAATTTTTTCCTTGTTTACTTCCCATTCACTTTTACATTGCAGCATTTCTATGCCAACTGGCAGAGCCCTGCTCTGGGAGGCTGGTCTGAAGGCATATAGCTTGGCTGCAGAGAGCAACCCAGGGCTGAATCCTGAAGACTGTGGTTATTCTTTACCTAGCTCCCTGTCAAGAGGGGTTTCATTAACAGGGCAGCAAGAACAGATAATAGGCAACATTGGAAGAAAAATAAATAAATATCCCAAGCCATAACAGACTTCACAAGAAAAGTGAATAATATTGAAAGAATTTCTGTTCCTGACTGAAAAATGAATGAATATACAGAGAAATTAATATACAGAATAGCATGGAGAAGGGACGTGAAGGAAATACTGGCAAATACAGTGAACCATTCTTTCTGGTATCACAGGAAAAATGGACTCTCTAACTCCAGACTGCTGAGCTTCTTCACCCTCCATTAACATCCATGGGAGTGCCAGATTTGTTAACTCATGGAGATTGGTTCTAATGGCATTACAAAGAAAATGAAAAAATGTGAAATAAAAGGGAACTAAAAGCACAGCCTAAACCCCATCTTTCTTGTCATGCTGTCCACTAGCAGTCAAAGAGAAAGTACTTTTCCCCCTAACACAGAGCAGAGGCATATAATTTGCGGGAAGCTGAGGTTCCGAGCACTGCTACAGGCAAAGGATCTGCAACCCTGAATAAAAATGCTCATGCTTGGCATTCATTCTTGGTTTTTAATGCTGGCATGGGCCAGGTAAAGAGATGCAAGAGAGGAGTCAGGCTTTCAGAAAATACTGTGTGACAGATTGATTTCTCTAATAACTCTTGTCATTTTAATACCTCAAACTAGTACCATTTTTGGAGCAATTCAATATTGCTACTTCAGAATGAAATAATCTGGCAAACTGAACACTTGCAAATTGGGGAAACAAGAATGATCCTCTGTAAGCTACATGCAAAGATCTGGATATCTTCAAACCACAGGACAGACTTCTGTGAGCTTGGCCCCACCTGCTAACAAAGAAAGGAAAGAAATGTTCTTTGTATTTGCCTTTAGAAATTTTATTTTAGCCAAAGCTACCTTTTTCTATTTCAATTTCACAGTGTGGGAAATCCTGACACATTTTTGTTTCCTTTCTAATTTTCTGGTATGGCTATTTTCCTCCATCGGCTTTATCATGCTTATTTTTTACTTCAGAAAGATAGCACAGATTATTGTGGACCTTTTCTTTTGGAGTCTGTTCTGCCTTTCAAAGCTCAAGCTATGCTGCTCTGACCTGACCTGACAGCCTGATGGATCAGAATTTAACCATTCTATTGACAGATCTGCTGAGATTCCAGGTACAGCACAGACAAGTTACCCCAATCTGAAAAAGAACCAAAACTCTGTTTTCTGAAGTTATGCAACTTGTTGCGACACCTCCACTCTACCCAGACTCAGCAACGCAAACAATAACAAAATTTGTATTGTTTTTGTGCTTACAAATTCTAATTGCAATACTGAGGCAAAAGGGAAGTCTCCAAGCAGATAATCTGCAGTGTCATCCACAAGCCCAGATCATGAGCTGCCACAGACCATAATAATTATATGTCTGTGGCAGCAGAAATCACCAGCTCCTTCTTTGCTTTCCAACATGTTCAGATGCTTGTCTCCATTTTAAAGCATTTTCCATGCCCTTGCAGAAATCATGCCTAAGGTAACAGACCCCATTCCCCCCCAAAACAATTTTCCATAAGGGACCTCAGCCCCTCACACTCGAAAGATCTCCTCATACATGTCCTAATGTCCCATCATCCTCGAGCAAATCTCTCCTTTAAAACTTGCAACAGACTATAATTTGTAATAAATCCCTACTACAGTAATCAAAATTACCCACTGCTTCCCGTGATGCCATGCCCACCTACACCTACCAGCCCTGTCTTGACTTCAGGTACAATTATCACTTTCTGTTTAACACAATCTCTGTGGCAGTGGGATGAGAACATGTGTCTGGTAGTACTAGACACTACAAGAATACACATAACAAACCAGTTATGACTCTTGACCTGGTGGACGAAATTCAACCCAGAGTGATGTCAGCAAGACAGGTATAAATGTACTGCTGATGCACTGAAGAAAGCAGTGCTGATGCTCCTTGAGCTATGGCAAAGACAACAGTCATGCTACAAGACTGGCTGCTAGAGATGCAAGCAATTTGGAAAAAAAAAAAGGCGGGGGGGAATTAAAAAGACTATTTAGCATCTACAAAAAGCTTTTTTTTCAGATGAGGAATGCAGAGTAAGATTCTACAGACATGTTCCTTATTAAAAAGATCCATGGCAACAACAAGTAAAAATAGATGGATGGATGGATGGATGGGTGGATACATAGATCATATGGAGATGTTTGTAAGACACAAATACTTGTTAGTTCGTACGTACATATCTTGTGTGCTCTTGCCACATTGTGAAATGAAACACACTTCTGGCTACATTTCTGCCACACAGAAAAGTAACCACATGGTGACATGAGCACGAGGTGCGGGTTAATAATGCATGTGGGTAGCACCTTGAAGTCTGAATTGCAGCCCAGGTAGGTGAAAGCGTCAGGAGCAATAATTAGAGGAGGGATCAGAAACATGTCCCAGAAGTACAGCCTGACAGTGAAGGGGGAGAATCAGTGTCATCTTTATGGCAGAAGTGGTACCATATGTCCTGCTGCCCCCAGTAGCAGCCCCAGTGTTGGTCTATGTCTTTCTCTGAGGATGTCATACACCTCTTGCTGTACTACTCACATTGCACATAGGCAATGCACAAATTGCACAACTTTTCACAGGCACTAGCCCTGATAAATCATGGGAGCTGACTCAGGATCGTCTCCGACATGCTCTTTCCTGCTGTTGGCACTTACCATGGCGCACACCAAACAGCAAGAGGCACATCAGAGCTACCTCCTCTGTGTGTGCCAGGCCTAACTTCCACCATATTCTGCACCCAGAACTACATCTGACCTAGATGGGCATTTTTCTCTCTGCTCCCACCAGAAATAGAGGTAGGTGCATTCAGAGCATGACTACTCTGACCTATTTTGGTCATCTGTGTGAATACAAACTGAATCACAGCACCTGGTTCCTCCTGCAGACTGTGACGTGAGGATAGAGAGGTACAGATGTAGGTGTAGACCTGGCCAGAACAGATGGCTCCTTTCCAGGCTTCCCCTCTGCAGTACAGGTCCCAGAAAGCTGACTATTAACTAGTTCCAGATTCATGCAGAACCAGCAAGGTTGTCCTTATGCTGTGCAGCCCTCATTCCCAGCCTGCAATGTGTTAGGGGAAAGATTTCCTGGTAATGCTTATGCTCTCATACTCTCTGGCAGAAGAGGCGTAGATGTTCCTTGCTTTCCCTTTCATTTGCTGCTCAGCTCCAAGACGCAAGGCTGTTCAGTTCTAAAGAGTCCTTAAGCACTTGATTTGCTTGCTGGTTTAGGATTATGAATAGCCTGTGCATACTTAGTGGGAATATCTACCTGGAGCTGAGGAGTGCAGTGATAACTAAGACAAAATAGGCAGCATGGACAAAGGCATGCAGCATTCACAATCCAGACATTTCTGGGGTGCTGCCTAACAGGAAATCCAAAGAAACTTCTTTGCAACAGAAGAACTGTTTACAGAAAAGAGACCAAGGCTAACAGGACTGGATATGTGGCATTTATCACACAGTGCCTTCAGTAAGGGACCAGAAATGGCACTGTTGCCAAACATCTTCTTGCAGGTATGAGAACAGACTGCCTGAGCTGAAGATCCTGGTGTCAGCTTCCAATAAGCATGGGAAGGGCAAGAGATGGGAATGTTCTAACAACAGAATCATATGGATGTGAGAAAATGGAAGAAGGAAGGGTTATGTGGTGTCAGGTCTGCAAAATGAGCTATTACATGTGCTGAATTTGGAAAAATCATGTAGCTACTACAAAATATTAGAAGAAGCTGATGACAGAAACATAGAAGGATTCATTTGATCTCCCTAGCAGACTTTCCAGAGTTCCTAGACTTTGACATGAGCTGGGAGATGTGTCTAATGATTTGACAATCACTTGGACCCTGGGGAAAAAAAAGAAAAAAAAAAAGAAAAAAAAAAGAGTATGCCTACTTTCTTCTGGAACTGAGTAACACGGGGTTCTTGAGAATGTGGGAGTTGAGATGCTCCATATCACCAGGCTGAGAAACGCATGAGGATCAATCTCCCTTCACAGGCCAGAGGGAAAATGACTCCAGTTTCTGCCTTACTTCCCTGTCTCTGCAATGTACAAGCAGAGGAAGAAATTACATGGGAGCTTTAAAAACGAAAAAAATCATTGTGCAGATTTTTTTTTTTTTTAATTTTCTTGTACTCATCTGTATCACCATAGCATATAGCATTATTAATTGAAATCTCACACAGGGTACATCCTGGACCAGCATTCAGCAGTGTAGCTGGCATCATGCAGCAAAGCAAGTGGGCCCCACTCTCAGTTTTGTGTGTGCACATCCACCTGATGTGGGTGGGTGCAAAGTGAGAGTTGCACAAGAAGACCAAGCACATACAAAACCCTCAGGAGCCACGCGATAAATCTGCCTGTGCCTTACCATGTCTAGTAATGCAAGTTGGATGCTGGGAATGGTTTACCTTCTTTCCTCAAAAATCTGTGGCACATTAAACTATGCACCACAAAAAGGTGGATCAAAAGATACTAAAAGGTAAATGAAGATGATTCTCATTGTTCCTAAATAGGAAATTAAAAAAAAAAAAATGGAAACAGTCTCCTGAAAGATGAATTTAAAACAAAGAACACTGTGTAAGAGCTCATTGTTTCAAGAAGCTTATTAAGTAGACAAACAAATCTTAAAATAAATAAATAAATAAATAAAATAAAATAAAATAAGAGAGAGAGAGAGAAAAAAAAAAAAAACCTTTTTCTCTGGTATCTCTAATCAGTGTTCAGATTGAGCAGACTGGTATTAGCTTTTACTGTGTGAATGGATGCTTTCAAACAGAAGGATTCCACTCCCATCCAGGGCCCCTACAGCTACTGCAGTAAACTAAGTGCCAGCAATGACATTTCAGATGACTGTGATTCACTGCTCTGGTACATACCTTTCCTAGTCTTCAAAACTAGGTACAACTTTAAAAAGCATTAAAAAACAGGGAATCAACCTCTTGCTTCAAGAAAAAAAAAAAAAAAAAAATGTGATAGAATGGAAGTAACTGCTAATAACTATAATATTACAGGATTGTTTGAGACAGAAAATATTTTTTTCTGATTCTGTGGTGACGGAAATGCAGTCTGGCAAGGGGTTGAGTAGCTAGCACACTGGATAGAGGTGTAAGAGGTCTGGGCTCTAGCCCAAACTCTGCTGGTGATCTGCTGCATGGCCTTACGCAAACTACTCACTCTTCATTTCTCCTCTTGCTTCTTCCTAGTCCTTCTAAATTTTCATGTGAGACTTGCCAGGATCAGGGAAAGGGTCTGAGTATGTGTATGCATCTGGCATAAGAGGGGTCCAATTCTGAGTTACTGACTGCAGTTTCTGAAGTGGCATAGCGCTGAAAATATAGGTATGGATATGGACATGGGCCTGGACATGGATACAGGTATGGACATGGATATATCTGCAAACAGGAAATGTCCAGGGAGAGAAATTGTACTTTGGAATTTAATATCAAGGGCAGCTATTTCAGTAATGCTATTGTGACCTTCTGTTTTTAGTCCTTGTGCTTCAAAATCTCAGCTAGCCAAAACAGCAGATTGCTTTTAAAATGTCACCCAATAGTTATTTTAAATAAAAGAATCTGCCAAACACTGAAAATTGTATTACTAGGAAATCAAAATCATTAATTTGACATTAAAGTAACCTTTAAAAATCATTCTTTAGAGACAAAGCTAACCTTTTTACCTAAGCAGAAAGGAACATACTTTTTCTGTGTCCATATTAGAGCTGATACTTCTCACCAGCTACAGAGAGCACACTGTGAGTGGGTATCGAGTACCTTTAACCTCCAAAGGCAGCTGGCTCATACACATCTGGCAAGCCTGGGCTTTTCAAAGCTGTATGAACCTTCTGAAATTTTTGCTCAATACATAATCCCAGGTGACAGGTATTGGCAGGTGTGGGGATCCACCGATCCTTCTCCAGCTGGACTTCCCAAGGGGCAGAGGCAGAACAAAGAGAGTTCATCTCCCAGTGCAGAACTGAAGTGCTCAGCCCATACATACTGGGAAAATCCTCACCTAGGGTGAGAATGTGTGTTGCCCCTGTCATGAACTGAATTATGTCCCATCCTGATTCTCTTGTGGATCAAGATTAGTCCTGAACAAGGCAGAGGATGAGGATAAACCTGGGTCCTGAGCATCTCCAGCACAGGGGACAACGGAGAGACAATGGTCTGGGTTGTTTCACCTGTTATGCCTGGGTGGCAACTCGATGAAACAGGCTCAAAGCACAAATGAAAGACATTTGCATTAATTAATCCAGTTTAGGAGTGTCCAATTAAGGAAGATGCATGTAACAAATAGCATTTTGCAGTGTGTGATGTCATTTTTCACAGTTAAATCATTAATTAACACGAAGAAAAATTGTTGCAGCTGGTATTTAATTGAGAAATAAGTGGGTAGAGTACTAGCTGCTAAGAGAACTGTATTTACTTTGCATGACCTAACCAAAATGCATGCCATCATCTAGCTGGGTACTCTCCAAAGCATTTTGTTGTTTACCAAGGCTATCTGGCAAGGACGGAAGGGAGTTCACTTCACACCATGCCTTAAAGTGTTTCTAACTAACTCTGTAGTCTTCCTTACTCAGAAATTTCCTTTTGCCAGGGACAATTGGAAGAAGCAACAGACTTCTGAACAGCATGATATTCTCGTGATTCCCCTTCAAATCTGTATAAAGTGTGGGTCCCCACATCCATACATTTCATGAGTTCTGAATGCTGTTCAAGGGGCCTCTGGGGTCAGAAATATCTCTGTCTTAGACTTTCTGAGCCTGGAAAATTTCCAAGCACATTTTGGCAGAGCTGGCTCCCCAGTGTATGTGATCCCTTCTTGCAGACACTGTTTGCTGTGGCTCAGAGCTCCTCATGAACTGGGAGTGTGAGCTGTAGCTAACCCAGAGCTGCTGGAGTGCTGGCTGGTGCTCCTCTGTGTCAACAGGATTACCGGCTAGCTGGCTGCTGCTTCCAAGGACAACTGAGCTCTTCATGCCTTTCTCTGAGTCAGGGACATTGTATTTGAATTTCTTCCCACACAGGGACCTCCACATCTCAATCAATTTCAAACACAAATTGGCAAGCAGATTTAAAATTAGGTATGAGAAGGAACAGAAGAGATGTTGAAAAATGGCTGGGTAGAAACAGCAGCTCCATTAGGATTTTTTCTTTATTTTTTTTGTTATTTTTAGAAACAGAATAAAGACATGTCCATTTAAAATAGAATAGAGTAGCGTAATGAAAGCCAGACAAATATATATATACTTATTTTGGTTTCTGATCTAGAAAAGGTAGAAAAATGCACTTGTCTCTAAAGGGCTCTCCCTGAAGTGGCATAGAACCAGCAGCTGTGTTTGGAGAGGCTCTGGTATCACTTCTCCACTCAGAAAAATGCAACAAAGGTAGCAGAGGCAGATCTTTGCTGGACTGATTAGTACTGACTGATAGTTGAACAGCATAGGCTGTCAAGAGTGAAATGAATTAAAGAATAGCCATCCTGGATGAATGGTGTGTTGGAAACAGGCTGGAGTGGTATCAGAGAAGCAGAGAGAACCAGCAGCTCCTCTCCAGCTGCATAATAGGGGTGCGAGCTCAAAGCAGAGCAGCAGAAAAAGCAAACCCCTTTCTCAGTACAGACAGCTCTGAGGTAGCTGGTATCGTAGCAGTGCAATCTCACTATGAAACTGTGCTGGAAGTGGCTGGGCAGTCGTCCTAGGCAAGGAAGTGAAAGGAGGAGAGAGGTTGTTTTTTTACCTTTTGTTGTTGTTGTTGCTGGTTAGCTTATTATTTTTTGGGATTTTGTTTGGTTAGTTGGTTTGTTTTTCTAAAATAATACAAGAGGCCGGATAAGAAAAAATGTTTGCAAATGACATAAGACTGTAGGAACTGTCTTTCAAATTGTAGGACTAAGACCACCATAAAACATTACAGAATAGCAGCTGAGGGAGGGCAGGTGTTGGCAGACAAGGGAGACGTAGAAGATCCCAAATTAAAATCTGATAAAACAGTGATAATCTTCTCTTCTGAGGAAAACTTGCATATCAGCAATAAGTTGCTGGTGAAGAGCAAAAGGCTTTGCCACTTTGAATATGAAAGCCAAAATACTGCAGACGATTTGAGACAAAGGGTATCTAGAGGTCAAAAGACAGCGAACATAGCGTGGGTTGTGTTTGCTGCAATAAGCACTGCAGACTGACGCTGTATTGGCAAAGGTGCAGAAACTGGCTGAGCCGCATCTCTCTACAAGTGTCTTTGGGCACTCACAAATAGAATAGCACAAAAAGCCTGAAAACAACATCAGAGCGATTGTTTGTAGGAGCAATAGACAGTGCTATATTAGAAGACAAATGGATGATCATGCTGAAGGCAAATGGGATATTTATTCATTTTAAGTCGAAAATAAGCACACCAGCCAGCACGCAGAAGTCTGCCAAAAATACTGGTGAAAGCACTTTGGGGAGGAAGGAGAATTCAATAACAGGTAAGCAGGTAAGACCCCAGGGCTCACAGTAATGGTTTTGTTCCAATTAGGTACATAAATTAACTGGATGAATAAAGAGCAATTTGGAAAAGAGAGTTGGAAAAGTACCACTATTAGGCTAAAGTGTCCTTTATCTCATCAAGTTGGTACGTGTTTTGGAGGGATTTTCCAGAGACAGAGTAACCCCCAGCAGAATATAGCTGTTGAACAGAAGGTAGGAACAGGAATTATTTTAAAATGTCAAAGATCTGAGGCATGAAGAGTAAGGTGCTACTGATAACCATATGTCAATGATCTTAAACAGCGTAGTTGGAGCTGGAGACCAGCAGTGTGGTAATAATGTGACCCTGTGATCCCATGGAGATGCCTACAAAGAAGTCATCTCAGCCTGCATTTAGGAGCAGACAGCCATCTCCAAGAAGGGACTGAGAAAGGGAGCTTCGCCTTCTGGCTGTTTACTTTCACTTGCTAATCACTAATCACTGCCTACTTCCCTAATCATGTAGCCCTGTGATCCAGCACTGCCACTCTCAGTGACAGACCTTGAGCTTTGCACAGGATTTCCAAGCCCCCTGGACTGGTGGGGCTTGCCCAGTTGTACTCTCTGAGCCCTCCTTAGCCTGCGCGTGGATTTGATTTGCTGCTCATAGCTCTGACAGCAATTGAAAAGATTCCCCCTGGGTCTTCTCTTCTGTAGGCTGAACAGTTACAACTGCCTCAACTTGTCCTAGCAGGAGAGATGCTCCAGTCCATTCATCATCTTTGTGGCCCTTCACTGGACTCTCTCCAGTAGCTCCAAGTCTCTTTTGCACTGGGGAGCCCAGAGCCAGATGCAGTACTTAAGGTGTCTCCTCATCAGTCCTGAACAGGGGGGAAATTATCACCTCCCTTGATCTGCTGGCCACACTCCTCCTAATGCACCCCAGGATAACGTTAGCCTTCTTTGATACAAGGACATATTGCTGGCTCATATTCAGCTTCTTGTCCAGCAGGATCCCCAGTTCCTTTAGTACAAAGCTGCTTTCTAGCCAGTTGGCTCCCAGCATGTACTGGGGGGGTTGTTCCTCCCCAAGTGCAGGACTTTGCATTTCCTCTTGTTAAACTTCATGAGATTCCTGTCGGCTAATTTCCCCAGCTCGTGGAGGTCCCTCTGAATGACAACACAACCTTCTGCTGTATCAGCACATCTTCACAGTTCTGTACCACTTGCGGACTTGCAGAGGTGCTCTTCACCCCCACTGTCCTAGTTGGTAATAAAGATGCTGAACAACACTGGTCCCAGTAATGAGCCTTGGGATGCATCACTAGTTACTGGCCTCCAACTGGATCTTGTGCCACTGATTACAAACTCTCACCCCAGTAATTCAGACAGGTTTTAATACACTCACTATTCACTTATCTAATCCCTACTTTGTCAACTTTCTGTGATGATTGTATGGGAGACAGTGTCAAAGGCTTTATTAAAGTGAGAGTAAACATCAACTCTTTACTCATCCCTCAAGCAGGTGATTTCACTGAACAGTGTTATCAGGCTGGTCGAGCTTGATTTCCCCTTCATATATCCATGCTGAAATGACAGTCTGTTTTAGCAACAAATGTACAGAATCACAAACCATAAAGCAGCCTAAGAGGGGCCTGGTGGTTGCAGATACAATCCTTGGAGCACTTGGCAATGGTGCGTCAGAGAAAAGGCTAGATACAAACTATGTATAACATCAACCCAACTGAGAAATCTATCCAGGCTCGGAAGAAGGCTATTACAGAGCACAACTGCCACAACTACATCTGAAGACCAACCACGGTATTCTTTTCCTTTAATGCGAGGAATCCAGACTAAAGGCAGCAAGATACTGGCAGGGAAGATACTGCAATTACATAGTCAAAATTAATGCCTGGAAGTCATTAAGAATCTTCAGAATTTATGGGAGGACCAGACAGCTCGCTCTGTATCAGCTGCACTGAAGAAGATGGGGAGCCAGTGCACATAGCCATGTATACAGAGTGGGTTAGCAGAAAAGAGGTTAGAAACAAGGGAAAAAAATGGAGACCAAGGCATAGAGAGGACATGTTCAAGCATGCCTGAATGGTTTACAGAGGCCTAAGCCTGGATCTTCAATGTGTATAGACCCTAAGAAAAGCTCTCCTCTTCTATTGCTGTTATAGCTGAAAGTTTGGAGCAAAAGACATCCCGCTTCTTTTTTCCCACATGGGCACATGTAAGGAATAGGGAGAGGTTTGCAGGACATCTGCTGAGATGCTATACAGACCCAAACATACTCATGAACAATTGGTTGTGGTGGACGTTTTCCTTTCTGAATCTGTTACAGTTCCACAATTTTTTATGTTTGTGCTCCATAAGCTTTTCAAGCAACACTTGCGTCAACAAATTATCTGCTATATATCTCAATTATTATACTGGCTATAGGCTGTGCCCCACAAAAAATAAGTTCCAGACAGGCATTAGCAAAAAATTTTTGTCTTGGAAGTGGATGGGAGTACTCCAGATGGGATTTTTCTCATGTATTATGCAGTGAGTAACGTTATCACAATTTCTGATTTTACTGGCTGTCCATCTTCTTTTTAAAAATGAGCACCAATTTACAGCTGCTCAGTGTTTTACCATTGTGTCAGTGAAAATGTCCAAATTGCTGTTTGACTCCACATCATGTTGAATGGCTTATTTCATCCATAGATCTGACACAGACTGAAGGTTAAGCACAAAAGAGCAAAAGATTTCCTGAGATGCAAGAATGGAAGGGGTGGTCTGCAAGATACATGGCATAGTCTCCATTACAGTCTCAGCTGGGGTACAGTGGTCCAGCTTGGGGATGTGACCTTTAAGAAATACATGTGACAGTTCAGGCAAGCAGAGAGTGAGCAAAGGTGTATGTAACTAGACTTACCAAGAAGGACTTGAAGGGGGGTATAATAACAGCTTCAGACATACAAAAGACTGTGAAGAGGAAGGGAATAACCTTTCTTATGTACAAAGAGGATTGGACAGGAAGCAGTGCAATTAAATCGGTGGAAGAAAGCTGTGTGTTGGACACTAAGGAAGGAGTAGCAAAGTGTGCTGCAGAGAGGATGTGATCTTCATCCTTGGAAACTTTTAAAGACAGATTGGACAATAACATGTCAGGCACAGTTAACACAGAGTAAGTCCTGCACTGAGACACAAGTGTAGATTATGAGTCTCACTGGCAGTCCTGGTCTGTCTGATTCTTCGCTTTCTGTCCCAACTTAGCAAAGCATTAAACAGAGTTTATCTTTAATGAAAGAATTAAATCCAGTTGACTTCGGCAAGACTACTTAAGCATTTAGAATTAAGGAAATTAAACTTGGCTGAACCAGGCCCTAGGAAGAATTTAATCAAGCCACGAATTAACATATAAAATCCCTATAAAAGAAGATAAAGCTTGTACTTCATATGGAAACAGATTATTTTCAAAATCTAATTTGTTTTTCTTTCTCTTTCTCTTCCTCTTTTCTTTTCTCTCTCTTTTTTTTTTTCCAGAATCAATGTTCCCAGAAGTAACACAGGCTTTATAGCCAAACATGACATTTCTACAGCCCATTTTATGCCTATTATTACTCTCTGAAAGCACACAGCATATTTTCCTTTTCATTTTTTTTTTTTTTTTTTTTTTTAAGAGGATAAGTGGAACGATTCTCAGTGATCCTGGAAGGAAGAGGACAGATAACAGTGAGGGAGTGGGGGTTGTAAATACTCTCTCATCATTCTTTTGGGGTAACACAGCTTTTTGATCCCTATTAATGCCTCACCCTGGACTGCATTCTCAAGTGCAATCAGACTTCTGATATCAATATCCACCATATTCATGATCTGATTCCCTCAACCACAAGGTAATGAGGAAAGATGCAGAGTTTTCTTACATGACTCGGCAGAAGATGTACTCCAAGAAACTCAGAGAAGGAAGGATAGCCAGGACACTTTCCTTGCAGTCTGATAGGTAAGTTGGGTCAAAGTCCTTTGTCTCCTCTCCCCACTGACACACATTCACGATATCTGCATCATGCCCACCAGAGCTGACACCACAAACGTTGTAGCACCATGGGGCAGTCTAGCAAGCAAGAAAAAGAGACAAATGCCATGGCAAAGAAGACTGGAAACAGCATGAAAATGAGAAAAAAAGACACTAGTTTTAACAGGTTCCCTGAAGAGTCACCAGAAATCCTATTGCCCTCACAGTCTGACAGGTTCTTATCCACTCTCCCAGGAACAGTTGTGAGGACAGGATCAACATCTTGACCTTTTGAGAGGTGCCTGAGCTCAAGCACAACATGAAGATGGCCAATTAACACACTAATATCAACACACAGTATTATAACATACAAAATAACAGTAATTTCAAAGTTTCAATCTTGAGTAAAGCATATAAGTATATAATCTTAACTCGGTATTTTACTTAGTCAAAATGTTCCCTTTAAGTAGTTGGGGAAAAAACAAATTTATGTAGGCAGTGAAGGAACTTTGGACAATATTATGAGAATGAGCCCTTTCTATTTACAACATTATCCCAGCAACTCTCCAGGGAACCTATATTTAAATATCCTCCCAAGAATGTATTACAACTGCAAAAGATTATTTGATCTGATTATAAATGTTAGTACTATAGGCAAACACACACTGCATATTAACAAAATACTTGCTGAATTGAGTTGAGACCATAAAGCAGGACATTTGATTATCCCTATGGCTGTGCTCTACGTGGCCCTGTTAAAATGAGACCAATCAAAAACAGGTGTTATGAAAAAGCTGTGACAGAATCTCAGAAAATTATAACCAGGGGAGTGAGGGAGTGAGAGGGGATAGTGTTCAAATACAGCCACAGTACTTCAGATAATAAAATGTGCTTGCTTATATTTCTTCAGACAGAAAAGTTCTCCACTTCCATGGGGAAATGTCCAAGAAGGAAACTACATACAACTGCATTGTTTGTAGCTGAATTTCTTCCCTGGGACTTTGTTCGGAGGAAACAGCCTCTGCATTCTTGAACCTTCACCACACAAAGAGGGCAGCAAAGAATTTGGCTATAGCCAAATCACTTGCCTCAGAAGGACCAGTACTGAATAAAGGGTAGCTGGATAGCACACAAGCTTATTTCTGAAGCCTATACCACTCCTGTGTCTGTCCTGCACTGAATCAGAGTACTCACATAGCTTCTTCATAATCTGCCACGATTTGCCTGGCTTGCTTCTTCCCTGCAGCCTCTCTGTTGCTGTGAGGAGTACATGCAAATATGGCACTCCCTACCAAAGATGGCTCGATCGTCAGAGGTAAAAGGGTATAAGGCAGGCCACTTGCTGCTGTTGGAGCTTCCAGTCACTAGCAGGGAAAGCCAACCTGAGGGGCGACAGGCTTTAGGAAATAAATATGTCATTTCGAGGTCTTGTGATGAGTTCTGAGTAGCTTGGCTGCAGTACGCTGATGTATGCCTCCACCTCATCAATCCAGACCTCATGGAAGAGCGTGCAGGTTGATACTAAGGTCCTCCTAAGATTTTTGGCAGCTCCCAGCCTGCACCATCCTATCCCTACTCCATCAATCACAGTGTGACACCATCACTTGGGATCAGCAGCACATTCCTCGCAGTTGGTTAATGTGCAAGGTTTGATGGAAGAGGGCATCCCCAGAGGTTTTCTGCATCACGGTGTCTGACAGGAATTGCTTCCCCAAATCCTCGCCTGGGAGCCTTGGCCTCACTGATCTGAGGAGGTGTCTAGAACTGTAACAACAGAGAGAGAGGTTATGTGAATGGTCTGTCAGGGCTGAGTATGAAGTGTCTGCCCAGGACACGACAGTAGAAAAAGCTGAGCAGATGGTACATCCATTCCAAGTACCTGCCCACTGTTTCAGACAACTACCTTGTACTTTACAGGTTGTCCAGCAAAACAGAAGTCTCCATTATTCTAGTAAATAGCAGGTAGGCAGTGTAATTTGTAGCCAGAACAGGTCAAACACTAGCCTGTTATTCAGTATCTGTCTGAACAGCTTCACTTAAAAACTCATTCCCTTGTAAACACGGCTGCCCTGCAGCCTCAGTGATGAAACACCAATCTAGACTCATCTGCTATGAAAAAGATATAAAGTTCCCTGTAAAAGGCTTGCTTACAAAGTTAACCCTTGGCATGTGTTGTTTGAGTGAATGGCAGTGCCATTTCCTCTTGCCACACACCGATTTGTATTTAATGTTCTCTCTGTATTTCTTTTGATGAGGGGATGTTGCATACAAGCAGTGTGAAGGGAGAGAGAGAAGAGAAATGGAGGAGGCTCCAAAAGTACACAGTCACTGAATCTGACAGCAGCACTGCTGCAAATGTCTTCTTTCTCAACTGGCAAATCAACAGTAAGGCTCAGGGGCTGGAGCTGGACACAATAAATCGAGAAGCAAGGTGCTTGCTAGCTACTTTGCTTGGAAATAAACCCTTAGGGGAGTTTCATCAGTAATGCAGCATCCTCACCAACATATAAAGCTTTCAGGCCTTGATGGACTGGCCAACAAAACAGGACCTTGGTCCTTGGTCCCACACAGAGGGAAGGCTGGGTGGGTCTCTCAGCTTGTGCTATGCAGGCTTAGATCAGCACAGCCTGCCATTTCTGGCCTTCAGATCTAGAGAAGTGGCAGTAGTGGAATTACCAAGACCATGGGGAATTAGTGTTCCTAAGTTACGTGTAAGAAATATAACATAATGGATACTGAGCAAGCCCCTCACAGACCGGGACACACAAGCAAGTTAAAAATAAAAGCACCAAAACCAGTGACCTTCTCCAGGCAATACCATAT
The DNA here is from genome assembly GCF_013377495.2 of Cygnus atratus. Taxonomy (NCBI): domain Eukaryota; kingdom Metazoa; phylum Chordata; class Aves; order Anseriformes; family Anatidae; genus Cygnus; species Cygnus atratus. Next base: position 54,683,586 of record NC_066396.1, on the reverse strand, counting down.
AATCCTCCTGTTCTATAGGGATGTTTTCCTTGAACTTCAACTGTCCCTGGTAAAGCAACTGCAGCTCTTTGCTCCCCAAAGTAAAAAGTAATAATAATTAAAAAAAGCAAACAACAACAACAACAACAACAGTTGTCCCTGAAAAGTGTATAAAGTTACTGTAGACCTGCTTTGTTCCTCTAGTCAATAAATACTGATTTTAGAGAAAAAAAGAAAAAGGAAAAAAAAAAAAAAGTAATTTCATACTGCCTTTGAGCTTTTTTTTTTTTTTTACAATGATCTTTTGTTTCCCACCTAGTTATAAAAGATGGTCTTGGCTGGGCAACTGGAAGACAGAAAGGACTCTGATTCAGATGATGGGAGAAATCAAGCTTATTCCTTTATTCCTGTGTAGTTCACTCTGCCCACCTCCACTGCATATCTCTTCAGCTGATTCCCCATAGCCAAACAATTTTACCTATGCGCTGCTAACTACACCACTACTTTATGTTGATCCCCTTCTTTTCTGGGCAGGATTTGATTGCCATCGACTGCTTTATTTCCTGCCTGTTTGTGTCCTTTGAAATCCATAATTGTGCTGGGCCATACCGTACTAGCCCTGTTGGAGTATTACCATGGATGATTAAGTTCTTTATGAAATTCATGCATTTTAAAACTATCATCCCATTAACACTAGATACAGAGGGTCAAGGTTCCAGTTCTCCTGAGAGCTCCTGTGCTGCTAAAGGGAAGAACAAGGCTGTCTTTTCCCCCAGCACAGGGGTAAAAGAACCTTCCTAAGGTGAAAAACACCAGACAGCATGTGGAGGACAACACAGCAGCTCCTGCATGAGCTCCTTCACTGTAAACAACAGGAATTTTCAGACCGTTTTTAATGCCTCTGTCGTGCAGAAACCTAGCATAGACCAGTGCTTTTGGCCTAGCCTGGCTTACAACCTGTCCCTCTTGCTCCCTCCTTCCAGATCTTCTCATGAGATCATTTTGGTCAGGACATAATAAATACATAAAATGGCAGCAGAAAAAAAGGGTGCTGCCTCATCTCTCTCCAGAGGAGAAAGAAGAAAGCACTAAGGGCAGAACATCTGCATCTGAGGCATGCTCTGGGCAGGCAGAGTGGTACACGTGCTGTGTTACACATCTGACTGCATGGGAAACTGACTGCAGCTGGAATATTTTCACAAGAATAGCACCAAGAAGAGAGCACAGAAGAGACACAGACCACAGCCTTTGAGCTCCTCACTTTCCTACGGTCTCCACATATCTTTTGTCTAAACCCCTTCCAAACTGGAAGATAAGAGCAGAGCAGTCACTTTGCATTTCTGTCCTACTTGGAGACCTGGTTGTATTGTTTTTGCTGGCAATGAGAAGTCACAGCCTGGCCTTGTCAATGTTAATGAGCTGTACACTGGCTGTTCAGCGAGCCAGCTGTCAGTTATATTGAATGAGAGAGGGAACACTGCCACATTTGGCTCATTGGAGCTGCCTCGTATCAAAGCAGACTGAATAAGGCTGGGTATGTACATCTCACCTTCTTTTCGTTCTCCATCCCCAGATGCATTCTGTGATTTTGCTCCAAATCATGAATGTGAAAGGCATCTCACAAAGCACAATTAGGAGAAGCTTCAGAATGAGAAGCACAGGCAGCGTGAACACAAGGCAGCTACAAGCAGACAGCTGTGCGAGCAGAGCGCTAATCTTCAGAAAACGTTTTTTGAGTCAGATTCCAGCAATCTGACACACCAACATACACCTTTATTAATGGCAAAGCAGCGAAGAACCGAAGAGCAGCTTTGTGAGGAAAGCACTGAGATGACATTTAAGCCAGAACACAGGGACTGGAGAAACATGCTCCTAAACTAATAACATGACAAGCTGGACCCCAGCTTAAACTCCCCCTGAAAGAGACCTACAGAGATAACATGGGAAACCCTGAGAAAAAAATAAGAACTAAAAATTAAAACAGTCTGAATCTGGTCTACATCTTCTCTGTAGGCATTTGCAATACAGAAGGAAGCACACCCAGCTATGAGAGAACTTCATAGTGAGGTACCTCATAGAAAATGTAGTCTGGTGAAAATGCTGCAATTAGTGAATGGCTCCTTAGCAGATTTCTTGCTTTTTCCAGCATGCAGTCCCTCCAATCCATCATGCTCTGGATAATGGAGCTACCAGCTTTTCATATTACATTTCTTTTTCTTCAAATCTGAAAACGAAGTGGCTATAAAAAAGGAGGACAGAGACGTAAATGAAATACAGTTCATAGGAATCCCAGCTCAGAAGCTTTATGCAGATAGTGATTTGGCTGTATTTCTCCGATCTCTATCTCCTCCATTCACCACAAGAAAACAATGGTCAACTAGTGAAAATAAAGGTAGACAGTATGATTTCCCCCTTTTAAATTGTTTTTGTTATTGTTTTGTGAAGGCCTAGAACTTTTTTTTTTCCAGACAGAATATGAGAATGATATTATATTTGGAAAAAAAAAAAAAAAACACAGTTATGCTGTCATCAGTTTGCTGCTTTGCCCAGAACTGTGTCTGGCACAGGCTCACACAGCTGGCCATAAGCACCACAAGGATTTCAGATGGGATTCCCATGCAGGTTCAGAAGCTCAAGAGAGACCCCTGCATCCTGTTCCCATCTTTTGCTTTTAGGAAACAATGCCTCTAAGACAAATGCAGGAGCTGCCTGAAATCAGAATGTTCAAGTAAAATAACAATAATAATAGTAATATAGCAGATCAATAACCAGCTGATAGTAAAGGGAAGACTTCAGTCCTAACACATTATGTAAACCTTCTAATAGTTTGTTCTTCATAGCTGGCAAAATTAATACTTCATTGTCCATTCATGAAGACCTACTGGTTCTTAGTAGATGAGGCAGAAATGGAAATGACCCCACTGAAAAGACAGAAAAAACAGCAAGCTGACCCGGAGAGTTTAGGAGAGGCTGGCGCTCCTTCAGAGCCCTGCCTAGGCAGACAGCTCTCCTTTGGTCATAGGAGAGCGAAAGGGTGGCTTTGCAGAAGAAAATGTTTCGATGCAGTGCTGCCCTGCTGTGCAAGGAGCTGGTGGAGGCCGATGGAAGAGTACCAGATAACTTGCTGATAGTACAACCCCAGGAGGTGACCTGCCTGTGCCACGCAATGCACCTGTCCCCAGCACCTGAGCACTCCCCAGGGGACAGCTAGTCCTGTGCACACCAGAAAGAAGTCACACCATGCCAGAGGGAAGGCAGGGAAAATAAACTGCTTAAAGGCTATTAAATTGCAGAGATTCAGGGTCAGACTGTCTGCTGGTGTACATCAGCAAGAGGTTTTCATTGGTCTGTCCTTCAGCCTAATTCACCTCTAAGGAACAAACAAAAACAAGCAGTTCAAGAGCAGCTTCATCCTTTTAAACTCTCCTCACTGCCATTTATGCTGTCCTCTCTCCTTACTGCAAGAGCTGCATTTCAGTATAGGCACCTTGAATTGGTTGCAGTTTACACGTTATCCTCACAGACAGATCCCTGGGGCTCTGTACAAAACCCATCTGTGGACAGCCTGCAGCAATTCTTGGGATGCTGCAGGTTGAAGTATTAATTATTTCTATTTCTATGGCCTGCTGCTCTGAGGCATGACATCCCTTCTAGGCATATAAACCGGCAATTAACAATGCCAAACAAGTCCAGATAACTGTCTGTTCTGTGATAGTCACACACATCTTCAGTCTGGGTCTGTCAAAACATCCATATTCACCACTGTAGTAGCTATGCGCTCAGATGCAGTAAACACCAGGCAAATAAAAAGGAAAAAAAAAAAAAGTCAGATCAGAAATGGCATTTCCATCGCTTTCAGACAAGCGTCTGGCTGCTCCAGGGCACTCCGAGCAAACCCTAGGTTTTCAGCTGGCTTGCAAAGGAAACAGAAAACATCTTCAAGAGCACAAAAATGACCATCAGAGCCCAGATTAGCAGCTCCTACAAAGAGTAACAGAGTTTGTTGATCCCCTAAAACCCAGGATAGATGTCTGTAGTAGACTTCCTCCTATTCCAGCAGCTGCAGAAGAGCAGAGGAAGGCACTGGGTATGGATTAGGGCCCAAATCAATTTCACTGGAAGTAACAGGTTGGATAATGCCATAGTGCCATTCCAGACTCTCTGTCCTCCAGAGTGGTGTGGGGGTGTAGGGCTCTGTAAGCCAAGTTGGACTGCTCGGGAAAAACAAGCACCGTACAGGGGCATGGAGCAGCTGTGTGGGAGGAGGTATAGGGTAACACTCTGCATCAACAAGCCTTAGCAGTAATACTAAGGCATCAGCATTTGTTTGAAGCACAGGTTTTCCAAAATGGTATGCAGCACATTGAGTGAAAGAAAATACATAGGATAATACCAAGAGCTATTTGGATAGTTCAGGGAAAGAGGAACTACCACAAAAGCTGAAACTAGAGGGGGCAAGCAAAGCAGACTAAACATCTAGCAGAGAGAAACAGAACAACACTGCTTCCCTACAGAGAGGACAACAAGACTTACATCATGGCAGAAAAGATTCATGCTGCACACTAGGAAACGAGTGTGCACGTGTACTGGACTACCAGACTACCAGAAAACTCCTAGGATGGATGATGCAATCAGGATTGGCAGTGGTGGTCATATGCCATAAAATCACCCTTGAAATGAATTACACTAACAATTTCCACTTATTTCCATGATATTTTCTCTTTGCTCAACCCACCAGCAAGTCCACCTAGCCATCTATGTCCATCTGTGGACTTAGCCCAGCTGCATACTCATGTTTTAACCAGTGTGTAAATTAAACAAGAGAGGCAGATAGTAATGCTACATAATTTGAGGAATTTTCCAAAGTTAAGATACTGATCTAAACCTACCATCTTTCTCTTTGCTCACTTGACAAAGGAATCAAACTTATACAAAAGTGAAGATGTACAGGACATCAGAACAGCATACTCCAAAGCTATTTTTTTGTTTTGATTAGACAGGAGAGGTTTTAGTCTTCACAATGCAGAAAATAAGTTTATTTCAAGGTCAGAGAAATATTCCATTTTCACTTGTAATTTTCTATTTCAATTAATTGAATCTAATAATTATATTTCATACTTTACATTTTAGTGGACTATTTCAATATAAATGAAAATGATTATTAATGAAAATGGATGTTTCCAAATGATTGCATTTTAAGACTATTTAAGCCAGTACAAAATTTCTGATTTGTATCTTCTGCTGAGAATAATTTTTTAGTGTTGGCAGTATTCATGAGATTAGTGACACATGATTAGGCTACATCAATGAACATTTTATAGAAAACAGCTACTTTTGTGACAGGAAGTCCAATTTCTATAATGGAAGTTCCTATACTAGAATTTTTAAATTCCTTTAGAATTTAAAAATTTGTTCTTATTTAAAATTAGCCTTTGGCTATAAATGAAAATATAACGTTTTAGCCCAAAATCTTATTTTTTCGTCAAAATATAGAAACTGAAAACCTGAAAAAAAATCTTTTTTAAAGCAACAAAGACTTAAATATTCAAATTACAAAAATGCTCAAACCATGCTGGAAAAAAAAATCACAGAAACATTAGGAAGGTGTCTGTGCAAAGCAGTAAGTATCAGTTATTCTCCCTGGAATTGCACATTTTTTGGCCAGAGAGCATTATCACGAAACCCTTGATCTTTGACAGAAGTAGGAAAAATGCCTCTGTCCTGCAGAGCTGTTCAAAAGTTCTCTTTGATCTAAAGCAAGGAATGGCTGGAGCAGGCTGGAAATTTTCAGAGATGACTTCCAGGAAGAAGTGTGGCACAAAAAAAGGATGACCTAGGATCAAAATAAGCATGTGGAAGGAGCTCTTCATACAACATCTTGATGGGCTGGTAGCACTTCTTACCTGGTGATGTAAATGTCTGAAGTGTGCCTAAGAACCTGAAGTTTGCCTGGAACCTGAAAAAGCTGTTATGTTTTCAGGGAAAGCATCATATAGATTTCACCTGTTCTCACTCTTTTCCAGACATCTATGCAAAGTCACTCTGTTTTGTTGTTGTTGTCTGTTTAGCTTCAGAAATACTTCGTGTTTGTCAGCAACATGAGTCAAAAACGCCATCAGCATATAGGCAGAGCTTACAGACATATAAGGGACATGTACAAGAATGAAACTTCATCACCTTGTTACTGAGCAAGGAGATCTTCAATCCACGTAGTCCATGGAAAGACTGAGCTACAGGTCAATACTGTTCTTCCCAAAGCTCGAATGGGGGAGAGATGTCAACGTCACACATCATGAGTCAAGGGGAGCCCTGAGCAGCAGAAGGTGGAAGAATACAGCTAATGTTTAGAATATCCTCATGAGAATATCCTAAACAGCAGGTAAAAACAAGAGAATTTAGCATAAAAATGAGTTAGGAGGGCTTGGCTAAGCACATGCTATTGTAGGAAAAATAAAAGCCTGGTGTGGTTGTGCAGAACTGCACAACTACAGACTCAGTTTTAAACCTCCAAAGTAATCGCTTGCGTAGTGAGCAAGGGAACATTGTGGTGAGAAAGGGCTTGCCCATCCCAGAAGCTTGACATCCTTGTCTGACCTGCAACCAAAAGTGCTTTTAATAAGCACCTTCTCCCAGGCCAGAAAAATATGATGATGCAGAGAGGAACATTATCCCAGAGAACTGGGATATGGGATATCTTTTTTTTTTTTTTTTTTTTTGAGTAATGTTGAGTGTACTGTTATCCAACTAAGCAATGACAAAATCTGAATCTGATAATGTGCCTCTCTCTCCTTGCTTACCTTGGGGAAAAAACAAAACAAAACAAAACAAAACAAAAAACAGAAACTGGACTCTGTCTGCCTACACAAATCTAAGAGAGCTGCATCATTCTCTGCACCTAGTCACCTCAATGCAGTTTTCAAAACCCATGGAAGATGAACTGCTGGAGGTATACCAGGCATGTTCCTATGACATTGTTGTTGGAAGCATAACAGTGAATATACAGTGACTGTCACAAAACAGATCAACTAGGCCAGTTCAGTCCAAATAAGCTGTTAATATTCTTGGTACCACATAGGTATGCTGCGTCACTCCAAGTTTCCTCAGAACTGGAAATTCTTCCAGCTCAGAACATCATCCTCCTTCTGCGTCCTGCCTTTCCAGTCCAGGTAAATAAAGACCAACGTAGCAACAGACCTGTTAATGCCCTATATGTGACATTCACCTTTGCATTTTCTGAATGGAGCTGGGAAACTACTGAGTCTAGAAAGCTCCACAGACTGTTATATCCTCCAGAAATTTCAGTCTTTCACTGCAATGCAATCTTCTCTGAAGACAGACCAGCACTGAGTGTCTGCAAGGGACGAAATGAGCTAGGCAAGCAGCAGAAGTCAGCATAACCTTTGCAGTCACCAGAGACATGACCCTAGACGAAAATTGCTCGGAAGCAGATCAAGCAGAAAAAAAAAAATATATATATATATATATATATATATATTTCTGGAGTGCAGATTTGTCAATGAGCTCGGAAACTGCCAGGTGCGGGGGAAAGCTGTTACAGTTCTGCACACCAGTACTAACCTAGCTCCCGTTTCCCAACTAATCAGCCCACAGGAGACAGGGAATAACCCTGACAAGGTTAAAATGCAAGAGCTGAGTGCTAAAGAAGACAGACCAAACTGCCAGAAAATCCGGATATTTAAGGTATCAGAAAAGAATTACCCCAAAATAGTGGAATCACTCATATTCTCTGCAGAATACTAGCATTCTCTCTAGTTTACGTGCTTATTTAAGATGACAACTCAGTGAAGAAAAGGCAAGCAGAGCTTAGGATGTAACTGTGTAGCTCTGGTTGGTATTTCAGTTGTCTCCCATAGCCTCCTTCATGGGGCTCAATGCTCCACAGGAGAGGAGGAGAGTATGCTCTTGCCCAAATCCGCTGACTGCTTAAAGGAACAAAATACAAAATAAGGTCAGACAGAGGGAGAACACATAATGGAAATATGTCATTACTACACTGAAAGGCAGTCTGTGAGTACAAAAAGAAATTCAAAATTTTTCTGGAAGTAGTGAAGTAAAGGAGTATTTTAAAGATGGAAATTGGGAAAGGACTGGAATCCTCATCAGGATCAGGTGCTAAATGTCTTTTCCTTTATAACATAGTTGATTTAAAGAATGAAACAAAGAGACAAAAATCTACTTCAAAATGCATCTTCTGAACATTGCTGTTTCTATGCAGCATTCTCATGCCAAGGAATCTGGGACTGTGCTTACAGTCCAAATCAAGCTTTGCAAAGTATACTGATAAAAGCTATTATACTGTTGAATCAATGTTTGAACAAAGCCCACATTTTGCTGTTAAATTTATTGGGGGATGGCGGAGGTATAGGGAGAGCAACAACCCACAAAATCTGCATTTGATTTGAAGGTCTTCATTGCAGTTACATCTGATTTGTTATGATTTTTAAGAGTCTAAATTCAGGAGACCCACCTTCAGATCACAGCTGTACTACAGATGTCAATATATGACCTTGAGAAAGCCACTTAAACCCTTCATCTCTTCTTTATCTATGAAACAGAAAGAGCAATTCCCATCCTCTTTCACTACGGCAAGAGGAGGAAAAATTTTCCAATTATCTCTATAGACAAGTACAGTCATGATGAGGAACTAAAGTAGAAAGGGAAAGAAACAGCAGTTACACGCTCTTACCATATTAAGATACATTTATAGGTATACAGACATGTAGATCTGTATATAGGTATACAGATTAAGTTATGTACTCTTATTTTTATTTTTGTTTTTCCAGGGATAAGATTATGAATAACCCTTCATGGATAAAGGATAAATCCCTTCTAAAACAGGATTATCAGCAGCTCACACACAGTATCATAGTCTCAAATACAAGTTACACCTTAAAGCATTCAGTACAGACATTTTATTCAACATGATTGGCCCAGTAGGGATCAGATGAAGAATGTGGTACCTTTATTAAACTATAAACCAGTCACTTACCAGCTTTGTAACAGAGGTCCTGTAAAAAACACCTGAATGTGTTTTTAACACAAGATATTTGCAAGTTGGCTGCTAACAGTTAAAACACAAACATATACACATTTGATATCAGTTGCTGAATAGAGCACAGAGCCTGGTAAAAAAGAGTCAGTAAGGGGAAAACAGCAGCAGTGTATCAAGGGCAAAAGAGCAGTATTATTTTCTGCAGAGCTAACAACTCACAACTGCAGGAACTCAACTGCAGGGCATGAGTCTCACTGTAGAAGAAGGTACAGGAATTTTCATGCAGGAAAACTACAGGTTTATGTTTGTTCATTTTTTGTTCACAGAAGCAGGAACTGCATAAAAGAAAAGAAAAAGGAAAGGAAAGGAAAGGAAAGGAAAGGAAAGGAAAGGAAAGGAAAGGAAAGGAAAGGAAAGGAAAGGAAAGGAAAGGAAAGGAAAGGAAAGGAAAGGAAAGGAAAGGAAAGGAAAGGAAAGGAAAGGAAAGGAAAGGAAAGGAAAGGAAAGGAAAGGAAAGGAAAGGAAAGGAAAGGAAAGAAGAAAGAAGAAAAAAAGAAAAAGAAAGACATGGAATAGATGAATAGATTCCTTTTTTTTTTTTTTTTTTTTTTTAATTTCTCTGCAACCTGCAAAGCCCTGTCACTATCTATGAACACAGCCCAGTGCAGCAATGTCACCCAAATTCATGGCAAGTGGATAGCTTCTTTCTCCCACAGACACACAATCCAAAATTCAACCTTCCCATTGTCAAAGGCAGACTTATTTTGGGGGTGATTTCTAACTCACTTTTTGGCATGCTCCTGCTGATGACAACTGAAAAGACATGTATTCCTGATTGCCGCTCAAGGTTTTTGTTTATGTTTGCAAAATGGTCTATAGAATTTTGCACTTTTGAATAACGGAAGAATCCTCCTTGTAACATTGCTTATGTTTTGCATAAATAGAAGCTGAATGATGGGAAAACAAAACAAAATGCGTTTTCATTATTAAAAGACTGCATAAACAATTTTTTTTTTTGATTTATGTCTCATTGAAGAAGGACGATACGGTGCTTGCAGTGCTTTGGGAAATATACAGCTCTCAGTTGACTTACTGGTAGCACTTCTGTGATGTCTACAGTCCCAGTTAACATTAACTCACAGAACTACAAAACAGGCATAAGTATCTGGCCCTTCCAGTCACCTGACTATAACTTACATTTATACTCTTTGCAATATGTCACCTAATTTACATTGAAACTGTAATGGGAACCAGTTCGCGTCAATAGTTTTGCATTTGCTGTTTATCTTACTCCATCTGCTGGGATGTGCAGCTCTCTGCAGACACTTAGCAGAGGGCACAAACTTCAGACATACTTATGACATCAGTGTATACTCCTCTGCTAATGAAGTGAAGCAAGACAAGACCAACAGGAACTCATGTAGCTCTTATAAAACTGTTAGTCAGCAGATCAGTGCTGCAGTGCTGCAGTGCTGCATGCCTCTGAAATCCAAATGGGAACCAAGGCAGGCACAGGGAGGCTGAGCTGAAAGACAGCAAGAAAATTAGATGAATGGCTGTTAAGATGAAAAACAAAGTAAATACTAATGATTTTTAAACTGACAGAAACGGGTGATAAATGATTCCAGTTCCTGCTTGGAAAGTAAACCAAAGGAGAGTGGCAGCAACACACCCATACAGTAGGCAGAGCATGGGAGCATGAAATGTATTCTCCTACCATTTGTCATATATTCAGTATTTCACATTATGACAAGAAGGGTCACCTTCCATAATCAGCAAAGAAAAAATTGGCCCTGCAGTCATACCTTCTGAATCTCAGAGTGCTATATGCTGGCTGGTTCTGCACCAACACTTCTCACCAGTGCATCCAAAAGACTGCCAGGAAGGAAGAAAGCATTATGAGTCATATCTGTTACTAAATGCTGGAAATAAGGCACATCTTTGCACATATATCACTAATTTTTTCTTCTTACAAGCCTGCCATGCAACAACACAGACATCAAACATCTAGCACCACCATCAGCCTAGCGTGCTTTCTCCTTCTAAACTGATATTCAAAGTGCCATCAAGCACTGTTATAGTCTGTTTTGTTTGTTTGTTTGTTTGTTTTGTTTTTTTCTTTCTTCAGCATCAAATGCAAAAGACACTCCAATATTCTTCACTGTGCTCACACCAAGGCACAAGTATTCTCAAACTGAGTGCTAGCATTTTTCAGAAAAATGGCGTTGGCTTCAAATTCTGTCTCTTCAGTGCTGCAAGAAATCCTCTATGGGGAACTGAGAAACTTTCATATTGCATGAAAACAAACAAAGCAGGTGAGCACATGCACACACTTTCATGCAAACCAGAAGATTAAGTTTCAGGCAGTGTATGCAACTGTGAGAGAATATAATCAGGACATCACTGTTAAACAAGTACAGTCACAAGTCCATTGAAATGGTGTTCTCCTGACAACTCTAAAAGAGTCATTGTGGTCCAAAGGAGTTAAGATATTTTGATGATGCTAGGTTGATTATGAAAATACAGAGGTCAGTGAAAATTCATCTCAGAACAGCTAACCTAAAAAATCACCCATATTGGCAAATATTCCACACAGTTTCACAGATGGGGCTCAGACTGCATCAGCTCCCACAATGAAATCTGTCCTCCTCTCAGTTCAGACAGCAGCCAGGCTAGCTGTTCAAGGACTGCCTAATGAACCCCAGAATTATCACAAACGTTACAACTATACTCCTTACCACAAAGTTGCAGGAGATTATTGAAGGTTCAGTTTTGTTTTCACTTCTCAGAATCACTAACTCCTCCTCAGGACATCATAGAGATGAGAGACCCAGGAGAGAGAATGAATAGTGCTGACAAAATACTCTACATACACCAAAGCGAGTAGAATGGAAATTCTCAGGCAACAGCTGCCAGTTTGGAGGCATAAACCAGGCCCTGAATGTGCTGATTAGTATAGCCAAGCTATCAAACAATTGCTTATTGGAAATTGCCCATTTGCTGTATCTCCTTACTGTAACTTAAACTATTGGCCTCTGCTACAAAAGAGAGAGAGAGAGAGAGAGACAGTAAAACATGGACACAAACATAATTCATGTTTGTGATTCTGTCATTTTAGCATTTGACAGCAGGAATAAGTAGGATTCCTTTGCCTTCGTGAGGACTTGGGGCCCTTCTGGCCAAGCCAGATGTGATACCATTCTCATCCATAAGGCTACATAAACCAGAAGCTTGGAAGCAGATGGGGACATTGCAGGTTGGAATGCATTACGTGCCTGAAAAAAAATGGCCTAAAAATAAAAGTGTGTTTACTTTTTACCACTGTGACAGAGATCAGGAAAAAGCACACCTCCCCTGATTTACTCTAGAGACAGGCCAGGCCTCATAAAGGCAGTATGAGGATTCTGTCATAAGCACTTCCACACTAGGAGCTGCAGATGAACTCAGGAATCAGGTATGCATAAGCCACCACACCAAGCAGACTGTAAGAAGCCATGAGCCCCATAATTACAGGGAGCCTTCACAACCAAAACGACAAATTCAGTATTATGAGATGTTTACTTTCAGCAGCACCAATAGTACCCCTGGAGTCAGAAAAAGTAATCGTGGCATAGGTCAGGCATCCTAACAGACAGTGATACAGCCTCTGCGGCATTCATACACCCCAGACAAGCCTGGCTTTACCTGCAAAGCCCCTCTGAATCCCCCAACCACAGATAAAATGCTTGAACAAGGCACTATAGAACACAAGCCCAAATTCATAGAAACCTAAAATCATAGCATGGTTTGGGTTGGAAGGGACCTTAAAGACCACCTAATTCCAACCCCCTGCCATGGGCAGGGACACCTCCCACCAGACCAGGTTGCCCAAAGCCCCATCCAGCCTGGCCTTGAACACCTCCAGGGATGGGGCATCCACAGCTTCTCTGGGCAGCCTGTGCCAGTGCCTCACTGCCTTCTGAGTGAAGAATGTATTCCTAATATCTAATCTAAACCTGTCTCTTTTTTTTAGTTAAAGGCCATTGCCCCTTGACCTATCACTACACCCCCTGACAAAGAGTCCCTCCCCAGCTTTCCTGTAGGCCCCATTTAGGTACTGGAAGGCCGCCGTAAGGTCTGCCCAGAGCCTTCTCTTCTCCAGGCTGAACAACCCCAACTCCCTCAGCCTGTCTTCATAGAAGAGCTGCTCCAGCCCTCCGATCATCCTCACAGCCTTCCTCTGGACTTGTTCTAATATGTCCATGTCCTTCTTGTGCTGGGGGTTGCCAGAGCTGAACACAGTAATTGTTGAAGGACAATGCATCTACAGGAGCTTTGATACTGTCTTCTAGGGTTAGAAATAGATACAGAGGGTACAGGCAAGAAGAAGGGAGATTCAGAGACAAAGAAACACCTAAAAGCAATGAAGTGACTTAAGAAAACAAAAGGTAAAACTTCCTTACTCTGAGGGTTTTCAAACACTTGCTCAGTTTGCCCAGAGAGGTTATAAAGTCTCTGTCTTTGAAGATGCTCAAAACTGAACTGAACACAACCCTGAGAAGCCTGCTGTAGATGACACTTCTCTGAGCAGGGGCATTGTACTAGACAATCTCCAGAGGTGCCTTGCGACCTATACCACTTTGTGATTCTGTGTAAAAATCACATTGTATTGTCACAGGCCAAGGAAGAGAGGGTACTAGGCACAAGCTTCCATCTGAAGCATTGTATATATTTTAAAGAACACTGAAAAAATTAAGGAGCTATGCAAATGCTTAATTACAGAATGTGACTATGCAGTTTTCATAGCAACTCAAGATCCTGAAGGCACTCAGAGGGTCTCCTCTGTGACCCAGTCCCTAAGTGGTGATTTCTGACCTCCCTCGAGAAGCACTTTCCATAAATACTGAATTTAAGCCAAACGTGCAAATGCTTTGAAGTAAGATTTTGTGCTATCAGGAAGACTGCTTTCAGATCATTCTGGCTACCCTGGACAAGACCCTCATCTCAGTCCCTTGAATAGCATCCAAGCAGACATAATTTCCTACTGGGAGGTCACCTAGGACATTCCAGCTAGACTTCTGCTGGCTACCACTAAGAGTGTCTCTCTTGTACTCTATGATTGATCCATTTAGCATTCAGTACCTGTAATCTGTGTGCTCTTACCGCAGCACTAAAAGGATTTCCCTGACTTTACTTTCCTGTAATTCTATACCCAGAGGCAATTTGATTCCTGCCTGGTGCTGCACAAGATGACTCACTCTTCTCTTTTAAGAATTCCATTACCAACAAGCAGTGACTCATCACGACCAGATTAGCAATGCTGAGGTTTTGTGACTCTGGCCAATTCTCAAAGCTCATCCTCTGAATACCTGAAATTTTGCATGCTCAAAAAGCCTGGGGATTTGGAAAAGGGTGCTTATATACATTGATCTTGTGTTTTTCACTTTGCAATAAGTTTGCATTTACACACACCTATGTGCCACCCAGCTCCTCATAAACACACTTGAACTAATGGTTTCCCAGGAGGGACAGCTGTGTAGGGCTATAGCCTAATGCCTTTGCTGTTCTGCCCCTCTCTCCTCTTTGAAGACTGTCATCCCCTTCAAATGCTGAAGTTGTTTAACTGCTTGCTTCAGCCAAAATGCATGCCAGGCAAACTTAAATATTTTAAAACAGCACACGTCTTCACTTGATCTGGTTGAAAAACAGTGGGAAGATAATTTCTTTCTGTAGTGTAGCTTTGTTGTAAACACAGTACATTGATAATCCCAGAAAAGATGCTTGTCATCTTGGAATGTATTCCACCCAGGATTTTTAAATCTCAGCTTTCAAGACTGAAGTGATGTACTTCACCATTTGCTTTGCATACTCTCAGCTTATCAGTAGAACATTTCAAGCCATGTTACTACAGCAAACGTAGCGTAAGTTATTTGGACTTACCTTCAACGCAGGACAACTGAAAGTCAGGTCCATGGACAAGGCAAGGACACTGGGGTAGGCCTCACCAGGAAATCCCAGTGGCTGCAGGGCCAGCAAAGCCTACCGATCATCTGCTGGCACACAGTGCTGAAGTGACTCATGTGGGGTGACCTTTAGCATTACTGTTAACTGCATAACACAAAGACACACACCACTAAGTCTCTTATTTCCCTAAGTAACATGGTTATGGATTACTGGAAGATATAACCTGATTTTTTGGTTAATTAACTCAGATTGAGCAGAAGCTATCATCAGAGGCAACCAGATACTTCTGGAAAGGACTTTCATGAGTTAAGATATAATAAGTGACTGTTTTAATGCCATCTAAACCCAAAACTTAAGTTCTAGGACCTTAATAATTTCTTTACAGAAAAGACTCCTTGACTAATGCTGCTGGCAACACTGAATAACTAAACATGTCAGAATGAGATAAAGCATCCATAAACTCTTTCTTAAAGGGAAACAGATTAGAGAATGATGAAAGTAACACACTTTCCCCAACAAACATACAAAATGAGAATTTTGTTCCAGCTTCATTTCTAAATGGAGATTCCCATCAAGACCAAAGGGCAAAGGAAAGAAGTCTTTTACTTCATTCTCCTTCTTTAAATGCAAAAGAAAGAGCCCCTATGCTACAGTTTTCTCATCATTTCCCTCTGGTTTTGATAAATTGCATTTGTAGACCATTCAACCTCCTGTCCGAAATTGCTTTGGTTATTATATTAAGATGATGGAAAAACAAATTAAAATCTCTCTCCAATTTCATCTTTTTGCTGAACCGCTTCCTGTCATTATGTAAGTTTGTCTTTGCCCACAGATTAAGCAATGCTTTTAGGGTCATTTGTCTGCTTTACTGATGGTATTTGAACAGAGCATAACTCATATACAAACTCCCAGCACTAATTTTTTTCCCTCCAAAGGAAAGAAAGCAGTGATTAGTGATCAAAACACTAGAAATACTTTCGCATGACCTCTGGTCTAAGTGCTGTCTGTGTCAGAAGTTCAAAGAGCCAAGAATAAAATAACAAGTTTTAAAAAGCCTAAACAATAATTATTCTATCTTCTGTCTCAAAAGCAAGCAAGCAAACAAACAAACAACAATAATAATAAAAGACAACACAACCTATCATTTAGAGACTGCGAGTGTCTTTTTATTAATGAAAGTAACTGAATCAAATTAGGGCCATATTGCACACATCAGCTGCAAAGCCTAGAGGAGACATTAAACCATTTTATGTCAGGCACAAAGAACATCCAACACCACCAAGCAATGCTTGGCTATTTGGCTACTGCTATGTTTCACTCCACCTAGGCAGGACATCTTTCTAATCTTCTGAGTGCCCATCATCACTGAGAACAACTTTTAGCCAGCACAAATAGGATGGCAGCCAGGACACAGAAATCTAAGCTGAAGCTGGAAAACACATATTTTTCTTTAGAAGCTTTTTTTCTCCACATATGTTAAAATGTAAGTCATTAAAATTTAATTCCTCCCTGTTAGGAATAAATTGCTTGTTAATTTTAGAGTTGTAACCAAACACCTGCACCTTTTTAGTTTCTCATTCATTGCTGTTAAGGTTCTTACTGTTCTCTCTTGCAGAAATTTTTATTTTTGAACCAGGATCCCACAGAACAAAAGAACATATCCTGTCCCCAAAACTTTACAATAAAATGATACAAAACAGCAATGCATAGTGGCAGTCAGGTAATGCAGAAGAAAATAAAGATTGTCATAAGAGATGGTTTACAAAACAGCTACAGCTTAATCCATAAATCAATTTTTGTGTGCATCTTAGTAAAGGTGAATATTTAGGAGAGCTGTGCAGTGGATATTTGAGATAGATTTGAAGACACTGTCAAAGTATCTTTTCTCCATCCTAGTACTAAACCAGCCAGGAGAAAGATGGTGGTTAGACTGAAAAAATTATCTATGCAGGCTGGTGCTGTTGATGAAATGGAAGCCAACATTGGTCTTTCAATATTTAATAAAGAGGAATACACCTTGACAGGCCTTTAAGAGGGTGTAAATAGTCAGCACTTACACTGCAGAGAAGGGGGAATCAGTCCAGGCAGATAAGCAGAGGTCTTACGTGTTCAAAGGAAGGGTCATGGACTGAGTCCATGACATTTGGAGCAAAGTCAACAATTTGCAGCAGCATGTGGAACATATCCTCCAAAAACTCTCCAAAATACCATGGTAATACACTCATCACTATCTGCCTTGCACTTCCCCTGCTATGCCCAATACAGATGGTGTATTGCGCTGCTCAAACCTGAAGCTGTAGTCCACAATTTAATTATCAGATACTACCGTCCCAATGCAGTCTGTGTAAGGTATCATGTAGTAATAGGGTCAGAGCTCATCACTGCCTGAGTATTATCTATTTGACGACTGAGATTTTTGATTACATAAAGCTCATTTTGCTTTAATATGTAGACTCTGAAAGAATTGAACTCTATCAATAAATTTATAAACTCATCAAGAGAAGCAACTGTGTTAAAAATAACTCCTGAGAGCTGGTTTTGCCCAGGCAGCCAGGGCTTTAAGAAACCAGAGCCTGAGGCCAATCCATGAAGTCCTCAGCTACAGCAAATGGGATTATAATCATATAGTTAATACTAGAAGGTCAAGTCACAGCGTGACATGTAATTGAAAATATCTGTTAATATCTGTTGTTGAATCCAGTCACACTTTTAAGGCCCCAGCCGCCCTTAAGCAGTTCGTGTTAGTCAAACCTGGTGCATGTACACTTGTCATAATACAATCGTTCCATCTTGTCTTCCAGGTTCCTAAATTCAAGTGGGTTGGAAAGACTAATAATCACACACAGCACTAAGCGTTAAAAACCCCTGTTTACCCAACCCACTAGAACATTCACTTGAGTCTCACTGACATCAAGGAAAATGTATGTTTTTATGTAGGCTTGTGCTAATTCACTCGTTCATTTTCAGGGCATAACAAATTTAATCTGCCAGGTGATTAGAGATCTCTTCACAGCTGTCCGCTATCCAAAAGATTACAATGGGAGTTCGAGCTTGTTTCTGCCAGGCAATATCTTGCTAGCTAGACCACAGAAGCTTTAACATGGTCTTTCCTGAGAGAAACTGAACCTGTTCTCAAATATCATGCTTCAGACATCGTGCTTGTGGTTCCCCAGCAGCTTTTGTTCTATTTAAGCAGACTGAACAGGGCAGCATATGTAATTTGTATTCCTTGGCATTTTTCTCAGCTTTTTTTGAAAGGGAAAATGATAACATAATTCAGTAGTTCTACAAATCACTTGTGCCTTTCAAATTGTCAGTATCAGAGATTAAGACTTTTCCTTCAGGAGTAAATGATGGCTAATAATTGAAAAATCTGTACTATGGGGTTATTTTTAATTGCCAGTATTCTTTCTAACTTGACTTTCTTTTTGTCTTACAGGTCCTCTGGGTTTTCTTCAGAATCTTCTATCTTGCTTCCTTTTCTAATGATGTTTTTTTTTTAAAAAAAAAAAGTACTAGGAAATCTAGAGATTATTAATTATGATTTATTCCCATTTGTCATAGATCACCAGGTGTTATTATGATAGCACAGAGCTTTCTGTAATTCACAATGTTCCCTCACTCCAGGCCATTTGCATAATAAAGGAATCATATTTCATTTAATCCCCATCAAATGGCATAGCAATTTTCTTTAAAATACACTTATATTTCTATCTCTTCTTCCAGAAATATTGTATTCTTATAGTCAAATGTGGCACATCAATGGTTGTGCCATATTAATTAATTTCAGCAATTTTATTGGAGAACAGGAAGCTGAATAGCCAAAAGAAGGAACTAATTTAATTGCTACAACTTGGATTAATTCAGATGTGCATGTTATGTATTTGCAGCCAAACCATCTCAAATTTAAAAGTGAAATTCACTCTGCTGCCATTGATTATTCAAAATGGTCAGAAATGACTGACAATTTGTTCAAGTTCACTAAAGGATGGTTTTTTTCTAATAAAGGGTAGCGATTAAGGAAAAGCTGAAAAGAGAACAATTTTGCCAGTGTGCTATTAAAATTCTATCTTGCCACCAGGGCACAGAATTAAACATGTTACAGAAAATTGTCAACATGATTGTGTGGTTTTGACTCCTCTTGAAAACTATGGAAGTATTACAACTATGCAACATCCATCACCTCGCTCTGGCCAAGTTACTTCAGGCACGAAACATATTGGAAATACTACTCGTGGTCATATGGTCATACAACACAACACAACTAACCAGGGAACACAGGCATTTCTGAACAATTCCTCTTGCCCTTGAAAAGGTATAAGCATGACCCAGGAGGTCCAAGTGTTCTCACCCTACCTGCAAGATTCCATCTCAGTAAAACAGTTCTGCCTGCATCCTTACTTCCACCCTAAGTCAACAAGCTCAAGACTAAGCAGAAATGTGTACAGGAGAGGGGCAGGTTTGTAAGGCTCTTGACACTTCATGGATTGTGACTCAAAACAGAGAACCACAGCATCAAACCTGACTACCAGACAAAATGTCTTCTATGTCTGCAGCCAGGGCAGATGAGAGCTGTAAAAATGATGTTTCTCTTCACCAAGACCAGGCAGAACTCATAGAAGGGGAAGCCACATTGCAGGGAATTGTGATTGAATAAGAAACCCCTACAAACTCCTACAACTGAAAAAGGTTCAAAGGAGATGGGAAACAGTAATATGCCTATGAAACTCAGGGAATAATGTAGACAGACCACAGCTGTTGAACAGAAAATTCTTTTTATTTCAACACAAAGGGGACCACAGAGTGTTTTGGTAAACATCTATGTCAGTTGAGTAGATCTTTTGACTATATCAACATTTGAGTGGATCAAATGGTGGTGAAAATGTTTCCTCTGAGCTCCTTATAAGAGTATGAATGTCTCCCTGACTTAGCTAGACGAGCACAGAGGGGAGTGAGCAAGTGATTCAGCCCAACGCAGGGTATAAAAACTAAAAAAACTGACAAAATATTTGTGATGAAAGAAATAAATGGGCTTGAGCTGTTTACAACCCAGGTATTCCTTCCGTATGACTGGGGACAGCCAGCATTGTGATGGTGAGCATATTATTGAGACCAGGAATGGGAATCACACTGGTATTGTGACAAAACTGTGTATTGAAGTTGGTAATATTTTACTAAATGCAACTTACATTTGTATTGCATTTTCAGTACATTTTGTTTTACTCTGCTAAATCAAGATTCCCATGTAACATCAACTCGTTTCAAAATTGATATTAAACACTGCACCCTCCCTCCACACATGGAATATCTAAAAGAACCTGGTCAGAGTATTGGACTCTGACATTAACCTTAGTCATAATCAGTTTATCTGGAGACCTGAGATTCCAAACACAAAGGACAGAAGGGTGGAAAAAGAAGGAAGGAAGGAAGGAAGGAAGGAAGGAAGGAAGGAAGGATGGAAGGAAGGCCTTTCCACAATGTGTTTAAAAAGCAAATAAGACACTAAGCTTAAAAAATTACACTGTTAGTCAATGCTTGCTAGGAAACGGGCAGAGGACAAGGACGGATTTTATGACACTCATCAAGCAAACAGGGAAGTGGTCACTACGGCAAAGAAGGTAGAAAATGAAAGAATGTGTGTCTGTATGTTTCAGATTTCTCATTTCATTTTCAGAGGAGATAATCATTCTTCCTTGCTGTGCAAGAGATGAATTTAAAGCTAAGTCCAACCTGAGCTGTTTTCCTAGCAACGGGGAAAGAATTTACAAGAAAAATATGGAGAAGAAAGAAGGTTTTACAGACTCCATTCAGGGTTAAAAGTGTTACATGTGCAAGGCAATAAACTGAATTCATTTTAGTGAACCATTTTCCTTGGATGGGTGGCTAAGGAACTATATAGTGTGGACATCCCAACAAAAAAAATTGTATTCAGTTTGCCTGACTTAATCATGGGAACAAAAGACACTGAAAATAAAAATTGCATTACAGTGAAAAGCAGAGGGAATACAACTGCATAAATTGATAAAACAAATGCAGCAACTATAGCAATTCTGCCATGTAATATAAGGTATGTATCACTTTTAACAGTGGAATTGCATAACCTTATGATCTGGGACTGAAATATGAAAAACAACTAGACATTACTGAAGACTTTGCAGGAAATTGTAAGAAGCATGACAGTATGTCATTCTTTACATAGGCAATAGAGAAATACAATCAAAAGAGATGAAGAAGGAATAAAAAAATTTAACAGATGACTAAAGATACAGGACAAGAAAAAATGTTGACCATTTTCTTGCTGCCAGGTAGGGGTCATTTCTACTTTCATCCATAGCTTCACAATTAGACCAAGAAGAATGAAGATTCAGGATGCTCAAGGGAGATGAGCCAAGTGACTTTAGCAGTTTCTCCCTGTCCTGTGGTTTTTACCATACTCAGCTCAGAGGTCAGAAGGGCTCTTCCAGGGGAAAGGTTCCAAAACTAGCCTCAGCTGTCACAGAAAATAGCAGCTGGGATTATGAGAGCCAGTACATAGCACTCTCACCCCTCTGACCTGCAGCAATAAGAGCAGTGGTTAGACACACCCACATCTTTTCTGCTAATAAATCACTGGCACAGAGATTCTTCTCCATTCCTCTTGCAGCACATAAACACCAGGAATGGAGAAAAATGTGCCAAACAGCAACATGCTGAAGGATGGCCAGACAAGCAAGTCTAGGGCTGCAGATAACACAGGAATGCAGCCAGAAGCAGGTAAATGCTGGTAGAAGAACCAAAGGAAAGATGTTTGAAGTGTGTGTCCATGGATGGTAGCCTCTGGTGCAGAAGCAGCAGTTTGCAGGGGGCCCAGTGTCACGTCCAGCACCCTGTCTGACATGAGTGCAATTACTGATGGAAGCAGGTGGCTGTGCACTATGGTAGAGCACAACAGGAACATTTCTGCCCTAGTAAGGAGAGGCTGTCAGGCTGCACCAGCAGATGCTGTTGGTTGTCTCCCGTTTTGTATAGAAGCAAGAAGATTGTTTTCCTAAAATCCTGCAAGATGGCTTCAAGAAACCAGTGGGAGCACATTCAGACTTGCTAAACAAGTAGCTGAAACACACAGATGATCAGCTGAAAGAGAATATGGCAACTTGCAGATCCTTTGTATCAGACCCATGTTTGTGCCTGGCCTTATTGCAATAATATGAAACTGATTTTGAATGTAGAGTATAATTCAACCCCAGTATGTCTCCAACAGGTGCCCAGGCTTGCCAGAGTTATTGCATAATCTTCTTCTGGTGCACACACGCAGATGGGACACTTTAGCATTTAGGAAAGCTTCAGTGAATTTCCTAACCATGACAGAGCTCTGCAGACCAGCCAGGCTTCTGTCTGTTTAGCTACAGACTTGACACTGAGGGGAATACCCTGTGAATCAGTGTGCGCAGATGACATTATCCCTAAGTGAATGAACTCCACCAGGCAGAAAAGGGTA
The DNA here is from genome assembly GCF_013377495.2 of Cygnus atratus. Classification (NCBI taxonomy): domain Eukaryota; kingdom Metazoa; phylum Chordata; class Aves; order Anseriformes; family Anatidae; genus Cygnus; species Cygnus atratus. Next base: position 54,661,174 of record NC_066396.1, on the reverse strand, counting down.
ATAATCCTGCTGGGAAGACTGGTTTAATGACCACTGGGAAGAAAGGGAATTTCATCCAGGATCACAGATCTCACTTAAGCGCAAGTCAGAGTGTCTTTGTAAAAGTCACCTTCCATTGGTAAGCTTCCAAAAGCTACCTTGCTGGCAAAACTTCAAAGCTCTGTGTCCACCCTAAGTTTAGAAAGCTTACTTGGAGGTTTTTTTGTTGTTTTTAGGTATACTAGGAGTACAGCTTTTGCATTTCTTGTGTGTGGCTTTCTTGCTGATGATTTATTGTTCAATAAGCTATTTTCAGTCTTGAGTGCTAAAAACTTCAGAGAGTAACTTCTGGATGTGCTTCAAGGCTGCAATATTGCAAAGAAAGAGGTGTTTGTGCTGAAGCAGCAACACAGTGTTTGTGAGGGAGCTTGTGTAAGAATCACCAGAGTGCCACTTTGAAATCTTCCCTGTTCCTCATCAGTAGATACGTGATCAGTGGATATAAGTAAACAAGGACACTAATACACAGTAAGAGGAGCCAGACAGAATATGTGTGTCTGTTGATGCTGTTAATTATCAGTCTGAGTGCTTCATGTCTTTGTAACTCTGCAGAAGTAACACTCAGCTCTTTGCCTCCAACCTGTGATAGCAGACAAATCTGAGATACTGTCATTTTAAATAGCCTGGAAATAAAGTTCCCATCAAGACATGAGAACAGATTTAAGCCTATTCACATTGACATGGACATGGTCCTGGGCAACCCACTCTTGGTGTCCCTACTTGAGCTGGGAGGTTGGACAAGATGACCTCCAGAGGTCCCTTCCAACCTTAACCATTCTGTCATTCTGTGACATTTAGGAACTGGCAGGCATGAGAAAATATCATTTTTTTCTCCCCCTCCTATAGAATGGTGGAGGTCATGCTGAGTACTCAAAGGATGGCACAATTTTAAATATACTTTAATTAAAGAGAAGTCTTCCTGAAGTCTCCAAGGTAGTACAGTCCAATTTAAATGTGTTGATGTTTCTCTTGTTTTCAGTCCTCTTTTGAAAGAGGGAAAGTTTCCACTTGTATTAAACCAACAAGATATTTAAACTATGCATTGTACTTTATCCAATAGAAATCGAATAAAGCAGATACAGAGAAAGGGCTAATCAAGAAGAAAACTGGAAGAGAAGCACCTTCCAGCAGATGTTTCAGGAAAATGTCACCATTCTCTCGCACAGAAAATTTCTGTGCGCTGTCAGACCTGCTCAACAGGGCTTTCCATAGCCTGAAGACTACTTTCCAGATTGCCTTAGATTTCTGATACTTGTACAAGCATACAGTGTAGCACAGCAAATAAATAAATGGCTTTCATCAGAGGGGCCATGTGGTATCACTGGGCTTTACAGAAAAAGGTGAGAGGGAGTCGCAGGCTCCAGCACTCTGCAGGCACCAGCAGTCAGGTGCAGCCATGGGCATTCCACCCTTGAGGGAGCCACGTTCATTTGCTTGCATCACCTGGGAGTAGACAGGCAGTTATGTTCTTCTTCTCCAGCAGCTATGGGAAAACATATAAATTCAGGCTGTCTGTCTCTACGAGCACTTTGCTTTCAGTCCAACACAGCTCCAGACTGAAGGCATTTAACCCTATCCATGGACAGAGCTGACATGAAAGGCATAGGCTGACCTCACCAAACTTCAATCAAAATTCGATCCAGCCACTTCACAAAGAGACACACCTGCTTTGACAAACAGAGCAGTTTCACTAAAAAGCGGCTGCTGTGGGGATAAGCAGCACTCCCACCCCAGGAGCCAGAGTGTGCAGGGCCCCTATCCCTGGGGCTGGCACCAAGACCCCGCGGGCTCCGGTCGCTGGCACTGCAGGCCCAGGCCTGGCTCCAGCTGCCGGCCTCGTGCTGCTCACCACGGCCTCGCTGGCAGTTGGCGTTTGGTCCCTGCCACGCGCACGGGACTCGAGTGGGAGCCCACGGAGGGGTCGTTAAGCAAGGATGTGAGGAGAAGGGGGACAGGCCGCGGTGACCAGGCACAGTCACACGCCAGCAGCCCCTCCATGCCCTCTTCTGCCTGTCCACATTGCGCATCCCTGCTCCCCTTCCCCTGCACATCCCCCATGGGTTTGTACATATCTACCGACTCCTGTACCCCTCATGGTCCAGTATCAAGGGCCTCCCTCTTGATTAACAGCGTTATCAGTTGCAAAGTGCAGAGTCATCTTCCTGAAGTCCCCTGATAGCCCATCAGTCAGTGTGACTGGTGAGGTTTGATCCTTGTCATTGTCTCCATGTCTGTTTTGACAGGTCTGTGTCTCTGTATGTTTTTGTTTGCTTGTTTGGTTGTTTTTGTGTTCCCTTTCTTTTAATATCCCAGATCCTGGATCAGATAACCTTGCTGGAATAAACATTCTTACATTCCCACATGCCCTCATCAGTTACTGCCTCAGTTACTGTTTGTTGGTCAGGTTTGTGTCCCTGTATGTTCATGTTCATGGCTTCCTCCTTTTCTCATTAACCCTTTTTGCATTGAAAAGGTCCTAAAGGAGCAGACACTCTACTCACACGACTTAATACAGATACGTGGATCTTTCAGTCAGATAGACAGCCAGACAAAAAGCAGCTTCATCCCCTAGTGGCCAAAAAGCATTAGTCAGCACTTAAGTCCCAAAGTAAAACAAAGCAGAGGGTCTACAATCCAGTCAAGCAGGCTTAGATCAGTGATGGAGAAGCATAGCCTCTCTAACAGAAGTTATGCACATAGTCAGCAAACTGTATGGGGAAAGCAACCCAGTTACTTACTGAAACAGTTTAATGAAATATTAAATGCAACAGTATGTTCTAGTGTGCTCCTTGGGACACTCAAGGCTGAATAGTGACATACACTAATCTGTAAATTTTTCCAAAAACGTGCACCAGCCACTTCAAAAACTTCCAGTCAGACTCAAGTCCTCTACCCTGACTTAGAGCCTACACAATACAACAAAGACAGGATGGCTAACAAGAATGAAAACAGTAGTAAAATGTTAGATCAGTTCAAGTGACAGAAAACCCATGTAGACCCACATTTATTCAACAGCAGATCATGGCTTTACCAGAAGTCTCTGTGACTGCAGACCCAACAGCAAACTCCTTAGTGTAACAGGGGCAAAAGTAACTCTGATTCTGCTCTATGTTGTTGGCAGACTTGAGCTTCCTCTGAACATGTGGATGAAATAAATAACCTCACAAAACTGCTTGATGTCTCCATCCCACTCTTTGCTGTCAATACAGTGACGTTCTCACAGTAATTACTGTCTGTGTCTTTTACTCAGAGAGGCTTGGCATGCAGATATGCTTCTAATCAGCTCTTCTGTTTCCAAAGTCTTGACTGAAATGCATCCAAAATCAAAGCACCACCAGGTCCTACCAAAAAGTCTGATGACTTCAAAACGAACTTCAGCATGCTCAGTCCCAGACATCCCAGGGCAGACCAATCCAATTCTCTTCATTTAGTACAACAGGTGTCTCAATAAAATTTGCCAATTCCTTCAGCCTACCTTACACATAACTCAACATCCCAAAGTAGTCAGGCTGAATCCTAGTGAATATTTCTGGACACCAACTCAAAGTACTCATCAGGTTAGATCCAGCCCCTGAAGCCATAAGTCATCCCTCCTCTGTTTAAGATCTCAAAGAAGGCAGTGGCACAGCATTAGGCAGGGTCAGAACCATGGCAGAGAGTGTAAAATTTAGTTTGAAATGCACCATCTGTGTTTGAAGATGCTTCCTGGAAGTCTCTTATTCATATCTCTTAAAAGTATACTACTGGCAGCAGTTGGTATACCAGACTTAATACTAGCACAGTGACTTTTTAAAATGTACCTAACATCTGTAGACAATTCCCAAATGCTATGTTTAGACAAGGAGTTCCAACAATTTTAGAAGTTGGTCTGGTATGAGCAGTCACCACATCTGCTCTGCCCAGGGTGGGAGAACTACACTGAAATTTAATTGTAACTGTTCTGAAATGAAGAGCCTGAACTAAGTTACCTGTTTCTGTAGCTGACCACCCATGAGTTTAACTGGACAGGAGCTACACCCAAGACACTTGATTTTGAAAAACACTGTCAAGTTAAAAAAGGGTAATGATTTGAGAAGGTTAATTGTTTTATACAGTCTTTGTGTACACATGTTTAAAAAAGAAAATTTAACACTATAATATCTTAAAACATTTTTTCCCTAGCAGCTACATGTCAACCCTGAATAGACCCAGGACAGAATTGATTGTTTTAATACTGCTGGAATTACACAGAAGGGAACTGACTGCTGAAGAGGTTTATTTCTCTTTCTTTTACACTACATTAAAAAAAAAAAGAGAGAGAAAGAAAAAAAAAGGAAAAAAAAAAAAAGAAAACAAATTAAGATCCAAGTTTAGATCAAAAAATACCATAGTATTAAAAAATGTTTTTCACAACATAAAATGTAAAACAATTTAACATCATAGAGTAGAGCTGGAATATGGCTGCTATGAATGCCACAAAAGTGTATTTTATCTCTTCAGAATAATGACTCTCACTTCGTAACCCTTCTCTATTCTTACAAGTAATAACAAAGTATTAAGAAATTCACTTGGGTGACTTAAACAGCATCCTAAAGGTAAGCCAAATATATCCTCCTAAAGTCTTTCCATACAGTACAATGTAAGGATACCTGAATACAGAAAAAAATAAATAAAAAAAAATAAAAAAGAGAGAGAGAGAGAGAGATCAGATGAAAAAATATTTGTTGGTATTTTGTAGTTAACAAAAAGCTGGACAAACTAATGGGCCAGAACACCAGTATGTGTCCTGCTTATTCTGAACCCTTTTTCTGCGTGCCTTGTGCTCAATATCAGACTGCCAAAACATCTGGCAGGGTGTCGTTGACCACTGCAACGCCACCTGGCAAAATTTCATTAATCCAGGTCAGGTTCAGAAGATGTATTTGTTCCTTGTTGCATCCCAGCACAAACAGGAACAAAAGCATATATGCCTAAAGCATCCACGATGTTTTTAACAGTGATGCACTGCCGTTATTTTGTTCCCACCAGTACTGCAGGACTGAAAAAGGAGCTGTTATCTAACAAATAAAAGGTCCTTGATGGTCTTGGGTCTGAGCAATTAGGAAAGAGAGCTTGCAAAAAGCAGAAAGAGCAGATAAATATGTCATCAAGGAGTAGCTAAGCAGGATGGAAAAGATACTTGTGTATTTGTGTTTGGGGCAGTGTGTGCGTCATGGGGAGGCATTCTGTGGTTTTACAAAGTAAATGGAGGTGAGAAGCACTACAGTTTTGTTATTTGTTTTTTGTTGTTGTTGTGTTTCTCCCCACCCCCCCACGCCCCTCAAAGTCAACTGCAAATCCCAGCAGGGAAAAGCTGTCCTTTTCCCCAGTAAAGCCCTTCCTGAATAAATTTAGGCTGCACACAATGATGCTCCACAAGCACATTTCCAGCAAAGGAAGATAAATATGTGGCAAGAGGAGGTGGAAGGTAGGGTAATTTCTGTGCTCACAGACACAAACACTGCCACATAGAAAGTGCACCCAGCATTGACAAGATTTAGCCAAGGAGGCAAACATGAAATGTTGACAGGCAACAAACCCACCAGGATCCACTGCACATCTCTGGGACTGTGTCCTGCACATAGGTAGAGCCAGGCTCGTTAATGGACTCGTTAAAGCTTGTGCTCTGATGTAGTCTGATGAGAGAGCAGTACGGCCAGCATGGCCGGTGCTGGCTGTGTGAAGCCAGTGGCAAACACACCCGCTCCTCTTGCAGCGGGCTATGCAGCCATACCTCCTGGTAGTGGTCTTGCTTCTCCCAGATGGTGCTCTGAAGATTGTGAAGCACCTGTTTGACAGGACTACAGCACAAGAGAACAACACCTGGTGAGTGCCAGAACCCTGTTGAACCAGACAGAAAAATGTATCCCCACAGTCACTCCCTTTACCAGATCCACCTTTTCCAGACACAGCAAATTCCAGTTCAGTGGCTATTCCTCCAACAAGGCAGTCTCCAGAAAAAAAAAAAAAAAAAGAAAAAAAAGAAAAAAAAAAAACCTTTCATTTTCAACTTGGCTGGAGTTGCATGCCATGAAAAGAAAAAAAGGGGAAAAAAAAGTGCCCAGGGACAAGCTGGAAGTGAGATGGGAGACACTGGATCAAGGGCTCCTCATCCTGTAGGAGAAATCAAGCCCTTTACCCTCACCACTGAGTTCAGTTGGCAGCATCCCCTTTTAGTTTTTCATCCAAATGCCCCTGGGCAATGGTTTGTCTGTCAAAAACCACAAATGGTGTCCCTCATCAGGACTTGCTTAGCACTTCAGAGGATGGCTGTGATGCCCTACTATACTTTCTATGTGAAAGCCAGTTCTGCCATTTGAAAGGCATCATCAGGCACAGCTTGTTGATGTGGAAGTACAGGCAGAGCACATTACTGGGTAACACCCACATCAACAGGCTCTGAGTGCTGAGAACAAGGCACTCAGGGCTGTGGGTTTCAGTACTGTCATGTCCTGAAGGAAAACCTTGTCTCACTCTGCAATATGCACAATGCAGAGACCTGCAGAAAATACACAAGGGGAAAAAATATGCAATGTTTCTGCTGCCACATAAACACACCAAAGCAATCGCAGCACAGGAAGGCTTGTAAGCAATTCTGTAGCATCAGTAAAAGGACAAAAACAGACTGTTGTCCACCACAGGGGCAGATACTTTCCTCAGGATGAAAGCTGCATCATCATCTTTATCTGAAAATGAAAGCCAAAGATACACTTAGTAGCCTGTTCGATCAAAAAGAGACCAAAGAAATCACAGTAAGACTTCAAGACTGCTTAAATCAAATGCACATGGAGTTTTCTGTCTTACAGTTGTGTTTGTCCTGAGCCACAAAACTAAGACCATTTGGTGTGAGTAATGATATTTTCAATATGTGAGATCTTGAAGATAAAATAATTACATTTGCCCTTGACTGTACTCCAAAGTTGTTCAAATAATCCCTTCAATCAACATGGTAATGTCACTAACACATGCTGAGATTGTCTGGTTATGGATAAATGCACCTTGATTTGTCTTCCAACCCTCTGTGAACCCTCTGAGAGTAACTGTAGCAGGACTCAGCCTTGACGGAAGGCAAAAGGTATCAGGTGAATGCATTCACAACCTAACAGAACTGTGATCCCAGCAACAAGTGCAGATTTTCACTTACTTTGATTTACAGTATTCTGGGATCATTCCCGTGGAAACCTTTTGTGTGATGCAAATGCAAATACAAACATGATGTTGTCAGCTGCGGAAACTGAAACTGAAAGCTGACTTTGGGTAACCATTTATTCCTACTGAGCTCAACTTCCAAGGTTTAGGAAGTCCCCTCTAGGAGCTCCCAGTGTTAGAGAAGCACCTCAAGGTTTTCCCTGAACGCAAAAGCAAATCAGACACACATAATGGTCAGGGCAAAAAAGATCTATTTTGCTGTTTTGCTGTGCCAGTCTGGCTCAGAGCTGCCCAGCAGCTCCCATGAACAGCAAGCATAACATTTGCTTCTCCTTATATACTTTTTTTTCTCCTCATCATGTTCTTCCTTTTAACATCCTCATTCTCTTCCAAATTAGCAGTCCACCTCCTTGACTTATTCCCCAGTGGTCCTGAGTTTGCTGACTTTATTGATTTACTTGATACTTGTGATGTGGGTGTCTTCATAATATCCATTAGTCAGCAGCTTCTTTAAAACTCATACTCTCCTTTATGGTGTTTCCCATTTCTATGTTTTTTCAAGTTTTTTGAGTGATGGAGGAAAGGTGCACAGGAGACCTGAGGTGATGCTAAGGGCTGAACAGAGGTCTTTTGTGTTCCCATGTCTCCCCAAGGAGCTTCCCACGCAGAAATCATCTCAGCCTGCATTTAGGAGCAGACAGCCATCTCCAAGAAGGGACTGAGAAAGGGAGCTTCCCCTTCTGGCTGTTTACTTTCACTTGCTAATCACTAATCACTGCCTACTTCCCTAATCATGTAGCCCTGTGATCCAGCACTGCCACTCTCAGTGACAGACCTTGAGCTTTGCACAGGATTTCCAAGCCCCCTGGACTGGTGGGGCTTGCCCAGTTGTACTCTCTGAGCCCTCCTTAGCCTGCGCGTGGCTTTGATTTGCTGCTCGTAGCTCTGACAGCAATTGCTCCGACTGATAAGGTGTCTGTGACTATGGTTCTTTATTTTGTTTCTCTCTGTGTAGTACAACTGCATACAAACCCAAGAAGCAGTTGCTCTGTGTGGAATGAGATACACACAACACTAACACGGGGACAAGGTGCAGGCCCACAAGCCTGGTAGGACAGCAGAGGCCTTTGGAAGAGGAGACAATGATGCGGCCCGCCGGAGCACTGGCATGGGAGGGTAGAGATGGGCACAGGATTGGTACACCCTAACAATAAATAACTTGCCCAGGGTCAGTTCGAGTGGTGTAGATCTGGGGCTGTACAAAACTGTGCTTAGGGACAACAAAGAGAACAAAGAAGTAACATATTGTGGTGGCGCCCTGTGTGGCACATTTGCATGCAACTTGGAGCTCCATGGAGCAGTGAAGCAAGAGAAAACCATGTCAGCAAAGATATAAAAATGATCCCAAGAAGATCCTAGAGGAAAAAAAGGAAGAAATCATGAACATGAACATTGTGTTCTTCCTGACAAAGGACTCGAGATGCTGACAGCATCACATCCCCATGCTACTACCACCAGCATGCAACCACCGACCCTAGGATACAGAGCAGCACTGGAAGGGTGAGTGTAACATTTTAAAGAAGTTCTCAAACTGCATGGCTATTCCTTCATTTCTGTAACAATTACATTTGGGTTAGTACTGAATAGATGTTAATATTTCAGTTACGCTAGAAATATGTTCATGGCTTTATTAATAAATAAGTTGTGTCCTCCTTGACCACAAGCAAGATTTTGAGTGTAACAGCTTAGTCACTGAAGGCACTGGTGAACAGCAAAAGTTTATTGCTTTAAATAGAAGATTTATGTTTGAGCGTAACATGTGAAGAAAAAAAAAAAAAAAGAAATTCAGAAGGTTCTTGTGTGCTACCCATGTGCCATGTGCAATGTGTTACAAGGGACTCTGCTCCTTGTTTCAGCTGTGGGGAAATATAGGTTTGTACATCTTACTAGTCCTGCTGCCATCCATGCAGCAACAATTCTGGCTGTCCTCTGGTGTTCTTTGCCCCAGAAAAGCAACATACGTAGAGATACTTCTGTAACCATTTTATGTTTTTCTTAGAGGTGGTTTTCTAAAAACAGCAAAAAGTTATTCTCCAGTTGGTCCAGTTGGTAGAGAAGGGAAAAAAAATGGAAAAAGTGAGAGAGACACAAAAAGGGCTTGCAATATCAAGAATATGACTGCTTAGTTATTTTCATGGTCTCCAAGGAGAGATTATATCTTTTTCAGTATGTCAATTATTTTCAGTGTTTATATCAGCAAAGCTGTTCATAGGTTTTCAGATATCTGGTGAGTGGCAAGGGATGTTTTCAGAAAGGAAGCACCAGCTACAGATGCACTCCAGGGTAACAGCCACAAACCACAAGAACGGCTTTGAGCTCCTTCTCCCTCTCTACTTCCACTTCCCTAACTGCTGGTAGCCCTGCAGTGAATTTCAGCTTTGCACAGAGCAATCTGCTTGCCCTGATATGTCACCAAGTAGCTAGCAGTCCCTGTTGCTCTGTCAGAAAGAGTCCTCCCTGTGAAATGTGCTGCCAGGGGAAGTTTCCCAAGAGCCCTGAGAATAAAAATGTCCTTTCTTGATCTAACTTTAAAAATTCTGACAGATGGCTGAGTTTCTCCATCTTCCTTCCCTCCCACGTTCAATTCAGTAGAGTCCTGCCTACATGAATCCAAAGCACACCGTGAAATGTTCTTTGACTTGCCATTTGTTTTGCTGCCAGGAGAAAGCCAAAAACGTCAAATACAGAATGCCAAAGGTCTCCCTACCAATTATGTGAGCCTCCCCTGTCCTACTGCAGCTGTTTACAAATCTCAGGGTTTTTCCCCACTACCGGCAGGGTGTTGGGGAAGTAGGATCTCTACACCATGCCTCCAGAAGATGCCCAAGCAAAGAACAAAGTTAAAAGTAAGTTTAATGGTCAATGCAGTGTCACTCTAGCAGAAGAGGGAAGGGTTTTGTGTCTCCTAGTCTTCCTGCAACTCTGATAGGACTTTCCAACAGGGAAATAGATTGACACTGGTCACAATCAGTAAGCTAATACCCCAGGTAAGGCCATAATGCTCATACGGTGAATGGGAAGTTATCAGCCCAGCACGCAGAGGTGAGATAAGGAGAGGAAGAGAAATCAGATCTTCCTACACTGCTATAAATTTCAAAAACTCTCTATTAACGAAGAACCAGGGCTCTGTAATGGACAGCACACCTTAGGTAAGTAATAACTTAACTGCCAAAACAAAATAACAAAAACAAAACAACTTTAGTTGCTTTTGCTTTGCCCTGCTCTCTGTACTGCACTCTTAGCTATCAGACTGTCAGCAGACAACAGAAGAGCATTTGAGCTGGGTCAGAAGTATGTCAAGGATACATTTACATGAAAAGCACACTGCTTGTAGAGTGATAAGTCTTAAAAGAAGATTTTTTCTCCACATAAGAACACTCACCCTTCATATGTCTCTCACTACACAGTCATATGCAGAGCTGTGCTGAGACAGCACAGTTACAGTACTATGGGACCTACAAAGGGCTATGGAAATTCTTCTCCAAAATGGCAGTGACATCTTGTTAGGATATTATCAAAATTTCACACTATAGTTTTGTTTTGTTTGCCCTATGTGACAAAGGCATACTTCGGCACCAATTTGTTATCTTAGTTCCTTTTCCCTGAAACCACAGGCAAGTGCTGCCATGGCATAGTTCATGAATCCCTCTGCAAATCTCATCAGGTTACATTTACAACATCTCACATCCCGTTAGGCCATGGTTGCTGTGTGCTGCTGTTGTGTAGATTTCATGTCACATCTCTTGGCATCACAGCCACTCATGGTGCAGCATGAGGTAATGTTGCATAGTCATTGATGATGATGGTGCCAGTAAATACACTGCTGTCTGGATAACCAACCAAGCAGGCAGTCCATGACGATGGACCAATCAGGCAGATAAATAATTCTGCCTGGATAATGTCACGCACTTCCCACATAGTACAAATAATCTACAGAAAAGGTTTGCATAGATGTAAAATCATTCTGCCCCTTATTTCATGTTTCCAAGTTTGTCTGATGCTACCCTCCCTCTGCCAGGGGTACACTCTTATATATGTATATGTATATATTTGCTCTGCTTATAGTAGTGATGACCAAATATGGAAATTGCTTGAGATGACATGGTGAGAATAAACAAAAAACAAATACAAGTTGTCACCATTGTGGATCATGCTATGCATTATCTAAAGATATCCAGTGCCCTCACAGCTCTGTAACACGCACCAGCACCTAAAAAAGGAAAATTTCCCCTGACACAAACTAAATCACAGCTAAATTCAAAGCAAAAGCAAAACAAAGGAAGCTTTTGGTGGAGAAAATTTAGAAAGAGAAGGAGCCATCCCAGGTGCCCAGCCTGGCCCCCACAAGACTCACATGGCTGGGCAGCACCGCCTTCTATCAGAACTGACAGCATCCTAGCAGTTATGTAAGCAAGCAAACAAACAAATGCAAGCGCTCATGCTTCAAAAAATAAATATCCCCATGGGTATGAATTTGGCTATCTCTGGGTACCTTAATCATCAGCCAGGTTCCAGAGATGCTGTTATATCTGCAACTCCTGTTATATTCAGGCAGTTATTTCACCCCAACCTCCATATATGTGTATGTATGTGTGTCTATGTGTGTGTGTGAGCACAAAGGCTTATGTAGCAGCCTTTCTATCTATAGTTTGTTGTTTACTTTGCATTTAAATGTAGATGTGCTGCAGGTAAAATTTTCACTGTGGCATGGTTTTGACCTGCAGAAACTTGCTCAAGTTTCTTTGAAAGGAACCCAAGCAGACCCTGTGGGAAGGATGAATGACAAATTGCTGGAAAACCAACAGAGATGTAAGAACTGCCAGCAGCAGACAGCACTCCCTGCCTTGCCATAAAAATGACACCACATATTAGGATTTTCTCTTGTAGCAGCCGTGCCAAAACACTGATATGCCATCCCTCCCCCAAACCTGTTGTTTCCAAACAAAAGTAAGCAGCTGTTCTGAGGTGACCTTCGGTATACAGGTTGCCCAGAGAAGCTGTGGATGCCCCATCCCTGGAGGTGTTCAAGACCAGGCTGGACGGGGCTTTGGGCAACCTGGTCTGGTGGGAGGTGTCCCTGCCCATGGCAGGGGGGTGAAATTAGATGATCTTTAAGGTCCCTTTCAACCCAAACCACTCCATGATTCTACGAGTCTCTGAGAGATGACACTACCAAAATGAGTGTGCTATGCCTCGGTCCCACTGAGGCTGTGGGGTGTTATGGCAAGCAATCTTTCCCTTATTGTCAGGTTGGCTGCTCAGCACAGGCCCCCTGACACCCTGCAGAAATGCCAATTTCTCGCGGGCATGCAGAGGCTCCTTTACTCCAGCCTGCAGAGAAGCCTGGAGTGAGTCATAGATGTCAAAGCAATGGAAGCGTACAGCTCTCTGAGTATACCTCCACATCCCAGGAGCAAGCTCTAAAGCAGCAATAAAGTACCCACTTTACTACTTACACATCCTACTCCCTTCATCCAGTGATGAAGAACATTACAAGGCTGGCAGTGATATCTGACTGGTGAAGATACTTCAGAGAAGCCATATTAAACTCTTTGTGTGTATATGTGTGTATGTTTGTGTGTGTGTGTGTGTTTGTATCTGAGAAGAACAGATTGAAATTGTAGTAAACAGCAATAACCTACCCTTTCATATTCTCCTAATTACGTGCCAACATTAATTTTTAATATTTTCAAGCTTTATTGGACTGTTCTTGTTTAATTATTACATTGGAAATGCTTCATGCACAAATGAAAAGTGGAGAAAGGGACGCTCCAGACACCCTGCAGGACAAATAAAAACAACATATGCAGCAGGGCTCTCATGTTATTCCAGGGCACAAGCAAGAGGTTTACTCATTTGATCGTACTATTTTGTAGAATGTAGAGTGGGAAAGAAACATGAAAACACTTACCAGGACAAGATGTTCCTGCCACTTCTCATTACTCAAGCCGAAATGCTGCCTTGCATCAGTACAAAAATACCTGTGTCTCAGGAAATACCTGTGTCAGAGAATCAGTTTTGTCTGTAGCTGGAGGTAAGGTGAAGAATTGAAAAAAAAATGTAGGGGGATAGAGACTAACAGGATGAATTGTCACCATCTTCCAAATTTTGTGCTATCATCACAGAAGTATTTTCAACACAAGAAGAAAAGGGAGAAATTTTTCACTGTGGTGGTGTCTTGTCCCACAGATGGCCCCTCACTTCCTTAGGGAGTGGGATTTTAAAAACCACAGAAAAAACTCACATTTGTGATTTTCCAAGACTTTTCTTGATATACTCCATAGACAGGTACCAAGCTGGTTTCCAAACAGTCTGCTTGGAAAACTTGATGGGGCTTATCTAAGAATCAAAGTTTATTCTTTGTGACTTGCCCATCTGTTCATTGAAGGAATACTTCCTTTACATGCAGCCGGCTCACAACTGCAGTGTCAGCCTTCGTTGTGCTTGTTTCTCCACACGGACTCTGTCAAGTACCCCGTTCTATCCCAGTACTCTGGAGGATAACAGCAGATACAGAAGAGAGGAGGAAGCAATCATTGGAATAGTCACAGGAAATGCACAGTATGTAGGATCAGCTGCTGCCCTACAGATGCAAGGAGTAAGAGCACTTTGGAAAGATCAATTTTGGGACAGACCCTGACACTGACCAAAGGACTGAGCTTGTGAAACAAATGGGAAGAGTTGAAAGTGCGCTGACATCAAGCGTGTTGTAGAAGAGCATGCTGTTTAGGATTGACTGTCCTTGCTTTCCTCTGTTAAGGACATTGCAGCAGATCTCTTTACTTACCCTAATAGTGCTCTTCCTGATATCACCTCTCCACAGCCTCCATACCTCCTCTGCATCACTACTTCTCTTTCTGTGGGAGTGCCACAGCTGTGTGCCTGCAGTCAAAGGACACTTAAAACCTTATTCCTGACCCATTTGTGCTATGCCTGACACAAAATATTTTCTTGCCTGGATGTTTCCTGAAGAATACTGCTGCATAATGTTTTTTGCTCCAAGGATCCAGAACATACTCCTGTATCTTGGCAGTCTATATCCAAATAAAGGATTTTTTCAAGTTTTCCCTGAAGATCTAGTTCCACAGTCCTTAAACTGGGCTTTCATCCTGAAACAACAGCACTTGCCAAAACTACAGTCACCAGGAAAAAAATCAAGGCAGAGGTATAACAGAGCAGAGAATAGGTACAGTCAATCTCCAGAGATGCACACAGAAGGGAGAACTGCCATCATCTGGAGGTCCAGAGGCCAGAGCACACACCTCTCTACACAGCCAAAACAGTATGTTGAGCAGTCACTTCTCTACTCTGTGTCTTGCCTGTCCTAACACTAGCTGTCACGGTCTATTTATCTATACTGGGACTGTACCATTTCTTATCAAGTGTCTGAACAAAGTAAAATAGTAAAATAGTATCCTGAGTGTATAATGGAATCACACTGCAGATTTAACAACCATATTCTGAAGACTGAATTGAGTGCACACATACATCCTGTTACCTTCAGCTTCCAGAGGTTGTCCCAGCTTTGCATCCAACAATAAACAGCCCCCAGGAAGTGGGATGCTCAGGCCTCTGGCATGTACAAAGCAATTATCCCACAAGAACTATTCACAGTACAGTATATAATTTCCTGACACACACTGATTGCCCTCAACTTTTTTGAGAGTGGGGAGAGGAACCTTGCATTCCTCTGAACTGAAATGCAAATAATTTCAGCTGTCATTGAACATAACCATGCCCATCATTTTCCAACTCTGTCCTGAGGTGTCCCTGTCCAGGCAGAAAGAGCTGAATCCAATTCACTCACACAAGCTAGTGCTCAGGAGCCCTTTGAACACTTTACAAAGCTCCCTCAGAACCACGAAAGGGAAACTTTGCAATCAAGCACTCAGTTAAGAGAACAGCTACAAACAACTCTTATCAGGTGATTGTACTTCAGAGGCAGTATGGAAAAAAGCTTTTTCCCTTACTGTCAGGTCAAGCCTGGAACAGCTGGCTCCGTGCCACAAGAGAGACAGAACCACTCTGCCTCTGCAGCCCTCCACTGCACATGCAGAGAGGGAGGAAAAGCAGAGCAGCCCTCCAGAGAACACACCACCACTTTTGGTTCATTCCTGTACGAGTTGCATATGGCTTCCCAGAAGAGACATATCAGATCAAACTGTGAGTGGACACACTCCATCTTGAATTGTGGTTATGCAGATAAACTTTGAGAGGCAAGAGAAGAATTTGGGAACACTGTTATGGATCTATATCAGCAAGATCTGCCTCACCTTCAAGCCTTCAGAGCTCCTTCTGCAATTCAATCACATCCTAGTAAAGCAATGGTGATTTTAGGCCTCACTTGGCTGTTGTTACACTGAAGAGAAGATAATAAATTTTGATTCACACATGAAGTTTCTACAAGGACAGACTTGTAGAGGGTTAACATATTACTGTTTTATAAAGGTTACATATTAAACATTCATTATAACATAATATTTTAAAAACGAAATGATTTTTTAACAGGATTTAAACAGAAAGTCCTGCCAGAAGGCCCAGGAAATGCTCACTTATTTAGATATATATAAAACACATGCATATCTTACTCCCCTTATTTGAGTATACCTGCATTTTTGTAGACAGACACCTGGGAGCATATTTATTACACGGAACAGAGTTTGAGAGACTTTGTCTCACAGACAAAACCAACATCAAGGGATCCTCATTCAGCTTTGCTGCACTACTCTCAATGAATAATCATGACATGCATTACGAAGATACAAATATCCAAGCTTCTGTGGGTAGGAGTTTATCTGATAGGTGCACATACCACAGAAGAGAAAGGACTGTGACTGAGAGAAATAACATCAGCCGAAGCAGGAACACTGGCTGGCTAAAATCAACTGTCTTAAAAGGAGACTGGTCATTTGTTAGTGTCAACAGACCAGGTTGTCACTATGGCTGGTGTTGCACAGTCATCATGCCAGAGAGCCTGCACGCTGGCGTAGGCAGACAAAACTGGGGCAGGTGGCACAAACTCAGATGAGGCTGGAGTTACAGAGAAGTCTTTGGCAGAACAAGTATCTCTGAAGCCCCATTCCAGTGTTCTGGTCAGCTGCAGTGCTGCTGAAAACTGTTCTGCATATTCTCCATCACCAGGAGTCCTCTGGTTCATCTCAGCTCAGGTCCTCAGGAAGTAATAAGGTCAAAACACAACGGCTGTCATGCAAGACTGCAAATATAGAACCAGCATTCTAACGTTGCTTATATGGGTGAAGCACCAGGACAGATGCAGAAAATGATTTGACACATACAGGTTTAACTACAATTAGGTTTGTCAGATCTAACCCATATCCTAATTCAGATACAGTCATTCATACTTCTTTTTAGGTAGAGAAATGGATAATTTAGAGACCAAAACATGGTCAGCTTTTAGGCATCCACCTTAGGACAGTAACAGTTCTGTCCTCACAGTGACTGTTTCTTACTGCCAGCTGAAGGTCTAGGTGGAGCCACATCTATTCATTCAAACAGATTCCAGACAGGACATCTCATACTGCCAGGTCTGTGGGAAGTGGTAGTTTGCATCACCCACTATGGCAATGAAAGGCACCTGCTTTAACTGATGAAACCAAAGTGCTCTCTGCAAGTTAATCACAGAATTACAAAAAATCACAGAATTGTCTACGTTGGAAGAGACCTCCAAGATCACCTAGTCCAACCTCTGACCTAACACTAACAAGTCCTCCACTAAACCATATCACTAAGTTCAGCATCTAAACGTCTCTTACAGATGTCCAGGGATGGCGACTCAACCACTTCCCTGGGCAGCCCATTCCAATGCCTAACAACCCTTTCAGTAAAGAAGTTCCTCCTAATATACAACCTAGCCTCCCCTGGCACAACTTTAGCCCATTCCCCCTCGTCCTGTCACCAGGCACGTGGGAGAACAGACCAACCCCCACCTCACTACAGCCTCCTTTAAGGTACCTATAGAGAGCGATAAGGTCGCCCCTGAGCCTCCTCTTCTCCAGGCTGAACAATCCCAGCTCCCTCAGCCACTCCTCTTAAGACTTGTTTTCTAAACCCTTCACCAGCTTGGTCGCCCTTCTCTGGACACACTCCAGGGCCTCGATGTCCTTCTTGTAGTGAGGGGCCCAAAACTGAACACAGTACTCGAGGTGCGGCCTCACCAGAGCCGAGTACAGGGGCACAATCACTTCCCTAGCCCTGCTGGCCACGCTGCTTCTTATACAAGCCAGGATGCTGTTGGCCTTCTTGGCCACCTGAGCACCCTGCTGGCTCATATTCAGCCGACTATCAACCAGTACTCCCAGGTCCTTCTCTGCCAGGCAGCTTTCCAACCACTCATCTCCCAGCCTGTAGCGCTGCTTGGGGTTGTTGTGCCCCAGGTGCAGGACCCGGCACTTGGCCTTGTTGAACTTCATACAGCTGACCTCAGCCCATCGGTCCAGCCTATCCAGATCCTCCTGCAGAGCCTTCCTACCCTCAAGCAGATCGACACACGCACCTAACTTGGTGTCATCTACAAACTTACTGAGGGTGCACTCAATCCCCTCATCCAGATCATCGATAAAGACATTAAAGAGGACTGGCCCCAGTACTGAGCCCTGGGGGACTCCACTAGTGACCGGCCTCAACTAGATTTGACTTCATTCACCACAACTCTTTGGGCCCGGCCATCCAGCCAGTTTCTAACCCAACAAAGCGTATGCCAGTCCAAGCCAAGAGCAGCCAGTTTCTCGAGGAGAATGCTGTGGGAAGCGGTGTCAAAAGCCTTACTGAGGTCAAGGTAGACCACATCCACAGCCTTTCCCTCATCCGCTAAGCGTGTCACTTGGTCATAGAAGGCGATCAGGTTCGTCAAGCAGGACCTGCCTTTCATAAACCAATGCTGACTGGGCCTGATCGCCTGGCTACCCTGCAAGTGCTGCGTGATGACACTCAAGATAATCTGCTCCATGAGCTTCCCTGGCACTGAGGTCAAACTAACAGGCCTATAGTTTCCCGGGTCTACCCTCCGGCCCTTCTTGTAGATGGGCGTCACATTTGCTAGCTGCCAGTCGACTGGGACCTCCCCTGTAGCCAGGACTGCCAATAAATGATGGAAAGCGGCTTGGCCAGCTCCTCTGCCAGTTCTCTCAGTACCCTTGGGTGGATCCCATCCGGCCCCATCAACTCGCGTACATCCAAGTGCTGTAGCAGGTCGCCAACCATTTCCTCGTGGATAGTGAGTGCCACATCCTGCTCCCTATCCCCTTCCACCAGCTCAGGGTACTGGGTATCCAGAGAACAACTGGTCTTGCCGCTAAAGACTGAGGTAAAGAAGGCATTAAGCACCTCAGCCTTCTCCTCATCTTTTGTAACTAAGTTTCCCCTGACATCCAGTAAAGGATGGAGATTCTCCTTAGTCCTCCTTTTCGTGTTTTACGTGGCATGGCATCTTTTAAGATGCCATGTATTTCTGACAAGTGGTATTTGGCAGTGGTGACTCACCTATTCTCCTGTATTTGGGAGTAATGACATGGCTGGTTTCGGGGTGAGAAGTGAGATGGAGAGAAGGGTCTGTGCTCTTCTCAAACAATTTGCATTTTTCAAGAGCCGCTTGTGTGGATAGGAACAGCTGAAATGGAATGATGCAGAAATGTAACACTAGTGAACTTGTATTAATGGGGAATGATGATAATCAAAAAAAATGAAATTAAGCAATTCTACACAGTGTACAGGAGAGTATGAGGTTCAAATGAATGTTTCAAGAACTCTGAGATGAGGTCAGGAGAAAGCATGGTACAGAAATACATCTCTGTAAATGGAAGCTGGCTGACAATTCACATAACTGCCAAAAATCCTCAAAGTAAATAAATAAATAAGTAAATAAATAAAAATCTCCAGAGTGGAGACTTTTGGAGCAAACTGGGAAGGCATCCTGGAAGAAGGATCTTTCCACACTTTCATTTCTTTTGGCAAGTGTCTGCAGCCACTGTTGGGAAGAAGATAACCAGTTGACAGACCTCCAGGCTAATCTGGAAGAGACTTTTTATAAGTTTTCTTGCCTTGCAGGTCCAGTGTTTCTTCAGGGGGTTGTGTGTGACCAGCAGAAACCCTGCTGACTCCTTTCCAGAGTTCTGAAAGAACCTTTATAGTAAGCCTATCAATCAGGAGCTCTGCTGAGAGATTGAACTGGGTCTGGCTGGGATGGAGTTGCCTGTCCCCGAGCAGCCCATACAGCACTGAGCTGTGCACCTGAAGCCAGACCCAATCTGATATTACAGTGGTGTTTCAGACAAGGCCGAGCAGCATGGCACAGTATCAGGGCTGGCTCTCCGCTTCCCCAGAGATCTTCAGGCTGAGGTGGGCAAGAGGTGAGGGGACACAGCCAGGACAGCTGACCCAGCCTGACCAGAGGACATCCCGAACCCTTTCAGGCTCAGCAACAGAAGGTGGGGAAGGGGAAGAAGGAGCGGGGGGACTCTCGTTATGAAGCTGTTCGCTTCCCAAGCACTGCTGCATGTATCAAGGCCCTGCCTCCCTGGAGGTGGCTGAGCACTGCTTGCTGATGGGAAGCAGAGAATAATTGTTTTCTCCATGGCCTTTCCTTTCCTTCCAACAAACTTCTCCTGTCTCATACCCACTTGCTTTTTTTCCTCCATCTCATTTTCTCCCCCTCATCCTGCTAAGGAGGGGAAGTGAGAGAGAGGCTAGGTGGTAATGTAGCTGCCTACCAGTGTTAAATCCCAACATGAACTCAGTGCTACATGTGGGAAATAGAAAACACCCAGGCTATCATCTTGACTGCAGTCAAACCAATAGTAAACAAGCCCTAGAGCACGGTAAAGAAAAGAGCACTTCTAAAGTGGAAGAAGAAACAATACAGAATTTGTGCTTTTATCAGAGATAGTTCATGTCTAACTGAATTGGTGACATTCACTAATCACTTATTTTATAAACAAAAGAAATGTGCTAGTATTCCGTTGTCTGGATTTCAATGAAACATTGATCAGCTGCCAGATATATAATTTTTACTTAATATAGAGAGAAAGGGAATTACCAGGAAAAAAAAAGAAAAAAGAAAAAAAAAAAAAGGCAAGAGCAAATAGCACCAAAGGTGTTGAGGAAGACTAAAGACCTGAAGGAATTTCAGGGAAATTATGTGTACCACACTGATGCTGGTATATGCAGAAGATTTCCAGTATACAAAAAAGTTTGTTCCATGGCTGACAAAGGGCAGCAATTGAGTATAAATCTTTTGAGTAGGTTTCTGGTGTCTAATCAAGGGCTGAGTGGTGATTCAAACATGAGTCTTTTGCCTCCATCTAACTGAGATAACCATTTTATCAAAATATAAAGCAATCTTTGCTTGAGACCTCTGCCATGTGTAAACTTGGCTTAAAACTAGCTGACAGGTTCAAAATTTTGGAACGGAAGAGAAAAACTGCCATATACACTCCCACACACATTAATCCATAGCCTTTTCCATCTAGAAAGCCTGTTTTAAAATATTCATCTATGTATAAATAATGTATTAAATTATTTATAATGCAGCACATTTAATTATAATTAAATATTAATAGCAATACTAAAAGGAGGCAGACTAAAAAGATCATATGAAACACTGAAAGTGTAAAGCATTAAACAAGGTTGTCAGAAAGTGACATTCTGCTTCACTACCAGATGATCAGTGCTCTCATACATTAACCCCCTCAGCTGGTGAACCTCTTGTTTGCAACTACTTTGGGAACTCTTCCCCTCTGGAGGAAGGGGGAAAAAGACCATGTGAGCTTGCCTGGAGACATTCTCTGACAGAACTAGAAAAGTGCATGAAGGAAAGAGGAAAGCCAATGTACAATAAAAAAATACAGCTTCTGTGGCTTAGCAAAAAGTGTTCAGCTTCGCAGATCCACTGTGCTGGTGGAGGGCACAACCAGCACCTGTGCAGTTTTTGCGAAAGATCTGACAAAAATTGAGCTACTTTGGACTGCTTACATTATTGCTTTAGATGCATCTTTGGTCACCAGATCACAGCAGCACTTCAGAAAAAAATAATGTAGGCAAGCTCAGTCAGACTATGTTTAAACGCTGTATGAAAAGTAAGGCCTTAAAGGAAAATGGCCACACTAAAGGCCAGGGAGACAGCAGGAAAATACTTCTGCTCCCAGTGTGTACATTGTTGACACAGTAGGGATAAGTATGCTTTCTAGATCCTGACCCTTTCTTTGTCTTAATCATGTCATCAAAAGATTCAAAGTGTCAAAATAAGATAGAGGAAATTGATTCTTTATAAAACTATATGCAATTAACATCTACAGTGTCTATCTGAGAAAAACATTCAAGTGGAAATGTAACATTTTATATTCTCTTTGTTTTGTTAAATAAATAA
Source organism: Cygnus atratus (assembly GCF_013377495.2). Classification (NCBI taxonomy): domain Eukaryota; kingdom Metazoa; phylum Chordata; class Aves; order Anseriformes; family Anatidae; genus Cygnus; species Cygnus atratus. Next base: position 54,639,528 of record NC_066396.1, on the reverse strand, counting down.
ACCTAATTTTAAGGGTGTAGTGGGTTTACAGGGCAAGGTTTTGGTAGCGGGAGGCCACAGGGGTGGCTTCTGCAAAAAGAATCCAGAACCTGCCCCATGTTAGATAAGGACCCGCCGCTGGCCAGAGCCAAGCTAATAAGCAATGTTGTTTGCACCTCTGTGAGAGCAGATTTAAGAAACAGGGAAAAAATACTGATGCTCAACAGCAGCTGGGAGAGAGAGAGAGGAGTGAGCAGCAGCCCTGCAGCCCCCAGGTGAGTGCAGCAGGAGGGCAAGAGGCGCTCCAGGCAGGCAGCAGCAGTTCCCCTGCGGCCTGTGCAGGGAGAGGCCCCTGGTGGAGCAGGCTGTCCCCCTGCAGCCCACGGGTCCCACACGGAGCAGATCTCCACGCTGCAGCCCCCCCGTGGAGGAGCCCCCGCTGGAGCAGGTGGATGTGGCCTGGAGGAGGCTGCGGCCCATGGAGAGCCCCCGCAGGAGCAGGCCCCGGGCCGGAGCTGCAGCCCGTGGACAGGAGCCCCCGCAGCAGGAGCAGGGGGTCTGGGGGGAGCTGCCGCCCACCCGTGGGGGACCCGTGCTGGAGCAGTTTGCTCCTGGGGGATGGATGGACCCCGCGGTACGGAGCCGTGTGGGAGCAGGTCTTGAAGAGCTGCTGCCTGTGGGCAGCCCCCGCAGGCTCAGTTCGGGCAGGACGGCATCCCGTGGGAGGGACCCCGCCTGGAGCAGGGGCAGGGAGGGACCGAGAGGGAGCGGCAGAGACGAAGCGTCAGGGACTGACTGTAGCCCCCATTCCCTGCTCCCCTGCACTACTCGGGGGAAGGAGGGTGGATGGAGGGAAGGGGTTTTTGGTTTCCTTACTTTGTTTCTCACTTCTCTAGCTTGCTAGTAATAGGCGATACATTTTACTATCTCCCTACTCTGAGTCTGTTTTGCCCATCACGGTAACTGTTGAGCAACCTTATCTCAACCCTTTGCATCGTATTTTCTCCCCTTTCCCTTTGAGGAGAGGGAGAGAGAGTGACGCTGTTGTGGAGCTTGGCTGCCCACCCGAAAAAAACGACCATACAGGGATTTTTAAATTTTTTTTTTTCCCCAATTCACTAGCCATTTTCTCAGCATACTTCTCAGACATCACCAATAGGCATTTCTGGGATTAAATGACTCTAAATTTAGTTTTAGCTGACTTTTATAAGCAACATGTAAGACATTTGGCCTGGCTTTGGCTGCTCTGATATATTTCAGGCATGTAAGACTGCACACTTTGGTGAAAATTCAAGTCAGAACTGAGCTGAAGGAAGCTAAGCTATTCCAGTTGTAGGTAGCTGCATTGTTCCTACTTTTTGTTTTCTGTGGGGTAAATAATCTTAAAGAAAACTTTTGATAAGACCATTTTGAAGCTGCAGCTGCAGTAAGAAATAACAAAGTTGTTTCACAAACCTTACATGACTCATATGTATATCTGTCAATTACGGCTTTTAATTACACACTATTACTTAAAGGCTACTGGTTTTCTTACACAGAACACTTCTTCACCTTTAAATTTACAATTATCTTTTTAGCAAATACACTGAGTTTGTGCATAATAACATCTCGCCCTCTTGTTTTACAATAATACATGTTTTTCTCTTCTGAATTCTGCACTTCTTCATTTCAGTTGTCAGCACAATTACATTGCATGTAGTGCTTTTGCCTGCGACTGAGAGCCACATGTACACTCAGACAGAGTGCTTTGGAGAAATTAGTTCAAATCATGCCTATATATTTGGGATCTCTAAGGTCAGCAGCAGCAAGCATGCAGGCTAACGTTCAAATTCCAAGTGAGATAAATGCAGATTATCATACTCATGAATTCAGAGTCTTATTTGACTGAACAGAAAATATTGGAGTGTGAATGTCCAAACGTATATTTTGTTATAGGGTTCCCTTAAAAATAGTTCCTGTTAAACAGAGTTTTCACAATGAGCAAAAAGTTATATCTTCAGTCAGTCCTTTTTTAATTCAGCAACTCCCAGTTTCATGAAACAGGGGCTATATCCCCAGGAATTCCTCTGACAAAAGGATCTCCCAGAATCTGGGAGACAATCCAATTACAATTTAAAGAAACTCACAGGAAGGGTGGCTGACTAAAGATAGAAATCTCTGAGACTACCAAGAAAAAAAAAAAGAAAGGGGGGGGGGAGGAGGTACTTGCCTTTTTCATCTGAGTAAAGTGAGTGAGGAGAAATATAGATTTTTTTTAAGTTTTGGGGTGAATGGAGTCAAGGTCCATGGTGTCAGTTTTGGGCTGGTTTGCTTTCACTCCTTTCTTTTGTTTAATGTCTTTTTTGGTGACATGGACAGTGGGATCAAGTGCACCCTCAGCAAGTTTGCTGATAACACCAAGCTGTGTGGGAAGGGATGACACGCTGGAGGGAAGGGATGCCATCCAGAAGTACCTGGACAGGCGTGAGAGGTGGGCCTGTGTGAACATCATGAGGTTCCACAAGGCCAAGTGCAAGGTCTTGCATGTGAGCCGGGTCAATGCCAAGGATAAAGAGAGGTTGGGCAGAGAGTGGATTGGAAGCAGCCCTGAGGAGAAGGACCTGGGGGTGGTGATTGATGAGAAGCTCTACATGAGCCAGCACTGTGCACTTGCAGCCCAGAAAGCCAACCGTATCCTGGCTGCATCAAAAGCAGCGTGATCAGTAGGGCTGGGGAAGTGATTGTCCTCCTCTAGTCTGCTCTCATGAGACCCCACCTGGAGCACTGCGTTCTGCTCTGGGGCCCCCAGCACAAGAGGGATGTGGATGTATTAGAACAAGTCCAGAGGAGGGTCATGAGGATGAACAGAGGGCTGGAGCACCTCTCCTGTGAAGACAGGCTGAGAGAGCTGGGGTTGTTCAGCCTGGAGAAGAGAAGGCTCTGGGCAGACCTTACAGCGGCCTCCCAGTACCTAAAGGGGGCCTGCCTAAGGGAAAGCTGGGGAGGGACTCTTTGTCAGGGGGTGTAGTGATAGGACAAGTTGTAATGGTTTTAAACCAAAAAAGGGTAGATTTGGATTGGATATAAGGAAGAAATTTTTTACTCTGAAGGCGATGAGCCACTGGAGCAGGTTGCCCAGAGAAGCTGTAGATGCCCCATCCCTGGGGGTGTTCAAGGCCAGGCTGGATGGGGCTTTGGGCAACCTGGTCTGGTGGGAGGTGTCCCTGCCCAGGGCCAGGGGGGTGGAATTGAATGATGAATGATGGTGATGAATGATGGTGAATTGAATGATCACACTTTCCCATCCCATGTCAGTCACACATATTTTGATTTCAGTCCCTGGCCTGGCACAGGAAAGTGTCCAACTGATTCAAAAGCATTTGGCATTGACTGCTGATCAAGCCCATTTGCTCTTCTTTGTTGTTAACAGCTCTAACTCACCTTTGCTGGGCAATCCCTACTGTTTAACCCTTGCAGGTTCAGATCTGACCTTCTGCCTCTGCCAGCATGGCTGTGAGTCAGCAGATTGCTTGGGTATAAATTTGGAGCTCTGTGTTAGATTGCTATTCCCACATGCACTCCTAAAGATGATTAAATTAACTAGAAACTTAGCTGGGTGCAACCTGTGTTGGCAGCACAGCCTCTGTCAAGTAGAGGACAGATGCAGCAATGTTTTGTCAGCAGATGCAAGCCCTCTGTACCTGCACCCGAGGGAGATGCAGAACAGCTTTTATCCAAGAGGTGTCTGATCACATGCCTGCAATCCTAAATCCAAATCAATGTGATCATCATAATGATGCATCATCTACAGCTCAGGTACCATTGAGAGGAGAGAGAGAAAATGGAGGTGGAGAGAAAAATAGTGAAGCCAGGCAGCCCAAAGCCATTTCTCACTTTTCCTTTGAAGTTTAGTCTGGAGAATATACTCTACTGCATCCTCTGTAGTCAGATATGATGGGAAAAAAAAAAAAGAGGAGAGAAAAAAAAAGTGGTGGTGTGGGGGGAGAACCGCCGGTTATCTTTCTTCTGTTGAATGATCAGACTTCAGACCTTTAAAATATATCCTGTAACTCTTGAGCCTCAGAAGTTGCCCTGGTCCAGTGAGATGGCCAGAAGACCTCATTGTCCAGGTGAGGCAAAGAGTGCTCTACACACCCAAAATGTTTCATCAGTTTGGCAAAATATTTCAGCAAGGGTGAACCTGTAATTTATTGCAGGAATCAAATGGTACAGGTAGTCCAGTGATTGCTTTGAAACAACATAATAAGAACACTTGAGATACAGAGGAAGAAGATATCTCGTACAGTGTTCAGCTTCACCTAGAGGCCTAATTTCTGTTCCTGATCTGCTCTCCTACTCTCTTGGGAGAGTATTCTCTCTCATCTCCTAATCTCTTTCCCATCCCTTTAGGTTGAGGTTTTTCAGAGGAGGGAGCAGTTTTTAATCTAGCTCAATAGGATCCTCATCTTAATAGGAACTTTTAGGGACTTGCCAACAATTAATAAATAATAATTATGCGCACAGCACAGAACCTTGGTAGCAAGGTTCACGTTATCATCTTTTGTCTTTCAAGTACCCACCCATACAACATTTATACCCTTTAACATAGGTTTTCTGGGGGAGTTTGAAATTGTTTGTGAACTGCTTTGCACATGAAAAGCCTCTGTTTAAATGTCATGTATCTATTATTAATAGTAATAATGCAGGTGCAGCAGCAGGCAAGCACGACTGCCTTTTTGAGGATCACAGATGCTTCCCACCCATAAGAACAAAGAAGTGTTTCAAGCTCTAGCTCCCACATAAATATATATAACACCTTTCAAACCAAAATCTTGACTAAACACTAAATAAAGTATAAGGAAGGCAGAGCGGCATGGGGAAGAGTTATTCAGAGAGGAGTAGTAGGCTAATATCCTCTTCATTTGGGACACTCAGTGGCCCATAATAAAGAAAGCCTCCTAGCAGTTAAATGGGAAGCAGAGATTCTGGATCCTTGTACAGTGCAAAATAGAGGCTGTAGGATGTACGTTATTTCTTCTGACACAAGTAGAGCAGCAAAGAAGCGGCAGCAACACAGTTTCTAGCACAAGCTAACAAGTGGCATGTCAGTTGCTGCCTGTGAATTCAGTCATAGTCTCTGCTACTTCTTCCTTTTGTCCCAGGAAACAACGTGTGAGAAGAACATACTCTAAGGACATGTGAATGAGATCTCCCTCCTCTTCTCCTGCTTAATAGGGGAAATTGTGTCATCTCCTACATGTTCATCCCATCCTTTTCCACAGCCCCAACCAGTTGCTGAAGATAAATTGACAGGGAAAAGCCCAGGTGTCCGTACACCTCCTTACCCCTTGCTGGCACAGTGAGGAGCAAAGCTGGCTTCTGCTCCCTCCCTGGTCTTTGTATTACACCTTAGGAAAACAAACGAACAACAACAACAAAAAGGCAGCCAATGTCCTCAGCACTCAGCTGGCAGGCAAGGCAGTGACATAAATCCCTGCTCTGGAATCTGAAGGGAAGCAAGCAAGGGGCACTGAGTGCTATACACAGCCCCTGGAGCATCAGACCAGCTAGACATTATGGCTCAGGGCTCAGGGCTAGGACTGGACACTGGAGCTACTCTGCCAGCAAGATTATTGGTCAGCTGGCACCAGATAGCCTGCTCCCCTTCCAGAGGGCCAGAGATCAAATTTCTGACTTAATGGCTTCAGTTATCGTGCCACAGCTAGACAAGCTCTGACAGACCAGAGGGGAGTTTGTTTCATCAAGCCTCATTTTAGTTTCAAGCCCTGTTCTGTCCAAGCACACTAGCCTCCTTCAGAAATTGCTCCCATAAAAGCTCTCACTCCAGATTCTTGTTGCAGAGAGCATGTGGGTAGCTCCTGAAGACAAAGGAATGAATATTAAATAGTGTTCATCCCTGGGTTAGTGATTAGTTTCCCACACCTGCACTTGTCTAAATTAATCTTCAAATTAGAAGCAGATATTCACAGTTTCCTATCTTTCCCTCCCCTGGATATCTATATTCAGAGTCATGGGCACAACCCTCCTCCTCTCTGCATGGGTAAAGATGCCAATGTGGCTGCTGGCTGATTGATGGCAAGTTGCATAGCGCATCCACGCCTGCTTTAAGCCAAGAATCACCAGCAGTATTCGTTCTGGCTGCAGACTGTTCTGGGGCTGCCAAGCTTAAAACTGACTGATATTAAAAAAAATAATTAAAAAAAAATAAAAAAAAGCATGACAAATCTCCCTCCAGGACTTTGGATAACTGTTTCTGTTAGTGCCCTGTCAGGAAAAGTTAGCCATCAACCACACTTGGAAAGTGTCACTCATAGAAGGAATGTGGAGTGAGCTGTGCAAGATGTCCCACCTGCTCCCCACCCTGCAGCTCCATGGGGATGCAAGGGAGGAACAAAACTGCAGGTCCAACTCTGTTCCCACAAGCCAGATGGTTACATCAAGTGCTCACAAATCTAAAGCACTGCTCCCATACTCCTGCTTCACTGAAGGCTAAAATGAAGCTGTGACTGGAAAAAAATGAGGAAGAACAGCTCTCCCATTTTGAGAAGGCCATACCTCCACCTCACCCTAGAGAGCTTGAACGTGCTTTGTCTGAACAGTGAAACATCCCTGTCAATTGATCAGGTCTCCATTTGAACAGCAGTCACATCTTTTGCAAAGATGAGCACATGAATTAGACAAGCTGGTGGCCAGGAATGATTTGAATGGCATGTAACCTGTTGTGACAGGTACCTCAGAACAAACCACAGATAACAACAGCCTTCCCCTGTGCTGAGACATGGCCATCCTCAAAGGAAAAAAAAAAAAACTTGCACTTTCTAAACTTGCTTATGTTACATCTCTACTACATAACGCACTGTTGCAAAAAATACCTGAGCTTCTCTTGCAAAAAACATCTCCAGAATTATGATCAGCTAAGGAGCACCAGGCCAGTTGCACCAAACCTGAAGTATACAGCTATACTATTTTTAGTGCCAAGGCTGTAATGCAAAGATACAAGAGTTATCACAGGTATTGCTCCTTGTCTCTAAACCTGTGAGGGTTAGGTATGCCTTTATCCATGAAGGAGATGGGGCAGCTAGGCAATACTCTTGCACATGGCTCCCCACCCATGTAGGACTAGGAATTAGGACTCTGCGCAAATACTGGAAAAGAACCTTTCTCCCCATGCTTGAATGGCCTTAGAGCCTTCTTGTTGTCATCCACTGTTACCTACCAAATGGACAATAGGACAGGATTTTTCCACTTAAGCAGCGGAATACTGATACCTGAGCTATTTGCTGTCTCTTCCTGTTTCACAATCTCTGCAATCATTACATCCGAATGAAAGAAAATGTACTCTCTGATTCACAGTGCCCTCTCCAGCTGCAAAACCCATATAGAGGATCCATGCCACAGAGCAGCCTTACATACTGCCAAATCAGCAGTAAATACAAATGGTTGGTTGGGAAGCTGAATTATGAGCTGCTCATAAAAATTTGCATTTACCAAAGCAAGTTTTGCAGGCATGTGAAGCAATGACATACTGAATACAGCCATGGGAAACAAAGTTACTGTGAAGCCTGTGAAGCTATCATGATGTTTGAAGAGAGCAAAGAGGATTTTATGGGGGAAGTCAAATGGGAGCAACTCTGGTGTTTGGAATGGCAAAAGACTGTCAGGTCACTCACACTTTCCCTATGGGACAACCTGTCTGGAATCTCACTCCCAAAGGTTCCAAAGGAGATCATAGACTTCACTAACAGTTACTCGTTTGTGTGTTAATTTGTTTTCACACAACTTAGTTTGAGCCCACAAAACCCCACAATTCTCCTATTAGAACCCCAGTGTCTGGCTGTAGTACAGAACTTCAACCATTCCCAGGCAAGTCTTCAGCATCAATCTTCCATTCTTAGTGAAACCCATCCCAGTGTTTGCAAAGGAAATCCCAACCCACAAGAGTCAAAAGCTGTTGTCAGTTCAATCTCAGAAAAATGAGCTGAGAAGATACATGACCACGAACTGATTACTTGCGTGGGACCCAGAGTCTCACTAGGGAACAATGATATATCACCACAACCCTTAATGGCAGAAACACTGTATTAGAGGTCTGAGCCACAAAGACTCCAACACCAAGTTTATAGAACCACCATGCTCTCATTCCCCCTCTTCAAACGAACAGAGGGAGAAAATATGATGAAAATGCTCATGGACTGAGATAAGGACAGGAAGATCACCCACCAGTTACCATCATGGGCAAAACAGACTCATACGGAGACAGAAAACTAAAAGCTGATCCTGTGGGGGCTGCCCGCGGGCAGCAGCTCTTCAAGACCTGCTCCCACACGGCTCCGTATCACGGGGTCCATCCATCCCCCAGGAGCAAACTGCTCCAGCACGGGTCCCCCACGGGTGGGCGGCAGCTCCCCCCAGACCCCCTGCTCCTGCTGCGGGGGCTCCTCTCCACGGGCTGCAGCTCCGGCCCGGGGCCTGTTCCCGCGGGGGCTCTCCATGGGCCACAGCCTCCTCCAGGCCACATCCACCTGCTCCACTGGGGGCCCCTCCACGAGGGGGCTGCAGTGTGGAGATCTGCTCCATGTGGGACCCATGGGCTGCTGGGGTTCCCCAAGGCTCCATTTTAGGACCAGTCCTCTTCGATGTTTTCATAAATGATATGGATGAAAGAGTTGAAGGTTTTCTGAGCAAGCTCACAGATGATACTAAATTGCATGGAGTTGTTGACTCCGTCAAGGGTGGTGAGGCCTTGCAGAGAGATCTTTACAAATGAGAGAGCTGCGCTATCACCAACAATATGAAGTTTAGCAACAGCAAGTGTCAGATTAGGTACCTGGGAAGGGGCAACCCTGGCTATACGTACAGACTGTACGTACACATAAAGGGATCTGGGGCTTGATGCTGCGACAGAGGAGGTTCAGGCTGGATATCACAAATAGAATCTCCATGGTTACAGCACCAAGCCTGCCAGAGTTCCAGAAGCATTTGGACAAAGCTCTCAGACACATGGTCTAATTTTTTGGATGGTCCTTCGAGGACCCAGGATTTGGATTCAATGATCCTTGTGGGTCCCTTCCAACTCAGATATTCTATGATTCTGTCATTCTGCTCTGGCGCCTGGAGCACCTCCTGCCTTCCTTCTTGGAGTCTGCAGAGCTGTTTCTCATTCCTCTCTCCCAGCTGCTGCTGCACAGCAGTTCTTTCCCTGTCTTAAATCTGCTCTCCCTGCAGCCCAGCCAGCATTGCTCACTGTCTTGGCTCTGGCCAGCAGCAGGTCCCTTTTGGAGCCGGGTGGAGCTGGCTCTGATCTGATGTGGGGCAGCTGCTGGGCTCTGCTCACAGAGACCACCCCTGCAGCCCCCTTGCTACCAAACCCTTGCCATGTAAGCCCAGTACAAGATCAGCTATATTTTTTCTAATTCCATACACTCTGAAATTTGAAAAAATAAACCATTGTCAACTCTACTTTGCTAACAGAGTTAGCTATGGTTCAGTAACACCTATATAGTTAAATATAATAGCTAACCCAGTAATAGCTATATAGCAGCTACTTAAATCTGTATCAGATGTTAGTTATACTCACAAGCTCTAATGTATTCTCTGCATAGGTGGACTCAAATGGTGAAGTTTCTTCCTGGTTTTGGAAGCAAAACCTGTAATTATCTTACCAAAAATGCTAACTCAGATTTTCTTAGTTGTGAACAGTGCTGCATACATTTCATCTGCACGAAGTACTATTACCATATAAAGGGCAGTGCTAAATAGCAGTGAATTAAGGCAGGTGACAATATTTTTAAAAAGAACTGGGCTGTAGGTCAGATATTTTCCAACATTTTATTGATGAGCTGGAGGATGAGGGTCAACAGCGTGCTACTTAAATTCACCGAATCACTAAATTTGGAAGTGTTATTAGCATCCCTGAGGTGTCAGAAATGGTATCAAATAGAATCAAGAAAAAATAAGTGTGTGTTTTTTTAGAAAAGAACACATTTCTGCATCTGAAAAAAATATCTAACTCTTCTGTGGGGAGGGAATATTTCCTTGGGGTCATTTAACTAACAATTTATGGTTTGTCTTCTTTACAAACTGAGTTTAGGTGGGGTCTGAACATAAATATTGTGCCTAATTTGCACTTTGAGAAAATCTTAAGGTGTTTTGTTTTTCTTCTTTGTTTCTGTTTTTGCTTTGTTTGCTTTGCTTTTAAAGTTTTAACTATGGTTTGTTTGTTTGTTTTTTGTTGTTGTTGTTTTGGTTTGGTTTGGTTTGGTTTTTTTTATGGTCTGAATTTTTGGGTAGACTTGTGTGGAGCCAGGATTTGGACTCGATGATCCTTATGGATCCCTTCCAACTCAGGATATTCTTTGATTCTATGATTCTATGATAACTAACATCACTTGCAACAGCCGTAAGCCAGGTCATGTTTCTTGGTAGTGGGAACACAATCCAGAGCTTGGTGAATTCTGCCTCACACTGAAAAGAAGTCCAAACACAGAAAGATCAAAAAGCAATTTTAAATTTCAAATTGCAAATTTTATGTCATTACAAACACTTGGCATCCACAAGATAGTTACTCCTGTGTTAAATTTTCTGACACATCTTGCTTACTTAACAAAAAGTCAGAAGTATTGTAAGGCCCCTTTTTCGCAAAAATATGAGAATCATGACTGAGTGAGTTTTTGCCCTTCTGCTCCAGGGGAGATTTCCATTTTACTTTGACTCACTCTCATAGACAGCATTATAGCAAGATATTTGATCTGATCCACAAAGCAGATCTGCCAACGCGTCATCCAAAATGCAGTTTCCCAAAAGTATGGTGTCATGTCAAACAGAGCAGAGCCATTATGGACACAGTAGAGCAGGGCAACATTCTCCTGTCTTTCATGAACTCTTAGAATAACAGTGCAGCATGGATGTTTTATGGTAACCTTTGGCAGAAGATACAGCGTTTGGTGGAGGTTTTAATACTGCACCCCTTTTCTTTACCTTCCAACATTGCCACAATCTTACATGAACAGCCAGAACCACATTAGTCCCTTTCACCAGAGATTTGCCTCCAGAGTCTTCAGACTCATATGCAAAAGCATTCCTCATTTGTTCCTGCTGTGCTCAAGACTCCAAGGGTCTCTCTGACTTTCGTAACAGCTTCTCAAGAGGAGGGCACAGACACAGATGCTGCCTGTATGCCTTGCACTGCATTTTTCCTCAGCAAGCCCCTTCTTGCTGCAACAACTCCATTCTCTCACCCTGCCTTCATTCCTTCGTTTTATTGTATCAAAAGTGGTTTCCTGCTCTCTTTTGGCACTCATACATGTTCCTCAGTCCTGCAGACAGCTTCAGTCTGCTCAACGGGGCTCTCCCAGTGTTCCCAGTGCATATCTTTCTTGTATCAGTTTCCTCCACAACTTGGCTTGCCTTCCAGTACCTTCATTCACTTTGGTTTCCACCTGATAGGATGTGTTCTCAAGCAGTACTTGTGAAGTCTCCATCAGCCTCTTCCTTTTCTAGCCTCAGGGTCTCCTCTCATACCCAGTCTCCTGGTTTCTCCAGCTGTCTTCACCATTCTTCCCTCCTCCTCCAGGTTCTCTTTCCTGCAATTGATTGACTGTCCCTAGTACTCCTCACACTGAACAACTCCTTCACTCATCCCGATCCCACCTTCCTTATGTCATTCCTGCCTTGGTAGAAAGTTCAACCTGGAGCTGCACATCCTGAATCAGAAGTGGTGTGTGCTTAACCTGTACTATTTGAAACAAGACCCTTCAACTTGCGAGTGTTGCCTATGCTTTGTCTGAATGTATTAATGGTAACCCAAATCCTCAAAACTCCACCTAGGAAACACATAACTCAGTTGCCATCACCAATAGAACATGAGTTGTGTTTAGAAACCAGTGAATTGCACAGGTTCATGTCGTAGCCAGGGATCTATCTAGCATTTTAGGGCAGTTTTCAGCGTCTAAGCTTAGACACTAATAGCACCAAATCGCACCAGTAACTTTGAACAGAAAGTGTCACAACCCTGGACATCTGCTATCTGTTAATTAGTCCAGATTAAAATACCACTTAAAGAAGTTCCTATTTGTCACAACAAGAACCAGAACATGTCTTTCTTCCAGGGCTTAGGTTCACAGATATTGCAAAGACCATTTCAGCTTGCTTGCCGTTCATGAACATTCATTCTTGTCAATCAGCAACAGGAGCATCCATCTGTCTGCCCATCCAACAGAGCAATTGCCAAAAATGCCATTCACATGAGCACATTCAGACAAGCAGACACGGTGAACAGATAACTTTGTGCTTTGTACTTGTGGTCTAAGAGGGATATGTGGATACTGGAGAAATGAAACAGAGAAGCTATATTCTGCCTTTTCCTATCTCTGCACAGGCGCAGGGACTTTCTTTCACAAGCTCAACTTTTAACTCTTCCCCTGCATAGTCTGTCTAAATAGTCAGCTGGAAGCAGGGAAAAACTGCCCTCAGCCTTGTGTTCAAGATGACAAGATGAAAGCCACCTCTAGTGGTTCAGAAACCATTCAGCCACATCAGTACAGATTTGTTAGCTGAAGAGTACATCTTATTTCAGAGTCAGATGGTATATTGTTAAGCTGGGTGAAGTTAGCTTGTGTTCCTTTGTGTACTGTTCCAAGCACAGATCTGAGGATATTTTCCCACCACGTGATCTCTATCTAGAACCCCACAGAAGAGAAATCATTTACCTGTTCCTTCTGCTTTTGCTTTACCTAGAAATAGATCCTTCAGGATTAATACATAACCCAGCAGTCCATCAGAAAAGCTTCTTTGGGCACCTCAGAATAACAAGAAGCACAAATTTCTGCCCTGCAAGGGATCTGTGTAATCTGTGGAAATAACTGCACTGTGGAGTAAAATAAAATCTCCAATATTTTCTGTGTAGGTTCACCTGAAGCACAAGAGACACTGACAGATCAGCCTCAGAGAACAATCACAGGAGGCATGATCCACAGGGCTTGTTTGTTGTGTGTGTTTTACAGAATGATCATGTGGAAGTCATTATATTTTACAACTGCCCTAAGCATAGCTCAGCGAAATGGGCCTCACTGAAAAATACTCTTGATCCAGGACAGAGATTAAAAGAGATTGTGGAGGCATCAAACATCTGAGGCAATGCCCCCTGCAAAAAAGCTCTGATAAATATTCTCCCCTTGCTTATACCAGTAGAAGATCCCCCTGCAGAACTCTCTGCAGACAAAGACCTTACTCAGTCCCTTTGTAGAAACACATTTACTTCTTGGAGGCAGTGAGCCAGCTCTCATTTTCTGAAAGCAAAAAGACTAAAAGCAGGTTTGCATCACTCAGTTCAGCCCTGAGCTAGCTTCAGGATCAGAACAGATTTCAGAAAATATAGGCACACTTCATCTCTTCCCCAGCTCTTGCTTATCTCCTCTTCATTAAGAACCGTTTCTCCTCTTTGTTACCCAAAACAGGCCCCTTCATCCTATCCATCATGGTCTAGATATGGAATTATCACTTGCATCAGTATTGTCTGCTGAGTGACTTGCTCAGTAGTTGTTCGTGCCTGTTGCTTTCCTGAGGAAATTGAACCCTGCACACCCATCCCAAGTTGTCTGCAGTCACAATTTCCCACTTTCTCTAAAGGTAGGATAAGGGATAAGTAGGGAGCTTTCCCAGGTCAGCAGTAAGTCAGAGGAAAGCCCCTGGGTGCTAATTCCCAGCCCCCTCTCAGCTGCTTGCATCTGAAGTGCTGGTATTGCAGCACTGGTGAATACAGAGTTCAATTAGTGCACATTTATTTAGTGCAGGTCACATGCCTTTTGATTTAGAATGTACAGAGTTGTTTTGTGCTCTTTAAGGTGTTTTGTTTGTTTTTATTTTCCCATCAGTGTCTTAAAAGCATTGAGAAATTTTCACCTGCCCTAACATTTTTCATTTTGTTCCTTGTTTTTCAGTTCCTCTAGACCCTTTGCTTTTGTATACCTGCTTGCAATCAGGGCCACTTCACTGTCACATTTCCACTTCAGTGTAATGTCCACATTATTAAAACCCCACAGAGCTCTGCAAGAAATGGTACCATTTATTCCAGGAAAGGAAACAATCAACACAAGAGTGTTATTAGTCCCACTGTATTTTCAGTCACGGTGAACTTAAGATTTATGATGGACTCTTCAAAGTTTGTCAGAGTATTTTTGGTCAACAGACCACGACTTGGTCAACTTGAAGTTTGCAAAGTGAAATACAACTAAAGGTTGAGAAAAGTAGAACTGTTTGGTGTAATCGACATTTAAGTAGAAATAAACTTCATTTAAATTGAAATAACTTTTACAGAAGACTGAATTAAATGAAGAAGTATAAACTGATTCTTATCTCATCTCCTCTCCCTGCAATAAGTTTATTGGGTTTATCTTTTTTTTCCTTCTCATTTGTTTCCTAGGAACTAACATTTATAATGGAGATTAGTGGGTCTGAAAGGGTGTTGGATACCGATACCACAATGACTGAAGCAAGTTAAGCTACCAACATTCTGATCAGGACTTGTCCCAGGCTAATCAAACTTGTCTGCACTACACTCATTAAAATGGGGTAATCAGAACACTCCCATCCATGCATACGAAATGCCCTGTGTTCTAGGAGATGTTTATTCCAGCAGTTGTAATACCAGATCAGGGGTAATCCTGTTTGGATGTAAAAACTGTTTACCAGGGTCACACAAGCCCCCTGTTTGAAACTGTCTCCAAACATATCCATGCCACAGAACTTCAGGTGAAAATATAAAAGATGAGTACCCAAAGGGAGTACTCATGACTCTGTAGGCAAGAGCACCCAACCAAACAGGGATGATCTGGATGTCTGTGTACAGAAAATAAAGCAGGACTATTGTTCAGCATCAGCTAAAACTTAATCTCTTAGCATCATGATTTTTTCTAGCTTCTCACAAGTTAAATTCATGCAGATACTTTGGCTGCATAACATCTTGCTTGGACTGTGAATGGTAAAGGAGTAATATTTTAACACTAATGATGACTATGCCTTCTGAAGCCTGATGTTTCTTACAGGGATGCACTTACCCACTGCAGACAAACTGGTCTCCCTGCAGCATGCCCTGATCTGGAAACTGCAGGCACAAAATCATAGAATCAGTTAGGTTGGAAAAGACCTCTAAGATCATCAATCAAGTCCAACCACTAACCTAGCAGTGACAAGTCTACCACTAAACCATGTCCCTAAGCAACAGTTTACCAAGAGGCCCAAGTCTGCCCTCTGGAAGTCCAAGGTGGCAGTTCAGCTAACCCCAAAGCCTTATTTTTCCAAGAAAAAAAACTTTGTATGACCAGATCCCTTTCATCCTTTCTCCAGCTATGTGCCTGAAGGCAGTGAGACATTACCTTGTACCTAGACCAGACATAGAAATCTCCTCTGCACTACTCACAGGTAGGAGGCTTGATGAAGCCTTGTGCAAAGAGGATGCTGAAGAAAGATTCAAACCTAGACACACTTTTTTGGAAGAAAAATAGAAAGAGGAAAGGCAAATAAAGTGAACAACAAAAGGAAAAGGCCCAAAGGCAGCAGCTGAGACCTTGTCCTTCACTGATCCAGCTGCACAACAGGCAACTCTGCATTCCCAGGAAACATGTCCACTCTACCACATCAGGGAAACCGTCTCCTAAGACAATCCATAGTCATGGCATGTTGGTCATACCTTTTGAATTCAACACTGGCTGATGGCAGCTCAAAACTTTAGAGAGGGAAGATGCTGATGACAAGACAAGCACAAGTCTTCCCCTGCCTTTGAGCTTAGGCACAAGAATAAACACAACAAGCCCTTTAAGCAGTAATAGGGCTCAAATTGGGAATCAAAAAGGAGAAGTCACTGCTTAGTTTAGTGTATTTCTTTAGAATGTAAGTGAAAATTCATTTTCTCCGGATTCTTTTGAATTTAAAATCATGGTTTTATTGCCAAGAATCAGTCTCAATGAGCAAAACACAAGCATTTTTTACTCACTCACCACAAAACACAAAGAACTATTTAAAAGCATTTGAATATAAATTATTGGGAGAATTAGATATGTACTGCCACTTTTCATACTGGCTTTTCAAATCAACAAGCTAGCCTAGAGACCTGTGTTTTACTACATTATTATTCAAAGGAGTTCAAATCAAATGAAGCTATCAGAAAGCAGAGTGGGTTCCCCATATTAAAATTATCAGTCAAGTGTTAAATTTTTGTGCTTGATTACATTGTATAATTGCTTCAGGTTGCCTAACTGATGCAATATAAAGTGACAGAAGTGGTGAAGTGCCAAAAATAACACATTACCTGAGAACAGGTACCAGGCTCTGAATGCAAAATAACTGTAACCAAGAGCTGCAGATGTGGATTTGGTGCAGAAGTTTCCACAAGTCATACATTATTTTGGATCAAATCTCTTTTTCAATAGTAGATGCACATGCAAATTCCCTCAAATCTTACCAATTCTTCATCTGATTTCAGACAAGAAATTTCAGGTTCTGTGGACTTGATCTTGGAGGTCTTTTCTAACCTAAATGATTCTATGCTATTTTATCTGGTGAGTTTTCCACTGGTTTATCAATGATTTATTCATACACTACTTCTTCTCAGGTCTTCAGATTGGCAGTTCAACAAATCAGGCAGCTCCTGATGATAACAAGATGATTGAGAGATGTCAGTAAACCAGGTAATAAAGTGAAAACAAATGCCTACTTTCTTCTTTTTCCCAAGAATATAGCATTTCCAGAGGGTTTTATACTCTACTTGTCCTCTGAATTTACTAACAATTTTATAAATACAAAAGTATTTATGTTATTAAATCAATACAGCAAGTGTACAATTGTATCAACACTTGATCAAAATTAAAAAAATAAAGTTGGTCCCTGTAGGAGTCTACTTTCCCCTTTACAGCCTCATTTGTTTTTCACAGCTCTGCCACTGGCATTGCCCCAACTACAAACAACTGAGAAAATTGAGAATTATGTATAAAGAAAACTTCTTGATGCGTTACTATAATGAGACCCCAGTGATCAAGGCAGACATAATGCATATTTTGAAACTAATTAGGACAACTGGATAATTATATTCTGGAGAGATCCGAAGTGGTTGTTCGGTTCCTACTATAAAACTATCCAGAGGCAAATGAAAAATATCTTTCCTGAGAAACACCCAGAACGTTCAGAAAGAGTATGCAGTGACCAACCCTTTTGCAAGCTAAAAATCACTGCAACTGCAGAGCCCTTCGGCTGGATCTGTCAGGTGGGCACAGCATGGGACATGCCTGAAACTGTCACTATATTCATTCTCAAAGATAGCTCTGATTCAGCACAAATGCTACCTCTGCTTCTTCACAGTACTGCAGCTCACCATGTCTCAGGAGCATAGCTGAGAGGAAAAAGCTAGATATTACAGACACTAAATATGTTTGTCTTTCCAGAGACCTGACTCGCTGTTCCCAGCAACCCTTCAGTTTCCCCAGCAGAGAGGAGGACAGATATTTCTCCCTTGGTTTGTGAAGCAAGTGTCTCATTTCATTAACCCATCCTGCTGTGCAAATGGGAGTTTTGCATGTGCTTTACAAAGGCCCCTTGCTTCATGGTGACCTTCACTCCCTTGTCACTTGGGATACCTAGTGTCAGGATCCACAGTGGACTTCACCCAAAATGGGCCAGCTCTCCTGTGAAGAATGCTGCTATGGAATGCACTTCCTTGTCATGTTATTCATCCTTAAGGAAAAGATCACATACACTATGTGTCAAACTCATTAGAGACTGAACCTCATATGAAATATGGATGGCTCCTAATGCTGCTTGACTGATTTACTCAGAAATTTAGTCATCTTCTCTGACTGCCTCTGATACAACCGTTTTGCTCTGCCAAGAACTGCAGAACACTGCAGCCTGCAGGAGCTGGATGGTAATTTAGGAGTGTACATCCACTAAAATCTAGGAAAGAGAGCAATGCAGCCTTGTACTTTTCAGTCCTTCAGCCAGCATGCTGAAGTCCTTCACCACTCCTGCCTTGAATTCCCTTTTTTGTGCATTCAGATCTCATGGTCCATTCTTACTACAAACACAATATTTCCTTGCTCCCGCCATCCTCCTTCATCAGCCAGACTCAGTTATATTCTTACCTCATAGAACTAATACAGATAGTTAGGTTGCAAATCCAAGCTCATCTTCCACTGTATCTCTCTAGAGAACATTGAGAAGGCAGAGAAGAGAACAACCTGTCAAATACACACCTAGGCAAAAAGCCAGAAAACCTGTGCCCTCAACAAACAGCGACATTCAAGGCCATGCTTAAAAGCTTCCTTATGGATGGTCTATTTGGTACTGAAATTCAGATCCTGAAGGGTGGCAGAGAAAATTCAATAAATATCAGTAAGAACAATAAAATCATAGAATCATTTAGATTGGAAAAGACCTCTAAGATCATCAAGTCCAGCCATTAACCTAGCAGTGACAAGTCTACCACTAAACCATGTCCCTAAGCAACATATCTACACAGCTTTTAAATATCTCCAGGGATAGTGATTTAACTACTTCCCTGGACACCCTGTTCCAATGCTTCACAACACTTTCAGTGAAGAAATTCTTCCTAATATCCAACCTAAGCCTCCCCTGCTGCAACTTGAGGCCATTCCCTATTCTCCTACCACTTGTTGCTTGGGAGGAGAGATTGACTCACACCTCACTACAGCCTCGTTTGAGGTAGCTGCAGAGAGCAATAAGATCTTCCCTGAGCCTCCCTTCTCCAGGCTAAACAACCCCAGCTCCCTCAGCCACTCCTCTTAAGACTTGTTTTCTAAACCCTTCACCAGCTTCGTAGCCCTTCTCTGGACACACTCAAGGGCCTCGATGTCCTTCTTGTAGTGAGGGGCCCAAAACTGAACAAAGTACTCGAGGTGCAGCCTCACCAGAGCAGAGTACAGGGGGACAATCACTTACCTGGTCCTGCTGGCCACACTATTCCTGATACAAGCCAGGCTGCTGTTGGTCTTTTTGGCCACCTGAGCACACCATTGGCCCATTTTCAGCTGGCTATTGACCAATACTACTAAGTCTCCTTCTGCCAGGCAGCTTTCCAGCCACTCCTCCCCACCCCTGTAGTGCTGCTTGGGGTTGTTGTGAACCGGGTGCAGGACCCAGCACTGAGCGTTGTCGAACCTCATACAGTTGGCCCCAGCCCATTGGTACAGCTTATCCAGATCCTTCTGCAGAGCCCTCCTACCCTAGAGCAGATCAACACTCATGCCTAACTTGGTGTTGCCTGCAAGCCTACAGAGGGTACACTTGATGTCCTCATGCAGATCATTGATAAATATAAAGAGAACAGGCCCCAGTACTGAACCCTGGGGGCACCACTTGTTAATGGCCACCAGTTGTGATTCAGCACAACTTTCTGGGCCTGGCCACCCAGACAGTTTCTTACTCAGTTAAGCATACACCCTTCCAAACCTTGAGCAGCCAGTTTCTTGAGGAGAATGTTGTGGGAAATGGTGTCAAAAGCTTTGCTAAAGCCTAGGTAGACAACACCACAGCCTTTCCCTCATCCACTAAAGCAGGTCACAGAAGGAGATAGGTGAGTCAAGTAGAACCTGCCATTCAAAAACCGACGCTGACTGGGCCTGATCACCTGGTGGTCCTGTAAGTGCTGCATGATGGCAGGGCTCACTTCTCCTGTCTACTGTTGTTATCTGTGAATCTGTCACCACAAGCAAAAATGTATTCTGCTCACCACTCTAATTGACATTACACTAACTGGATGGCCATTCTGAACAGGTCTGAACTGCCCTTTGCCCAGGCAAGAATAACCTTTGTTTCTGATCTAGACACTCGAGCAGCAAGTATAATGAGCACAGATATGTCACTCACACATCTATAAATGTGAAAGAAGCCAAAAGAAAAAACGAGAGAATGTTGAGGTTTTGTCTCATTAACTATGATGTATCCAGGAAAGGGTAGCAAGACCACAAGCATGGAGAAAAAGTAAAGAAAGATTCCTATACACTCCCCTAATCCCCTTAGCACATATAGTGTTGCACTGTCCCACAGCCCCCCTTAAACATCTCATAACAAATTTCTTCATTCCCAGGAGACCCAAGATAGCCTTGTTACCTCTTTTGTTATTAATTGCAAGGTTCTAGTTGAAGATCTCAAAGACTATGTCTGGCTCTTGCAAAGACCTGTCCTTCATGGGCCTAAGAGCTCAGACCCACTTATTAAGGCTTGCACATCAGTATGTGTATTAATTTTCCTACCTCTCAGATTTGTCTTATATATTGAATAGCCCTTAAACAAATACCGTTACAAACTAGATAGCCTCACAGTCCACACACATTAGAGCGTTGGGGGCTGATATTTTTGTTGTAACTCTGGGAATCCTGCAGATAATTCTGAAAACCATTGGAATATGGAAAACTTTTTACTTTCAGGTAAAACCTTGGCTACAGACCTGTACCTAACATTTGTTTTTTAGTTTATATAGCTTGAACTACATACAGAAATATCCTGTTTTCTGAGTCAAAAAACAGCTTCCTTTGCCATTTCTTGGTGGGAGGTGGGGAGGAGAGTAGATTTGATTTGTTGTGTAGGTTTATTTTCTTGTTTATGTGAGAGTGTGTTTTAGAACAATGTTTTGTTTCCGGTAAGATAAAATGGGAAGAATAAGATAAAATAGGAAAGGAGTATCTGAGGGGATTAAAAATTAAAAAGATATTTTACCACATGAGAAGAATGTTTTCTAAGTTGGCAAGCCCAACTTCTGCTCTTCACGTTTCTGGATTTAATTTAATATTACATAATGCAGGGCTAGATACTGCATAGTGGGAAAAAAAAAAAACAAAACACCACAGAACTGGATCACTATGAGTAATATTCAGCTTTCACAGTTTTGTAGAGCCAATGACAAAAGATGTGCAGCAAGCTGTTAGGTTAACACGTAAGAATGTCTAAAACACAGCAGAGAGCTTTGGTCAGCTGTTGTTTGTGGAAAGAAAAATAGTTATGCTCACCAAACTTGCTGAACTTCCAGATATCCAGATGAATATCTGGACAAAGAGCCACAGAAAATAACAACTGATGGACCTGCTCCATCTCAAGGATATGCAGTGGCATATTTTTTTTTTCCTTGCAGAATATTTCCTAACTAGGGATTCAGCTTTCTGCTGCCCATACCAACAACTAAGATGCTGTCCTGTACTGAACTGTATCAACCATCCAAATGCTCATTAGCCCTAAACACCATGTTTCCAAATGGCTCCAATTGTTCATAGCTTCTTACATAAACCTGTATGTTGTATCAAAGCACCTTGCCCAGCCCAGCTCTACAGATGGTTCTGACACTGATTTGGGTAGGTCATGTAGGTTACCCACAGGTCACGGTTGTAGGAGCCTTCTCTCCACATTTCAACTCCCAATTCCCAGAGCACATCCTGCACCCATGGCAAGAAGCAAAATTCTGCCATTAACAGATGTTGGCAGTTCACTTGAGGATAACAAATGCCATAGCTTGGCAACTGGCTTTTCCTTGTGAGCATTTCTCCAGGATCACTGCTACGAAAACAGCCCAGACTGCCAGAAGGCTTCTGAAGACAAAGCTTGTTGCTAGAAACAGCTCTGTATTGATGCGGAGCCAGATTTTCTCTGCTTCTTTCATCTTAATTCATAATTTCATTAAACATATTTACCAAAAAAAAATTAAATACGTGCACTTAGAATTCTAATTTCAAAATGCACTGAGAAATAGGAAGGGGACAAGCCCACAATTATCTCAGTCCTTAATGCAGTTGCATAAAACCCATAGCAATTAAGTTGCAAAGTACCATAATTTACATAAACAAAAAAAAAAAACAAGGTGGGTGTTGAAATGTTTGCTTCAGAGACAAAATAGATGTCACAAACAGCTTCAAAACAAGACTGTAAAACAAGCTACAGCACACATAACAGTTCTTGGTGATTCTGGCTGCTGCCTGTACATGGTTACCTTCCTTATAAAGAGGGTAGCATTTGGAAAAAAGAGTCTGGAAGGGAATGGATCGTTTCTATTAGAGGTGCCCACACAAGGTACCACAGCTAAATTATGCCAAGATCTATGGAACAATGAAGAACTGTCTCCTCCACATCAGTGGCCACAAAAAGACCACCAAAGAATGCAAAATGGGAATATCACCCCCATGTTTTAAATGACAGCCTATGACTACACCCCTGAAACTTCATCAGGAATGTTAGAAATCTCAGAGCATTTACACCCTTCACCACCATGAAAGGGTGCTCACAGGAGTCCTACAAAGCCAGCCCTTTCCACCACCGCCACACTAAGAGTTATCTGGGCCCCATAAGAAGGAGGAAGCATAAATCACTGTCTGCAGCTCTCTTTGAGAAATAACCTTTAGCTTCACTGGCAAAAGCTACTATGCCTTCTCATCAAATATTCCATCAGTTGCATGGTTGGTGTTGTTCAAGAGAATGTTCAAGAGTGTTCAAGAGAATGACCACTTCATCCCAAAGCTCACACAGCCTTTGGGCCGTGCTGTCTCATTTGAGTGTGTAGATCACTCCTGACCCCAGTGCTGAAAGTTTGACTGTGAGCAGCTAGTATTTCAGGAGGCGGAGAGCACATGCCAGTCCACATTGTTCTTTCAGCTAACTGCCCGACAGTAGAGTCACCAGGGCTTTGAGCTTTTTGTGAAAGTCCACGACAGGCTGCTGAAGACTAAGAGAAACTCGGCTTAAAAGTATTTTCACAGACTGCAAGAAAAATGTATAATTTCCCCTGTGAATGAGTGATTTATTTATTTATTTATTTATTTGAAGTATCACAATATCCCCGAGGACAGAAATCCCAGTTTTAACTGGCTTACTTCTGAAATTTGTCAGCATTCTGGTGCTTTAACTGCCACTCCAGAAAAATCAAGCACAGCTTATCTTTCCCATCTGTACATGCAAGCCTGAACAGCGAAGATGGGAGAGGGAATTTAAGAACTGATTCCATCTCATATTTCTTCAGCTTCCTCTCATTAAAGCTTTAGCAGACCACAAAGAGAGTACAATATCATCAACAATAAAGAAGGCTTTTACTGCCAAAAAGTGTAAATTATTGGTATTTAAAAATAGTAAATGGTCTTTAGAGAAGTGAAATTCCCAAACAATTCCACAACCTGAAAACTGAAACAAATTTAGTTCTGGCTAAAATTCTGTAAATGTTACATCAGCAATTTCAAAATATTTTCCATATCTTTTCCTCATAGAACTGTGAATAGCTTATATTTTTAAGTAATACTACACAGACAATGTCCTGAAATACTTGCAGCTTCCATGCTTCTCCAGAAGGGTCAAAATTTTCCAGGGAAATGGTTTAATTACTTCTAAGTCCTGTCTAAACTCTCAATAGTTTTCAAAAATATATACTTTGAATGGGGAATGACACAAGACATGCCTGACCAGCTTCCTGACTGTTGGTGCTGCACGTTTCACACCAGAATCCTCTTCACCACTGCAAAACAGTTCTTCTGAGCAAAGAACAAAATATGGTAGTACCAAGGAGCACTGCCACTTTTCATCTCCAGAAAGCAGTCCTGCTTCTTCAGTCTAGGACAGAAAATTTAAATTGTCTCTAATTTAAATTAGTCTTTCAGGTAACATCAAGGAAAAGCCAAGCTATTTGGCCAAGATGTTTTAAGTTCACTGTCTTCTCAATGCTAAACTCCTCTGCTCCACACTTCACATAGATTGGATGGGTACATGCAGTGAGCCTGGTATTTCAGCTTGCATCCACAGCCAGAAATATCTATGAATCATTCATGCTAATATCCACCTACTGTGATCATGAAATTCCACCAAAAACTTTTCTGTTGGGGAAAAGGTTCCTTGCTATCTTTCAATGATGCAAAGAAATGTGGGTGCCCTGTTCAGTCTTCCTAGGCTTGCAAGAGAAAAAGGAAGACCTTCTCCATGCCTTCACGAGTTAACTCCAAGACCATTGCTTTAGGCCTCCCACAACGACCAACTGCTGAACTGGTCCCAAAGGGAGAGTCTGTCCAGCATTGAACACTGGGCCTATCGCATGTGTGGAGGTGACTGGACCACACAAAATACTTGTTACAGCATGGCTAAAGGTCCCTGACTGCACACATAAATGCTCATTCAGTCTCCCAGGAAGGAATGGTAGCAGTCACATCTGTGTGTCACTTGCAGCTTCTGGAGGAAACTGTGACCTGCTTTTCTGAGCATGTATCTGTCAGGTCATTTGAACTCTACTGTATCCACATGGCAGGCACATTTGTTTATAGCACGTTGCTCTAAATCATAAAAGTCAGCAGCAGCCAAGCTCCTCCATCCCTGTCTTGCTGGTGTAGTTGCTAATCCACTGTGGACCAGGACAAACCTGCCTTTACACAGCCATCACTTCATCCTCACCCAAGCCAAAAACAAACATACCTTCTCCCCACCTCAGGCAACAATTAGCTGTTCTGTTCTTCTCCCATTACATTCCAGAGAACTGGCTAAGGAAACCCCAACCAGTGGATCTCTACATGGTAGCTATCAAGAAAAG
Organism: Cygnus atratus; assembly: GCF_013377495.2. Taxonomy (NCBI): domain Eukaryota; kingdom Metazoa; phylum Chordata; class Aves; order Anseriformes; family Anatidae; genus Cygnus; species Cygnus atratus. Next base: position 54,614,999 of record NC_066396.1, on the reverse strand, counting down.
ACAGTGTGAGCGTTGTCTGTGTGACCTGAGTTGTCAGGCCAAGGGCACAGAGAGGTGCGTGACCTCCACCACCATATCCATCTGTCACTGCCATGGCTGCGTGTATCCCACAGCACCCATCCCACTAGCTCCCTGGGATGTGTCCACAACAATGTGCTCATAGACCACTCATCCTAAGTCTGAGGACCACAAACACCATGGGCTGCGCTGCCAAATCCTGCTGTGAGCAGCCAAGAGCTGGTCCCAAAGGAGAGTTAGCCTGGTATCTCACTTCTCAGGAAGGCTGCTGGCACTTGGAAAGTTATAAGCTATTTGGGATCTGGCCGCAGGTGGCTCCCGCACAGCTCTTCACACATCAACACCTGCCTAAATCCTCACAGAGAGGCACTGTTCCCTGGCTGTTTCCGATCTGACATTAACAGGCACAGATTCCCATCCTGTTCCTGGCAATGCCACCTGCTGAGTAGACCTTGCCAGCACACACCGACCCACACCGTCCTCTGCCAAAACCAGGGCACCAGCACAGATCTTGTAAATCCTTTGAATTGTTTTCTTCTCTTCCCCCTGAGCACTGGATGGTAAAAAATTAATGCTCTGAAGTGCTGGGAAAGGTCAGAACCATTTAAAAGTAAATAACAGACTTAGAACAGACTACAAAGCCCTTCTGCTCTCAGCTGACATGTCTGGCAGGCAGCACCGACATGAAGCTCAGAATTTTACAGGCCATGGTAGCAAGTGAAGACTAAAACAAATATTTAGGGCTTTCATCTTCAAGCACTTCACAAGCATTAAGAACAGTCAGAAAAGCAAATCTCTTGTGCAGGTCTGTATCTCCTTGCTGTGTAGTCAGTGCAAGGCCAGAGGCAAAAGAATTAACCTCCTCCATATCAGTACTGCTGCTCATGGGAGGTAGGATTCCTGCGAACTTCAGCAGTGGATGGGCAGTCCTGTAGGATTTGCTGTGTCATTGACATCAATCAAGCTAGTTGTCATGCTTACTATGATGTTTAAACTGTTCTGCTGAGGCAGTTGTGTTTTAGCCTATGCCTCCCTGATGGAAGATTTCACCCATTTAGTGGACGTGGTTGCTCCAAAGGTGCTCCATAGCACCTTCTGTACACAAATCAGAAGCATTCATGCTTCATGCCTGTGGACCTTCCTTCCTCACTGTGGAGTAGAAATTTTTCACTTTGGTTTACTAGACTTGAGAAGATTCATAGCCCTCAAATGACTGGATATCTACAACTTGAAATCTTACCTCCTTGACACTACACTACTTTCAGGCATTTGCCTGCTTGCTAGCAAAGTTCCTATTTATGGAAACTTCTCTTGGACACAAATTATGTAAATGACTACTTAGCCTTTGATAATCTTTAAATGTCAGGTTACAGGTGAATGTGGGAGTTCATACAGTCTCTCTCTCCTGTTCTACTAGTTAATTTGAGTAATTTGGCAATTTTCCTTTGCATTTAACTGAAAGACTTGGGATTGTGCAATGCTGTATTTCAAGCCCTAGTACCACATGCTGGTTTGTTTGTTTGTTTGTTTTTGAACTTCTCAGATTTATCTATTTCATTTGGGGCTGACATGTTCTGTGACTCATTCCCAAGGCAGTTTAGGAAAAGGAACCCAATCAGGATGGTTTCTGAATTATGCTTGTGTGGAAGATGTATCACTTCTTCACAGGTTTCAACTTCAAACTGGTAACTCAATAGCTGAAACATTAATTACTATTTACTTTTTGGCTCTCCTGTATGCAGTGGACCAAGCTAAGATCAGCAAATTGAAAGCTCAGGCTATATGAAGGGAATACACATAGTAACTATGCTTTGCACTGCTGGCAATTGATTGAACAGAAAGTTTGCTGAACTGCCCTGGTGTCACCTGTCCATGAAATGTCCAGCTCTAGTAATGACACCTCTACATGAAAACATTTAGGCCTGTTTAACCTCTGTCTCTGTCCAGCTCTGATTGAAGGCTGACTGATTCTGTGGTCCTTAGGATACTCTGGAAGGTTCATAATAGTTCCCGTAGGAATAGCTGAGGACTTAGGGCTCCATGGATATGAGAGACCTTGGTTAAGAACACTTCTGCTTCATCACCTGAGGGAGAAGAGACTTTATGGACTTCTATTTCTATTCCTTTTCCATCCAAAGCTCTTCACTGAATTACTTCGTTAAATCCAAGGTTAAAAATCAGGAAATGCACCAATAGATGAGAAAGAGTTGGCTTAAATCCACACATCCACGGCTTGCTTTATTCACAGCCTCAAAATTTGACAAAAGACTCCAGAAAAGAGAAGGTTTCACAGTCCTGACACTGCTGGGTTAAACAAAAATTCTCCTCTAATATCTCTGAAACAGAAACTGTGCCTTCACGCATAATAAAAGAGCAATGAAGAACAAAGTCACAAGCCAAAGCTTCTCTTTTCCACTCCAGTGTACTTTTGGATAAAAGGAAATCAATAGTAGCTGTGAGATTCACATCAGATAGATCAGCTCATGAGCACAGCTCCCTGGTGCCCTGAGGATGTCTCTGCTGTCCCTGCGAGCAGGGCAGCCTAGCCCGAGGGCACAAAAAGCCCACCGCAGAGTGCACAGCAGTGAGAGGAGTCTTTGATCTCTGATAAATTGAAGACTTGGTGGAAGTAGGGGAAAAGGATGCAGATAGTTTTGTTATTCGCTATAATTGAGGAAAGTATTTTTAAATTCCTTTCTGTGCAGCAAAACTCAGAGAAGATTTCCTTTCTTCTAGTTCTCTTTGTTCTGCAAAATTCATTTTTCGGCTTGAGAGGCTTTTCCTCCTCACAATAGAGAAGGGATATCTGTCTTAGGACCGACATTATAGTGTATTTGTCCTGCTGGACGGCACATATTTGGATTTCTGTCTCTCACAAAAGTCCCAAGGCAGAGGTCAAACTTTTGCAGCAAACACTGGCAGTTTTACCATCATTCTCCAAGGCACCTGCTCTCAGGGGGATCTCACTGCTGGCCTGCAACCACTGCACCCACAGACAAGCCCACAAAGAAACTCACCAGCAGGCTGAGCCTGAGAATTAGGAGAGGACATGAGCTTCCAGCTTCCACGAGCGTTGAGAAGGTACCCTTTCCTTCCTGCACTAAACTGCAGAGGTAGGGAGCTGGAACATGCCCTTGTTCAGCGGTGCATAAGAGTTCAGTGTACCAATGAAAGCAAGCTCTTGAGGAGCTGCATGTCAGGCTCTAAAATGCTGCTAGAGACTGAACCCTCTGCACATGGGAAGGTAACTGTGAGGGAGTCAGGCTCTGGAAATCACACATTCACCTCCATTCCTTTGTCCTGTACAAATGAGGCTGCAGCTGCAGCTTCTTCCGTAAGAAGAAGTACCCAGTAGCAGGACCTCTTCCTATGATGAGTCTCAGCAACTTCATTAGGCGCAGGGATGTGACCAGCCTGTTCACAGTCCCAGCAGAAGAGAGGCTGGTAGTGTGGTCTGCTGTAGTGTAGGGCCCCCAGAAAGCATCCTCTCCTTGGCAGTCATGACACTCAGCTGGCCCACCTAAAAGCACTGAGCACCAGGCAAGAAAACACCAGCTTCAAGGTTCATAGGGAAACAACTGTGGTTGATGCCATGAGGTACTCACATGAGAACTGCATGGTTCACCCTGTGCTCAAGGTAAAGCTAGACACACAAACACCGCTCACATAGTGCAGACCTTCCTTAGAATAGAACCATCCTTTTCTCAAAGATTTGACTGCTTGGGAGAACATTTTCCATTACAAATCCAGACTCTCATCCTCACTCCATTTATTGCTGCAAGCATTGACAATTGCCAACAGCTCTTCCTCAACAAATTTTTGATTTAGAAAAAATGTCAACTCATTTCAATACTCTATTTTCAGATCCAAACTTATTATGAATCCAATCTCAACTCCATCTCTGATCCACAGATACCAAGTGCTGCCTCATCTATCTGGCACTCGATACTGGGAGACTGAGCTAGAGGAAGATCTTCCCATCTTCCAGATTGCCTGAATTTTCTTTCAGCAAAGGAAATATTTCATATTTTACAATGGAATCATTCATGAAAATGGCATTGAAACAGGCACCTGGGCAAGGCTTTGAAGAGAGTACGTGGAGCCATTAATAGCTACTAGTTATTTCTCCCTTCAGTTTCCAGAGCTCTCTCCTTGGTGGTGCACTAATGGTGCACATCCTGGAGATGCTTTCTTTGTGACCACTTTAGATTCGACAGCAGTGTTGATTCTGACATGCTTTGTTATGTTTATTTGGAAATTTATAGGCTGCATCTCATAGACTGTAAAGTTATGAATGCAAGTGCTGACATAAATTTTACTACAATATAAAACAGATTTTGCAAGAAGTGAATGGAAGCTTAAATATCAGATAGCATGGAGAGACTCACATCAGCATTAAAGCACACTAGCTGCATTGGTAAACACTGTAATAAGCAATAGACAATAAAATTATGTTTACCAAGGCAGCCTAAATTGCTGAAATCTTCCCTGGCTGTCCATAAAATGATGCAGCCTTTACTTTAGGTTATCGCAAATTTCATCTAGAAGGAGCCAGCTGAGAAAATGCAGTTTCAGAGACCACCTGTGGAAAAGGAAGCAAAACACTGTTCTTCCACTCCCTCATTTCTAGGAATCTATTTGGGGAAGTACAGTGGTGTTTTTTTGTTGTGTTTTTTTTTTTTTTTTCAAATGTTCTTTTACAGAGAAAGTGCAAGACAAAAGAAGCTCCCCTTACCAAGTCGATAACCACGGATTGACAAAATCACATGATGTTTGCTCTGTTCCTGTATAAAATTGGACCTGCTGTGGTTCTGGAAAGGTCCTCAGGAATGAGCATATGTCTGCATCTATTCCCTGCCAAATACCAAATTCCAGAACTTCAAATGAATGGGAATGGGACAACCCCACACATGCTCTAACCTCCATCTTGAGCCCTTACTATTCTGTAGGCTGCAAAGAAAACATTAGCAGACTAATGTACAAATTCCCTATGGGAATCTCTGCACCATCCCTTGCTGGCCTTCTACATCTTCTTTGTATGCAGTACCTGATGAAAGACAGAGCAGGTGTTCACAGGTGCTGTCTTCTCCCAGCATACATGCAACATGTAAAATAAAATATGTTAAAGAAGAAGGTGAGAGAGGAGTGTACAAATAGGGGCTAGGAAAAAAAAACATTTGCTAGGAGAGATTGTTGTCCTTTGGTAAACTGCAAGGGAGTTAAACCAGGAGGGACACCACCTAGCTGGTAAAAGCAGGAATTGCTGCTTCACCAGTGTAAACTGACTCAAAAATCTAGGTGTGGGAACAGGAACTGCATAACTTCTCAAGGAAGACCAGCGGCAGATTAATGGACAATTGCATCAACCATTGCCAGCTAAAGAACTAGTCCCATGGCACCAGTACCCAAATAAAAGGGCTGGAATGAAAAATGGATTCCCAAGCGACATAAAATACAGCAGAAAAAAAAGTCATCAGCCTGCAGCCCGTAGGAAAATCTTAATTTCTGCCAATGTTTCCCATAACGACTTAAAAAAAAAAAATAAAAAAAAAATAAAAAGGAGGTTTTAAATTTTCTTTGTTTTATAAAGTGTGTAACTTGATTTTGGTACCAAGGTCACTTCTCTGTTTGAAATGTGTGTGTGCAGAAGGTGAGGGCTTCTTTTTTTCTTTCTTTCTTTCTTTTTTTTCCCTATTTTCAGTCCGTAGTTTATTTTTAGACCTAACCTTTCATTCTGAGCTAGAAGGGGAAAAAAATAAAGCAGTGAGAATTCCCACAAGACAGGAAAAAAAAAAAAAAAAAGGTGTTGCAGAGCACTGCTTCTTGAGGAAGACCCAGAGCGACCTCAGCCCATCCCCAGCTCTGCAGGAGATGACCCCCTGTAACTTTGCCTGTGGCCACATTTTAACCCCCTCTCCCTCCCAACAGACCTCCACAGCCCTGCCCATCAGAAGCCTTTCTATGACCACATCCCACATTATTTCTTCCTGATTCCCAAGTCCACTGGAGGTTACTGCAATGTGCAAAAGCCCCATAGTAGACAGAATAGCTCTCTGCATATCTGAAATCACCATTGCTGTATGGGTCAGAAGAGACTGGCACAGCACATTCGGAAATTTGTTTAGAAAACAGTGTAATGTGGAAACACCCCTTAGTGGCAAACAGAAAGGGGAGAATATTGCACAGAAAGAACATCAAATAAAGAAATTTGCTTTACTCAAAGCCCACTCGAGCACTTCTGCATACGATTGATGTCACTGCTGACTAGTTAAGCTGTTTATGTTGCAATCGGAAAAAAAGTGAACATTTTTTCATCTCGCAGCTATAGTTCAGCTTGATTCCAGGATAATGCTATGGACATAAGAAATTTCTCATTTTTGATTCCTTAGCCTCTCATTCAAAACAAAACAAAACAAAACAAAAAAATATCAAAAAATCATAGACTGAGAGGGATCACCCTCCTTAAGTGCAACTATACACAAGAATTCCACAGGACAACAGACACCGGCATTAGAAAGCTATGTTTTAGGCTGTATCTAAAATTTTAATATGCATAACTACTCTAAATGACAGCTTGCTCTTGCAGCCCAGGTTGTCTTCAAGCCCAGAATCTGCATCAAGAGCCTTTGATTGCCACAGGGCAAAATAATTCAATTGAATGGAATTGGATTTCCAATTGGAATTAGATTCAATGGAAGTGTTTACCCGGAATGGTGTGAAGGGACAGGAGTGGCTGGGGATGGACAAAAGCACAGGGACTGTGATTGCCCCAGTCCTCTCACCTGGCACAGCAGTGACTTTCACACTTTCAGCTCTTCCACAAAGGCACTGCCCAGATGATAAGGTCAGTCTACTCATTAGCTGCTCACACATTTCGCACACGCTGAATTAAAGGCTTTCTCAACACCGTGGTTTGGTCGTGCAGCAAATGCCAGTCGCTGTGCTGCATGTGTTTTGTCTCACCCACTAACTGGGAAGCAGTGGCACTATCAAAGCAACCCAGATCTCCAAAGGATCCCACACTGTCCCCACTGGCAACCAGCATGTGAAGCTGCTCTTGAGGGCAGCTCCCAAAGAACAGAGTATTGAGGGCAGTAATGCAATCCCAAAAGAGGGAAAGCCTGAAGAGAAGCAGCATCCCTTTTTCTTGATCGATGTGGTGGTTTCACACTGGTAGCTCCACCACACCACTCTTTCTCTCCCAGCTGCTGTTGCACAGCATTTTTTTTTCCCTTCCTTCAACCTGCTTTTCCAGAGGCCCACCCAGCGTCGCTCCCTGGCTCGGCTCTGGCCAGCAGCAGGTCCCTTTGGAGCTGTCTGGAGCTGGCTCTGCTCTGACATGGGGCAGCTGCTGGGCTCTGCTCACAGAGGCTGCCCCTGCAGATGCCCTCCTACCAAACTCTTGCGATGTAAACCCAGCACAACAGCAAGCACCCTAAGATGCCAACTTCCACTGCTATGCTGAATGAAGAGACAACCTATCGACTAAGTCATCATCTAACTGAGGAAAATCTCGCCAGCTTAGGCAGACTGCAGAAAAGCCTTTGCAAACTTTTTTTTTTTTTTTTCCTAGCAGTGGGACATCCAGCCCTATTCCCAACCACTTTCAGTGGCTTTTTGAGATGAAAAAATCCCACTGGGTGCCCAGAAAAAGTCTCTGTCTTTACCCCAGTCCTCTCACAGCTGTCCAGCCTCCTTCGCCAGATGCACACTGAAAGACCTGGCACTGTCAAATCAAGTCCTTACTGCTTATCTGCTGGCAGAGTACTGTTTCAAGGCAATAGCAACTTTGCTGAGTTTCACAAATACTTTTTTTTCATGTAATTAAGCAAGCTGAGCGTATGGACAAGGCACTTTGAGAGTGTTGTGGTCAGGGCTAGGACAGAGCATTTGTTCCTGTTCTGGGCAAAGCTTTGTCAACAGAGAGCCAGGAGATCTTTTTACTAGAAAGCATCGTGCCTGTGGGTTGCTTCTCCCGTGGCACAGACTCACATTTCCTGGTTCACAGTTTTTGTAAACATTAAGAGAGACTCCAGCTCCTGGCATCTAGATGTAGTGAAGCTTCTGAAGGATTTCACAATGCTTTTCTGAAACTGGTTGCATTTCAGCCATCAGTATGTGGGTTTTCATCTACAACAGAATTAGGTTCAAAGACCCATCTACCAGTTTTTTAGGATGGTTTATATGAATTTCAGAAAGCTTTGGGAAATATGTATGTTTTCCCCACTGATACATATAAGGCTAAAAGATTTTTAAAGTCTTGTTTATTTGTTTTTCAAAGAACTCTCCAACTGTTTTTTCCAAGTAAACTAAGATGTGGGGTGGCCCAAAGGAGCAGAAGATTTGCCCAGTGGTGATCTCTTGTTCTGTACCTTGTTCTGGAGGCCCCTTGTTCATGCACAAATTTTGCACCTTTTCACGTTGGCATTCCTCCTAAGGATGCAAAGCATCCCAGCTTCTGTTTGATTAAAGCACAGAAAATGCCTTAAACTTTTTTTTTTTTTTTCTGAATATTACATGATAGAATCATAGAATTATAGGGTCACAGAAAGAAATGATGCACCTCTGAAAGAAATTTGAAGGACTTCATAGTCCCCTCCTCACCACTTACAGACTCCACCTGCTGACACATGCACCGTGGCAATTTTTCTTTATAATCTTTCACTTCTGCAGCCCTTGCTCTTTTCCCTGTGTCACAACAAGGCGCGGTGGCTACTTGGTACTGCTCATGTGAGCACTGCAGGAAGAAGAGCAGTAAGTCCATTCTGAGCAGCATGCCTGTTAATTGAAACCAACTGGAGCACAGCACAATGCAGCTCTTAAAAACAAGGGAGATAAAGATGCGTGCCAAATCAAGTGCATTTTTACATCTGTTTCCAAGGTATCATAGAGCCTCATCAAGGGTGGTAATGGAAACTGTCGCCATAGAGCTGCCTATAGAGAACCATGCCTCAGCTTTTTTTTCTCAGAGGCCTGGGAATTGCAAAAGAGCAGATGCTGTCACAAAATGGGCTGCAACTGTGAATTCATCATAGCTGCACCACTACACATCCAACATCTTTTCCTACTCTGCTGGGAAAGAGCAATCTGGTGCTTATAAATTCATATGCTGAGCCCTGAGTATGACTTCTGGGGAGTGGGGGAGATATATCTGTATAGGCACACTGGTCATTTAATGAATATACAGAAGGGAGATTTGTGATGCTGTTAAAGCTCTTTTTCAGTCACCTAAAGGAAAATGCCTTTGTTACTATGAGACCAACACTGCTGAAAACTGAACAGAAAATTATGGAATCTGTGATAACAGCTTTGGAGAGGGGGGAATTCCCAACATTACACTTTAGAACTTAGGATCTTTTGATCCTAATGAACCTTTATGATCTGGAGGCAAGGAAAACATTTCTCTATAATATCAACACAGAAAGAATCACAAGGTGTCGAACACTAAATGTGTCTCTGGGCCACAAGCTTTTCAAGGCAGCAATCATTTCTTTTTCCTGTCCATATAGCCACTAGTATAATGAAGCCTTCAGTCTATTAGTCACACCTAAAATGATAACTTTCTGCTATTACTACTGATGATTGCACTGGGCTTTTGGCTAAGGCTGAGTTCTGTACTGAGAGAAACGTTTAATGCCATATTCTCTGGGCAAGAATGGCATGGGGAAGATTTTGCACATGAAGTACTGTTTCCCAAACAGCAGCCCCTGGAAGCAGCTCAGGAGGGCAAGAGAAACTGAGGCAGTCTTATGGCAGGTGAGATAAGTAGTCATGATGGGCAAAGGTGAAAGCAAAAGCTATTCTTGATGCAGCTCTGCAATTTACAGCCAGAACACATCTCTGAAGCATGCATTTGCTCATGCACAGGGAGAAGAATACGCAAACACAACCTTCACTACTGTGGATCATTTTTTCTCTCTGCCATAGCAGTTCTGCACTTATTAAACACCACCACAAGTGGGGGAAAATATCCTTACTGGTATAAGTCTATCATCAATTCACCTCTGTCAAAGCACCTAACTTTGATTTGAGACTTAATTAACATAACCTGACCGCTTGCTTTTATGCTGCTGCTTGTTGTTTATAAATCACCAAAAAAAAAAAAAAAGTGGAAATTCTCCTCATTTCTCTGCTTTCTGTATTAAGTTAGGCAACCAGATTTTGGACTGTGGACACCTAAGTCCTCTTCCCAAAGATAAGTATTCAGTCATTAATTCTCCCATTATTCCCAAACATCTTTTGGTTCCTCACTGAACCTCTCTCATGTAACCTTTTTTTCCGCTCTTCTGCCACCCACTGCAGCCAGCAATGCTGAAAGCTCCCCTGCTCCTTTTTGCCCAAAGCTCTAAAGGACAAAAGACATGGGAGAAGCCTATGTGGCTGCTTCTCCCTCCGTGCACAGCTTTTTCCTTCCAGCACATTCCCAGATAAATCTGTGTTGTCCAGACAGACCTGGTTAGCGTTCCCAGAGTCTGCTACTGACTGGGAACTGCAGTAGGGACCACCAGGGACCACAGCCACGAGATCTGGGGAGCCACAGACCTGCAAGCATGCTGTCTGCACCGGCACGTTAGCAGAAAGTCTTCGAGTGGACAGAGCTGGCGGGCACTTGAATAAATCAGACATAACAAGGAGGGGTCGTGTTGGCATGTGTGAAGGAAAGCGCTGCCTTGCAAACCTATTAGTGTTTGTGGGACGACTGAGATGACAAGCCAGCTTGAAACAGTTCTGATGGACTTTATCGCAGTCTTCAGGAGACACAAATCTGCCGTGGGATAACAGGTTAAAGTCCTCATGCACGATTAAGTGAATGGTTAAAAGAGAAGAGATAAAGAATGGGAGGAAACAGGATTTTTTTCCAACAGAGGAAGATCTCCAGAGAGGTGTGCGTTAGTGACCTTTGCTGTTCAACACAGTCTCAAATAAGCTGTAAAAGGTCAGGAGAGAATAGGGAGGGCAGAGACTTCACTAGTAACACGAACCTAATCAGAGCCATTCAGACAAGAGCCAGCTTTGCATATGTACCTGCTAATACTCAGTGACTAGGTAATAAAACAGCAGATGAAATTTCCTGTAGATAAGCACAAGGTGATGCACATTGGTGGAAAAAAAAAAAAAGTCATCAATATCATGTATGAAATGATGGTCTCAGAACTAATCATAACCACTGAGGGAGTAAGTTCCTGGCTGGTGATACAGCAAAAACACCGTGCTCAGTAGTAGACAAAGATGTCACATAGCCAGAATTACTACAAAGGGATAGAAGGCACCAGAGACAACATCACATTTACTTTTCTGTACAAGTGAATAAACCTTGAATGCTCTGTGCATTGGTTTTTTTTTTGTTGTTTTTTTTTGTTTGTTTGTTCTTTTCTCTCAAGAAATTATAATGGATTTACAAAAGGTGCCAAGAAGGTAAGAGGGGTGATCAGATGTTTGATACAGCTTCTGCCCAGTGAACAGCCCCAAAATGTCTGGATCAGAGGGAGAGGATTATGACGTTTCATACATTGTTATGATACAGTGTGTGTGGGGAGTGGTATCACATGAAATGACAAGAAGCTCAGAGAGAGTGACCAGGAAATAATTGTTCAGCTGACTCCTCTAGTAAAAAGGTGGGGACATCAGATTAATCTATCTGTCAGAAATTCAAAGCAAATGAAAGGAGGTGGTTTCTGAAACAATATGTAATTCATCTGTTTACCTTTCCCATACAGAATGTGAGAGACTTACACAAATCCAGAAAGAAACACAGAAATTCACAGGTGAAAGCCATTCAGGGCAGTTACCTTAGATCTGCCATCTGCAAGACGCGCAGGAGAGAGTGCTGGGAAAGAACCACGATGTGCCTGACCCATTTAGCACAACTCTGGGCACCAGCTGCTGACCAGGACACCAGGACAGGGTCTTTGGTCTAATTTAGGCCAGCTGAACTTATCTTTTATGCCTGCACACAGACAAAACTTCTATGAGGAGCAAACCTCTAACATCCTAAGCAACAAGACAAGCATTTTGGACCTGCCCGTGCCTGACAGTAAGTTCCAAGCAGTTCTCCCTGTTCTTGTGTCCCATCTGAGGCTGAAGTTGAACTTTTTTTAACTGGTTAATAAGCAAGAGTTCCAATGATAACTCACAGTAACTACAGACCTGTAGTTAGGTAAGTATATACACAATTATTGCCCAACTATAGATTATATCTTGGTTCCCTGACCTGTTAAGTGTTGTCATTGCATTTATTCCTTATGCATCAGCATATCACAGTATCTTAAAGAAGGGGGTACAGAACACGAAGGACATAGGGGTTAGCTGGAGGAAGAAGTTTATGGGGTTAAATAACATCAGTAACACTGATGTCATTCTTTGCAGCATGTTTTCGAGGCCATGTGCAAACCTATCTAATTATAGATTATAATTACAAAACCTAGCATGCTGGAATACTAGCACCTGCCAAAATCAATAATGTCAAAAGGTGGACATAATTAAAAACAATATAATTGTAATTCTGCCAAGAATCAGTTCTGGCACACTGTACTACTCAACTCAGACCAGAGCTGTTCCAGTGGGTTCATCAACAACCTAACTAAGCCACAGCCATTTTCTAAGGTTTGTAATTACTGCAATCAAGTAATGCTATTTGCCTCTTATTTTCTCTTTGCTCTAAAGAAAAAAAAGTGTTCAGTTCCATTTAACCTCAAAGTGCACAGGCTACAGTCTTGTGAGTAACTTCTGTCTGCACTATAGCCACAAATCAGAATGTTTTCCCCTTGCTCTACACCCCATTTCCACTGCAAGTTTAAAAATCCTCCACTTAGGTTGTTTCAGCTTGGGATTTTTCCCAAATATAGCCTTAATGCAGAAGTGGATACTGTGAGCAGCTGAGGTCTTTTGTGGTCTTTTCATCTTTGTGTATTTACATTTTCAGGTATGCTTTATGCTGCCATATGTTGGTAGTGATGGACCAGTCACAGCCATAACATAGGAGGGAGGCTGAAATCTTTGCTTCTTCTAGCTGATCTGAGAAACAGAATTTCCCTTTCTCCCTCTCTGAGTTTCTGCCTTCCAGTGTTGGGAGGAAAATTCATTCAAGCAGAACTCATCAGGGTGGTGACAAATTAAATTCACCTACCAGAGATAAAAATCACAAGCCAGCACAGATCAAATGATGAGACATCTTCTCATGTAGGGCATCCTCTGAAGCCCTGCTGCAGAGTCATCAGTGAAAGGTGTCATTATTTTCCACCACTTATAAAGCTGCCCTACACATGCACATTTTGCACTGAATCTGACGGATTAGGCTGCTGCACTAGGTTTTGTATCAGGTCCTTGTCAGTGAGGGGAAAATGCTTGGTTTTGCTTCTTAAAGGAAAGTTCTTTCCTGTGGATATGGCTGTTGTGATTTCCAAGCAGCCTTCTGTCCATCCCCATGGCCTGTTTCCAGCAGATCCACCACAAGTTGCCCTCTCCAACTTCTTGGCCATGGGAGCCTTACATGTGTAGAACAGAGCTGCTGGTGAAGGCCTCCACTCTGTACCAGCCCAAGGGGACACAGTTTGCTGACTGCATGGGGTAAAGCTTCTCTGTTTGCAGAGCAAAGAAGCAAGTCATGCTTTAGCCACCAACCTTTATGGTGGATATTAATCAATTAAGCAGTCCTTATTGCCTCTGAGTGATGCTCCTCACCAGCTCTCCCCACACCTTTTCAGTCCCCACTGGGCTTGATTTTGCCAGCCAGAGGTTGTGACATGGCAATGCAATGTACCAATGTCTTGGCCAATGCGAGAACAACCCTGCTGTCTTTATGGAGGTGGAAAATGGGGTGCTGGCATGCCCTCCTGCAGGTGCCGCAGGTTTGGCCATACCACACAGCCAAGGCTGGCATCACTGAAGTGCTCACTTAGCCAAAAGCCATGCCAGGATTTCAGATGCTCCGAGCCAAGAGTTCACTTAGGAAATACCAAAGAGATGTGAAAGCCAGTATTTCCCTGAGAGTCACCTTGAACAGCTAGACCCCTCTGTAAAATTGATGCTCTGTTCTTGAAAGAACATGAGCATGAAACTTGCATGCAAATACGCAACAGGGATATCGCCAAAACTTTTAAATGCAGTCTCTCATAATAAGACTCTCTCTGCATGTTCCTCCCTTTTTTCCCCAGCAGAAAGCAGTCAACAACTCAAACACTAATCCTCAGTGATACTACCCTTCCTTTAATCATTCCTTTGGTGAGGAAGCAGGACTCTGAATGAAAGCACTCAAAGCTCTTCACCAGTACTTACCGTGTTTGGAAACTTAGTAAATAATGGTTATTTCAGCCCAGCTCTGATGGCCAAAGGTAGAAAAGTTGTGTCCTTCCCATCTCTGAGCTTCATTCCTCGTTTCTAATTTCACAAGGCTGAGATGCAGATACACTCCACAGAAAACGGAAGGATACTGTCCACTTTTCTGCAAATTGTACAAAAGGAAATAGAACAGATGTTAAACACTGTTCCTAGCCAGAGAAAATTAATTTTAATTGTAAGATTATGAACCATATGTTCCAGTTCAAAGTCCAGTGTAGCTTTTACCAAAAAATAAAAAATTAAAAATTAAAAAATAAAAAGAAGGAAAAAAAGAAAGAAAAAAAACACCACAGGTATGTCCATTCATTTTCTAGTGCTTGGCAGTACTCAATTTTTCCAAGGCATATAACAGTAATAAATAACAGAGAAGTAAGAAAAAAAGTAATTGTGAATGATGTAGTGGTACTTTTCCCAGTACAAAATCATCTACCTGACTTCCTTAGTCTCCATAGGCTAAAAAGTTTAATTAAAAAAGAACATGGTTATCAGACCACTTGCAGAAAACTCATTTTAGCATGAATTTCAAGGTAGAAGCTGGCTCTCCTGGGGCAACTGTGATTCACTTTTTTTGACCTGACTTCTGGAGGCAGACTAAGCTAAGCAGAAGGATAGAGGAATTATGCTAAAGAAGATAGCTGGGGTACGTGCAGTGACATTCTCTGCATGAATAAAGCAACAAGACAAGGATTTACAATCTCAAAAAAAAAAAAAAAAGCTAAATACTCAGCAACTTTGCAGGAAAATAAATTCAAACTAGATTCATACATTTTATTCTGCCTTGAATTAACAGATATTTTAGTACATTCAGCTGCATTACACAGAATAAACATTTTCCAAATGTTTACAAGGTTTTTTTATTACCCACCCAAATTGCATTACTGCAGTTTGACTTTAAGGCTGTGGTCTGCAAAATTAAGAAATTGAATTTAAGCGAGGAATAAAATTGTTGATCGATGCTGAAGTAGTTTTGCTAATGTATTTTGGGTGATTTTTGCCAGCTGGAGGACCAGTTCTTAGTATAAATCAAAGGTAACCGAGCACGGCTCATTGCTCAGTCCCAGAAAAAAAAAAAAAAAGAGGGAAAAAAAAAAGAAAAGGGGAGGGGACTAATGCAAAAAGAGTCCTCGAAAAGCATCACGACAGAGTCTCATCTGAAGAAGTCTGGCACCCGGGGGCGGCGGGGTGGCCGAGCGGGGGTCGGGAGCGGCGACAGGCGGCGCGCCAGCGACACCGGGCGGCGACAGAGGCGGCCTTGGGTGCAGGTGGCCTGGTGGCAGCTCGGGGGGGACATCGGTGACTGTAGAATTCCCCCGGAATCGCATAAGGAAACTCCTGTTTGATAAGACTGGCAGGATTTAAATACCCTCTACAGTGAAAATGCATCGTCCGAAATAGGTTGTACTGTGAGTGACGTCTAAGTGTGAATCACTGCACTGCCATTATACCTGCGCTTAATTAAAAACACTGCTCTCCCAAGAGGAGGCACGAGAATTCTCACGAGAACCATAAGGGTTGGATATGTTGCAAAAATGATAGATTTTTAACGTAACTAAAAGCCAAGCTTGTAAGTAAATGCCAAAAGATTAGCCTTCTCTTTTGGATTACCCTTTTTGCTAAAAAAAAAAAAAAAAAAAAAAGTGTTGCATTTAACAAAAAGGTGATACAAAAGAGAAAGTTCGTCTGGTGAAGATGCAAGACATTACTCAGAAAGGCTAATTTCAGTGGTTTGGGCTTAAATAAAATCAAGGACAAAAACAGCCACAGGCTGCCAAAAGAAATACATGTTTACTACTTCAGCTAAGCCAGAAAATCTCAGTAGCAGTTAATATTGGCAGGTCGGGGAATGCAGAAGAAATAGTAACGTGGATGCTGTTTGGGTGGTAGCTTCCTGGGTGGTAGCTTCCCAGTAGCAAACCTGGGTTACATCGAAAGAGCTAGTGGCCTCAGCGCCAACAAGACACAGCAGCTGACTCCACGTTCAGAAGCTGTGCTATGGCCTTCCCTCCAGCGGGGACGTCCTGGCTCTTTGCCATCAAACTACGGGGACAGAGCAAACAGGCAGTGAGCAGAGATGAGCCTGGAGAGAGGTGACTGCTGTTTGATCGGGTGGAGGAGTGCTGGTGCTGCCCACAAAGGCAGGAGATACGCAGTGAGCATGCCCTGGGGCTGAAGCACCTCTTCTCTCTCTGAGGGGGAATCTAAACCCATTTCTGATGTTTGCAGATTTTGCAGTACTGTGTTGTAGCTCACGGATAATAGTACTGGGTAGCACCACCAGATCACCATGCGAAATGTGAGACATCTGTAATTTTGCAGGTGTCAGTCCTTCACTAGCATGCCTCACAGTACTGATTTTTTTTTTTTTTCAAAGATGAAAAGACTTTCAAGAAGATCTGAGGCCTTAAGAGAAATACCTGGACTGTTCCTATGTATGCCCTCTCCGCATTCTAAGTTTTGAAACAGAAAAAGCCTTTCAAGGGCACTGCAGGAAGGAAACTTCTGAATTATCTGTGCCCTGGGAGCACAGGGCAGAGTGGAAGAAAACAGTGATTCCTCCTTCCTGCCATGCCACATCTTTCGCTGGAGCCTTAACAGAAATGACACCCCTAGAGCATCCAGTTCAGAGTTCACCTGATGAGATACACAGGTACTTGGCAGCCTTGGCAATTCGGACATATGCTCCAGCCCACTGTCCCACCAGATTGTCCATCTGTTTGTGAGCTTGCCTTTGCAGAGGCTGCACACCAGCCTTAAATAGTTGCTTTCAAACAGTGCCACTTCCTGGATTCATCGAACCACTGCACTTCTACTGCTGATTCATAAGCAAAGCAGAGCTGTGGACTGGGCACGTTGTCCAAGGCAGCAGCCAGTGCAGGAGCCCAGCCTGCACTCCTCAAATGGGATAAAGTCACAGGGCTGAGGGAGAGGGTACTTGAACCAGGAGAAACTCTGATATTCTCTTTCCAAAGACTGTTCACGTCCCAAGGAAAGTTTCATTACCTCTTCGGGGAGCACCGCAGCCAGTTCCAAGCCCCATTTACTCTTCCTGCCTAAATCTGCTTAACAACCTCCAAACTACAGCATGCTTCAAGCGTCTCCAATGAGCTCCCTGGTACAAACTGCACTCATTACCACGCTAATGTATTGCTGGATAAGCCTCCATTATTTTACACCCTTCTGCTAGCTTCTCTTCACTTTTAGCATTCCTCCCAGAGAGTTAAATAAAATTCAGAACCATGAAATAAACAGGAATTGCTGCTGCCTTCCCACAGCTGAGTACATTGCAGACATCTAAATTTAACTTCTACGGCCAGCAGTTAATTTACTCCAGTTATTAGCTGTAAAATATCTCACAGAATCTTGCAGTCCTCCAGCTTCTCTCTAAGGCAGGCAGTGGTCAGCTGCAGGCTTAAAAAAAGAAATATTTGACCATGAAGGGACACTGTGATTATTCAATCACTTGCATGCGTTGTTTCCTATGGTACAACAAATATTTGGGGAACGTCATCTCTGTTTTTCTCTAAATGTAGGATAGATGTCAGTAATGAAGCTGCAGTGGGAGGGTATTACCACTACCTCCCTGCAGAGACTTTTGGAAGAGGTTTATGTGCCTTTTACATGGTTTCCACCAGCATTTTTTTATAACCAGCCCAACCATCTGACGTGCTGTTGTGGTTTAGCCCGGCTGGCAGCCAAACACCACACAGCCGTTCGCTCACCCTCCCCCCTCCCTCTCCGGGATGGGGGAGAGAAACGGGAAAGTGAAGCCTGTGAGTTGAGATAAGGACAGTTTATTAAGACAGGGAAAATAATAACAATAATAATAATAATAATAATAATAATAGTAATAATGTGTACAAAATAAGTGATGCACAATGCAATTGCTCACCACCCGTTGACCGATGCCCAGCCTATCCCCGAGCAGCCGGCACCCCACCCTGGCTAGCCACCCCTATATATTGTTCAGCATGACGTCAGATGGTATGGAATACCCCTTTGGCCAGTTTGGGTCAGCTGTCCTGGGTCTGTCCCCTCCCAGCTCCTGCTGCACCCCCAGCCTGCTCGCTAGCAGGACAGAGCGAGAAGCTGAAAAGTCCTTGGCTTGGTGTAAGCATTGCTCTACAACAATTAAAACATCAGCATGTTATCAGCGCTCTTCTCATCCTAATCCAAAACATAGCACCCTGCCAGCTACTAGGAGGAAAATTAACTCTGTCCTACCTGAAACCAGGACACGTGCCCTTGAAATATTTCACTATGTTATCATGCAGCATTCTGTGTACACTGCTGGTTGTTCCCTTAGGCACAAGGCACTTAAAAGAAGTGCTCCTATAAGAGCGCATGATTTTCAGCTTTAGGTTGTGTTCCAGAAAGCCAACGAAGGCCTGGGAACAGCTCCAAAGCCATCCAGAGCTCCAAGACCAACTTGACTGAGAACTATGGTCAGTTTTGTACTGAGGAGCTGGAAGAGCCCAGATTCACTTAACCACCCTCAATTTACTGCCACGCACCAGATCGTGAGGGCTCTTCTGGCTCTGTCCTCCCAGCCCCTTTTGCTCTGTCCCATACGAAGCCCACTGGAGTACCTTCATGCCCACACGCTGCATGACAAGAGCACAGCCGGATGAGGGAAGTTTTTCAAAATGCTGGAAACAGTGCAAGGGCTGAGGGGAAGATATCAAACGTCACGTCCAACCGAGCTCGGATTCCGCTGCCCTCCCTGGAATCCGCAATTAGCTCAACAAAACTGGCTTTTGAGAGTATTAACACGGACAGCCCTAGAATGCAAACCAGCAGGAGATGTAGCATAAAAACAGCCATTAGTTGATTTTAGAGTGCTTTATGGATGACAGCCCTCCCTCCTGCCACACGGCACAAACAGTCCACCCCTGGCTGTGATCCCGCTCCCTAGCTGCCTGAAGAGCCTGCCGCTGGCCACTGTCATACTGCTGCCACTGCATTCAGTGCCCACAGGCAGCACAGCATGTACTGGCTTTGCCAACTGTACTCCATTATGCTTGCCCTAGAGAAATAGCTCCAGCTCTCAGCAAAGACGAACACATGAGGAGAGGAATCTATGCAAAGCATTTAAGAAACCTCGGCCTCATCTATAGAGGCTTTCCAGAAATTATTGCTCTTCCTGCAGGGGTGAGCACCGCCACCATGTTACAGAGAAAGAAACCAGCATGGTGGATGATGCTGGTGCACCTGTATCGCCTAATTCACAGTATATCATCTTGGCAAGGGACGTGTCACTGCCTCAGGAGCATTAATTTTTTTCTTCCCCCCCAAATCAAAGCACGGTAATTTGCTTCTATTTTGAGGAACAATTCTCCTGCCAGAGGCCTGCAAGGTACAGAGCTGAGGAGAATCCCTGACCTTGAATACTTAAAAGTGAGGAGAAGGTCACAGAAAGCTAAAGGAGACTCAGACAGCATCTTTGGGGTTCAGTGCTATCAGCAGATTTCTGAAGTGATTTGATAGAGAAGCCACATGGCACAGACACAGAGTAAAGGCCAGTCAGCACACTCAAACCCTCGGTGCTGCCTTTCAGCACAGATTGTGCCAGTCATAGTGCTCTTGTGCTTTGGGATCTCTCCATTGCAGTATATGGATCATTAGCCACAGGGAAAACACCTATGGGAAGCCAACGACCTTCAGTCCGTCTTGACTGGTGTGCTACTTTTGGTTTTTAAAACCTCAGGAATCTGTAGATTTAATTTATTTCCATCTATGTCAGACTCAGACTAGTCAGCATTAAACACTCTTTCTCCTAATAATTGTTTATTCTGCTTAAGTTTTCAAAACAGTTGCATAATGAGGAAAACAATATTATATCAAAATACATTGAAAAGCTTTATTTTATTTACTCATTTATTTATTTATTTTACTGGAAGGAGAGTCATGTGATGAATCAGAAAGCTCTTTCAGTGCATCTCCATTGATGTTTCCCTTGGTTACATTCATGGGACATCCCGTTAGAACTCAACTAGGATGAATGAGCACTCAACTAGGAGAACGAGCACATGCAGCAAACATCACTTTCACTGCCAGCACTGTGAACTCCTCCATCTGCATTCCTACAGGATTTTCAGGGATCAGTCTCTGCATGTGCAAAGATGAAATGCTGAAGGCCAGAGCTAAAATAATGTAGCTGATATTTTATTGATGTGGAGTGGGGCAGGGGACAGTGTTGATAGTGAATACAAGTTTTTTTTCATCTAAATGAAAATCCTATAAAATGTTCTTTCAGTCACCCTGGCTGTCTGAGGAGGGCTTTGTGTTAATCATTATGGTGATACCTCTTTAGCAGAGGAATAAGTGGACAGACAGCCAAGAAAAAAAATATGCATGCTTTTATTCATGAAGGTTTAACACAGCTCCAGTGAATTGCGACAGATACTACAGCAGAACCAACACCGAAGCATGTAAAAAGCAGCAAGAAGTCCACATATTTGTAATTCTAGATTAAATATTCTGCTAAAATACAGCTGGATCCAAGAACCTAGAGCAAACCACTGCTGCCTTTTAATGCAGTGCACCACAGTAGAAAGCTATTTTCTTCATTTCTCTCTGCTGTGGTGTCTTTCCTCCGTTAACATAATAGCATGTTGGAAATAGTTTAATAAAGTATTGCTCTGGAGAGAACTAGGAACTCTACATCCAAGAATCATAGTGTCAACCGCCTGTATTCCCCTGCTCTCCTAGAATTGTTGTTCTGAGTCCTTTAAATCCTACTTCAGTATCATTTAAAGCACCAGCTAGAGGTTTTTTCACTGCAAGATCAAAAAACCTTAAAGCAATAATATTAAAAAGAAAAAAAAAAGAAAAAAAAAGACAAAATTCAGAAGTCTCCTATGTTTCTTAACCTACAATTACGGAAAGGCAAATTAAACACAAAAGCTGAAAAAGGCAAAGAATATGAAATACAGATTTAGAATACAAAGTCAATGGCCCTCAGACTTGAGCACTGAACAGTGGTGATGCCCACTACCTGACAGGCAAGCTAAATTCCTGTGTGACACCAATGCCTGTGCTTGAAGGCAGTGCCTGGGAGTCCTTCAGACAGAAACAAGACAAGCAGCACTTGGCACATGTTCTAAAGAAACAGATCTGATGACCCTTACAAGACAACGTCTCACCCAGTGATGGAGGCAGTGACCGTCTGGGCCCCTGTCCCCCTTACCCACCTGCACGTGTTCTGAGCTCTGCCCAAGTGTGCTACATCCACGTGTAAGAGCACAACGTGGCCTGTGTTTATGTCTCCAGTGTGTGCTTGGAAAATGGAAAATGCCACTCCAAGTGGCAAGACCGTTTCTTTGCACAATGAAATGACACGTATTCTGACAACTGCCCCAGCTGAGCAAAGGAAGAGTCAAAACTTGGCAGTGGGCCACTCACTGTATGGCATGCATTTCAGGGCTTTAAAAAAAATTTGCAAGAGTTACGGCTTTCAAAGTCTATTCAATGTCTGCAATTTTTTTTAAAGACTGAAGTGAAATGGAGTTCTGCAATTTACCAGAACAGCCGTTTCCACACCAGCAGTGCAGCACAGACAGTTGGCCAAACATGGGAGAAAAGGCCCCAGGTGAGGGTGAGAACAGGAGAACCGTGATGTGAGGACCTCCTGCAGAGGGATTGTGTCCAGGACTGTTTGTGCATACGGAGCCAATAGTCCTTTAGCTCACAAATATTTTGAATTTAGTTTATACAGGAACCAGAAAAGCTATTAATACCCCAAACTTGCATACTAGGGAAGTACATCATGGGGGGAAGTGCCAGGTAAACTGAGAAACAGCACTCCCTCATGCCCAAAGCAGATGGATTAAATCAGCTCTGAGTGGTTGTGTTCCAGCTCCCAAAGTCTCCTACACAGCCCTGTGATTATCAGGCATTACTCACAGCTTTCTCTCCAAGGCTCTTCTTGCACAAAGGATTGCATTTAGGTGACAGCACGTAGATTTCTGTAAAGTGCTTCAGGCCCTCAAAAGCAGGCGGGTGCACTGTGAAGGTATTTCAAACACAGGCATGCTCAGGAGAGTATTAAAAGCAATTCACTTTTGCTGTGGCTTAACACAAAGTAAATGGGGGATTTAAATAGTTTATTCTAAATACCTTGTCAATTGCATGGTCTAGTTTAAAAAATAAAAGTAAAAATCTTCCTGACCAAATATTACTGAGAAAAACAATACTAAAGCTGAAGGAAGTTGGGAGCACTTGAGCCATGACACAAAAAACTCTTCCTCATAATACTCATCCTACTCATCCACCAACAACATGTTTCTGATATGTTACCTATCTGTTCAGCCCTCACTTGCTTCCCTATTTTTTGAGCTTTAGGGTCACAGATTAAAGAGAAAAACAACAACAAAAACACACCTTATTCAAAATGGCAACAGTCAGCAAGAAAAGCAGGTGGTGGTGTGATCCCAGAACCATGAAGAGTGGCCACAGTAATGCAGTTGGGACAACTGATGGAGGAGATGGTTTGTCCCTGGGTCTGGCACTTCCCCTCTGTGGGTATCCAGCTGCTTCTTCCTGAGTACAAGCTGGGCGATGCTTTGCTCAGAAACAAACGCTGTGTGACAGACTGTTTATCCCATATTGGCGGCTACCACCTACAGGACAACCACAAAGACCAACAGCCACGCATCCAGCTGAGAACCTGCACCAGTGTCAACTGTGCAAGGATGGCTTGCAGCAGTGAGCATCCTGACCACACTTCCCAACAAGAGAAGTGGAAAAGGCCTACAACCAGCTCTCTTCTGCCACCTCTCTTGCAATCCTACACGTCTGCAGCCACAAAACCAAACCACTTTTGCTCCATGAGGAACCTTTCTGCACCTCTATTTATTTCCGAACAAAGACAAGAGTACCTTTGGAAGATATTTATTTGATTGCCACTTCCAGTCCTAGGGATGCTTGAATGCAGAGGAACTCACTAGCAACCAAGTAAGTTGCATTACTGATCCTTAAAAATATATAGGCTGGAGGATGGCAGCAGGGGCTAAGCAGTAAGAATGACTAGTTTGTTTTGTGCTGTAATTAAATATTATCCCTTGGCATTTGAAATCATCACTTGAGCATCTCGGATATATCACAGCTGTCCCAGGAAGCAGTGAGCATGCAGATAGGGTGGCATTCTCTGAGTTAGATCCAGCAGGACCAACAACAGTCTGTGGTGCCAGGAGACTACAGGCAACTACGCCATGCTTGTACATCACTTCTTGTTAGTTCCCATCTCATTACACCACCAGTATCCTCTCTGTGAAAGACGTTTCTCATGCCAGATGCACATAGCCCATGATGGACATGGCCACAACACTGCCGCATGGGTTGGACCTCATGCCTCAGTGGGTGCCACATCACTTAATCTCTCACACAGCTGTCAGTTTATGTGATAATTCATCTGCACGCCCACAAAGGAGCACCATGGCAGGGCGTGGGGCAAGCAGCTACCCTGCTGGGCTGCTCTCAGACCCATCACTTGTGTCTGCAGCAATGAGAGCACAGCGCTGTTGGCCGTGGGAGCAGGGGAGTCCCGGCCAGCCGTGTGCGTATGTGATGCTGCAGCAGCTGGGGTGAGGTTGGGGTTGAGTGGTTTTTCAGGTTTCTGCTCCAAAGAAGCCTGCCGTGAGACTGGAGCCTGACAGCTGCAAAACTGTGCCACTGTTTGAAACACAACCAATGGTTTAAGAGTTAACCAGAGTGCTACCAAAAGTGCAGCCCCAATTTGAATGTTGCCAGTGTTGAAACTTCTTCTTTCCAACAAAATTCTTCCTATAGGTGACTGCATATGAAGCTTAGCGGCTCCAGCATACGTGGACACACACAAGAAAGTGGTCTGTGCGTGTTTTGTTTCTGGTGACATTTATGAGCTTTGGCTTCCAGACAGAAGGGCTTCTGTGTCTCACAACTTTGCTATTCTCTAGATGCCTAAACACCAGTGCCATCAACCTGTTCTTTGATTAACAAAATAAATGAAAAATCCATGATTTCATCCACTTTGTGCTTTGTCAAGCACGTACATCTCTCTTGGTGATTTCAGAGTACAACCTCTTTCACTCAGAAACCAGTTCTGGGAAATAAGCATAGCTTTGTGTGCTGGGCTGCACTAATCAGTTTTGGAAGCAGATTAAGAGGGATGAGGACAAACAGTGACTGACCCCAACAGCAGGACTGCAGAGAGAATTTAAACAGCACCTCAAGAAAGGTTTTGCTCTAGTATTGGCAGACAGAGAAGCTGATAGTATTCAACAGGCTTCACTGAGCCCCAAATCTAGCTGTGCTACCTTGAAGCAACGCTGAAAACAAGCACACTTTTGTGAGTAGAGTGCTGCTAGGCATTTTTATTTTATATTTTATTTCATTGCTACTTTGAATGGGTATCTCCCACCACTCTAAAACAAGCTGAAAGTGGATCACCAGCTGGCAAGGAACACAGTTTTGGAATAGAAACCCTTTGCACAGCAAGACAAAAAAACAGAAGGATGAGCCTCAGGAAAAGCCAAAAGCTCTTCTAGCTCAGTAAGACAGATGCATATTTTCATGCCCGCTAAGCAAGAGGATGGGCATCAGAATGATAGAGGGCAAAAACAAGAGGCTTCTTGAATTAGAATTCTTATGATGAAAAAGAAATATTAGCATTCAACCCAGCCCTGGTGTAGCGCATTTCCCTTAGCCAGTCCAGGTTATAGCATCCCAAATTCAGTGTTTGCTTGCATGCTGAAGCACTGGTATTTCCAGGGCTATTGCTACCTACAATGAAGGAGGCTCTGCACTTGCAGAATGGTTTCTTGCACAGCTCAGAGTCCATCAGACAAGTCTGCACCCGCTGGAGGCAGGCAGAGGGCTGTCCTCCAACACAAAGACCCTCTCAGGCTGCTGCTTCTGTATCAGTGCTCCATGGCTTCAGTGGAACCTGAGGAAACCCTGAGCAGCACACAAATAGCAGCATCCCTCCTTGGTTTTGGCTACAGGACTGTGTGCAAGCAGAAGGAACAAGCCTATTGTAACACCTGCCTGGGCAAAACCACACACATCCTGAGTGAAGACCACGGGAGGGGAGCTGCTCGGAGACACGCTGCTGACACACAGGCTCCACTCTTCTGATGACACCTGGCAGAAGCAGCCCAAAGCCACCAGCAGGGCTACCTCATCCTCTGCCTTCCCGGGAGGAAGGAGAACGTAGCAGCATGTTTCACTCTTTACTGCTACTGCCAGGGGAGATGGAAATAAGAAGAAGGACCATTGTTGTAAGTAAAATTCTCCCCCAGCTGATGCCTTGCAGAAGTGGATTGGTAAGAGTCTTACTTGCAGAAAACAAACAAACAAAATGAAATCCAAAGACCAAACAATACACAAATGTGTCACAACAAGAACTGTCACTATCGTGCATCAGAATACCTGTAGCCACTGTTTACCATGCCCGTTGCTCTGCAGATGGCAGATAGCAGCTCACTATCTCGATAGCAGCTCGGCAGGTAGCAACTGTTTGCTTCCAGGGTTTTTGTCTTTTTGGTTGGCTGAACAGTCCAACATTGCCTTGTTAGCACAA
This sequence comes from Cygnus atratus, assembly GCF_013377495.2. Lineage (NCBI taxonomy): Eukaryota > Metazoa > Chordata > Aves > Anseriformes > Anatidae > Cygnus > Cygnus atratus. Next base: position 54,589,087 of record NC_066396.1, on the reverse strand, counting down.
AAAACTCCTAGATGAACCAGATAAAGGAAAATAAAGCAAAACAAAAACAAACAAAGAAAAAACAAGGACATTTGCAGTCACGTGTGCTAAGAACACAGCAACTTGCAAAGGAAACTGAAGAGGCATTCAGCACAAAATCCAAAGCACTCAACAAGCTCCTCATGTACTGCAGCATGTATTTCCCTGTTGGTTTCTTTTTTTTTCCTTCCACCATGCCCTTTTCTTCCACTTAGCTTTTTAATTTACGCACATACCATGCATAGACTTCTCGGTCATCCCAAGTGCCCTCTGCTAGACCTGTGCTTTTGATGTTGTCCAGGCACAGCCTTTAATGTTTCCCAGCCAATTCACCCTACCTGATGGCCTCCAGGATCTCCTGGAGACTTCCGATTTTCCTTTGGCAGGTAACAAACATCCTTCACATCAAGTCTATTACTTAGTCATGGAACATTGGCAGTCCTTTCAGATCCAAAGCCACAGTAACTACATTTTACGTTTTCCAGGCACTTAGTGTATTAGTCTACATACACTTCCTAGCTCTTTCTGTTAATTGGGTATAATAATTGGCTGGCAAGAAGAGCAGCCTCTGCTTCCAGTTCCAGTCATGGCTGCAGGAACCTGCAGGTCTTGCTGTGGCACGAGGAAGGAGCTCTGCCTAGAGGCCAGGCAGTGGGTGAAGTAAACAGGCAGATCCTCAGTGAGAAGAGCCCTGCCCTGCTCCCAGTTAATGCTCTAGCATGGGCTCAAGTTCAACGAGTGCATTCAACACTCAACCCAGGAACACACCGCAGCTTTGCTAGACAGTTACCACCTCTTTTTCTGAACAGAGAGCCTCTGTAGCTATTAACAATTATGCTTGCCTCAGACCATGCCAGCTCCAGGGCAAAGCACAACTCTTCCTGCCCCAAAGGAAGCATAGACAGTGCACCAGCCAGAGATTTCCAGATTAAAAATCCGCCATCCAGAAAAAGGTCAAGTACACGTGCAAAACATACTGCATGACCAAAGTATACCCAGTTTGTTGGCCTCACTAGTGATGCCAGCTTCATTCTTCCAGCCAGATTATTAGCTCCTCTTCCTCCTATCCTGCCTCCTCCCTTCGCCCCTATTTTTATTTCATGGTCATATCACCACGACAGGTCTCCAGCCAAGCCCACCCCACAGCCACCTCTCTCAGCCTGCAGCCTCCTCTCTCCCCAGCACCACCCTGGGAATCGTAGCTACCAAGGGGATGAACCAGATCTACAAAACTATGTCACTATGCAACTTGTACAGGACCAGGAACTGGGGAGGCATCTGACTGGGGTCTTCTGCCTTCCTGGAAGTAGCTTGGGTCACCTGTTTAGCATCAAATCATTCAGATGAAAACTAGCAAAGTTTCTGTAAGGTTTTGTGAACCACAGTAAAACTATGTAAACTTTGTCTGAACATGAGGATACATGGAACCTGGAAGCTCTCAGAGAGAAAGATGGTGAAGCAGCCACTGTCATATCAAAAGTTATGCAGAGTTGGGACTGCTTGTTTTGTATGGAAAGGAAAAACGATGCTGTTTCTCTAGCATGAGAAGCCAGTTATGCCTCTGGAGCCAGGACACACCTGATACAAATCAGCTGAGGTGCCAATGGTAAAGGGCCCAGAAACAACTACTCACTATTCTCACTTCAAACCAACGTTATCGTTACCATTCAAACCAACAATTACGATTGTCAAGCAATGCCATGAGAGATCCAGTGGCAGTCTCAAAGCTGAGAAGAAACAGCTCAAGCACCAGATGCTACAGCTGTAGACTGTAAGGCTGAAATGAAGCAGGAGAACGCATCTTTCTCAGGCGATGTGAAAGCAGGACCAGCAGATACATTCTGCTTGCCTTCCAGGTTCACCATGGTACCACCAGTCTCTTTCCAGGTGTTCTCAGAAAAAAACAAATATATTTAAAACAAATCCAAGTAATGCTGTCACAATCCATTTCAGCTGCGTACAAAGACATGCTCAAGTGGCAAAACAAAAGCATTTGGAGAATACATTGTATTATAAAACACATACTAAAGCAAAAGCTTTGTTCTGCAGCCTGCTGAGAACTAGGAGACCTACCCAGAAGCTGCAACACTATTTGCTGCATCAGCAGTCAGCATTTTTTATGACAGCAACCGAGGCCTTGGGCTTGTGCTCTCGTGAATGAAGCAGACCAAACTCAAGCAAGCAATGGTGAATTTTGCATCAAGGGGAAATTAAACAAAAAAAACTTGAAGACTTACACAAAAACGAAACTTCCCTCAGGTGGGAAGGAAGCGTTGCATGTAATGGGCAGAGGCAGAGAACAAGAGGCAAGGCTGTAAGGGCACCATCACTTTGTGGAGATGACCCAGTCAACCTTCCCACCGAAGCCAGCTGCTCAGATTTATTTTGTTCTCATTTTCAGTTAGGTTGTGCATTTAAGTACAGCAGCATACAACCATTATACACAGCATACCATGTACAGATGTTACAGGTGTATCTAATTCAAACCCATCAATACAACATCTCTACACAATGACAGTGCAAGTCCAAGAACATTGTCATGTGAAAGACTAGATGTGTTTAGACAGATGTAGCCCACATTTTACCCTCAGTAGTAGACTACTCTTGTAAACTTTTTTCTCTACCAGCTCCAGGCCACTGCTTGAATTCCTAATGGAAAAGCTAGTCAAGACGAAGTTTGAAAAAACAACAGAGGAAAACAGAACAAAAACAAAAACCAGAGAGATTCAAGTTAAAGACGTACAGGGACTTTCCACATAAAGGTGCAGAGCATTGCATTATACCCCTGTCCACACATTTACATATTCAATGTGGATTTTTTTCTTGACTGCCCTAATCTCAAGGAAATTCAGATAAAATCATTGCACAAAAGCAGATATTCCACTTGTCAATACTGTCTTTTATAGCAGATTATTCAGTCAGAGGAATAAGAAAACATCAGTTAGAAATTCCTTGTGTTGGATCACCTTTGGGGAAAAACGTAGTTTGCTGCTTATTAGTTGCAGGGCAGGTTTCTGCTTTCAGGGTTAGCTACACAACTATTAGCAAAGTTTCTTATTTTGAAGCTTGGGAATTTCCCAGTCAGACAAGAATTGCTTCTGCTCTTGTTTAGTAGATCAGCACCATGGCCAGGTAACAACAAGGGTTTAGTTCTGCCCCATCATGTATTTGCTATGTTTTCCACAATGTACAATGAAATCTTTTTTTTTTTTTTAATGTCTCATTTCAAACTAACATAAAGTAGTGGTAAGAGAGATAAAGAGTCAAATAATTTATTTTTTTTTTCTGTCCAAATCAAAGGCAGAAAACATTCTGAATTACTACAAGTGTATTCTACATGGTACAGTACGAAACATCGACTTCCATAACAATTTTTTCAACAAGTATTTCAAAAGTCACATTCACAACAGATGCTGATGGCAGCACTTTAATTATTCCTTAAGTGAGGTATACATATTAAATCAACCCCCCTGCATACCTGAGTAATTTCTCCATGACATATATGCCAATTAAAGACAACACAACTTGTGTGGTGTTGTCACTATGAACTTCTGCTCGTGTAAGAAATGGCAGAGGTTTTCTTCTCCTAACTACTATAGCATTTACAGAAGTCAACAAATCTGCAATCACACCGGCATGAAGTAGAAGCCCTCTGTTCTAGCACATCACCTCTGCACTCCTGGATTTTTTGCTGAAAACACAAGAAGGGAAGAAGCAGTCTGAACCAGGCCCATCACAGATTCATTCAGTGGTAGATGAGAGCGACCAATAGTACAAAGTACAGGGAACTGTTAGAACAATTAATAATGAGAGCACAGAAGATTTACAAGAAATAGCGCTTGCTCAGGAAGAATTAGTGCTAGTATTTATTACTTTAAAGTGACTACATATAGGCAAAGGGACCCTTCTAAGGTAAGTGTCTCATGCTGGTATTTAAATTAAACTAATCAATGGCAAATGTCTGATTTCCCCAGGACAATTATATATTGGTACTGTAAGTGCAAGTAAAAGCTGTGTGTAAGAGCCTCTAACTTCAAACCAGCCAACAGCTACTGGCAATTCATAAGCCAATAGCAGAAAAAGAAGAAAAAAAAACATCCTTCCAGTTCTCTGAGTATGTAGAGAACACAAGCTATAAATTTATATTACTGCATATAAATAATGCAAGGAAATCAATTACTGTAGCATGTGTTTTCCAGTTTACTGTAGTATCCGGACTAGGTATTTCAATTAATTTCAGCTAAAAATCCCCTCACACCTCTGGTGTTCAGGATTTAAAACCATTCTTAAGGATCTTGAAGAAAAAAACAAGATCTCAATTTTAACAAGAGAGCAAGCACCAATGCTTGCCAAATACCAAAAGACACCAATTTTTGAAAGGCAAAACAAATTCATTAAAGGTTCCAATAAGCAAGAGCCCTTTTTTTCTTAGCAGTTCAGATTAAAAAAAAAAAGTGTCACAGTCCCCAGAATAAAATCAGAATAAGCATGGTTATGCAGTTATGCTCTGCAATTTGACGTGTCAAAGCACACGTTTGTGGTCTAGAGTGGTACAGTCTGCCCCTGCGCATCAGCATGACCAGGTAAAAGTGAGACTGAAAGCAATACATGGTTCCAGCAAGTACATTTCTACCCACAAATAAATAAATATAAAAGGGCAACTATGTTTTTCTTCCATGCAGCTGAAGCCATTCCATTTCCTAGCCAGCAACTACATGCCATTCACTTGTCACATGCATATCTCCACCTGGGCAGTGGGGCAATGCTTCAGGCATTGCTAGTGTTTTATTTGAGTCAGATGAGTTATAGACAGATTGATGACAACCACGTAATGCTGTTTCAGTCACACTGGGTTTGTTCAGTGCTATTATGTTATGCTGACTAGGTCCTTATGTTCTTGAGAAAAAAAATGGGACAAGAACTTCCAGCCTGACAGGATTTCAGTTAGTTTCTCTGCTTTTATTAACAAGCATATAATATTAATTGGCAAAACACTGGATACAAGCTTCACTATCATAAAATGAAAACATTAAGCAATAATCCAAAAAGGCTTATTCAGACAAAACTAGCCACCAATAGTACAAAAATTACACATCAACACAAAGCATAAAAAATTGTAAACTTTCAAATGAAGCTAAGCCAAAAATATGGTTTTACACTGTGACAGTTTCAGTATCTTTATTATGCCACATATGAGGATAAAGGCTTAGTGGTTGCACTGGCTTATTGTCCCTTAACTGTGAAATAATCTTGTTGCAGAAGGAAAGAAACTCTCCTTTTGTTTGGATGACTTAACTTGAGTTCATGATTCCAGTAAACCAATGCTTTGAGTTTCAAATAAAAATTGGGGAAAAAACAAACAAAAAGTCAAACAAACACCAGCCCAGCCTTTAAAAAATCAGGACTCCATCCTTCAGCTACACCTGACTTCGCATGAATGAGCCTGTGGAACCATCCAGGTTATTTGCGAAGTTACCAGTAGAAGTGCCCACAGGACACTTAGTTCCTACCCTACCACTCTCATCTGGGTGCGTCGTTGTGACTTTGAAAGATTTCCTAAATGAAAGATTTCCTAGAAGCCCTATGGATGGATCAAACACAGATCAAATAGCAAGACTGGAGCTTTAGTTTGTATATAAATATATTGTAACTCAATGGTAAAACATGGTTAGCTTGCCACAAAAAGCAAGTTAAAGCAAGTTCCTAGAAAGTGTTTGTACTGATTGCAAGTTTAGATGAAAGCAGAGATTGAAGTATTTTCCCATGTTCCTTAATGTTGTTCTCTCTACAGCTTTTAACTTCAGCAACAGATGTCAAAACTTCTCAGTTACAGTTAATTATGTCTTATGCAGAGACTCTAGTGTATAGGACCATTTTTTGTCCTGTTATCAATTTTACACAAAGGAACTGAATTGTAGGTTGTATTAGCATCTCCAGTGAAACATCCAAACTGAAGTGATTACCTGAGGAAATAGAGAAACTAGATTCTTCTGTACAGTCCAGCCTTTTGTACAAAACGTATCTTAAATGTTGTCGAGAATATACCTTACCTTACTAAGATTCATCTGCTGATGTACAGACTGGTTGGCTTTTTCCTATTACATTTATCTCAATGGTAAGATGCATAATGTTGTAAAATTGGCTCATTGTATGGTTACTTTTACCATCCTGTAGAAAAAAAATTAAATGAATCCCCTAGGACTATTAATGCTGTTATGAAGACAATAGAGCCAGATAAGCTTTCAAAGGCTCATAGCCTATTGGAAAAAATAGCACCATCACAGTTGTAGTCTGATATTTTTTTTATGGTCCCATATCCCCAGAAGTGATAGTGTTGTGTACACTATTGCACAACCATTAAAAATAAATATTCCCAGGTTTGATGGTATACAAAAATACCAGACATAACAATGGCACAAAACATTTTCAGATAGGCTGCAAGTCTTGCCGATTGCTTCCACAATTCACATTAAGGTTTCTTGCAAGATCATTTATTTTAGAATATTGCTGACAGATAGTTCTTGTACTTACACAAATTTATATCCCACACTCCACTCTTAAAATAAAGAATGATCAAAAACAACATCCCCAAGTAACAGCCCCAAATAAAACCCCATTTGAACAAATCAAAAATGCCATCTACAGTCCTTTTAAAGTTTAACGGTAAGTAGATGCTACATTTACAATTTAAACATATGCCTAATAAATGCATGTTTCAAACCTATTGCACAAAAACATAAGTAATGCTCTTTATCCATACAAAACAAAAACATACAAATAAAAGCTACTTAAACTCAATGTAAAAGGAAGAAGCTTGTAAAAACATCTTACAATTTCATTTTATATGCCCGTAAATAAAGTTGGACCATTGAAACCAAAAATACTTGGATGGTAAAATAAGACAGAAGGTTTAAAATAGAATAAATAATTTTATAAAGTTAATTTTTAAAACCCCAAATCTTATTTAAATTCAATATTATATATTCTATCTGAATTCTCTGTTTTTAATGAAACTATATTTAATGAGACTCTGACCCTGGGTGATTCATCAGTCTCATTGCTGCTGAGGATAACGTAAAAGATACTTCTTTACTGTAATTATTTACCAGCGTAAGCAATTGTGAAAACTACTTCACAGTAATGCCATCTTCAAAGAAATCCAAAATAAACTGAACAGGATCTCGCTAGGACAGAGATATCTATGCTGAGTCCAACTTTCAGTTCAACTTTGAACAGAATCAGGGTTATTCTACCCAATATAATCTTGATATAAATTAACTGTCTCCTAAGCTTCACAGAAGTGAAACAGAGCTCTGACCCAAAGGAGGCCTCCCTCTCAGTTCAATTCAATTGCATTGTAGTCTTTTAGTAAGGCTAGAGTAAATAAATATATGGTCCAGACACAATCACACCCCTCCTGAGGGAAAGAGTTTCTATACCAAAGACACTATGACATATGATTTAGAAAAATAACAGGGGTTTCTTTTTTTTTCTTTTCTTTTCACTGATGAGGTTTTATCAGACTAAACACATTGCAAAAGCAGTTGCACACAATTCTGAGGAAAAAACTCCCAAACATTTATAGATATTAATACTGGCTTGAATTTACCTGTCTACATAGGTATCAACAGAGTTTTCAACATATTGATAGCACCATAATAAATTCAAGTGATTCTAAAGAGGGCTAAAAACTTCCAAATATATGTTCTGTACTACAGATTTTTTTTTTTTTTTTTTTTTTTTTTTTTTTACAGAAAACGATAGATTGGAAAGGCTTATGAATTTGCTTGTTTGCTACTGAGTCCTCAGTTGTACAACTACACAGTGGAAAGTGCTAAAATCCTAACATACTTTAACAGCACTGCATCAATGTCTAGATGTACAAAATATTTCTGCAGTACACTCATTCTGAGGTAGACAGATCTCACGCACAAGTGTGTGTGTGTGTGCACGTTTGTGCACACATATAAACACACACAAAAACTATCTTAATCAGGATGCTGTCTAGGGGATTTAATTCTATGTCTACGTCAGGTACAGCCAGTATCTGTACATTCAGGGTGTACAGAGGGTGGCTACTTATAGCCGTGTTAGTATTCTCAGTGCTTCACTGGCTAGAGCCAGTCCCTTATTTACACTAGGACAGTAACAACCACATGAACAGCTCCAGAAAGGCCCAGTATGCCAGTTTGCATGTGCATCCATACCACCTGCATTCACTGTTTTCATAAAAAGCTTATAAAAAGGTAGACTCAAGATCTCATTTGCCCTACCAATTCAATAAATGTTAAATACAGGTGAAAGCTGAAATACATATATGAGTATGGAAACAGTAAGACAAAACCAGAGCCACGTTCCAATTCCATCGCTCTATGTGCATGCACACACCCACACACAAGGCCTGGATGCTGACCAGACATTCAGATCTAGCTACTTTATGCCCTCATTTGCAGGGACAGCAGCTCTTTTTAGCCTTCATTTGGGTCCCATCTCCATATTTCGGTTCTTTCTCTGCTTGCATAACTTTTGATTTCCTTCCCATTCACATCTGTGACTATACATAAAACTGAAAAACCCTGTTTTCAAAGATAAACAAAAATTGGAACATCCCTTCTGCAGCAGCAGATCTAAGAAAGGAGAGCTGAAGACTCCATAGAGTGAAAATGCAGGAGATATGCTGAGGAATGTGGTGCTTTGAAAACTCAAGAAGAGGAAGATGACTGAAAATACTTAACAAAGCTCTTGCGATATCAGCTTCCTGTTATCGGTAACAAGTAATACTTTCTTGCAGAAGAGGGGAAGGAGCACAGATAGAGAAAGCAGGGCAGTTACAAGCAGGCTTACTTTCTTATCCAAAGGCAGTTTATCAAAAAAAAAAAAATAGGTATAGCAGCTAGCATTTTCAGCTGACTGGAAAATGCTTCTGAAAGTTAGAAGGTTAGCTATTTCCAGATGCAAACTGTATATTGGGAGTTCTAAGTAACTTACACCCTGGCACGCAAATGCTCTCACATCTGTACTATACATGCTATACAGTATACATCTTGCAGAAATCAGTTTCAACTACTGTTTTTAAAAAGCTGACAATTACAAAAAGCCTTACAAACAGTGCAGCGAACTCTGCTAAGTGCTATTGAGGGTGCGTTCCATAACATATATAGGTTTATATGTGTATAGATATGTACACACATACACAGCATATATGTCACCTTGCATCCACTATGGCTGATGCAAGTAAAATTATAAGTTAAGGCCAGAAGGTGCAAAAATAATCTTGTCTGACCCCCAAAACATCTAGTAATTGTCCTGAAGAAAAAGGTATGGTTTCATAAGAAAACAGGTGAAGGAAATATAAAGCTGTTCATAAAATATAAAGCTGCTCTTAATTACCTAAGTAATTTTTAATCACTAAAAATTGTGCAATATCACCCAATGTTGTTCAAGAGCCAGGGTTTCAACAGTCAATGACAACAAATTCTCTCTAAAGTAAAAACTGATTTCTGCAAGCCATAGCTGAATAAGAAATATGTATTTATATATATATTTTAAAGTTCACAAATCTAGCACTTTTGAGTACTTGTCATGATGTAATGCCATGGCAAAATATCAGGGCACATTAAAAATCAACTGCAGTGACTGTTATTAATCTTACCAAATCAACATGCAAAAGGGGCATCAAGACTTTACCAAAACAGAAAGTGGGGGAAAGCAACAATTGGGCAAAACTAACAAACTCATTGGTTTCCCAGATTTTCAGTTTTCAATGCAGCATAATAAATATCACCAGTCACTATATATCATTAGTTATGTTCAATGATCTACAGAACAACTTGATTAAAGCCAATGCAATCAGGCATACTATATAACACAAGAACACTTTGCAAAAATATAATTTTTAAATATTCAGAATGTGAGAAGTAACTAAATGCAACTTGGTGTCAAAAGCAACATTTTAAAATCACCCCACAACATTCTAACTTATTTCTGTGTAACTGTAAGAGATGAATCAGGCTGAGCTACATGGAACTGTGAAGTGTTTTCAGTATCTGTAAACTTAGTGCTGGTAGTGTCTTGTTGAGTTGCAATTTCTTTCTTTCGTACAAAATAAGTATAAATATTTTCTGTCCAGAAATCTAGGTAACACATCCCTACGAGAAATATTCAGAAGGACAGTCCGCTATGAAAGCACTACAGTCTTCCAAAATTATTCGGCTGGTTTGTGTCATGTGATTAGTGATGCACTAAGAAGGTGCCAGATGATAGTCTCTGCAAAAAACTCTGTCCAGAAGGACAATAAAGTTCTCTTACAGCAAGTCCATTTTGGGTCTGTAATGTAGCAGTAGAGGTGCTTTCTGCAAGACAGAAATATGAGCTAAGTTAAGAAACAAAACCAAAATTAAACTTTTCAGTACGTAAAATTATAAAAGTAAATTTCAGTACATAAAAGTACAAAATTAAACTTTTCAGTACACGTTCCACAAAACGAAGCTTAAACAGACTATCAGAATAACTGTTCTGTGTCAAAGCATGCAGTACTTAATAACTGTAACAGGGTAAAAGCACACAGTACTTCGTATTTAACAGGTCTTACTCAATTCTTCTGTGAACGTATCCATTGCATTTTTAAGTATAGGTAAACTTACAACATTCACAATATCCTGCACCAAGGAGCTGTATATCCTGTAAAGAATTGCTTCCATTTGTTTGTTCTGAAGCTCCCACCTGTGAGTTTTCATTTTATGCCCTCTGCCTCTTTCACTTGAGATGGCAATTTATGGTTGCCTTTTCCACGTGACTCAAAATTCCACAGGTTTACATAATAAAGGTAAATAGAAGATTTCCACAGATGCATATAAATTAATGCTCTTGTTCAATTCTTCATTTTTCCATAAAATTCCTAGCATTTGCTTTTTTTCTTCTTCTTCTTCCATCTGGCTTCAAAGCCTTGAAAATTTGGTCAGCTTACAATCCATCATTTTATATGTAAAGTTGAGCCCACTGTTATCGCCAACATGTATTCTTTTACATTTACCTACATTGAACTTAAGTTGCCTATTAATCTCCAGTCACCAAGAACTGTAAAGGTTTGCATCAATGCTTTGTGATCAATCTGTCTTCACTATCCCAAATAACCACAGCATTGTAGCTGAGATGTTATTGCATTATCCAGACCCTTCCTGGTCATTCAGGAAGGGATTCTAGTAGGATTCTAATTGTGACCTCTCCACGTTTCAAAGACTGACCATTGACTTCTATTCTGCATATGCAAATCAATTGTTTTTCTGCACAAAGACAGGAAAACAATTCCCTACTCTCGCTTACACCTCTTCCAGATGTGCATCCAAAGTTACTAGGTCCTATCTCAGTGTACACTGTCAGTTTAGGTGTTGTTGTTTGTCCATTACGAATACCAACTCCTCATTCAAATAGCTTCAAATACACATACACTGACTCTGGAGGTGTGACTCAACTCCTAAGTGTTCAGCCTTGCAATTCATTCTTATACCCATTTCACTTGAGTTGCCATTATTGTGATAACTAACACTCAAAATGAATGTTCCACTTTATTATTCAGCTGCAAGGGGGTTGTTAAGAGAAACCACAATCAGCAAGTCAAAGATGTACTCACTTAACAAGCCATGTTTATGCCTACTAAATACTGCTGGAATTCTCCTTAACTAATGCAGACAAGCACTGCAATTACTCCCTCTCCTTGAGAAGTAAATCAGCCTTCTTGAGCTAGAGAAGAGAACTGTGTTGAAAATTTCTGCCTTGCCTGCATCACAATCTATTTCCCCACCTACACAAAGTAAAACCAGTTTTTACCTGATACAGCTAAAAATAATACTTTCTTGTGGCTTCTACTTCCTTTCCCTGAGTTGATCACAATTTGACAGTTGATGTAATATACCCTTTCTCCTTGCAATGTATATTTAATTCCCTTTTGCTTCATTTTCTTTGAAACAAAATTAATAGTTACTGTTTAAGAATGTTGTATTAGGTATCTATTGAAGTATCTTTTTATTGAGTTTATAGTTACTGCAGTATAGTTCCAAATGACACATTTTATAACTTTTTTTTTTTTTTAATCTAGCCACTCCATGATTTACTTGGAACCACTGTGTCATACCTTAAATCTCCATCTAGTAACAACTACAAACTTGAGTGTGTGGTCCTTGCCAAGAATCTCTTCATTGCATAATATGTCCAGCTGGCAAAACAAAGAAGACAGTTAATTTGTTAGGACACTGTACATGAAACAAAATATTTCAGATAATACTACAAATGTTAGGCATTGTTTTTTTCTCCAAAGACAGTGGAACCATTCATCTTACAATTTTTCTGCAAATAAAAATTGCATAAGGAAAGAAAACAGTGTCTTTTCTCAATATAAAGTGCTGAAAGACTGTACCTATCTCAAATATCTTGCATGAGCTGGACATAATTGTTTGATTTAGCTTCCCAAGCAACACTAATGCCGTCTCCTAAAAGCCTTATATGCTTTTGAGAACGCCTGATTAAATGATGAAGACAGAATCCACAAGTCTCAAGGAGAGCTTTATTATTTACCACATTATGAAAAAAATTTACATAAACACCAGACAGATGGCTTTCTGCAATAAGGCTGTATTTTTTAAAAACTGTCTGCCACTCTCTCATATACTATATTTGTGGGGTTTTTTTGGTGGTAGGTTTTTTGTTTGTTTATTCTGTCTGTTGGTGGTTTTTTTTTTTGTTTTGTTTTTTACTTTTGCAGATACTCAGTTGTTTATAATAAGTTGTTAAAATGAGTTGTTTTTACTTTTCTGCCTCAGCATTGAAAGGTCTCGACACTAGAAACAGTAAGGATATAAACATAAAAACATATTGTAGTCAGCTCAGGACAAAAAGTTACTTCGAAACAATGCACGGACAAAGACTTATAACTGTATAATCATAAGTATGTACTAATGTAAGCACAAAAGAAGAGACAAGGATGCTCTAGGTAACCTATGCTTCATTAGCATAATAAAATGCACACCCCTGGGTGGCAATCTGACATAATGGACAACCAGCCTTAGGTTAATAAACTGGCACAGAACTCGAGCACGTATGTTACTGAGTAAGTGATGGAACCAAAAGCAACCAATGAGTGCTTCTATCCATACCTTTTAAACTGTATAAAAGGCCTGGCACCCAACTCTGGGTGTGCTTGCTTTGTGAATTATCGCCTGGCACCCAATTTTGTCTGATTTGGGATAACGGTTGATCAGCAGACCTTGACTCAGTGTGCTTAACAGCTCCAATGCACTGGGCACAGACCCAGCCCTTTTTAAAAGGGCAACAATATAACTAATAACCAGCTCAACTGCAATAGCTGAATGTGAACTAAGGCAGGAAACATGCATGAAAATTTTAAGTTCTACCAAGGTTGCATATATTAACTACACTCTACCACACAACCCAGAAAAATCTGAACATACGTGCAGTCCATTGACATTGCTTAGCTAACTAGCAATAACTCAAACCTTGAATAGTCTACAGCAAGCAATCAAGTTCCCACAAGCTTAAAGCCTTCTACCATGAACCCATTATTTGACACTGGTACAGTGATTGCACCACAATTTATGTACCCTTTAAGAAAGTGGGAGGGATAGATAAAGAATAAAAAGGTACTCTTTGAAGTTGGTAAGAAAGATCGTAAGTTAGTAAATCAGACTGGTGGAATAGAACAGAGGGCTTGAACACAAAATCAAAGATTCACCTGAAAAAAAAAATGTCTCATTTAAAGAAAAACACTTCTGATCAATGATGGAACATATGCCGCTGCTGGTCTACAGCCAGAAGTCAACAGAAGAGGTTGAGACAGCAGATGTTACAGTTTTGTTTCAGGAAGCTTAGCTGAGTTTGGGGATGTACTCCAACCAAAAGACAGTACTCCAAAGTATAGAGAAGCTAGGAAGGAAGAATGATACAGATGCAAACCAGATCTTGAGGTTTGAGCAAAGGCGTTGACACTTTGGACCAGAAAGCAGATGCTTGAGATGCAAAGACACTGTGAACAAGACTCAACGAAGTAGTAAATACAGACTGCATTCCTATGTCTGCCTTAAGTGTAATTTGGAATATGAAATGGGAGAACTATAAAAAGTTGTCTTTCTTTCTGTATCTTTCACCACAAGTTCTTCCCATGATTCCAAGTACTGTCTGCAAAGGAAGGGTAAAGTAGGTATCTGATAACACTGCTTACGATAGGCAGCAAGACTTCAGGGTGAAATTCACTGATAGCACAGAGGAAAAAAAAATATTCATGCTGCTTTCCCTTAAGGTGGACACCAGTTTATATGGCAAGGGTTTGGTAGCAGAGGGGCTGTAAGTGTGGCCTCTGTGAGCAGAGCCCAGCAGCTGCCCCATGTCAGAGCAGAGCCAGCTCCAGACAGCTCCAAAAGGGACCTGCTGCTGGCCAGAGCTGAGCCAGGGAGCGACGCTGGTTGCGCCTCTGGGAGAGCAGATTTAAGGAAGGGAAAAAACTGCTGCGCAACAGCAGCTGGGAGAGGGGAGTGAGAACAGCCCTGCAGGCCCCCAGGTGAGTGCAGCAGGAGGGCAGGAGGTGCTCCAGGCAGGCAGCAGCAGTTCCCCTGCGGCCTGTGCAGGGAGAGGCCCCTGGTGGAGCAGGCTGTCCCCCTGCAGCCCACGGGTCCCACACGGAGCAGATCTCCACGCTGCAGCCCCCCCGTGGAGGAGCCCCCGCTGGAGCAGGTGGATGTGGCCTGGAGGAGGCTGCGGCCCATGGAGAGCCCCCGCAGGAGCAGGCCCCGGGCCGGAGCTGCAGCCCGTGGAGAGGAGCCCCCGCAGCAGGAGCAGGGGGTCTGGGGGGAGCTGCCGCCCACCCGTGGGGGACCCGTGCTGGAGCAGTTTGCTCCTGGGGGATGGATGGACCCCGCGGTACGGAGCCGTGTGGGAGCAGGTCTTGAGGAGCTGCTGCCTGTGGGCAGCCCCCGCAGGCTCAGTTTGGGCAGGACGGCATCCCGTGGGAGGGACCCCACGGGGAGCAGGGGCAGGGAGGGACCGAGAGGGAGCAGCGGAGACAAAGCGTCAGGGACTGACTGCAGCCCCCATTCCCTGTTCCTCTGTGCCCCTCAGAGAGAGAAGGCAGAAGAGGGTGGATGGGGAGAAGGTGTTTCTAGTTTGCATTTAGTTCTCGTTGTATTCTGTTAGTAATAGGCAATAAATTATATTACACTCCCTATGTTGATTCTGTTTTGCCTGTGATGATAATTGTTAAGTGATCTCCCTGTCCTTATCTCCACCCTTAAGCCCCTTCCCTCATATTTTCTCCCCCTTTTCCTTTGAGAAGAGGGAGTGAGAGAGCAGTTGCAGTGGAGTATAGCCGTCCAGCACGTTAAAAAAAAAAAACATACAAGTGCAGGATAAGCCCAAGAAAAAATAGCTACATTTAATTGTAACATTACAACGTGAAAGAGGAAGAAGGAAAACTTAAGGTAAGAAAGACTATAAATTGTAACTTGAAAGTAGAAAAAAAATTCATCTGAAGAAAAATAATGTAATTGTTTAAATTAATTCCCTTAGCTTACAAAGGACAAGAAAATGACTGCATAACATATAATTTAAGAACTGCTCAATGTTTTTATTTTCTGCAAATAAAAACTGACATTGCTTTGCAAAAGAATGACCCCACACTTTCCATCGGACTTTTATCTGCAAAATCATTTTTAGAAATTAAAATATTACCTCATTAAAAGAAGAAAGATTAAGTTTTTTGGCAATGAACTTCTTTAGATGCAGGACAGTTGCTTGTGCTGAACAGCGGATCCATTTTCGTTTCAATCCACGCAATTTGCTGCTATTGCATTCCAAGCAGATGCTCACCTTCAGGAAAAAGGAAGCAGTCAGGGCAGGCTGGATCAATTTTCTGCAGTTCTCATTATGTATTCCATATGCAGTTTACATTAATGCAAAAAGGTGAAAATTTAGAGTACTAATATTCCTTAAACTGAAATGCATGCATTCCAACTGATGAACACATTTGCTAAAATTTCATCAGTTTAGTGAAACACTGCTCCAACCAAAAAAGGATCTCAAAAAAAAAAACTTCTAGGAAGAACTTTTAATGTTGAAAAAAGGATGCTCCAGTCCAAATTCCCAAACCAGCAGGCAAGGACCGTACATCACAATAAAGTATGAAATATAAGAGAACTATTGCCAATTATTAATAATGTCTTCTACTGTAACGCCTTGCCTTTATTGCAACTGCTAAACCCAGTTTAAAAAAAATGTAATGCATGTGGAAAAGTGAATATAATGTTAAAAAAAGAATAGGTATAAAGGATCTAACAGACAAAATTCTGAAGATTAGCTGCAAAAAAAAGTCTCTTCAGTTTCTATGCTTCAATTTCACTTCTCTTCTCATCCAGCTATGTGTTACTTTGTCTAAACTCTTTGTGATGATTCACTTTATGCACTAAGAGGATCTAGAACTAGGAACAATCCCTTTGAAAGTACTCATGGTTTATAATTGAAAACAAAATTAATCCAAGTTAAATTTACTCTGGACACACATAATAGGAAAATATAAAAGGGAAGGACTGTTTATCCCAGCAGGACATTTCACTCTCAAACATGTGTTGTATTTAAAAATTAATGGTGGATATTCTGGCTTTCATACTATTTTTATGATATAGTGCTAACACTGTCTAAAATATGGGAGATTTAAAACGAAATAAGTATTAAGTGAAAGTGCACGAGCTTTTATTCATAACTATTGATATACATTCAGTTCAATGTACCAAAATAACACTTGGATACATCCATTCAGAACAGGACCCAAATAACCTGAATCTATGTTAAACCAAAAGCCAAAGAGTAGTTTGAAACTCAAAAAAAACAAACAGGAATAACACATTTTATGAAAGCGTCTTTAAAATACTCTCCATTCCTGCCAAAACCCAAGGATTAACTTATGGTTACACAAAAGCATAATGCAACACTGCATTTTTTTTTTTAAAGCAGATAACAGAAAAAATATCTTAAAAGTTAGTTTTCTTTGTTGACTTGAAGCAGTAAAGGTAAAATACCAGATAAAAATAAAACATGCCCTATGATCCCACCTGTTCATCACTTCGGTGGTAGTCATTATCCTCTTCCTGTTTTTCCTCAGAAGTTTCTTTGTTTGAATTTTCATCTGTTTTAGTTTCACCTTAGATAAGAAAGTAGATATGTAGGATATCACTCAACAGCAGCACCTTTCAATGACAATACAATTCAAAGAGCAGGGTTCAGGACTGTTATATAGAATAAACTTCCCAGCAGTGCTAACTTGCTTCAGCACTGCCTGCTGACAGCCCCACACATGAAAGAAAGGAACTAGCATACAGCACAGCCTTCAGCTGAACTGCTAGCAGTGCAGAAGCTGAGTAGTTTCACAGAGTCCCCTTGTGGGCACTATTACGGAGATTTCCTTCACCAAGAGTGCTTATGCTAAAAAGAAAGATCATGTGAACAACTAAGGGACAAAACAATCCTGCATGCCTATTGTACACCACTATGAAGCAATTCTGATTGTTATAAACCAACGAGACACATACTTTTGACCTGTCTGCTTGACAGTTATGAGCAGTCCCCCACCTAAGATGTAATAAATAAAAGACTGTTTACCATTCCGATGGGAATCTAGATGTTGTTTTGCAGAACATGTCTCCCCTTTGATATCCCCTGGAACTTCCATGCCCAGTTTGTGATAGAACTCCCTTTGTTTCTTCATTTCCGCTGTTAAAAATTGCAAATATTAAACCCTGTAATAAAGTTCTAATGCAACATTTATGAAATTATTCCAAATCCCTTCTCTTGTAAGTGGAACAGGCTTGCCATCAGGTAGTGGTATTGTCAGCACTTAATTCTACATCTTTGTTACTGCATCAAGTCGTGCCCAATCTTATTTTTCAGAGTTAGAATACTACAAAGTCATCCACACGTCTACTATTATAACATTTCTATTGAACTGAGATGATTTTAAATACTATGCCTTATTCTGAATCCCTCTCACAATATTTCAGTCAAACCACTGTTTTTGAATTTTTATTTATAGTTCTGATTTTCACTATGATAGAATTAATTTTATAAAATCTATTTAAGCTTGCTTATCAACATCTAAGAAATTCATTTTCTTCAGCTTAAATAGATTAAGATATTCTATTTAAATGAAAGTCACATGCAACATCAACAACAAAAAAATACACAGCAGTTACTATAAAGTACTTGTTTTGTTGTACAGATCCAGTCTCAAAGAGGATTATGAAAGTGCAACTTACCTTCTTGGAGGCCTGGCACAAGTTTGTAAACAATATCTTGCATTGTTCTGTCATGACTATCAAGGGAAAAAAAGGAAAAAAAATCAAAACATTCAAAACACATCTGTTAAACAAATTCCAGTACTAAATTGATCTAAAAGCTCTAAATTTGTTAAAGAAGAATTTCATTTCTAAAGTCAATATTTATATCAAACAAGAGAGGACAGTACCTAGAAAGAAATTAGGATAAAATACAGGCTAAGAAAAAAAGCAAAGGGAAATTAGGGGAAGAAGCGGCTTCTTCCCCTCCTGCAACAAGGCTCATGTTGTCACTAATAATCTCAAAATTCCTTGACAACTTTGACGTAAAAACCTTGTTACTGCAAAAGAACCAAAGCTAGTATGTTTCTTATCTCTACAGATTCATCTTTCACATTCCTTAGTAATTTAGTTATCTGTACAGGACTTTTCCCTGTTACAGGGAAAAAATATGAAAGAAAACAGCACAAACACACAAAAAAAACCCACCCAACAACATGAAGAAATTTGAGTTTGCTCTTAAGCCAACATTTTATTTATGAGCAACATTATGTAGCTCAGAAGCCCATATAAGGTAATGTGCCCCAAACAAAACAAGCATAATGAACCCACACATGGCAGAACTGGAAGGGCAGCAGGACTGTTTAAGTTTCTAAACTTTAATTCCCAGCTCACAAAAACAAAGCTCTGTTTTAAACCAAACTTCATCTACAATTTGCCTGCAATTTCTAGATTATTCTAAAGTCAGTCACTGTCTGAAAGAAATGTACTATTATCCTAAATTCCAATCCATAAATAAAGTCAGAAACAGTATAAATATGTCTCAGCTGCTGCAAGGTCATTCCTTCATTAGAGCCTGCAGTATGAAATCCTGGATCTGACTTAAATAAGAGAACAGGCTTACACGAGTAGTCTCAGGTTTCTCATCACCTGACGTGCACTTCACAGCAGTGGAGACCAGGGAACAATTACAGAAATGGCAACAATTCAAAGACTGTAATGGATGATTATAAACCTCTTGAAGTAGCACTACATGAAGAATCAAAACATTATTAATTCTAAAATTCATGTCATTTCAAGCAATAGCAACCCCATTTGCACTGGCTCAGATTTTCAAGTGTCACATATGGATTTACAGGAACGTCTCCAAAAATATTTCAACATAAATGAGTAAATCTGCCATTACTATGAGATTAAAGGTGAGAATTTAACATCATTCAGATTTATCAAATAGAAGATGTTTGGTTTATGTATTCCCCAGACTGAGAGGGATAAACAGGCGTTCAAGTCTACATTCTAAGACCTATTGTGAAACTCTTGACTACCGTAAATAAGTAAAACCAAAAGTAGGCAAAGCAAAGGCTGTTGTAGTCTTGAAGGGGCAGTACTTTATAATTATTGCAAGCAAGATACTTCCTTTGAAGTGCATTCAATGACTAAAAACCAACTGCTGAATTCCTTTCTAGCTGTTCTCAATTTGATGCTCTGCTTCCTGGCCCCTTTTGACATGGAAAACAATCTTCTGAATCAAGGCACTGGTGTATTCCTGTAGCTTTACAGTAGACAAAACTGCTGTCTTGGGTGTTACTTGTTCCTTCCTGCCTATCGGTACCTACTTCATCCTTCAAAGCATACACTGATGATACTCAACATGAGCTTATCATATAACATCTGACACTGAAAATAACTATTCAACGGGGACTAACGGTTTTGATGATTTAGTAAAACAATTTCTACAAATGTTTCATTTATGTAACTTTTATGAGTCATTAAAACTTCTCAAAATTTAAACAGTAAAGTGCATACTTCGCATATTAAGATTTAAAAATGCTAACAGATGTTAAGAAATTGCAAATTCATAGCAAAGTTTGATCCTGTTATCTCCTCATATAATCATGTTCAACCTTCCGCTTAAATGCATAGCATTCTGATCAGCAATTAAGAAAATTTAAGAAAAAGCTGTGCTGTATTAGAGAGGTTAAAACAATCTAGAGTGAAATTAGTTGCATTTTTGCTTTCATACCTACCCAATATACTGCAATGGGTGACTCTGATGTATAACAATTCTACAAGTCGGACAGGTGTTGTTTTCCTCCAAATATTTCACTAGGCAGCTTCTACAGACTGGTAACAAGGACATCCGTAATTAAAAAGAAATAAAACAAGCATAATAAAAAACAAAAATGTTTCTTTTCATATGGTCACAGAAATGCTTGTTACTGAGATATACACAAGAGTAATTTTTTACATTGTGCAAGCGTATCTAACCAAACAGAACAGAGTTTCCAACATTTTTCACAAGTGCTCTTGATACAGAAAAGTGATGCACTAGAATTAAGGCACCTGTACATAGCCAGAGTCTGTATAATATAGCATGCAACACACAATCCCATTTTGGAATTTACTAGAACAACAGTTTCTAGCACACCAGTTTCCAGCATCCAGCTTGCATGGATGATACTATAGGCATTGTATACCATACTAAGGTACTAAGCCAAGTTGCTTTAACCATAGCCACATAACAGAAGTGTACTGTGGAAATGAACCTAGGACAAAGAAATCATTCGTATATTTTATTATTTTTTAAAAGAACAGAAAACATTCCAAAACTGGATAACCAGGTAATATTTCATTTCTAATTTTCACAGGGTACTTGACAGTTAAACTTCCATCAGAAAAAATAATTCCATAGGGACAGATCTTCAGTATTTGTAAAAAGTGTTAACAAAACCTGCTATAGCAGTCACACGTAGAGCTGTACACTTTTTGGAACATTTTCCAGCTGCATATACACACTTATTCACATCTGATTCAAAATCAACTATTTATTTACTAAGAAACAATACAGATTATACACATCACTACGTGATTTCACTTGAAGTCCTAAATAATCTCAAATTCAAAAACGTAGAGGAAAAAAAGTGAAATTCTTCTTCCTCAGACAGCAGCAGTTCATTTAATTTTGGTATTAATGCATTCATTCTTAACACACAAAATGAAAGAATTCCTGTAACTACAGTGCCATCTACCTCTCAGACATGATGATGGTACATTTGAAAAAAACCTCTATCAATATCAGGAAAATTATTCAGCAGCAATGCAAGCATCCGGACTGTACTCCGCATTGTACTTACACGGTACCAGTGACAGTACTGTTGTTGGTAGAGGTTATGGCTGGGACAAGCCCCGTAGCTTTGCGCACAAAGCATGGATCTTGAATGCATGGCAGTCTGTTGCAGTGGAATGCCACAGCAAAAGTTCTGTTTGCAAGAGTGAAGCTATACCCTGATGTTACCAAGTCAGTGAAAACAGAACCTCACATATCTTCAACAACTTCCCATTTTGGCTACTCTTCCAGCGTGGATGATATATACACCAATCCCTTCTAAGCTGAACTCACTACAAATCAGCTCAGGTTCTGGCAGGCTTATTAGTCTATGCACAGCATCCAAATAAATACAACTAGATAGCTTGCAGAGGGTGCTGCAGTTGTCTAGGCTCGTTCTTTTTTTCCTCCCCTCAGCATCAAGTTGGTATTAATAAACTCTCTTGAAACTGGAATTCCCAAGGATATTGGACAGCTAATATGGAAACTATTCCAGGGTCTGAAACAACAGTTTTACTAGAGTTTTTTCCATTAAGTGGGCTTTACAAAGTATCCGATCTCCATTTATCAAGATACTTGGGCACTAATTGTAGCCCTGAACTGAGCTGTACATTTTCTGGTTACTTCTGCAGTACACTTAAGCATATCTATGAACATTCATTAGAAAATGAATAGGCAGGCTGAATCCTCACTATTTATCTATCTGTACAGCTTCACTCCTCTTGAGAATTTACATTTCTACACCTATTTCAAGAAATACAGTTTGTCTTTTTCATGAACCCCCAGGAATAATAACTTTTATATTTCTTATTTCATAGCAGCTTTTACGTATAAAGACTAATTAATATCAAACTACAAATATAAAAGTTTAACTAGACCTCTATATATCTGGCAGCCTAGAAACTCTAGTCAAGAAACAGACGTAGAGTAGAAAAGATTTAACAGTGAGTTACTACTACTGAAGTTTTTGCCTACTGAATTATAGGCGTGCCTGTCACCAACAAGTAAGAGCTACAGCAAAGAAACAAAGTATAAAAGAGACTGAAAAAAAGTTTGTTTTCCCTCCAAATTATTCTCACAACAGGCCTCAAGAACTACATTTACAACTTATGTGAAGAATCTCTGAATGTCTGAAGGGCAGGACGTTAGAGAAATACAAAAAAAACCAATAAAACAGTAACTGCACAGTTATGAGTAGAAACATAGCAAATTACAAGGTATTGTAATTCAGCAGAAAATTCATTATTTCAACAGACAGGACACTTTTTCAGGACAGATTTTCCAAGTATGCTTTTTCAGGAACATATATTGCTAGCATTAACAGACAAACAAAACACAAACAATACCAACATTGTATAAAGTGTTTTTTGCCTGTTTGTTTTTAATCCAGGGCTGTGCCTCCTCTCAAAAAATTCTAATTCTACACAATACATACAGAATTAGTACTCTGAAAATATAAACAAAAAAGAGAGGGACAAGCCACAAATGGGGGGAAAAAAAGCAGTAGGAACAAGCAGAAGGCATTCCTTGGATTTTGAAGAAAATACTGTGCATTAATAAAAACTTACTTCATAAGTGAATGTAATAAATGGTGTAGCTGATGTGAACAGATTGGAGAGCTTGTTTCTTGTATTATTAGAAGAACGACAAAATATGACCCTCTAGCTCTGAGTTAGACAAATGACTTGTTATAATGTTGTTTTTATACGTAATATCCTGTTGATAGCAGCAGTGAAGACTTTGGGACAAAAATTAAAGAAAAGTCTAGGTTAAGGATCCAATTGTCTCCCCTACTCTCCAGAATAAGCACTATAGAAATTAAGATGTGAAACACGAACTGAAGGGACAGGAGAATAACCAAAATGTCATGGAAGCGTGACAAGAATAGCAGACTCATTAAAACTGATGAGCAGAACTTAGAAATGAAATACAATGGAAAATGTAATATTAGACAAGTCACGAGTATCCTATTTCCCCTTTGTATGAAATTTTAAGTGGCATATAAGTCAACAGAAATAAAAATTTTCATTTTGTGGAGACAAAGCCACTGCCATCAAATAATTCCCTTCTGAAAAAGCACAGGGCCATGGGCGATGAAGCTATTTGAACAACATACTAGTTTTATCAGAATAAAATATGGTGACAGAAGCATTGTAAAATGCATGTGATGTAAGAAGTTGCATAGCAAGTACTCTTTAATAGATTAATGCAGATAAACATAAACAAAACAAATGATGTTCTAAGCTCCCAATAAATAAAACTGGACAAACAGAATGGCCCGGCTTACAAGAACATGTTGGTAAACTGCAGGGATTCTGAAGACACAGCTAGGAAAAATACTTTTGGTAAACCCTGTAATGTAAAGTAAAGCAATGATTGTGGCTAATACAGAAGATATCGAATGCCACTAGCACAGGTCTTCTGGACTGAAGATTAATTCCTCAGCTGACACCTATCTTGGCAAAGGAAGCTGAGAATCAGAACTGATTTAAGACAGAGAACAATTCTTGAATTGGCACTTTGGACTAAGTGGGTCCCATGGCTCCTCCTCAGCGGTAATGATTTTTATTGATTCTTTTCAGACCTTTAGTTGGAACTCTGCTCATATGCAAGTTTCCATCACTATTTCAAACCGTATTATCCTTATATACTTATATAAGTATATACTTATACTTATATATATATATATATACACACACACACACACACTTATATATAAATTAGCAACAAAGATACTGAGAAGGATTTATAACTTCAAGTGAAGGTGGTTTTGTAGTTATTGTTATTGTTTTATTGAAGTCTAAGGCTTTGTGAGGTTCAAGGGCATAATGCATTGATCTGAAACTGGAAATTCACAGAGCAACATAACAAATCTCAAAATATTCTGGAACAAATGCTTACTGTTAGGGTACAATACAATATACTTATTCTTCATCGAATATGGTTGCTTTCTGCATAAAGACAGAAGAGCAAGAGACATCTGGCAGGCTCCAGGTGGAGAACATATGCTGGGTCAACTGTCACAGAAGAAATAAACAGGCATACCACATTCCTTTAAGAGGAAAATAAACTGCATTTTTGAATACATACGTTACCAGTTATCTACAGCTTCAAGTTTGGGCAGTACAGTTTTAGTGTTCTCTTCACTTGTTTCGTTAAAAACATCATTTTGTTAAAAGACAGTGTCTAGCAAAGCATGCATTGTTTTAGCTGATGCATAATAGATTTTTGAATTTCAACTAAAAATCATTACATCACATTGCACATCAAATAAAAAAAATCTTTAACTTAATTATACTCCTACTTACACGTATGTAAGCATTCTGTAACAGTGGTAGCATCAATCAGGTATCCATTGCACAGGCGACAGGTTATGTGGGCATTAATGTCCCAAAGCTTAATCTTTCTTGTTAGCATCTTTGGTGTCTGCAGAAAAGACATATCATACAGTAACATAGCTGTAATGATGAGGTAAAAGTAGTTTGGGCATAAATGATTAACTAGAATTCACCTTAAATATATGTTTACACAGCTAAAGGCTCTCATACGCTGTATATATATACACAAACGTGCGTGTGCACATGATGGTAGCACTAACTTTGAAAGAACTTCACAGAAATGAAAGGTGAAAACAAGAAGTTTTTACAAGTCAAGGTTTCACTGTTTTACAAGTTAAAGTTTCACTAGCATAGACAACAGTCTAATACGCTATTGATAAGCCCCTTGCTGCCCACGGGACTTGGATATGAGATAAAATCCTACCATTCTGTTGATCTAAGTAATCACATTTGGTTTAGTCATGGGAAAAATTTCATCAAAAAAAAAAAAGGAGGAGCAAAAGTTCTCAGAATAATTTGAAAGCATTTTTGCATTTTTTAAATTCAGAAGTCAAAAGAACTGGGACTGATCTGGCATAGTATGTTTAACCACACTTAAGTATCTGCCTTGTGCCAGCATGGTTAAAGCATAATTTTGAAGCCATCTCAATTAACAGAGCTGAAAAGTAAACCTTATGAAATCTCATTTTATTTATACTCAAGTTAATAGGAGAGCATATTACAAACCAAAATTGTCTCACTAGGAGAACTACAGTTTGCCATACTAAGAAATGTTAACTAGAAAGTTTTTCATTCTTCAGAGCAAAGGCTGGCATAACCATCATTAAATTGAAAAATTAATAAATAAATAATCAAAAGTTAGAAATGAAACCGCTCATTTAACGTCTCTTGCAGCAACTCCAGTTACTTTGAGAAAACAGCAAACAAAACTTGTGCCTGAAGAAGCACATTGATACTTTTAAAATGTATCTGTATTTTCCTTTTCAAAATATATTTACAAGAAAATTGTACTGTTACCACAAGTTGACAGCAGTAGAGTTAATTACACAAGCCATTTTAGGATGCTCATAACCTATTGCATTTGGCTCCTGCTGTGCAGATGTCACCTGATTACACTGTTCTCTACTAAAATGACTTGACTGTCCCTGGCTCACACATACTAGTTTTCATCTAGTTTACTCTGGAATACATTTCAGAATTTGTTTGGCAACACATTTTCCCCATATTTCACAAAAGTGTCATAACAAGGTTATATCACCTTAACTTAAACAAAGGAAAAGAACATGACAAATTAATTAAGTAGTAGTAAGCAGAAAGAACTATCACAAGGCAAACTTTCATAAGAATCAGAACTATACCAGCGATAAAATAGTACTTTATATTTCATTATAAGTTATAGAAAAGCACATCCACCACAAGCCCATGCAGAACTGCATGTCCTATACAAAAAGGACTAGGAAGACTTCTAGTTCTCACGGCTAAGAAGACACAGACATCAAACTTGTTTTAAAGTATCTAGATTTCTTAATTAAGCCAGTGACCAGCTGTTACAGAAGAATGAAAGTGAAAACCCCAGTGCCCAGACCCAAAGATAGGTCAAAATCAGTGCTAGGAAACTGAATTACTTTTCTAAATCTTATTTTACAAGTTTGCTTCTAACCATCTGAAAAACACACACATATTAAACATTTTCAAGTTAGCGCATAAGGTATCCAGTTAAAGAATCTACTGCATGAATTACTTACATTTCTTAAATTAAAGGAAAAGGATATATATATCTTTTATGATATATCACTCTTAAGAAGAGTTCAGGAGACAGCTTAGAACTTCTACTCATGTAGACAGCACCTTGGAAAACATAATTCATGAAAGGCAGAAGAGAAACCAAGCTACAGGAATACTTAGAAGAGGCTATATTAGTGCAATGCTAGTGACTTGCCTAGCCAGGAATTCAGAAAGAGATGTTCAGGACTGAAAGATTTAATCTAACCTTTAATGAAGCATAAGTGCCAAAGATACTACAGTGGAAACTGAAGCAAAGAAATTATTAATTTTCTTGAAAGACCTTGACAATTTTTTCCCCACTGCATTGCCATAACAGGCATCACATGATATAGCACCAGGGAAAAAAAAATGCATCAAATGGAAACCAGTTCAGATAGGACATAATATTATGAGAACAATGAACAAAGCACACAGCAAAGAAGGTAAATAGACTACAAAGAAGTAGTAAAGCCATTTTTAGCAGAAGAAGAAAAAAAAAAAAGAGCAAAGATGAAACACACTCCACTGACCGAATGAGAAATAAAATCATACACTTCTTAGCAACTGAGAAAATACATGTCCAACAGAATATCCTGAGAAGGCCTAACTGGCAAACCAAACCTGTGAAAGTTTCATATACCTTTCTAGAATGGCTCAAAGAAACTCAATAGATGATTAAGAACAGGAACAGGAAACTATTGCCAGAAGTGACAGAATGGGAGCAAGTTTTTCCAGTGCATTAGCTACTTCAGTTTCAAAGCAAGATTAAAAACTGCAGTCAGAGATTTCTCCAGAAGGCCTGGCCCACACTGCTAGCTTACAGCAACTAAAACAAGAGAAGAAAGCATCTTCTGCATATACAGACATGGAATCTTCAGTGCAGCCGATAAGCAATGCAACTTTTAACGTCTTTAAGCAAGCTGTCAGGATCAGACTTCACTTTAACCAGTATCTCGTGCCCTCTAGTGTCAGGAAAAAAAATGCTTATTTGTTTTTCAAAACAGTTTATTTTTCAAATCTGTAACAGCAGGAGGACTTACACAGTGTTAAAAGGAGAAACTAGCAGCAAAATGGTGCGTTACAAAAATGTCAGTTTAGTTAGACTACATTTTTAGAGACTTAGACTTTGAAGACAACTCAAATTCCTTCCCTGAGGGAAAGAGAAAAAATAATTAAGCTAAACTAATGACATAGATATAGAACAAATGGAAGGATAGAAGGTCTAAAGCTACAGCCTCATGTAAGAAATTAAACTCATTTTTAACAGCAAAAATTAAAAACTCAAAGTGATTCCGGATTCATCAAGTATCTATTCTGTATTCAAAGGAAAGTAAATAGCGTAACCACAAATTACTCCATCAACTTTTTTTTTTTAATTATTATCATTTGAGCAGGATAAACAGGATAAATTTTGTACTAAGAAATACAAAGCTAAGCTACTATTCACAACATTTCGGAAGAAACTCTCCATGTCATCAGGGGAGGTGATTGTCCCCCTCTGCTCTGCCCTTATGAGGGCATGTAGTAACAGGACAAGGTGGAATGGTTTTAAACTAAAAGAGGGGATATTTACATTAGATGTTAGGAAGAAATTCTTCACTCAGGGGGTGGTGAGGCACTGGAACAGGTTTCCCAGAGAGGCTGTGGATGCCCCATCCCTGGAGGTGTTCGAGACCAGGCTAGATGGGGCCCTGGGCAACCTGATCCAGTGGGTGACATCCTTGTCCAGGGCAGGGCGCGTGGAACTAGATGATCTGTAAGGTCCCTTCCAACTCAAGCCATTCTATGATTCTATGACTCTATGTGAATAGAGGTAGAGCACAGGATGTCTTGCATGTTCCTACCTGACATATGTTAACAACTATCAACTTATATGGGGTACTAGTCTGTTTAAACTACATATCTGCTCTTGAGGAGCTCCAATATTCCCATGTTCCTATACAGCACACTGCTGGAAAAAAGTTAGTCACTTTCATCACGTAAGATAGGCAAGTTCTCACCAAATACATATACAGACACACACACACACTCTTTGAGTAACCATATCTACATGGAATAACCATATATACATGGAAGTTCACTTCTGTGGAGAAAAAAATGGATCATGTCCAAAGATTAGAAGCAAACAGAAAATACAACAACTGCAAAAATTGAAAAGCATACCATAAATAAAATCCCAAATCGTATTTCTAAGTCATCTTAACTCCACCTTAATTATTATAGAATCTCCCAGTTATTTCAATGTGACAAGCACAGTGATGAGTTACAATCTATTTGTTAAAAATGTATGGTCTTACAACACACAATTACAGCTAGCAAATCTCAGCTCAGTTACTGAGTTTACCAAACCAAGCTACTGAAAACCCAGTTAGGCTTTTTTTTTTTTTTTTTAAATAGCGGGCTCCCATGAAAGCGACATAACGTATATTGAGAATCACAATATTCTTCAGAAGTCTCGGCATTTGCCTTGACTATTTATATAGTAATCTCAAAGAGCTTCTTCTACCATAGTAACATGTAATAATATAAAGGAAAGCAGGAAAAGCACATTTACTGGCTGCTGGATTTCTAAGCATATCCAACAGAAGTAACATCCTTCTGCACAGACTTTTTACACTTTCTGCACAGACAGCTAATCCATATTAGTAATATCATACATTGCAAGTGAAAACTGGCACTAAGCAGCATGACTATGCAATGTCCAAAACACAAAGTTAGACTAAGAACCACCAAGATTAGCCAGTAGCAAACCTATTTTCTGGACAGAACCAAGCTTTTCCTTTAACACCTTCCCTTTGAAAACAGGAATGAATTTCTCCAAATCTGAACTTCAGGTAGTATCTTGCACAAATCTCATCTTCTCACCCCTCAACCAGAAGGCAGTATTTTTTTAAAAAGTGAGATAAATATGAATTCAGGAAATTCCAAAACAAGTAATCTAAAAATAATAATAAAAAATCCAAAAACATCTCTGAATACATGTTCCCAAGCAAGCCTGCAACTTCAAAACATAATAATGTTCAGACAACTGGATAAAGCCCCAAGCAATCTGGTATGACCTCATAGTTTACCCTGCCTTGAGCATTTGGATTAGATAATCTGGTATCTCTTCCAACCTGAGTTACCCTACGATCCCATGAATTTATTACCCAATTACACTGCCTTGGTCTACCCATGTGATAGGTATACTTAATTTCTTACTGTTTTGTATACACTCAAGATGTTCATTTGCGTACTTCAAGGAACTGGTGTCTGGTTATAATCACACAGATTTAAACTCAATGAAGTTGGCACAATCCCATCTAAAACTGGCTGCTCTTAAAAGAAAAGTGGAAGAATTAGGTTGATGTTCAGTCACAAGCTCTATCCTGAAGTAATAACAGGAGGAGAAGATAAGTCTACTTTTCCAAAGCACCACCTAGTCTGATGTCTTATATTAAAAAATAAAACAAAACAAAACAACATAATACACAAAATAACCCACACAGCAAACATGCAACTTTGGAGGACAGACCAGCATCTGAAAATTTGCAACACCATTTTCAGAACCAAACAATCTTTTTCACAGTTGAACACTGCAAACCTTAGTCCCCTGTAGCAGTTAGAAGACTACAAATATCTTTCTTAAATTTATGTTTAAGAAAGCCAGTCAAAGTCAAGCAAAGAAAATCTGTAGGACATAGGCCTTCATTTGTTCTCCTACACAGTTACCTGCTTAAATTATAGCCTATTAGAGCAGCCAGTCTCAAACTGAAAGAAGTGGAGATAACTTTATGAGACTCTTAATCTGCTGACTGAACAGTGACATTAGGTAAATATTTTAAAGTTTCTCACTTCTCATCTAGCAAACAAGTGAATTAGAGTCAAAACATGATCCTCCTTCCCTCAAGACCTTGTTGTTGGAATGAGGAAGTTTCAATTATCAGTTCTAGAATCACAAAACATTTCTTGACAAAATGAAGCTTCTTAATAATCAACCTGAAACTCACCTGCTTTTACAGGAATTGTAAAATGCAAAGAAGTTATAACTCAGCAGGTTACGAAGATTCATGGGATCGTGTAGGTGGGAAGTAACGTCCGGACTCTAATCCCACCGTGCACTCAAAGTGGCCTTACTCAATTTACCAACTCAACTTTCTCAGAATACCAATATCTCAGACAATAGCTGAAGAGCCATTTTTTATGCATATGGTATTTTCCACTGGGAATTATTTTAGAGTCATAACAAAACAAATCAACAGTGTACTTACTGCTTTAAAGAAACAGGAAACCTTCTAGAGTTTCATAGAACTGAATCAATCCTTGAAAGAATGAAGAAGTCCTGTTTTAGAGAAATTTTAAAGAGAAAGCCCTGAAAAGACTAGGCTGGATCAATCTTTGTCATTGAGGAAAACTAACAAAGCCTACTTTCCTGAACTCTGCTAGTAAAGAATTCTGAAATGGATGAGAAAGATAATGGAAGAGCTATCCAATTCAATCTTGAAGAGACTGCTTTCCTAACAGCTGTAAAACAATGAATTATTCAGAAACAGCCTATCTACAATGGAAAGAGAAGAGGCAATCTTTAAGTGCTGGAATATGGACAGCACACAAGCGGAAAGTTCCAAACATCCTACTAATATGCCAAAATGATCACTTGGACAAAGATTTATATTTCTTCATCTTGGTTCCAGTTAACATTGATTTATAATCACACTGCTGGAATGGAATGCCATCAGCATCTGACTGTCTGGTAAGTATTACATCATACACGAGGCAATGCATGAAGACAATTATAAAGGCATCCGGACTACATTCCTAATTAGAATAAATAAACACACACACAGAGTCAGGGTATGCTGGCAGTGGACATGTACATCGGTCAACTGGTGTTGTTCATCCAATTATTTCATCTACTAAGGCAGCTTTCCACTATCAAGCAAAAATGTGGCAGTTTATTATAGATCTCTCCAAGTAAAGCCGCGTCACCAACAAGACAAGGCTGAATGCTCATGTACAAAGTTTTACCTTTCAGAGAGATTTCAGTCCTGAAAATTATGATTAATGCAAGCTCGCAGAGAGGATAAGCAGAGTCTCCTTCAAAGTATGGCCTTATCATTAATATATAAACTAGTCAGGAATGTTTTGGCCTACTTGAGGCATACCTCTTAAAACAGCATTTCTTTTCAGAGTCTGCCATCCAGAGACCTGAAAAGACAGAAAAATAGTCTGAAAGTTAACATCCAAAATTCCTCAAATTCCTGCTGCCACTTAGAAATACGTAGCTCACCAAATTCACCTGGACGTTTCTACATTAATTTAAGATAACAGCAGGGTGGAGGCATACAATTTGTATCTGATTATGTAAAAGGAAGTGAGGAAAGACTGTCTGAACTAGAAAGACTGAAAAGGAATTTCAAAAGGAAAAGATGAAATAGTCTCCTACGAAAGGACACAGTCACCACAGAAAACTCAAAAATCCAGCCAGACCTGTCACTATGTGATGGAAAAATTAAGAGAACTAGATTATGTTCAAAAATGACAAAAATGAGATAACCACAATTTATGGATTATTTAGATAGTGGTCAGTCAATACTTTTTTTGTTGTTGTTAAAAAAATGAATTGGAGATCCACAGACAGATTATTATTATTCTCAGTTTTCAAGCTATATTTACAAGTAATCTGTAAAATCCAAAAATACTGTCAAGGAAATACTTTTTATTTCCAGAATCTCTAGATATTTTCCAAAATAAAATTATATATAAACACCTTTGCGTCACTTTCTAGATAGAGGATAATCTCATATAAATATCTCAGCCTGACAAAAGAAGGCAATTTTTCTAGTTAAATTTATTCACATGTGAAATACTCAGATGTTACAGAGACAGGTAATGAGTACTACTGCTTCCATCTTCCTGCTCCACAAATCAAAGCATGGCCTGTAGTTACTGATTTTACTGTTATATTGCTAAGGGAATTACAAATACCATGACACAAAATATTTATGGTAGTACTAGGCAAGAACGCCAATACAAAGCAAAAAAAGTATCTTTGCAATTGTACTGTCAAATGCTTTTACTGCATTCAGAGAAAATTCCACTATTAGCACTAAGCGATACAAAGTTGCATCAGATGCTCTTTCATTGGAACCCACAAAAAATACCTTCACAGGATGTAAAACCACTCCTAAGAACGGGAGAAGAAACAAAGCAGCACCTGCCACAAAATGTACTTCTGCAACACAATGTGGAGAACAGAGCAGGCAATTTGAAGACAGTCAGAGGTTTACCACCAGCCTGAGAACACATCACAACATAAACCAGTGAGTAACAAAGTCTTCCAAAACGGATGGTTGTGCATATTCCTCACTGCTGCTGGGGGAGGACATGGTCACACTTCACTTGAGCTGGAAGGAGAAAGTAGCACTTAAGTTGTGAGAAATATGCCAACAGTCAAGTTGGTCCTAAATCACCACCATATGCTTCATGTTCTAGTTGCAAGAAGACAGTGATGCACTATAAAAGCTTAATACAGGGAAATTCAGTTCATTTAGAGAGAGAGTTCTTGAGAACTGGGCAAGTGGATCAATCTACTGATCCTGCACGCTAACATGTTAGAAGAGAGTACTCCTATTCCAAACTGATTTTATTTAAAGGACTGTTCAAACTGCTCTTGATAATGTGGCAGATTATCTGAGTGTAATTCTTGTTTGTACCACTCAGCTCGGTAAGGCAAAACGGGAAGTTGCTCTGCCCAGGTACAAATCCAGAAGTGAAGTGGACACCTGAAGGATTTACAAACCATTTAAACCTCATTCTATTCTAAAAGGATAAGTACACTTTTTTTTTCCTTTTCCTTCTGCTGAAATATAATGTTGCTACATTAAAAAGCATTAAAAATAGTGCTCACGGTGGAGGGATCCTCAGGAAAAACAGCTACGTGTGGGAGACGCTAGTAATTTTGCTGAATAATTACTGAGAGGTACTAAAGTTACAGAGCACTGGAAGCAGAATGAAAACAATAGCAGGTATACTTCAATTCACAAGGGTAGCAGTATTGAAGTGAAAGTCACAGCTCTAAGAGCAAAACTTTACAATGAAGGAACTTTGCACAGACCCAAAACTTACTACTGGAAAGAAAATTTTCAAATTTAGATATCAGCCTGCAATACATTTGTTAGTATCTGCATACAGATGAAACCCAGTAGACAAACAACAAGTTGAATTAAACTGCAGAAAAAAATACACAAATTCACGCTCTAAGCATGATGCAACTGAAGTAGTGTTGCACTCTCATGAGGTCGAATATATGAAGAAATACGAGCGGAGAATTTGCACCTCTTCAGCTATTTGGATTAAGTCACAAAAATAGCCCGTCAGTGTAATCGATTGCATTAGAAACACAGAAGTTACTAATACCTGAACAAAGAAGCCTCTGTTCCACAAGGTAAGTTACTTAAAAGTAACTTACTAGAATAAAGTCATGCAGCAAATGGAAAAAAAATATGTGTTTCATTTAAAAAAACACCACCAACAAAACCCACCACTTCAATATAAAGTACCTAATACTTCTGCAAATCTTTCCATCACAGGACAAGATCTTTTACAAGTCAGATATTTATTTCAGGAGAACAGGAGTAGTCATAGCCCTACTTCCATTGTATCGGTTCACACAGCTTATTCAGTCCTCTGGAAAATGGTGAGATTACTACCTCAGGTAAGCAACTTCAGATGTGGGACACTTTTTTTTTTTTTTTGGAGGGATGGAAGGACAAAGTAAAGAGAACATTTGCAGATCCTATGACTTCAGATAGAAAAGTCATTTGTTTCAACTGTTGCCAAGATTACTACGTTGATTATTCAAACATCAAACAGTGCATTAGCCACTTAGAACAGTAATTTCAAATAAACTGGAATGAGAACATTGTGCTGGGTTTAGCAGGATGGAGAAACAGAAGAAAATATTCTTCCAAGTTGAGTTTTTAAATATTGTAAACTTCAACAAAAGTCTGTGTGTTGTGTTTGTAAAGCCCTATTTAAAGAACCTGCTAGAAACAAATCTTTGTTGAGCATGA